>NC_140594.1:1164381910-1165093243 GCF_964204655.1 Triturus cristatus
CTATATGTTCAGGTTTGAGTTAGATATAAAACACCCAAATAACTCACAGTCTTTGTGCACTACCTAAAGGTTTCAAATTAACGAAAAAATAGATAAACAGCAGCACCTAAGAATCTCCTTCGAGAGGAGTCTGAGGAGAGAGTGAGAAGAGGGTGTGACTGTGTGTGGAAACAATGGAAGGCGAAAGTGACTCAGCTAATAATAAAAGTTGTACCAACATCCAAAATCAAAGTGTATCTTTCAAAATATTGAAAATGAGAAATTAATTGGCCTACAAAGTCATTAGTAATTTAGTTAACTATTCTCCATCAGTCAAATTTAGAACCTGCCTGTTTTCTACTTGTAAATGTTGAGAGTTTACTGTGTTTGTGTATTTCTGTGTTCCCTACTTCAGTCTGTAGAAAGAAAACTCTACTCTAGCTGTCACCCACAGATTCTGCTGCTATCATTAGAATCACTGATCAGGACAAGGTGTCCACTGTATTCAGCTGTCATGATGAATGTGTGAATAAAGTATCCACCACCTTGTTCTCCAGGCAGCATAACATATGTGGGAGTCGTTCAGGCTTGTTTGAGCAGAATTTTCTGGGAACTGTGGGTGGCCTCAGTGAACATCCATTACACAACTAGTTCACTTGAGTTAGGAATTTTATTAGGGAGAGTGCAACTGCCACCTTCTCAGGGTGGCAAAGCTGACCTAAAAACAGAATGCTATAAACCATACACACATCTGCTCAGAGTAATAAGCTATTTATTGTGTCAATTGAGGAAGGCCAGGTTATTGTGACTCACACAAGGCTTCACCTCTTGTAAATCATTGCTCCACCATGCACTCAACTGAGATAATAAATTGCATGTTACATGCTCTGAACATCTTCTAGATGAATGATATGGGTAGCCAATGTTACAGTGTGCAAAATCAAAAAGAATCAATTACAAGTGGAGTGAGGTCTTGTGTAGGATAATGCTAGAGGGGGGCAACTGAAGGTATACTGAAAGGGGCAAACATGATTCAATCATTAGGGGTATTCACTCTTGCACTTCTCAATCAGTCATTCAGGACTCATAAAGTGTGCGTTTCAAGGTAATGGAGTTGTGAGATGCTTCGTGGTGCTCAGTTAATTCAAACAACCATCTCTTCAATCCTTTTACTATTAATATTAAACACTGAAATAATCAAATCAGTAAATAGACTTTGAAATAATTGTTCTTTTTTGCAGTGGGATGTGCTTCTGTGTTCCATCAGTACCTCCTTGATCTCAATCCATGACTATCTGTGTCATGGATTGACCAGAAATATACATGGTAAAGCATGGGCTGCTTCTTACGGGGAAAGAAAATGGACAGAATTTGGCCAAGACATCCTTGCATTCTGAAACTAATGAGGCTCAAGGGCTAGCAAAATGATTTTCATGTTGTCAATTCTAATCAACAATCTTTATTTGGTACAGTCACAGTGGCCATTAGAGCACATAAAACACACTGTCAATGAACATGAAACATGCAAACACACCAATGAGAAATAAAAACAATGTATATAAAAGCTTCAGAGCCTCGTCTGAAACTGTTTGCTACAATATAATACTTTTCCTGAGAAGCATTGCCCCATATAAAGAGTACAGTGGTAAACATACAATAGGGTCCTCCAAGTGCAAATTAATAACATAGAACACATTCATAGTCCCCTATATTCTTTGCAAGAAAAATTGGTCTGAGTTAATAACTTCTTAAATTCCTCATAAAAATCACAGAATATTATCAAGTGCTGTGCGCTTCGCTTCAATGGGTCATCTCCGGGGCAAGGGATCATGTCTAGTGATCATTTTTTCATTTTGGGACGGGAAACTAAGTGGTGTACTATGCCCAACTGTAGGAGAGTAGGGTCTGCTATCCTATGGTCACCCCAAATTTTTTGCTTTTTGCTTCTCTGGTTTTTGACATATTGAGGCTGTGGGCCTGCCAATCAGACCCCCAGCCTGCTGTTCTCTCTACTAAATTAAAACTATGCACCCTAGGTGCATAACCAATTGGAAGTGGATCACCCTGTCAGCCCCTGTACCAGTGTACACTAGGTACCCAGGGCATTGGTGTACCCAAGGCCTGCCAAGGGCTGCAGCATGTATTATGCCACCCCAGGCTTGGCCTAACGATTTGACACAACTGGCTGATCACTCAGCTGGGGTAAGTTGGTGTAATCACCTCTTACTTAGGTGTAGTATACCTATACCTAACCTTAAATGGGACACCTGGTAACCTATAAGTCACTCCTATAGCAGGCCTTAACAATCCTGAAGGCAGAGTGCTTGGTTCCATGTGAGATGGTGCTCTGGCATGAGCTGAGCCTGTCTGCAGTGGTCGGAACAACTTCCTTCTACTGTTTCCAGATATCGTCATACCATATACTCTTAAGTGCATTATGAACCTCGCGGTTAAATGCTATCTTTGGTTTGGCTTTATCAAAACATGTCGAGTAAGGTGTCATACGAATTGGAATACTAACCCCTCGCCAATTCTGGCGACGGGGTTAGCATTCCACCCTTCTAGAGGGACACGACATGTACAGTGCCTGAAACCCGGGTAAAATCAGACATAGCCTCAGCTCCACAAAATGGATGCTGCCACCACAGACACAAGTCTGCCCTCCTGCTGCTGGGAGTCCTTCCAGCTTGGGAGGTGTGGACAAAGGGTTTCCTGCCAGGGGAGGTGCGTGCACCACCCCAGACAGGATTTTGTGTATTGGTCAGGTAGGGCTTGAAAGAAACCAGACATGCCTGTGGCTCACAAGGAGCCTCGGTGCATATGCCAGTTCAAACCGGTCCTGGGGCACACCAGTCCCGGGCCTGGGGCGAGCTGGACAAAGGATTGGGGGTGTAACCACCCCCCTTCCTGGTCCCACCCTTAGGGAGGGACCTAGCAGGTAGTCCGGCCCCTGGAATCCGAATAAAGGTAGGAGCTGTGTCCTAAGACTTCAGACATCCTGGAATCAACTTGAAACTAAGAAGAAGACGGGAACTTCGACATTCTGCTGCACAGAAGACTGAAGAAAATCTCCCCTGTGGTCAGGGAGTGACCACCTTGCTAACGCAAGCACCATCCAGCGAATCAACGTCTGCTTTGCCGCCGCCTCCCGCCGGAGCCCGAGCCCAGAGACTGACAAGACCTGGACCTCCAGACCTCTCACCGCCCGATCCACAGTCCCTGCAAAGAGGAGACCCGTGGAGGCACCGAGACACGTGGAGCCAGCCATCTTGAAACGACTACGACAAGCTGACCAGTGCAACAACCGAGGCTCCCTCCAAGTTGTGCTTTGGGTCCTGAGAAGCCCAACCCTCGAGCAGCATCTGCACCAAAGGTGAGCCCTCCAGCATCTCCACGATCTGCGTGGGGCCCTTCTGCATTTTGCCACTCGACGCGCCTAACCGGTTGCTGGCCCGCTGGCTAGTGGCCATCTTGGCGACGAAATCTACGACAAACACCGCTGGTCTGGTTGCTCCAGACTGGCCCTTGCTCCCCTCCAAAGGAGCCGTTCCTCTGACCTTGCTGGTCAGAACCATCAGCTTATCTCCTTGCCCACAACAATTGCTTTTGCCAAGGCTTGTTTGCTTCGATCAAGTCGCCGACACCGCCGACAGCGAGAGCCTGCGTGGGACAGCTCGTGACTCGACTCCTGGACGTCGTCGACCTTCAGGGACCACGTGGCTGCAGAGTCAAGCTACACCTTCCTTCCTGTTTGCACCCGACATCGCCTGGTACCCACCTGGTGCCACGCTGGTCACTGGCTAGTGACTGTGAACACTGTCCCCTCTGCTTACAGGTCTTCAACATCTCCGATCCACTCTTGGATCCACTGCATCTCTTCCCGACCGACCGCCTGCAGCACTTTTGTCTACAGGCCCCACGGAACAGATAGAAGAAACCCGACGCACTTCGAGGCCTATGCACCCGCTTCCTGTGGGTGAGGTAAAGCTGGCACTCCGGTGCCCAAGTGTGGTATTACATCTCTAGTGCCTGTGTTCCAAATCTTAAGTTCCTAGGTCATCCGGAAGATTCCTTTTGCAGTAACTTTGTACTTTTTACGCACCCATTGAAACCTATGGGAGCACGCGTGTGACTATTTGCTCTGCACACGCCACCCGTGGACCTCCTGGTCACTAACTGACGCTAGCTCCTTGTAGGCCCAGCGATTCTAGAGGCCCTAGGCCTTTTCCCTTTCCTGTTCGTGGTACTTATACCACTATTTTAGTATATGGTTCGAGTGGCCACCAGGGCCTATCCATATAAAGTGCAACTTCTGTGTATTCTGTGATAATCTTGTTTGACGATTTGTGCTCCTGTGCTCATAAAGAGACTAGGGGTTACTTTGAGAAATAAATACATATATATTTTGAATATATATCTGTGTGGTGTCCTTTCATTGGTATAAAAGGGGGTTGCATTTGGTAAAACAGCTGGCTTAACACGCATCACGAGTTTAGCCTCAAAGACTGCTTAGCCTACGCTACCACTAGGGCAGCTAGTCCAAAAAGGTTGACTTACAACCACACCATAAGGGTTGCTTGGCATGGTACAAGGTGGTCACTAGAACTAGTGAACAGCATATACCAGGCCAACTTCTCACATTGGTGAGCAGCGGTTGGATTTGAGCTTGCTGTGTTTTACCATTGTAATCTCTTGGTTACCGATTGAAAGATCACATAGGTACCTGTAGGTACATATAAAACAAGATTAGATATACTTAAGTTCTACTGAACTTAGTTGTTGTAGAGCAAAGGGAGTAGCACACCCTGACTACAACTACTAGATAGGTTTAGTAGGTAAACCCAAGTGTAGGTAGATTGCAACACATCCACCCACACTTAAGAGCAATGGCCGGGGCAGAGGGGTCCACTGTACCCATCTCTGTTGAGAGTGACCCCCAGAGGGCACCATCCAGCTTTGCTACCCTTAATCAGAATGAGCTCAGGCATTTGGCAACTCTTAGAGGCCTTAAACAGCCCAAGAACCCAAACTCTGCTGAGCTCAGAGAGCTCTTACAGAATGATGAGAATCAGAGAGCACTCAAGAAAGCTTCCCAGTTAGCCCCCTTAGGGACAGGAACAGGAGGCCCCCCTTCTGAAGATGCCACTGAAGTACCCCTTCCCAATAGTCACCCCTTAGATGGGATGCCTACCACAGAGGAAGAAAGTGATGGGGATACAGATGTGAGTGGGGATGAAGGGAGAACTAGCCCAGTGCCAAGTGTTAAACTTGGCCCAGCTAAACCAAGGCTATTGGGGACTGACAGTGGGTTCAACCCACTGGATCTCCCCAGTGGACTTAACACAGGGCTGGGAAGGCAAAGGAATCGCTCAGGTGACTCCAATGCTTCCCATGGCTCTAGAGGCTCTCAAGGTCACTCCAGGAGAAGGATGACCACCCCTCAGAGGAGGGAACATGAGGCCAAGATGCAAGAGGCTCAGCTGAGGATCAGGAAGCAGGAGCTAGAAGTAGCCCTGATGGAAGAGAAACTTAGCAAGGCTAGACAGCATAAAGAGAGTGGGTCTATACCCACTGGTGGCAGCATTGTCCCTAAGGACAAAGATAGGGTTTTCGACAATAGAAACCTGTCTAAGGTTGTGCCCCCCTACAAAAGTGGGAATGACATCCACAAGTGGATAACTGCTCTTGAGAGAGCCTGCAAAGTACAGCAGGTTCCTGAAGATCAGTGGGCAGCAATCCTCTGGCTCTCCTTTGAGGGAAGAGGCAGAGACAGACTCCTCACTGTTAGAGAAGAGGATGTCAGAAACTACAGAGTCCTGAAGAGTGTTCTAGTTGATGGGTTAGGCTTAACCACTGAGCAGTACAGGTTAATGTTCAGAGACACCCAAAAGACACAGACTCAGGACTGGTCTGAATACATTGAATGTGCCACTAAGGCTTTGGAGGGTTGGTTGCTGGGAAGTAAGGTATCTGATTTTACAGGATTGTATAATTTGATGATGAGAGAACAGATTTTAAATAACTGTCAAAACCAGCAACTGCATCAACACTTGGTTGACTCTGATCTGACCTCTCCCCAAGAATTGGGAAAGAAGGCAGACAAATGGGTCAGAACCAGGGTTAAGCAAAAGAACCAGAACCAGGGCCAAGGGGGTGATCAGAAGAAAACAGACCAAAAGGGTGGAGATCAGAAATCTAAAGACCAGAAGTCTTCAACAGGGCCCCAAACTACTGCTAAGGAGGGTGGGTCCCAACAACAGTCCAAAAAGAAGAAAGAAGGTCAAAAGAAACCCTGGTGCAATCATTGTAAAAATACAACTCACTGGACTAGTGATTGCAAAAAGGGTGGAGCCCCCAACACTGTTGCCCCTAAGGCACCTGCTCCCAGTACTACTGTTAGCAGTGTTGGTCCCCAGACAAAGGGTGTAGTGGGAATCACTATGGGAACTGAAGGAGATTCTGACTTAGACAGAACCCTTACACAGGCAGTCTTGATCTGTGATGGGGACATTGATTTGTCCCTGACTGTGAGCCCCAGTAACCTGGGCAAGTACAGACAGACTCCTTTAATAAATGAAAAAGTGGCTCAAGCTTACAGGGACACATGTGCCAGTGTCACTATGGTGACACCAGGCTTTGTGGACCCTGGACAGTACATACCAGGTGAGAACTACCTGGTGACCAATGCCAGCAATGCCACTACTTCACATAGTGTGGCAGTTGTTAACTTCTCATGGGGAGGGGTAACTGGCCTCAAAAGGGTTGTGGTTAGTGCAGACCTCCCAGTAGAATGTTTGTTGGGCAATGACCTAGAGAGTTCTCTATGGTCAGAAGTGGAGTACAGGACTCATGCAGAGATGTTAGGTATATCATCACATGTCCTTGCTGTGACCAGGTCACAGGCCAAAAAGTGCCTCACTGAACCACAGGTCTTGGATCCTGGAACAAGGGACCAAGCACCTACCAAGAAGAAGAACAGGAGGGTCAAGGCTGTGCCTTCCCCCCTGCCTCAGAGTGATGATCAGCCTTCCCAGGAAGCTGATCTAGAGGACCCTGAAGGAACTGTCCCTGAAGAGCTTGAACCTGATCAGGTTGAGTTTCTGGGGACAGGGGGACCTTCAAGGGCTGACTTGAGGCAGGCTCAGTTATCCTGTCCCTCTCTTGAACCCCTCAGACAGCTGGCTGCTGCTGAGGCTGCTGGGAATGCTCAAGGTACCCATAAAGTGTATTGGGATGAAGGGCTCCTTTATTCAGAGGCTAGAGACCCCAAGCCTGGTGCAACCAGGAGGTTGGTCATACCTCTGCAATTTAGGGGCCTCCTTCTTACCTTGGCCCATGATATTCCTTTAGCAGGACACTTAGGCCAGAACAAGACTTGGGACAGGCTTGTCCCTCACTTTCACTGGCCTCATATGAATGAAGATACAAAGGAGTTTTGTCGCTCCTGTGTTACCTGCCAAGCCAGTGGCAAATCAGGTGGCACAACAAAGGCCCCCCTTATACCACTACCTGTGGTGGGGGTCCCCTTTGAAAGAGTGGGAATAGACATAGTGGGTCCCATGGATCCTCCCACTGCATCTGGGCACAGATTTATACTGGTGGTAGTGGATCATGCCACCAGGTATCCAGAGGCAATTCCCCTTAGGACCACTACAGCTCCTGTTGTGGCCAGGGCCCTGCTGGGAGTATTCTCCAGAGTGGGGTTTCCTAAGGAGGTAGTATCTGACAGAGGTACCAACTTTATGTCAGGATACTTGACAGCTATGTGGAAGGAATGTGGTGTCAACTACAAGTTCACCACCCCTTATCACCCACAATGCAATGGGCTTGTTGAGAGATTCAACAAGACCCTAAAGGGTATGATCAAAGGATTACCTGAAAAGCTCAGGCGAAGATGGGATATCCTTCTACCCTGCCTTCTGTTTGCTTACAGAGAGGTCCCACAAAAAGGAGTTGGCTACAGCCCCTTTGAATTGTTGTTTGGGCACCCTGTGAGAGGCCCACTGTGTTTGGTGAAGGAAGGATGGGAGTTACCTCTCAAAAAGCCTAAGCTAGACATAGTGGACTATGTACTTGGTCTCCGCTCCAGGATGGCTGAGTATATGGAGAAGGCATCTAAAAACCTTGAGGCAAGCCAGGCCTTACAGAAAGCTTGGCATGACCAAAAGGCTGTCTTGGTTGAGTATCAGCCAGGACAGAAGGTATGGGTGTTGGAGCCAGTGGCCCCAGCAGCACTCCAAGACAAATGGTCTGGACCCCATACAATCCTGGAAAAGAAGGGAGAGGTCACCTACTTGGTGGACCTAGGAACTCCCAGGAGTCCCCACAGGGTACTCCATGTTAACAGGCTTAAAGCATATGTTGACAGGGCAGACATGGGCTTGCTCATGGCTACAGATGAGGGACAGGAGGAAGAGAGTGACCCTCTCCCAGACCTGTTGTCTCAGAACCCTGAAGATGGCTCAGTTGAAGGAGTGACCCTTGGAGGCAACCTCACTGCCCATCAGCAGACTGAATGTAGACAGGTTCTACAATCATTTTCACATATGTTTTCCTTGATACCTAGTCAAACTGACTGGTGTACCCATGTTGTGGACACTGGTGACAGTCTGCCTGTAAAGAACAAACTTTACAGACAACCTGACCACGTCAGGGACTGTATAAAGGCTGAGGTACATAAAATGCTGGAATTAGGTGTCATTGAACCCTCAGAGAGCCCCTGGGCTAGCCCAGTGGTTCTGGTCCCCAAACCTCACACCAAAGATGGCAAGAGAGAGATGAGGTTCTGTGTGGATTACAGAGGACTCAATGCTGTCACCAGGACAGATGCACACCCTATTCCAAGGGCAGATGAGCTCATAGACAAACTAGCTTCTGCAAAGTTTTTGAGCACATTTGACTTAACAGCTGGCTATTGGCAAATCAGATTAGCTGAGGAGTCTAAGGCCAAAACAGCATTCTCAACCCCAGGTGGGCATTATCAGTTTGTGGTGATGCCCTTTGGTCTGAAGAATGCACCTGCCACCTTCCAAAGGCTGGTGAACCAAGTCCTTACTGGGTTGGATGACTTTTGTGCAGCATATCTGGATGACATTGCTGTCTTTAGCTCCACCTGGGAGGATCACCTGATCCACCTGAAGAAGGCTCTTGAGGCCCTGCAGAGGGCAGGCCTCACTATCAAGGCTACTAAGTGCCAGATAGGGCAGAGTAAGGTTGTATATTTGGGCCACCTTGTAGGTGGAGGCCAAGTTCAACCACTGGAGAGTAAGATACAATCCATCAAGGACTGGTCCCCTCCAACCACCCAGACTCAAGTTCGAGCTTTCTTGGGCTTGACTGGGTACTACAGGAAGTTTGTTAAGAACTATGGGTCCATTGTGACTCCTCTTAATGATCTGACATCCAAGAAGATGCCCAAAAAGGTTCAGTGGACAGTAAGCTGTCAAAAGGCATTTGATGACCTGAAGGAGGCCATGTGCTCTGCACCTATCCTGAAAAGTCCTGACTACTCCAAAGAGTTTATTGTCCAAACAGATGCTTCTGAGTTGGGTGTGGGAGCTGTGCTGTCACAACTTAATGTAGATGGTCAAGACCAACCCATTGCTTTTATTAGCAGAAGGTTGACCCCCAGAGAGAAGAATTGGTCAGCTATTGAGAGGGAGGCCTTTGCTGTGGTGTGGGCCCTGAAGAAGCTGAGGCCATACTTGTTTGGCACTCACTTCAAGATTCAGACCGACCATAAGCCCCTCTTGTGGCTAAATCAGATGAAGGGTGAAAACCCCAAACTGCTTAGGTGGTCCATTTCCCTACAGGGGATGGACTTTACAGTGGAGCACCGGCCAGGTACTGACCATGGGAATGCAGATGGTCTCTCCAGGTACTTCCACTTAGGACATGAAGACGAGACTGGTCAAGGCTAGTTTAATGTCCCAGCGTTTGGGGGGGGGTTGTGTAGGAGAGTAGGGTCTGCTATCCTATGGTCACCCCAAATTTTTTGCTTTTTGCTTCACTGGTTTTTGACATATTGAGGCTGTGGGCCTGCCAATCAGACCCCCAGCCTGCTGTTCTCTCTACTAAATTAAAACTATGCACCCTAGGTGCATAACCAATTGGAAGTGGATCACCCTGTCAGCCCCTGTACCAGTGTACACTAGGTACCCAGGGCATTGGTGTACCCAAGGCCTGCCAAGGGCTGCAGCATGTATTATGCCACCCCAGGCTTGGCCTAACGATTTGACACAACTGGCTGATCACTCAGCTGGGGTAAGTTGGTGTAATCACCTCTTACTTAGGTGTAGTATACCTATACCTAACCTTAAATGGGACACCTGGTAACCTATAAGTCACTCCTATAGCAGGCCTTAACAATCCTGAAGGCAGAGTGCTTGGTTCCATGTGAGATGGTGCTCTGGCATGAGCTGAGCCTGTCTGCAGTGGTCGGAACAACTTCCTTCTACTGTTTCCAGATATCGTCATACCATATACTCTTAAGTGCATTATGAACCTCGCGGTTAAATGCTATCTTTGGTTTGGCTTTATCAAAACATGTCGAGTAAGGTGTCATACGAATTGGAATACTAACCCCTCGCCAATTCTGGCGACGGGGTTAGCATTCCACCCTTCTAGAGGGACACGACATGTACAGTGCCTGAAACCCGGGTAAAATCAGACATAGCCTCAGCTCCACAAAATGGATGCTGCCACCACAGACACAAGTCTGCCCTCCTGCTGCTGGGAGTCCTTCCAGCTTGGGAGGTGTGGACAAAGGGTTTCCTGCCAGGGGAGGTGCGTGCACCACCCCAGACAGGATTTTGTGTATTGGTCAGGTAGGGCTTGAAAGAAACCAGACATGCCTGTGGCTCACAAGGAGCCTCGGTGCATATGCCAGTTCAAACCGGTCCTGGGGCACACCAGTCCCGGGCCTGGGGCGAGCTGGACAAAGGATTGGGGGTGTAACCACCCCCCTTCCTGGTCCCACCCTTAGGGAGGGACCTAGCAGGTAGTCCGGCCCCTGGAATCCGAATAAAGGTAGGAGCTGTGTCCTAAGACTTCAGACATCCTGGAATCAACTTGAAACTAAGAAGAAGACGGGAACTTCGACATTCTGCTGCACAGAAGACTGAAGAAAATCTCCCCTGTGGTCAGGGAGTGACCACCTTGCTAACGCAAGCACCATCCAGCGAATCAACGTCTGCTTTGCCGCCGCCTCCCGCCGGAGCCCGAGCCCAGAGACTGACAAGACCTGGACCTCCAGACCTCTCACCGCCCGATCCACAGTCCCTGCAAAGAGGAGACCCGTGGAGGCACCGAGACACGTGGAGCCAGCCATCTTGAAACGACTACGACAAGCTGACCAGTGCAACAACCGAGGCTCCCTCCAAGTTGTGCTTTGGGTCCTGAGAAGCCCAACCCTCGAGCAGCATCGGCACCAAAGGTGAGCCCTCCAGCATCTCCACGATCTGCGTGGGGCCCTTCTGCATTTTGCCACTCGACGCGCCTAACCGGTTGCTGGCCCGCTGGCTAGTGGCCATCTTGGCGACGAAATCTACGACAAACACCGCTGGTCTGGTTGCTCCAGACTGGCCCTTGCTCCCCTCCAAAGGAGCCGTTCCTCTGACCTTGCTGGTCAGAACCATCAGCTTATCTCCTTGCCCACAACAATTGCTTTTGCCAAGGCTTGTTTGCTTCGATCAAGTCGCCGACACCGCCGACAGCGAGAGCCTGCGTGGGACAGCTCGTGACTCGACTCCTGGACGTCGTCGACCTTCAGGGACCACGTGGCTGCAGAGTCAAGCTACACCTTCCTTCCTGTTTGCACCCGACATCGCCTGGTACCCACCTGGTGCCACGCTGGTCACTGGCTAGTGACTGTGAACACTGTCCCCTCTGCTTACAGGTCTTCAACATCTCCGATCCACTCTTGGATCCACTGCATCTCTTCCCGACCGACCGCCTGCAGCACTTTTGTCTACAGGCCCCACGGAACAGATAGAAGAAACCCGACGCACTTCGAGGCCTATGCACCCGCTTCCTGTGGGTGAGGTAAAGCTGGCACTCCGGTGCCCAAGTGTGGTATTACATCTCTAGTGCCTGTGTTCCAAATCTTAAGTTCCTAGGTCATCCGGAAGATTCCTTTTGCAGTAACTTTGTACTTTTTACGCACCCATTGAAACCTATGGGAGCACGCGTGTGACTATTTGCTCTGCACACGCCACCCGTGGACCTCCTGGTCACTAACTGACGCTAGCTCCTTGTAGGCCCAGCGATTCTAGAGGCCCTAGGCCTTTTCCCTTTCCTGTTCGTGGTACTTATACCACTATTTTAGTATATGGTTCGAGTGGCCACCAGGGCCTATCCATATAAAGTGCAACTTCTGTGTATTCTGTGATAATCTTGTTTGACGATTTGTGCTCCTGTGCTCATAAAGAGACTAGGGGTTACTTTGAGAAATAAATACATATATATTTTGAATATATATCTGTGTGGTGTCCTTTCATTGGTATAAAAGGGGGTTGCATTTGGTAAAACAGCTGGCTTAACACGCATCACGAGTTTAGCCTCAAAGACTGCTTAGCCTACGCTACCACTAGGGCAGCTAGTCCAAAAAGGTTGACTTACAACCACACCATAAGGGTTGCTTGGCATGGTACAAGGTGGTCACTAGAACTAGTGAACAGCATATACCAGGCCAACTTCTCACACCAACCGTAACCTGGATAAAAAAAAAGAATGCTGGATATTAGTCACCCAGGACAAATGCATTTTCCATCCCTCCTGCAAATCATCCAACAAATATGAGATGACCGCAGGCTTCCTAGATGTGCACATTCTACGTTCCTGTCTATAATTTAAAAAGAAGCCTTAATTATACTCTTATCAAGAGATAACGTTCTATGGAGGTCTCGCAAAACTGGAATGTTAAAATAGCAATTTAAAGATTTTCATTTATCTAGGAAAGGCAGGGAAATTTAGGAAACTTATCTAGAGCCAGCATTCTAAAATTTTGTAAACGTATGTTTTAGCTTTTGGCCAAATAGAAAACAAAAGTAATAGAGGTTTCAATAGAAGCTAGTCTTCCAAAAAGAGCAACCCCAATTCCTTATCAACAATGCAAGATAACGCAGAAGATGGTGTATGTGGCAAATGTCGAAGGAAGGTATATTCTGCAACCTGAAGGGCATTACTAGGTGCATTACGCAAGGCTTACCCCAAATGTAGCAGTTGACATCCCTATCACTGTATACATATTAATCATTTCTTTAACTGGGAAAATACCAAGTTTATGAGAGAAACTGAAAATTCCTTACAAATTCCACTCATCTTCAAGTGGATGTTTAGAAGTTTTGAAGAGCATGTGACATTACCAGTGAATAAAATCCATAGATGGCAAAAAGAGTTTACACTCGCAATTGGTGAGTGTTAGGAATTGGCTCCCTAGTTGGCAGAGTAAGTCACAGCACAATCCTAAATTATCTTTTGCTCACTCTCTGGTATCTTGGCACAGAGCAGGCAGGATTACCTTAGAAGGCAATGTGCTAAGTGTTTGTGCAGTAACACATACAACAACACATGACATATACCACAAAAGACTTCGCAACAGTTTACAGTAATAGATAATATTTATTTGAATAAAACAAGACCAAACCAAACATAATTCATCAAGTAGAAGTAGAGAAATTGAATTTTAAACAAATGCAAAGTTCAGGCTGACCGTGATGGAGCACTGGCTGGCTACAGGGACCCACTTGAGCAATCTGTTGGGCGAGGCTTTGAGAGGCTCTGTGCCAACTCGCTTTGGTTCCTAGAGGCTGTGCACCGATTGGTGAGGCTTTGCATAGTCCAACGTTTGCTTCAAGAGGCTGTGCAAGAAGGCTTTGTGAGGCTACGTGTCATTCAGCATTGGTTCTTAGAGGATGTGTGGTGAGGCTTGCTGAGACTTCTCACCATCAGGCGTTTGTTCTGCGAGGCTAAGCTGTGAAGCTTTGAGAGGCTTTTCGTTATCTGCCTTTAGTTCAGAGGAACTGTCAGCTGTGCTGTGAGGCTTTGTGGTCCTTTGTGCTGCTTTGCATCAGATTTTTCAGAAAGTAAGCTGCTGAACCCACTTTTGAGACCCAGAACTTGGAGGAGCACCTCAGGCAACAATAGAACTCACAGAAGGCAGATTCCAGCAGCACCAGCAGAACTGCAGAAATACTTTTGTGTCCCTGAGACTTCAGAAACAGGAGGTAAGCTAACAATCCCTTGTAGATCGCTTTGGAAGGGAGTCAGAGTCAGAACTCCTTCCAGTAGAGTCAGTGATCAGCAGGCAGGAAAGCAACAAGCAGAAAAGCAGTCCTTCCAGAAAAGCAGTACAGTTGAGTCCTTTGAGCATCACAGCAGTCCAATTGACAGAGATTCAGTTCAATATCCAGAAATGTCTGATTTGAGGGGGTCAAGGACCAATACTTATACCCAGGTGTGCCTTTGATGTGGGGGAAACTTCAAAGAGTGGTTTTGAGGTGCACAGTATCTATTTAAATCCAGCCCCGGATCCAGACTACCAGTGGGGGGTAATCAGTACTTTCTGTCATAACAGGCCTCTACCCTTTGAAGTGTAAGTGTGAGCCCCTTCCTCCCATCTGCCCATAAAGAGCCAACAGAAGCAGGTGGATTCTCAATCATGAAAAATCCCGAAGACACCAGACTCTGCTTCCAGGAAGGAATGAATAACATGGCAGCCTGGATGAAAGACAGCTGCTTGAAGCTCAACTCAGAGAAGACCGAGGTCCTCATCATCGGATCCTGCACCTCCGCCTGGGACAACACCTGGTGGCCACCCGCCCTCGGGAGCCCACCCACCCCTACGGACCACGCTCAGAACCTCGGTATCTTCCTGGACCCCTCCCTCTCCATGAACCGCCAGATCAACGCTGTCGCATCCACCAGTTTCAACTGCCTTTGCATCCTCCGCAAGAACTTCAAATGGATCCCCCATGACTGCAAAAGGACCGTCACCTACGCACTCATAACCAGCAGACTGGATTACGGAAACTCCCTCTATGCTGGAATAAGCAAAACACTTCTACGCAAACTACAAACCATCCAGAACGCCGCTGCCAGACTCGTCCTCGGGACTCCGCGTCATGAGTACATGACCCAACACATACGAGGCCTTCACTGGCTCCCTGTCGAAAAGAGGGTCACCTTCAAACTCCTCACCCACACCTACAAATCCCTCAACAACATCAGAGCCAGTTACCTTAACACGAGACTGTCCTTTCACGTACCCAAGAGGAACCTCCACTTCGCCGACTTCGCACTGGCAGAGGTTCCCACATCTGCAGAAAGAGAACCGGCAGAAGTGCTTATTTCTTTTTTTTAAACTTGTTTTTATTGGGTTTTCTGAGTCAATACAAAACAAAAACAAAGATCAGCAGATATGTTAGGCAGCATTTAGATGACGTTTACAATATAAAATAACAGATCATATTCATACATCTTGCACAGTTCTCACATTAGAATTGAACATTAGTGGGTCAAAATTCAGTCACAAAGTTCAGTGTGGTGTTTACTTCTTATGTCCACATGTGTAAGCCACCGGTATAACAGCATGAAAGTCGTACAGGGGTGGGACAGAGAGATCCAACATACCACATTATCCCCCTCCCTCAAACGCCATCCCATTTCCCCCAGGTATGCGAATATGTCCAGTTGTATATTTGGAGGTACATCGCCTGCAGCTGGAGTCTGGTCCTAGGGACCACTGCATCACCACAGAAGCCTAGTTGGCGTTGGCTATCATACTCATAACACTAGTTCACCCCACTTTTCCCCTGAAGGTTTGTGTTGCCCTCAGTATTATGCTGTAAAAGATATTGTTTGAGGGTCCCCATATGTCTTTAGGTCGGGACCGGAGAGGTAAGGTTTCGGCATAGATAGCTCCTTGGTCTTGACTGAATATCAGATCCCCTAGCAATTCTTTGAATTTGGGGGCACGCCCTCTACCCCACCGGCATGCCACCCTTCGTTTTGCTAATAATAATGCCAGTGTGACATACCGGCGACAAGAATTGGGGAGCTGTTCCGTGTACCCAAGCACTGCCATGAGTGGACTACATTCAATACTAATGGATGTCATTTGTGACAGTGCCTCAAATAACCTCGTCCAGTAATCGGCTACCTGCGGGCACTCCCACGCAAGGTGCATGAATCCAGCCCCTGGACTACCAAATCCTTCAGAGTTTCTTAGTTTGAAGTTTGGCAGGGGTGCAGTATATACGCTGCATATATCGAAAGTGGATGATCCGTAACCTGCAGATAGGGGAAATACGTGCAACTTGAAGCCAACAGTACATTGTTCAGGTGGTATGTCAATTCCTACATCCGCAACCCACTGTAATAAAGCCGTGTGTGTAGGCTCCGGTTGTAGGGACCGGATGTTATGGTATAGGATGGAGACAATATGCCCGGGACCATCCGCACTCAGCATGCGATGCAAAGGTTTTAAGGGTTCAGGTTCCTAGGGAAATCTTGGTTTGATGGCCCGCATTCCCTGTCATAGCCGTGGGTATAGAAATGTGTCTAGTGGGGACCCGTCTGGCGGAAGAATTGCTCAGCGGAACAGAATTGCCCATGTGGGAAAATGTCCCCCCATGTAGTATTATTCAGTTGGGCACATAGTTTACTTAACCCTATTTCCTGTAATAATGGCATCTGGGGATGATAGGAGAGAGGCAACAAAGGCGAATAAAGGAAGGTGACACCGAAGCGATGGCCGATTTTTTGCCAGGCAACTACATTACTGGCGAGAGTTGTGAGTGACATGTTTCTGGCCGGGGCAGACTCGTGGATTATCCCATCGAGTGGGATAGGGTCTGACAGCCAATGCTTTGCTGCCACTTGGGGCATATAGCGTGGGGGATGTATCCAAAATTACGCGAAGTGCGCCTGCGCACATTTATAATATAGTTCAAAGTCTGGAATATCGAAGCCCCCCTGCGCGTAAGGTCACGTGAGCACCGACCATTGTACTCGGGGTTGTTTACCTCCCCAGAATAGCCTCAGCAACTCAGTTCGGAGTGAGGCGAAAAAAGACACCCTGGGTAATAAGGGATATTCATAAACAGATATAAAAACTGTGGAAGTATAACCATTTTTATCAGCGAGGCACACCCGGCCATTGATAACGGTAATGCTATCCATCTTGTAATGTTACCTGCAAGGCGTTCCATAGTCGTGCCATAATTAAGACGGAGGATCTTGTCCTGGGTATTACCGATTAGGATCCCCAGATGGCGTAGTTCAGTATCGCACCATTTCAGAGGATAGTCAAGTGAAAATGTTGCCACTGCGGGAGTAAGGGGGAAGATCTGCGATTTAGTCCAATTGATGTGAACTCCAGAAAGTAGCCCAAATACTATAACCTTCTGTAACAGAGGATTGAGGTTAGTCTGTGGATCTCTGACATATAATGTCATGTCGTTGGCATATAGTGATATTAATATTTGGCGTAGATTACAGCACAGCGCGCGTTCTTGATGCTGTTGCCGTAGTCGACTTGCCAATGGTTCAATCGCGAGAGCAAAAAGCAAGGGTGACAGGGGACACCCTTGTTTCGTGCCTCTGGAGATGGGAATCTCTGCTGACACGTGCCCATTCACGAGCACCCGAGCCGTGGTGCAATTATATAATAGTTGCACACAAGGGACAAATAGCGTCGGAAATCCCACGCAATGTAAGATACCACTGAGGTAGTCCCACTCTATCGAATCAAATGCCTTTGTGGCATCTAAAAAGCTGCTGCCATAGGAAGCTCCGGGGCTACATTTTGCATGATGGAAAACAGGGTGAGGAGGTTATGTGAGGTGGCACATCCAGGCACAAATCCTGATTGATCAGGCAATACCAACCTGTCTATGAGTAGTATTAGTCTATTAGCAATGACCTTCGCTAATATTTTGGTGTCACAGTTTGACAGGGATAGTGGCCTGTAGGAATCACATGAGGTAGGGGTTTTGCCTGGCTTCAGTAGGGATGTTATCAACCCCTCCCTCATGGATGAGGGAAGCCTACCCCATTCCAAGGATTCTTCGTACACCTCCTTCAACACAGGGGCCATGATATCTATATAGGTTTTGTAAAACTCGGCAGGGAGGCCATCAAGCCCGGGTGCCCTACCAGATTTTTGTTGCATAATGGCCTCACGGATTTCATCAATTTCGAATGGAGCACTTAGAAAATCTCTTTGGTGATCCTCAAGCCAGCCCAATGCCACCTCCCCAAGAAAGCTATCAAGTTCTATGTGGCCTCGGCATTGTGATGTGTATAGTGTGGAGTAGTGTGTTGTGAAGCATGCTAATATGCTGGCCGTGTCCTTGTATGTCTACCCATCAGGCCCCTGAATTTCCAGGACGTGTTGTAACCCTCTAGGTTACCTGATCGTGTCTGCTAAGGCTTTTCCGGGCCGCTCACCCTCCTCGTATCTCCGTGCCTTCCAATATTTCCCCCTAAAGTTGGATTCCCGTGTTGCTGTTTCAGTGTACTCCGCAAGTTTCTCTCGATAATCAATATTGAGCTGTGCTAACACCCCCCCCCCCCCGGGGGGGGGGTGAATAGTGACCTTGAAGGCCTCCCACAAGATTTCTTTGGCGTCAACTGAGCCCCTATTGCATTAAAAGAACTCTCGTATCTCCTCTCCTAACTCGGAATGAAAGACTGCATCTAGTAAGGCTGTGGGCTGGAGTCTCCAACGTAGACTGGGTGTATTATACCCGGGCAGAGTGATCACTAGTTTAACAGGCGAATGATCAGAAAAAGTATTTGCTAGGTGTGTGATTTCAGTTATAGTGGGGCCCATCTCTCGCGATAGTATGTAGTAATCTAACCGCACCCATGTATCCGTGTAGGTGTTACTGTGCGTCCCCTCCCATGTCGCTGGGTGATGGTATCGCCATGCATCCACAAGGTTGCCTTCCTGGATTATCTATGCAGTGTAGCCTGTGCTTTAGTGTAATGGTACGAAGCAGTGTTTGATCTGTCCATGGCAGGGTTGAGGGCCACATTAAAATCTCCTCCCCAAATAATCTGTGAGGACCCAATTTCCATGACTTTCCCCCATAGAGTGGTAAAAAAATCAGGTGCATCTATATTGGGGCCATAGCAACATACCAATGTGACCGTTGTCCCCCCCATTCACCCCATACCATACCATATCGACCCTGAGGGTCGGAGTAAGTTTCACTAAGTGTAAATGGCATGTAATTTTAAATAAGAATCGCTGTACCTCTTGCATAGGTGGAGTATGAAGCAAAGAGCTCATGCTCCGGCCATTTGCTGGCGAACGTAGGGGCTATCAGTGGATTCATGTGAGTTTCTTGCAGCATAACCACCTGTACATGGTGACGGTCAATGTATGCAAGAATTTGCCCGCACTTTCGAGGATCCCCCAATCCCTGTACGTTCCATGACAAGCATCTTAGGTGTGTGTCACGCGTAATGTGACCCGGTACGTTTGCAAGAGGCGTATCCGTCAACCCGTTGGTGAATATTAAGCAAGTGAGTTGTGTGTCTGTGCTGATGCGTCTGCTTATAATGCAATATCAAAGAATCAACATCTACCCCTCCGTCCAACTGCCCCCCCTCCCCCACCCACTGTGTCATCCCAATCATGCCAGAGAATCCCGTCCCTCCCCCTCCCCCATACCCACCTCAACTATTGCTTCATTACTGACAAACCATTCAAACAAACCGTACATCATTTCGTACTGTGTTGTGGGTTCTCACGTGCTAGGGTCACGTCTAGGTGGCTCACCTTATCCCCTCACCTCCTGAGGTATCTGGATGTGGGTGACTGCCTCTATGCGGGTCTAGGGGTGTCCAGCAACCAATATCAGGTGGGCACATGCAATATACCCAGATACCCATAATATCGTACCAGCCAAACCTCTGTTACATAAAACCAATACGGCAATATTCTTACCCTCTCTCTCTAAAAAACTTAAGGGCGGTCTGCCACAACAGAACCAATATTGGTTATGTCTCTGGCCCTAAAGATATTATTAGTCTGTGTCATCTAGACTGCTGAGGCAGGCGCAGCGTCCTTTTGTGTCTTGAGTCGTTGCAGGAACTCTTCAGCTTGCTGGGGTTTGGTGAATACCGTCTGCTTGCCTCAATAAGTGATCTGCAGCCATGCAGGATTAAGCAGTGCATATTCGATCTGCGCTTGTCGCAATTTCTGCTTCACAGGGAGGTAATGGCGCCTTTCTTCCTGTACCGTAGCCATGAAGTCGGGGTAGATGGTGAACGGGACTCCTTCATAGTGCAGCTGTTTCTTCTCATGGGCTACCCGTAGCGCTGTATTCTGGACCCTATAGTTTAAGAGACGAGCTATTATGGGGCGTGGCGTATTTCCCGGAGGTGCTCTAGGGCCAAGCGCCCTGTGTGCGCGTTCCACTATGAAGTGCAGGGAAAGTGCCTCCGCCTCAACAACCTCAAGCAGTAGCTTTTCTATGTCTATTTTCCCGGTGTTGGTGCTCTCTGGTATTTCCAGTAAGCGAATATTGTTCCTGCGGCTTCTCGCTTCTATGTCTTCATTTTTTGCTGCTATTACTTTTACGAGTTTGTCCATTTAGGCAACCGTATCTTGCAATTGCGCTGTGGTGTCCTCTGTGTCAGAAATGAGGCGTTCTGTTTCAGTCAGACGCTCCCCATGTTGATCAAGTTTGTGGACAATGTTATCCATGCGGGAATTCATGGTGTCTATTTTATCCGCTAGCGAGGTGAGGCCCTGCGGATCTCAAACATGAGCGCCCGCACCTCCGGTCCGGATATAGCAGTGTCCTCATTATGCTCAGTTTTAGCTCTCGCATCCATGTCAGGTTGCTGTGAGCGTGTAGCTTTCTTATTTTCGAAGTTGAGACGAGGTTGTTGGCATCCGGCTTCCCCATTTGTAAGGCAGGTTGCAGGCTCATGTAACGCCAAGCTAATGAAGCGTATTAGAGGGTTGCCCCCGGCCTCCCGGATGAAACACCTTCCACTACTGGGGGCCAACTGCAGCAGCCAGAAGAGTGTCATGGCCCAACTGTCCGCCCCAGCCGCCGTGCACCATGGCCTCAGAAGAGAGGGAGCTGCCACTGACTACCAGCGGATTGAGTCGCCCAGCAGCTCCATTATCCTCAATAAGTCCTTCATCAACCTCCGGCCCCCCTGCACCACGGCTGCTGTGTAGTATCGTAAATTGCATCAGCACTGCATCCGCAACCCCATCACATAGGCCATGAAGGGGCCTCCCTGTATGGCTCAGCAGGATATGTCTCCACTGGCGAGCTGCCACCTGAAGGCCACTGGTTGCATCCGCAAGGTAGGGTCATATCACAGGTGCCGCCGCTCATGGCCGACCATCCCGCCCGCGCAGCGTGCTCAATCTTGCCACCGCCTTGCTCAAAGGTGCTGCGCAGCGTTGTCCAGGCCGTTAATGACTGCAAAAAAATGTCGACGTTGACTCACCTTCCCTGGCCTGCGCCGTGCATAGTGACCTCTGCCGGTCGCCTCTACCCCAGCCTCAGTGCAGCAGAGGCGGGCAGAAATTACCCTCCTTAAAGTGATCCACCTATCGCCGTGGCATACGGAGTGCGATGTCAGGCAGCAGGGGCAGTCAGTAGTATGGTAATGGCGGCGCCACCGCCGATGGCCGGCCCGCCACCCGTGCAGCACGCCTGCCCTTGGATCTCAACGCTGGCAGTTGACTTGTCACCCGCCCCGCAGGCCAACGCCACAGGGCTCTTCTGAGCAATCGGAACTGCCCTGTGCCTCCCAGCGATCCCGCCACACTCGCCGGGATGGCACCAGCGCTGTCAGTCTACTCTCCGTGCCTGGTCGCCAGGAGGAAAGCAGCTATTCCCCAGTGTCACCCCTCAGGCACCCGAGCGGTCATAGTTCCAGGCCCCGAAATATCAGGTTCCTCGCACAGCCGGCCTCAGAGATTCAAACCAGTGGTGCCTGGATACGTATTCTGCAGGTGAAACACTGCCTTTCCTAAAGCTGCAATTCTAAATCTCGAAGAGCCATAAGCATTTGTAAGGAAGTTGTCTTCTTCCTCGGTCCTCTTTATCTGAATTAGTGATGAGGGCAGAAAGGTCACATTTTTGTACCAAGGATGGACTTGGATAATCTTGTGCTGACTTACGGGTAGGTTTATAAACATTTTGTCTGAGTTAGCGTCACAAAAGACCAGCATAATATGTTTTTCTAATTTACTTTCCAGCGCAAAAACTTGTTTTGCGCTGGAAAGTACCCTTAGCGCCAAGGGGGTGGTACATGGGCATTCCCATACAACCACCCATGCCTTTTGATGCAAAACCCTACCTTCAAAGAGGCCTGCTAGACTTGGCATCTTTTGGCGTGTTTCCCCCGAGTTTTTGCTTTCTGCCCTCCCGGTTTTGACTCTGTTTTTTCTGAAGTAACGTTTCTGCGCGCTTTTTGCTGATCAGTGGTAAAGTGCTGGTGCTCCTGCGGTAAATTGTGTTATGATTGGATGTTTGACTTACTTGTCAGTCCCCAGTAAAGGGCAGTGCGGGTGCCATGGCTTGTGAGTCAACCGCTACTCGTGGGCCTGCAGCACGGATTGTGCCACCCACGTACGTAGCCAGGAAAAGGTATAAGTGAATGAAGTTTGGTATGCCTGAACCAGCGTCTAAAGACGCAGCCTTTAGCGAGGGTGCCCTTTTCATTCTGAGTTCATAAAGGCCACTTTTAGAAAGTGGGTATTTTTTTGCCCGGTCATCCTGTGTGCCTCTGCTGGAATGTGGATTGCCTGTCTGGGTTTTGGAAGACAGATGGCTAGGAAACAGGGTAGATGTCGATAGTGTAGGTAGGTCAGGAAAGGGCTAAATATACCTGGGTTGTGATGGAGGGAAGAGGGAGGAGATTTCCTTGCACCTCAAAGGGCCTGGTCTGCCTCTGACAAAGCCGTCTCCACCTCCTGCCAGGAATTCACGCCAGAGAAGTCCCAACTGGTTCTGGCCAGACACAGACACCCTTTGCCTGGAAGATCAAAGGATGTTTGTGTACAAATACTGGGGCCCAGACCCCTGAACTGTAGAACTCATCTGGATCAAGAAGACTGCCAAGAAGAAGAGCCGGAGAAGCTGGTGGAAGGAACAACTGCTTGGCTGCGTGCTTTGCTGGGCTAACCTGCAGTGGCTGCTTCTGTTTTGGGCAGTGAAAGGCCTGGACTAGACTTTCTGCAACCACATTGGTGAGACTCTCCAAGGGCTTGAAGTAGAGCTTGCCCCCTCTTCACGAAGTCTCAGGAACATCAAGACTCCAGGTTCTTCGACCCGCAGCTTCTGGGGACTGTGTGTTTCGTACTTCAACCCGAAGAACACCACCTCGACGACGCCTACGACGACCCTGCTGACCCCGTGTACTGAAGGCACCGTTAGAGGGCACCGCCTCAACGCCACACCGCGACCCTGGTCTCACCGATGACGCCTGCTGACGCCATCACCGAGCTGCTGCTCGCACCGCGACCTGTGGGCACCGCACTCTGCACCGCCTTGCTTCATGCCAAGGCTTTGGCACCGCAGAGGGCAGCGCCGCAATGATGCACTGCGACCCTGGTCTCACTGACGATGCCTGCTGATGCCATCGCCGAGCTGCTGCTTGCACCGCGACCTGTGGGCACTGCACTCTGCACCGCTGCACTACATGACGACGCCGTGGCCTACCTGATGCTGCCACTTCCCACCGAGATCGACTCTGCTGCTTGCACTGTGGTTTGGGGGCACCGTTCGTAAGTTACATGACGCACCGCCCTCATCCCACACCGCAGCCTTGGCCCACCAACACCAGAGCCATCGACTCCTGCTCGTCAGCCGACACCAGCGCTTCAGCAACGCTGCCGCCGCTGCTTGCACTGTGACCTGCTGGCACCATGAAGCACCGCCTTCACCTATCATCGCGGCCCTGGTCTCACCGACAATGCCATCTGATGCCACCACTGAGCCCCTGCTCGCACTGCGACCTGAGGGCACCGCACGCCACACCGCTGCACTTCGCACCACAGTACCCGATGCCTGCTGACACCAGCGCTCCTGATTCCAACAGAAAGGAGCTCGACCTGCAATGCGAGTTACTTCAAGGGCCTCGGCGTCCTGCATCTCTAACAGGTACTGTTTGCGGGTCTTCCCGACATCGTAGCTGGCCTGCGACCCCGCGGTCAGCCAGAAATGTTTTTGGAATTTGTGAGCTCATGATGCCGTGGAAGCCCAGATGGAGCTATCCACACAAGGAACTCTTTTTAATCGTATTTTTGAACTGTGAACCTTTAAGTATAGTATTGTGAATTTTTATCGTTTTTGGTCTGTTTTAATTATATACAAATATTGGATATTTTTCTAAACTGGTGTGGTGTCCTTTTGTAGTGCATACACTGTGTTACTGTGGGTTATGTGCAAATGCTTTACACACTGCCTCTAAGATAAGCCTGGCTGCTCGTGCCAAGCTACCAAGGGGGTGAGCAGGGGTTATTTTCGACGTGTAACTCCCTTATCCTGACTAGGGTGGTGATTTCTGCCTGGCTTTGGCCCACACCCTAGCCTACCAAAAATCCCATTTCTAACAAGGCCTTAAAAGGACAACAGTTTCTATTTCTCCTTTCTTTCCGACTTTGCATGTGTGCTGCACTGTGCAGCAGACATTCAAAGTTGGTATGGTTTTAAATTAGGAATAAGAATAGTGTTTTGTACTGGATTGGACTCTTCCAGTACAAATCCTACCGTAGGCTCAGGCACACACACTAGCTCTATGGCGCTAAGAACGTGATTGAGGCCAGATCAGCACGTTATATTATTCATTTTGTACATAACATGCAGAGTAACTGCTGGAGTGTGTAAGGGTTTACAATGTCAGTATCATTCAACGGAGCTCTACTGACGTCCAGTGGTCATTTGATGGAATTGCAGTTGAAATCATGCAGAATCAGGTTTGGGTTCATACGTCCTGATGCCAATGTTGGTGATGAGGATGTATTAGTGGTTATTTATCTCTATTTTCATTTGATACTTTACACATGGAGGGTGCAGGGCTATCTAGATGCTCATTTTAAAGGCTCCATTGAGATCCTCGGGAAGGACTCCCTGTTATGCTTCTGTTTTACAAGTGATTGAGCAAAGATCATTGAAAACATTCACAAACCTAATAGGTTGAACAGCATTGATCTTGCTAATATGTATTTCAATGGTGCATGTTTTGCCCTGGGTGGGATCTCGGGGTGCTAATGGGGTTCAGTCCCCTTTGCCCTGTTCTTAAGGATTCCATCAAAGACCAGCATCTAATTTCCTTTGTAACTTTTAACTTGGAGAATGAAATATGAAAATAGATGATTTGTTATTCATAAATTTGTTGTAAGTTTGAGTTTTTTTAATTAAATGTCATTACCCTTTTCTTGTCTGTTTTCTGGTGCGTGGAAGATCAGCCAGGCCTGTGCATTCTTCGGGGTAATATTCCTGCTCCATATATTGGCTGCAGCTGAAAGGAGCCCGGCAGAAGATTGATTTGGCAGCACACTGGCAAGGGCTCATTTTAAAACTCTACGTAAAGGGTGTTAAATAAAAAGAAAGACCCGTTTATAAGGAGAGAAATATGGCCAGAGAAAATGAAACAAGCTTTGGCAAAGTCATTGTCTTTTGCCGGGAAATCTGTAAGTACCTATTGGGTTTGTGTCTATGTGTACGTATGCAAACACTTAAGAAGACTTCTTCTAAGCCTAATGATACTCAATTACCTTCACTTAGTAATGATGAACCTCTAAACAACTCGTACAGGGACTCAATAGGTTAAATAGCCATGTAACAGCTGGGAATCCTGGGAGGCGCTCTCAACGGAGTGGGGTGCCACAGGAAGGTGTGGGTTGCAAGGACGAGTCACCACCATCATAGGAACTTTGTGTCACTGTGCTGGAGTGGTGGGTGGCTGACATCCTGGCGGCTGCCCTCGACACATCACGGACTGCGAAGGAAAGGGCAGAGGCACTACAGGCAGGTGGTAGACATTATGCAGGGTCGGCGGCAGATGGTGGCACAGGTTCGAAGAAAGGCACGGATGAATCAGACTCTGATGTATCCCACAGCAACAGTGTTCAGCTACCAATTGTGACTCCAAACACAGCTGATGATATTACCTAAACTGTGGGCTGTGGTTTTGGGTTTTCAATTGGCTTCTTATACACCATTCTCCTCCTTTGTGCAGCTTCTCTCCCGCCCTGCATTGGGATTCTGTGCCTGCTTCCATTGTTGGGAGTCTTGAGGGGTGGTGGACATAGTTAGGTGCACTCCTGGGTAGGGGTGGGATCGGCCTATAAAGGCTGGCGCACCCTGGGTGTTTATTGGTTTGTTGGTTGGGAGCCCGTGGTGATAGCCACACTCCCCTTAGGTCCTAGCTACACAGCTTTGTGCCTTCTATTTAAGTCCTTGTGCTAGTAGCTATGAGCCTTAACTTACTACTGCAGTTCAGTATAATGCAGTTCTTCTGCAGGTTTGGGCAGCTGACTGTTGTCAGTCCGCTCATGGGTGTGGGAGTTGTTACGTTGGGTTTGTTGTTATACACCAGGAGGCTTGCAACACTTCTACAGGTTGGTGCCCTGTGGGGGTACTGGGGGGACTGTACTGAGAGATGGCCAGGGATAGTAGTCATGCTGAGGAGTTTAAACTCCTAACCTGGAATATTAGGGGTATGGGCTCTCCCTCTAAACGCTACAGTATCCTGAACTACATATGACGTCGAGGAGCCCATGTGGTACTGTTGCAGGAGACCCGTCTCACAGAGGTGGAAGTGGCACGGTTGCGACTTAGATGGCGAGGGCAGCTATTTGTAACTTCTTACTCAGCTTTTGCAAGGGATGTGCTTGTGTGGCTCAAGCCTGGGGTCCCCTTCCAGGTCTCCCGGAAAATCGTAGACACACAAGGGATTGTAGTGGTCAGAGGTAAATTGAAGGGCAGGGACAAAATCCTGAGAAGTGTTTATGTGCCAAATTGTGATCAGATTTCCTTTCTAGAGCGGCTCTCTGGAACATTAGCGGGAGTGGCACATAATGACTTGATTCAGGAAGGCTATTTTAATTGTGTATGTGACATAGGATGGGACAGATCTACTCCCCCATTAGGAGGTACAATAGCAGCCGCTATGGCAAAGGGACTCAAGAATTGGTTGAAGGGGTGTGAACTGATAGATGCTTGGAGATTGCACAACACGCATATACGAGAATACTATTATTAATCCTCCCTGTATGACTTACATACGAGACTGGATATGTTTTTCTGTTCAGACAAGCTGGCTCCGATGTTATCTCAGGCCGAATATCTAGGTAGATCCCTTTCGGACCACAGTCCCTTGCTAATTCGATTTGCCCCTACCCCCGAGAGGGCCCTCATCCCACAGTGGCGCCTAGATCCCACTCTGTTGGAAAATGACGGCGTTAAACAACGCCTCTCTGAAGCCATGGACACCTATTTTGTGGAAAATCATGGAACCACTAGTTTCCACTTGATAGAATGGGATGCTTTTAAAGTGGTAATCCGAGGACAATGTTTAGGGCAGGTAGTAGGGGCTAGACTGTAGATTGTCCGGGAACTTGAATCCCTGGAAGCCCAGATTCTGGTGTTAGATAGACAGATAGGGGGTGGGGCAGAGTGCAGGGTCGGCTGGCAGAATTGAAGAGCCTCTGTAACTCCACATGGGACAGGCTGCGGATGCTAGACTACCGAACGTGCCAAGAATGGCAACATGTAGAAGGGAGGTGAGCAGGGAGGCTACTGGCCCAGTTGATTAGACCGGAGAGCAGGGGAACCCCAATTCCCAGCATCCATGATAGGGAAGGACATTTGCTATGTTTCTCATGGGAAATCAATGTGTCGTTCCGGGAGTATTACGAGATACTATATGGGTCACCAGGAGAACTACGGGGACAGGACATACTAGACTATTTAGCACAGTTAGGATTGCGGGGATTAGACCAAGACTCTTGAGACTAGCTGGTGCTGCTGGTAAAGGCCTGGGAAATTAGAGCAGCCATCAGAGAAGGACGTGGGGGAAGACGCCTGGGCCTGATGGCCTCCCAGCCGAATTTTACTCCTCCTTTGTGGATATATTCGCCCTAGGTTAGAACAGGTCTATGCAACTGCACTAAAAGAGAAGCGGCTACCATCATCGCTTCAGGAAGCATTGGTGATTCCCTTCCTAAAGATGAAGACGGATGTGGCAGAGGTAATGGAATTTTGGCCCCGGTCTATATTGAACATTGATCTTAAAATCTTAAGTAAGGCGCTGGCAACTAGGCTACTGCCACAGATGCAGAAACTGGTCCATACAGACCAGAGAGGCATAATCCCCTCACACTCCACAATAACTTGAGAAGGTTATATCATTTCCTATTCCGTTAAGACTTGGGCGACTATCCCAAGGTGGTGGTAGTGGTGGTAGACCTGGAAAAGGCATTTGACTCCCTGAGGTGGGACTTTTTACTAGCGGTCATGGGGAAAATGCAGATGGGAGCAGGCTAGTCACAATGGGTCCGCCTCTTGTAAGTGAATCCAAGAGCTTGAGTGCGTACGGGCACTGCAGTCTCCACCCCATATTCTATATATAGTGGAAGCCACCAGGGGTGTCCTCTGTCACCATTGCTCTTCGCTCTTGCTATGGAGCCACTAACGGAGCAATTCAGGCAGGAAAGTGAGAGACTAGAGGTGGCTCTTGATGGTGACTCACCATATAATATCTTTATACGCAGATGACGTATTGATCTAACTGTGAAATGGATCTCGTGGGATCCCGATCGTGTTGCGGATTTTGAAGGACTTTGCTAAGTTCTCGGTACTAGGTGTAAACAAAACAAAAACCTGTGTGTTCCCATTGAGTCCCACCCTGGACAGACCGCTAGATTTCCCGCTAGATCGGGAGGGGGCATCAACCTCATTCAGGTATCTAGAAATACAGATCTACCATCGTCAGGTGGACCTGCTCGAGGGGAACCTTGGAAGTGCCCTGTGAGCATTGCGGGCAAATGTCTCCTTTTGGCGATCACTCAAATTGCCAGTAATGGCTAGGGTAGCACTGTCTAAGATGGTGGTGTTGCCACGACTGTTATACTTTTTCGTCAATTTGCCTATGGTGATCCCTAAGAGTTGGTTTAAAACCCTGGACCCCTTACTGAGAGTTCTGGTGTGGGATGGCGGACATAATAGAGTATCCCTGCAAACACTGTAACTTCCACTTATGGCGGGAGGATTGGGGGCCCCCGATTTCGAAGCCTACTACTTGGTGGTGCAGTTCCAATTGCTAGCCAGGTGGCTTGTTGGGAGAGGGCTTGACACGTTATCGCTGCCGGCCAGTACCACAGAAATAGCCTTGCTCCCTAGAATGCTTAACCGTCATTAAAAGATCAAACACATGGGGACGTTGCTCTCAGTGGCGGTAACGTGCTGGGATAGATGCACAGCGCGATCTAAAGATAGCCCATTTTATGTATCAAGTATTCCCCTTACAGGCCTTCCGCAGGTTGGGAAGGGTCCCCCGCTCACACAGAGGCAGTTGCAGGGGTGGGAGGAGGCAGAAGTTCTGACAGTTATGGATTGCTATTGAAATGGTTTGCTGCTCCCATTAGAGGAATTCCTGGAATATCATGATTTACCACATGGACAGTTCTCGAATGACCATGAGATACGGGGGGCGCAGGCAGAGCTGTGGGGTGGAGGCATGATAGAACCTGCCACCCATGCGACACTTCAGGCAATGGTGACTTTGGGCTTGGCGGGACAGCCAGGAAAATGGCTCTACCTAGCAATAATGGAAATGTCTCACCGCCTTTGCCTCCAGTGCAAGAGAGATGGGAGGGCACCCTTCATTGGCAACTGACCGAGAAGGAGTGGAAGAAGGTCCTGGAAAGCCCAAGAAAGGTGTCTAGGAATGCAGCCTTTAAACTCCTACAATTTAACATTATCCATGGAGCATACCTTACCCCACACATGCTGAATGTAGTGTATAGTTGGGGTGATCAGGCCTCCGCCATATGCTCTTTAGTTGATGCCAATTTTGATCATATGGGGTGGTCCTGTCCTGGGCTTACAGAGTATTGGACTAGAATAGTAGACACTGTCAATAGGGTCTTGAGGCGTAACTTGGTGCGCTCCCCAGTGTTATGCCTTCTGGGCTTGTTCCTGAGACCCAAATCCAAAAGAATGTGGCCTAGGTTTCTGAACCTGGCTTTCCTCTTGGCTAAGAAATGGATAGCCCCTCGGTGGAGGGCAAAGCTGAATCCTTTAGTCATAGATTGGGGAACTGATGTCTCCTGCTGGACCAGAGCAGAGAGGATAAGATTACAAAGAGGCGCAAGCCTTTGGTTGAGCCCTGGGCTCACATACTGAGAGCATGGGACACACGCAACACACTGGATCAAGAGTTATAAATTGTTGGACTTGGCCCTTCTGGCAGGTTCACCCCTGAACTTTTTTTGCTTTTTACTGGTGACTTGGTGTGGTAATTTTTTGGTTTCTGCGCACTTTCCCTGTGTCCCAGGGTAAAGTGCGTGCGTGCTCTGAGTGCATGTGGTGAGATAGGCCTGCCCTCCCATAGGAATGCATGGGGAATGTATGTGTCCCTAGTAGTTCCTGATGCGTGGGGTGTGCAGGCCCGAGTTTGGTATGTGCGGACTCGTGGGAGTGAATGCTGCGCGATGATGTGTGCGGCGTGCATGTACCTAGTGTGGAAGTGCCACTTCTAGAAGTGGGCACTTCTGTGTGCAGTGTGTCTGTCGCGTGATTGGCTGGGCATGTCATGTGACGGGCTAGGGATTCCCCAGAGTCAGGATGAGTCACCCAGTGGTGAATGGGGAGATCAGCAGCTAGATGGGTGGGAGGAGTACACCTGGGTCCTGAATAGGCCAGGGTTTTCCACACACAATGCTGGCCCCGCCCCCTGCGGTGCGACTGACGACCCTAGCCCTGCCAATGAATAGAGTGAGGGGCTGAGCACATCAAGGGTGCTCCCCAACCAGCTGCGACTGGTTTTCCCCCTCACCCTGAACCCAGAACAAAGGGTTTGCCTGTATAAAAATGGGGCTGTGTCCCCACAGAAACTGTTCTTTGCCAGGATCCTGCCTGAGGGGGGCTGCTGCTGCTGCTGGACCAGAGGACCGCCACTTGGACTACCTCCCTGCCTGGAGGCCCAGTGAGCTGGCTCTGGGTCCATCCTTGACCCCCGCCCCTGCCCTGCTGCATGCAGGGGAGAACTTGCCTGGACTTTTGCTGTTGTGTGCCTTAAAGCGCTGGGAGCGCTCTATTTTCCTCTAAGCGCTTGGAAGCGCTTTTATTCTCCTTAAGCGCTTGGAAGCGCTTTTATTTGTCCTAGCGCCAGGAGCGCTTTATTGCTGCAAGCCGGTGCCCACCCAGCATTTCCCCCGTGCAGTGCCAATCCTGAAATCCCCTGGCAGGTGCCCACCCTGCCAGGGACCTTGCCGTGCTCGTTGGCGGGTGCCCACCCCGCTTATTTGTTTATTTTACGGCGGGTGCCCACCCCGCCGTACATCCACTGTAACGAGGGAGCCTACCCCTCTTATTGCCGAGAGAAGTCACCGCCGCGGCCGGGCTCGAAGGAAGTCAGGCAGGCCGGGGGCGGGACTCCGGGACAACAGGAAGTAGGAGGGCGGGAGCCTACCCCGCCTCCCTTCGTGGACTCGCGACGGTTTGTTTGGCCCCCGGAGTCGGCAGGAGCCTACCCTGCACCCCGGGGCCCCGAGGAGAAGTGCAGCAGGCCGGTGACCAAGAGCGGAGTCCCCTGAGAACAGCCCGGTAAGTCAGTAAGGGCTGGGGGGACTCCGTGTGTGTGTGTACTGGGTGCCGGTCCTCGACCGGCCTACTTCACCAGCGGCCCCCGCCTGAAGAGGGGGGTCGCTCCAACGCCGGCCATTCCTATTGCCTAAGAGTCCAGAGGGACTCAAGCTGCGGGGGCATCCTGTGGATAATCAGAGCGGCCCCGGAAGGCAGTGGGCCGCTCCAACGTTGGGCTCATTGGTTGCTTTGAGCCCACGAGGCTCACGAGTCCCATTGTTTGCTTTGAGCCCACGAGGCTCACGAGTCCCATTGTTTGTTAAGAGCCTGTGAGGCTCACGAGTCCCCCGAGAGGACTCCATCGTGGGGGCATTATTACTTTAGAGCCCAGAGGGGCTCCAACATTACAGGGCATTGGTTGTTTAGAGCCACAAAGGCTCTAGGGGGCATTTCATTCGTTTCAGAGCCCTGGGAGGCTCCAACGTTGGCCCCAGCATTTTCCCAGTTGCCCAGCACTTAGTGGGCAACTGCAACGTTTAGGTTGTGGCCTCGGTGTTCTGGCTTGCGCAGCCTGCGCCGGCGCGCCCTGACTTTTCTGGACGCAGGGCGTCCTTGCCCCGACAAGGCCAGTTGGCCTAGGGACTGCCACAGATAGTGGCTAATGTGAGTTTTTGCGCCATTGTTCCTTTCCTGCACCTCTGAATGTGTTTATGCGTCATGTGCTTTGCTTTACACCTCTGAATGTTATGCATCATGTGTTTATGTGCTTAGACCCCTACAGGTATTGTGATACTTAGGTGGTTGTTTTCTCCCTAACACTGGTGGTGCTAGTGAGGTCCTGATTCCCTGCGCAATATTTTTCTAAAGGTGGTTAGGGTTGCGTAGGTGGTACTTACCTGATGCTAGTGTGATGACGCTGAGGTCATTATTGCGCCAGTAGGTACTGGTTGTGTGCTATATGTTCTATTTTTAGTGCTACAGTGATTGTATGTGCTATGTTCTAAAATATTATTCCTATGTTCTAAGAGTGCTAATTCCGGACAGCGGTCCAGGTGGCCCTGTCCCCTGTATATATAATCCCTTGTAAATTCTGCCCGTGCCTGTTGGCACATTGTAGAGTGTGTGTTTTTATCTAATGTGTTGTGTATAATACAAAGGCTATTTTTATAGAATACCTTGTGTGGAGTTTCCTTTGTGGTGGGCCTTGGGTGTTGTTGCTGGGTGCGCGCGCAAACGCTTTACACATCGCCTCAGGGATAAGCCTGACTGCTCGTGCCAAGCTACCAACGGGGTGAGCAGGGGTTATCTTTGGCGTGTAACTTCCTTGCCCTGACTAGAGTGGTGGTTTCTGCCTGACTTTGGCGCAAGCCTTAGCCAACCAGAAATCGCCATTTCTAACATTGGTGATCAGCGGTGGGATTTGGACTTGCGTTTGCGCTGTACCGCAGCGGCAACTGGCCGCACTACAAAACTCTGCATTTAGATAAATCACATGGTATAGGGATTATTGTTCTAAGTTTGTTTTTAATTGTCATTTCTTTGGAAATGTGTTTTTGTGCACTGTGAGTTAGTTGTCCCTAGCTCGGGAGGGTAGATCATCCCCCTTAGTGCATTGTGTTTCTGGATTCACCAGAGGGTGGGATCCAGTGGTGGCAGCGTAATAGTGTCCAGTACATTTGTCCCCCGCCCTGCGCCCAGAGTTGGTACCTGTGTCACGTGGTGGTCGGGTTGAGGAATCAGGGGTGGTAGAAACTGCCTTACCAGTCCGAGGGGAGGGTTGTGTGTGTGGATGAATGGTGTGTGGCACTAGGCAAGTGAGTGTGAGTTCTCTGGGTTAGAGAGCTTGCTGAATCTTTTTGTGAATTGTGTGCTCCTGTGTGAAACTCAGACCCCTAGGTTCCCTGTGTGATCTTTTCACCATAACGTCCGCCAGAATGGAGCCTGCTTGTGATCCCTATGAGCTAGCTTGGCGCCAGAGGCAGGAGTTAGAAAGGTCCTGTACAGGGGGAGAGTCTGACACTCGGTACGAACTTCAGGACCACCTGGTCCTAGGGCAAAAGGGTCCATGGGATCTTGAGCACAGTATGGAAAGGGCCCGGGCCTCACACCTGGAGGGTGGTGGGTCTGTGGGGAGCCCTGAGGAGTCAGAAGAGGAGGTAGAGGATGACAATACCTGGACGCCAGTAGAGAGTGAAGACCCCATAGGTAGGGAGTCCCTTGCTGGGTCCAGCGTAGGAGGCAGCACCTCATCCCTTTCCCTGTCCCCAGAGGAGTGGGAAGATAGGAGGAAGGAAAGGGAGCACCAGCTGACGTTAGAAAAGCTCAGGTTGCAGCATGCCCAGGCTATGGCGCAGCTGGAGGTCAAAAGACAGATGGCGGAGGCTGAGAGGGCCTCTGCCAGAGAGAAACTAGCTCGGGAGGGTAGGTTATCCACTGAGCGCAGTTGTGGTTTTCTGGACTCCCCAGGGAGGGTTGAGTCCAGTGGTAGCAGCCAGATAGATTCCAGTGTAGGAAATCCCAATCCCAGTCCCCCCAGTCTGGTACCTGTTTCCCAGGAGGAGGAGTTAAGGTTGAAATTCAGGGGCAGTAGGAAGCTGTCTCACCAGTCTTGGGAGGAGTTTGTGGATGACTGTCAGGATGCACTGGTGGAATGGCTGATGGTTAACCCGGAAGAGGATTTGAAGGCAGTGATCAAAATGATTATCAAAGAGCAGATGCTCAGTAGTTGTTCTCCAGGGTTGCGCCAACACCTGCAGAGGTACGACTCTTTTTGTCCCTGGGAGCTTGCAGGGGAAGCAGAGCACTGGGAAAGTGCTAGAGGTCCTCTAGTGTCATTAGAGAGTAATTCCAACAGTAGTGGTTCAGAGATCCTCCAGCCCAGCGTGGTGGAGGAGGCTCAGTGTAGCCCAGCTAGGTCCCAGGATAGCGAGGAGGGTGTAGGGGCTCACTGCCTGGCTCAGTGGAGCAGGAGTGAGAGGGTGACCGAGGGTCCCCAGACGCACGAAACCCTGCCTCAGGACTTGGATGGTTTCTTGAGGGAACACCAAGTTCGGGACCTAGGCTGTCCTGTTACTCCACTTGAGGAAGATCTCTTAGTGTGTAGGGGACCTGGAGCACCTGTAACCAGGGCTCCTGTGGTTCTAGAGTCTGGCAGTACCGCTCCGGTAGGGAGGGTACAGGAGTCCAGTGTGAGGAGTGATTGGGGGATGAGTTCCTCAGTGGAAGAGCCTGTGGGTCAGGGACTACCCAGTTGGGCTAGGATCCCGTGTAGTGACCAGGGTGGCACCACTTCTGTTCTGGGGGATCTCCGCGCACTGTCAGGTGGACAGGGGACGGGAGATCAGCGCCAGACAGACAGTCGCTCGACATATGTGTCATTTGATAGCCTCAGGGGGATGGAGTGGAAATCCCCAGAAGTCCTGGAGTGCCAGGCAATTATTCCACCAAAGGTTCTAGGCCGGAGGTTGGAAGGCCAGGTTCGGGATCAGCCTGACCTGAAGGGTGGGACGTCTGTAATCAGCGTCCCGACCAGTTCTTCTTCCAGAGGTACCGCCCCAGTTGGTAGGGAGCAGGGCTCTGGAAGGGGGTGCAGAGGGTGGGAGAGCCCACCTCTGCCCCCGGTACCACCTGAGGGGTTAAACCCTGGGTTGGAATGGCGTTCTAGGTGTACCCCTCGCCAGAGGAGGAGGAACCCTAGGAGAAGAGGTAGGGGGAGGAGAGCCTTCCCTGAGACTCCTGGTCCGCCTGAGGGTGTAGACCCTAGGCTGGAGAACCAGTGGCAGTCTAGTCCTGTCTTTCAGAGAGGAAGAGTGGAGAATGGCCGCTATGTGCCAGGGGTTACTACCCCCCACTCTGTGATTAGGCAAAGACCGGTGGCACCTGGGTGGCCTAGGGCCTGGTCTTGGCCGCGGACAGCTTGGGAGTACCAGTGGGGTAGCCCAGTTGGTCCAGACAGTCGTGTTAGAAAGAATTCCATGGGTTCACCGTGGCGTAGAACCGGAGGGTGTCCCTGCAGTTGCGGGCCCGCGTCCGTGTTCTATCGCCCCAAGCAGGGAAGTCCATCACGGTGGTGATTGGTCTGCCCTGCGTTTTGGCTGGAAGGGGGTTGTGTTGGACTTGGCCCTTCTGGCAGGTTCACCCCTGAACTTTTTTGCTTTTTACTGGTGACTTGGTGTGGTAATTGTTTGGTTTCTGCGCACTTTCCCTGTGTCCCAGGGTAAAGTGCGTGCGTGCTCTAAGTGCATGTGGTGAGATAGGCCTGCCCTCCCATAGGAATGCATGGGGAATGTATGTGTCCCTAGTAGTTCCTGATGAGTGGGGTGTGCAGGCCCGAGTTTGGTATGTGTGGACTCGTGGGAGTGAATGCTGCGCGATGATGTGTGCGGCATGCATGTACCTAGTGTGGAAGTGCCACTTCTAGAAGTGGGCACTTCTGTGTGCAGTGTGTCTGTCGCGTGATTGGCTGGGCATGTCATGTGACGGGCTAGGGATTCCCCAGAGTCAGGATGAGTCACCCAGTGGTGAATGGGGAGATCAGCAGCTAGATGGGTGGGAGGAGTACACCTGGGTCCTGAATAGGCCAGGGTTTTCCACACACAATGCTGGCCCCGCCCCCTGCGGTGCGACTGACGACCCTAGCCCTGCCAATGAATAGAGTGAGGGGCTGAGCACATCAAGGGTGCTCCCCAACCAGCTGCGACTGGTTTTCCCCCTCACCCTGAACCCAGAACAAAGGGTTTGCCTGTATAAAAATGGGGCTGTGTCCCCACAGAAACTGTTCTTTGCCAGGATCCTGCCTGAGGGGGGCTGCTGCTGCTGCTGGACCAGAGGACCGCCACTTGGACTACCTCCCTGCCTGGAGGCCCAGTGAGCTGGCTCTGGGTCCATCCTTGCCCCCCGCCCCTGCCCTGCTGCATGCAGGGGAGAACTTGCCTGGACTTTTGCTGTTGTGTGCCTTAAAGCGCTGGGAGCGCTCTATTTTCCTCTAAGCGCTTGGAAGCGCTTTTATTCTCCTTAAGCGCTTGGAAGCGCTTTTATTTGTCCTAGCGCCAGGAGCGCTTTATTGCTGAAAGCCGGTGCCCACCCGGCATTTCCCCCGTGCAGTGCCAATCCTGAAATCCCCTGGCAGGTGCCCACCCTGCCAGGGACCTTGCCGTGCTCGTTGGCGGGTGCCCACCCCGCTTATTTGTTTATTTTACGGCGGGTGCCCACCCCGCCGTACATCCACTGTAACGAGGGAGCCTACCCCTCTTATTGCCGAGAGAAGTCACCGCCGCGGCCGGGCTCGAAGGAAGTCAGGCAGGCCGGGGGCGGGACTCCGGGACAACAGGAAGTAGGAGGGCGGGAGCCTACCCCGCCTCCCTTCGTGGACTCGCGACGGTTTGTTTGGCCCCCGGAGTCGGCAGGAGCCTACCCTGCACCCCGGGGCCCCGAGGAGAAGTGCAGCAGGCCGGTGACCAAGAGCGGAGTCCCCTGAGAACAGCCCGGTAAGTCAGTAAGGGCTGGGGGGACTCCGTGTGTGTGTGTACTGGGTGCCGGTCCTCGACCGGCCTACTTCACCAGCGGCCCCCGCCTGAAGAGGGGGGTCGCTCCAACGCCGGCCATTCCTATTGCCTAAGAGTCCAGAGGGACTCAAGCTGCGGGGGCATCCTGTGGATAATCAGAGCGGCCCCGGAAGGCAGTGGGCCGCTCCAACGTTGGGCTCATTGGTTGCTTTGAGCCCACGAGGCTCACGAGTCCCATTGTTTGCTTTGAGCCCACGAGGCTCACGAGTCCCATTGTTTGTTAAGAGCCTGTGAGGCTCACGAGTCCCCCGAGAGGACTCCATCGTGGGGGCATTATTACTTTAGAGCCCAGAGGGGCTCCAACGTTACAGGGCATTGGTTGTTTAGAGCCACAAAGGCTCTAGGGGGCATTTCATTCGTTTCAGAGCCCTGGGAGGCTCCAACGTTGGCCCCAGCATTTTCCCAGTTGCCCAGCACTTAGTGGGCAACTGCAACGTTTAGGTTGTGGCCTCGGTGTTCTGGCTTGCGCAGCCTGCGCCGGCGCGCCCTGACTTTTCTGGACGCAGGGCGTCCTTGCCCCGACAAGGCCAGTTGGCCTAGGGACTGCCACAGATAGTGGCTAATGTGAGTTTTTGCACCATTGTTCCTTTCCTGCACCTCTGAATGTGTTTATGCGTCATGTGCTTTGCTTTACACCTCTGAATGTTATGCATCATGTGTTTATGTGCTTAGACCCCTACAGGTATTGTGATACTTAGGTGGTTGTTTTCTCCCTAACACTGGTGGTGCTAGTGAGGTCCTGATTCCCTGCGCAATATTTTTCTAAAGGTGGTTAGGGTTGCGTAGGTGGTACTTACCTGATGCTAGTGTGATGACGCTGAGGTCATTATTGCGCCAGTAGGTACTGGTTGTGTGCTATATGTTCTATTTTTAGTGCTACAGTGATTGTATGTGCTATGTTCTAAAATATTATTCCTATGTTCTAAGAGTGCTAATTCCGGACAGCGGTCCAGGTGGCCCTGTCCCCAGTATATATAATCCCTTGTAAATTCTGCCCGTGCCTGTTGGCACATTGTAGAGTGTGTGTTTTTATCTAATGTGTTGTGTATAATACAAAGGCTATTTTTATAGAATACCTTGTGTGGAGTTTCCTTTGTGGTGGGCCTTGGGTGTTGTTGCTGGGTGCGCGCGCAAACGCTTTACACATCGCCTCAGGGATAAGCCTGACTGCTCGTGCCAAGCTACCAAGGGGGTGAGCAGGGGTTATCTTTGGCGTGTAACTTCCTTGCCCTGACTAGAGTGGTGGTTTCTGCCTGACTTTGGCGCAAGCCTTAGCCAACCAGAAATCGCCATTTCTAACATAAATGAACACAACGGACTCTGAGGGGCCAGGGGAGGTACATAACCCTTAATTAATATATGACTATCGCAGACCCTCTGCATGACTTTGGGCCCCGGGGCACGGGTTGGGTCCCCCCATATCAGGCCGCTGTTTAGATATCTCCCTGGATAGGTCAGTTGCTGGTCACTAACCCTGTTTGTTTGGGGCTCTCTTGGTGTACCCCACTTCGTCCCCCCTCCCTCTGGAAGCCCCCACCCCAATAGTAGCACCATTTACATTATCTTTGATACCAGCATTGATTGAAGACCCCTGGTAGTTGTTAATTGTGCACCAGAGTCAGTTTATCTTTCCTTTTTTCCTTTTTTCCATTTTCTTTCCTCTTATTAATTTCTTGAATTACTGTATGGTAGTTATGAATGCACTCCGAATATTTGTATATCTGTAGTAGATGGTGCTGGTAACACACCCAACCACTTCCTATCGTGCATCTTGCCATAACAAGGGTTAATGTATCATTATTATAGAGCTCGGATAGATGGCCGCACGAGAGACCTTAATTATGGACCCTTTGATGTAGAGTAGTAATATCTTAACTCAGTGGTCCATTACTGCTGTGAAAGGGAGAGGGCTGTCAGTGAATATTTTTAAAATGTTACTCTAGCTATGGGTATGAGACTATATTGAATTTGTTAATGCTATTTTTACAAATGCAAATAAAAACAATTATTAAAAAAAAAAAACAATAGATAGATGAACAGATTTTGACACAAATGGAAAAATGAAAATATTGACACCATTTAAACCAAAATCTTCATTTATTCCAATTTTGTCTCGGGACTCTATTGACATTTTTAATGAACAAACAATAAAGCAAATTAAATATTTGAATCATCGTGCACAAGAAATGGTCCAACAAAAGACATTACCAATATCAAAAACTGGTGGACAAGCTACAAAAGAACAACCCAATAGTTATCTGTAATTCAGATAAAGGAGGCAACATTTGTCATCTGGCCTAAACAGAATTACATGCAAGAAGAATTATTTCAGCGAAATAATAAAGATTGTTACGGAAAAAGTAACATTTTAACAGCTCGCACAATTTACAATGAATTCTGAGCCAAGTTACTAGCCTGGATAAGTGCAGGTCTTATTAACATGGAAGAGTATAAATTCCACGACAATCCAGTAATGCCAGTAATTTATTTTATACCAAAAATACATAGGAACCCTGTGAGACCTCCAGGGAGACCGATAATACCTGCACAAATAAGTCTTCTAGAAAACACCTCACAGTATATTGATTATTTCTTGCAAGAACATGTGCAAAGTTTACCATCGTATATCCAGGATAGAAGAGACTTTCGTCAGAAGATCAATGATTTTACTTGGCAAGAGGAATACCTCCTTATGACACTTGATGTTACATCACTCTACACAAGCATCAATCATAGGGATGGAAACAGGGCATTGGAACATTTTCTGAGCAACAGATTGATCTGGTTGATGCAACATAGCAAGATGATAGTGAATATGGTCAGCTTTTGCCTTGATAATGATGTGTTTATGTTCCAGAACCAAATTTATCAACAAATGCATGGAGTTGCCATGGGAGCCAGCTTCTCCCCCAGCTATGCATGTTTACACATGGGCTAGTGGGAGGAGCTGGTTCTCAAAAGGAAAATGGGGCAATGGTTAAAAACTCATGTGATGATCTGGCTAAGAATTATAGATGATCTATTTGTGTGGAGGGGTACTAAAGAAAGTGCTTTGGAATTTGTGTCAACAATTAACAACGAGATTAACTTAAACTTTACAGCAACAATAAGTGATAATATGGTGGATTTCTTGGATGTAGAGGTCTATATTGCTAATAACAAAATTAAAACTAAACTACATCGCAAGGAAACAGCAGGCAACACAGTGTTACAGCCTCTAAACTTTCACCCCAGGTACTTAATAGAAAGTACACCCAATGGAGAAATACTGAGGTTAAAGAGAATTTGTAGCAATAACAGAGACCTTGAGCTGGCCCAACATGAATGCAAACGAAGATTCAAAGAGCAAGGTTAATTAGAATTGTTTTTAATCAGGCATTACAAAAACACGGTTTCTAAATAGATCTGAACTACTGTCCAGAAAAGAGGCACGTAGTAATGAGAAGATTACAGAGGAATCAGTTTCCAAAGTCACTAAGAGGAAAGAAAAATAAGAATAGAAAAATCAAACTAGACTAATACTCACATTTAACAAACAAGATAAACAACTAAAAAGTATTGTGAGATGATCCCATCATAGGCCACCTACTACCAAAAAATCCTTCCATCACCTAAAGTAGAGCCCCATCTATGAGCAATGCTCTGGAGAAGCAGCCCTGAAATATCAGAGGGAACCACCTGGCTCTCCACATGAAAGGGATTTTTTAAATGCACAACCTGCAAAGCTTGTAAATTTGGGTGAACAAAACATCCTACACAACACCTTTCAGCGACAAAGACCATAAGATCAATACAATGCTAATATGTAAAACAAACCATGTGGTATACATACTGGAGTATCCCTGTGGACTGCGTTATGTGGGCAGTACCAAACTACAGGCACTTAAGCGGATAATCCAGCACATTCAGACAATTACCAATTCAGGCCCAACTTATCCTGTTGCTGTCACTCTAAAGAACAGAAATGAATGAAATGAAATGAAATCCAATTTATAAAGCGCTACTAAGCCCAATGGTCGTCAAGGCGCCTAACCCAAAAATACTAGTTGAGACAGATGGACGTGCTTACGGGTAGGCCTTAGTAAAACACCACGTTTTGAGCGCTTTTTTAAAGAGGGCTAATGAAGGTTGGGCGTTAATTTCCGAGGGAAGGGCATTCCATAGGCGAGGGGCCACATTGGAAAAAGCCCTACTACCCCATCTGACTTTCTTGAAGCGGGGGACTGCAAGAAGATTAATCTCAGAGGAGCGGAGACACCTGGCAGGGATATAACAAGTTAGTAGGGAACCTAAGGCGTCCGAGGAGCCGGCCAAAAGGGCTCTATACACCAAGCACAGAAGTTTGAACGAGATCTTGTGCTGGATTGGAAGCCAATGCAAACTTTTCCTGGCCAAAGTAGCCGAAGAGGTGTTAGGTGCAGCTAGAACAAATCTTGCTGCCGCATTCTGCACAACCTGAAGGCGATAGATGAGACCCTTGTTAATATCTGAATACAGTGCATTACAATAGTCCAACCTTAAACCCACTAGAGCAACCACTGTCTGCCTACGGGCCTGGGGGGAAAGATAATGAACAATTTTCCTAAGGATCTTAATGACCGCCCAGCAAGTGGCCACCGTTCTATTAACCTGGAGAGTCATGGTCAATGAGGTGTCAAATATAATGCCGAGGTTCGTAGCAGAGTGGGACGGAATGGGGCAGGTTCCCAAAGATGGGGGCCACCACTCACTGGACCAGATATCCCGATTATTACCAAAAGTCAAGACCTCTGTTTTATCGCCGTTCAACTTTAGGGAGTTTTGGATCATCCATTCAGAAACTGCTTGCATGCAGTTTCTAAAGTTGAACGCGGATGTACTAACCGAGTGAGTCAGCACAATAACAACCTGGAACATTTCAGATATTACCTACTGGGGGGGCATGTTAGCAAGGGCTTCATCGCCGCTTTAGTGGCACTTTTTACTGCTAAAACTGTGGGTTTTTTTAATCGCCCTATTAGCAAGCTGTCGCTAAGAGCAGTTAACGACAGCTTTCAGGTGATAGCGACCGGTTTTCGGGTCCACTTTGCATGTCAGCGATACTTATCGCGAATGACATGCAAAGTGGGCGTACCCAAACTGTTAGCGACTCAGTCGCAAACACAGCTATCGCCTATTAGCAACGCAGGCTGTGCGATAAAAAAAGTTGCGCTAAGCGCGATTATCGCCAGAATATAACACCTGCTCAAAACATTACTTACCTGTGTAATCAATGGGAGGTGGATTGTCAGGTTAGGTCCACATTGGCGTTAATGCGTGAATATCGCTGGATTTCCAGAGATATTCACGCATTTAGCCGTTATCGCTGGATATTTTATCGCTTTAGAGATAAACGTTGCTAATAGCGTGTTATATCTGCGATGATATCCGGCGATAGGCAGCGATTAAAAAAACAGGCTAAGCGCGGTTTGCGGAAAATAGAGTCGCCGAAGAGGGGGTAACAGGGAAGCAACATTAAGGAGGTTGGAGACCCGATATATCCCGGAACTAGATACTAAAACCCCAGGGGGTCTCAATGCCACAAAGATCTGTTTACATGTCTTTAGTATGGTCACTATGTTTTATCTGTAGTTATCTCTGTGCAATAATCCGGTAAAATTTGTATCTATAGGGAAAAAATAGGGAAAAAATATTAGTTAATGTTCATAAAACCAGGAGCAAACATATTAAAATCTACAGAGATGTAGTTATTTAATTGTATATAAATAAAATATATATTCATTGGTTTAAAATGTGAACATTGCTCAATAAACTTAGATTGACAAGCATTGTGCTTATAGAGTAGCTGCTACCTCACCTGGAATATTAATGTAACACTTTAGAAAAAATAATACAGGGTAGAGGATTATCACTAAGCACTTTCTTTTCAGCACTTTGACTCTATGGCACTTTTACAGATTATGCAAATAAAATTATAGAATAAGATTGCAACAGATGACATTAGAAAAACATTTTGAAGAACATATTAATTCATTGGATTTAACCAAAAGAAAGAATTGTGTTATCAAAGTCGAGAAAATGGGTTTTACAGCGAGTATTAGGGTACATTACGCTTGTATGTGATATACTCTGACCTTTTTCTCCCTCTCTTCTAGTGTTGACTTATTACATAACATGTTTTAACTTTATCTATTTAACCTATCAGCTAGGGTTTCAAATCAGATAACGACATATGAATACGATATGCATTTAAGCATAGCATGGAAATCGTATTATACCTAGTATTGTGTCTTTAACGGAACGTACATTTTAAAAGTATTGATGTTAAAACATGGCAGTAGTCTGTTTACCATTTCTATACCGTAATTAAGCACTTGTCACTTTAAATATATACATACTAAAATGCAGTGGCGTCATGTGATCAAGGATGTCTTAGGCCAAAATGCGTATCAGTGATGTTCTTTGAGATGTCATCAGTGATGTCATGAGTGATGTCACTGACCATGTCATGAGTGATGTAATATGTGACGTCATCAGCAGTGCATTGCGGGGACGCAAGTTATAGTTAGCTCACCTAACTATAATGGTCGAATTTCTATGGTTTTGTACGAGTCAAATGTGCAGCTAACTATAACATCCCTGAAACATATGTTTTTTTCGGTGAATTTCAAAGATTTTTTAAATGCTAATTTGTAACTATAATGTCCCTGAAACCTATGGTTTTTTCAGTAAATTACAATGGTTTTTGAAATGATAATTTGTAACTATAACGTCCCTGAAACCTATGGTGTTTTAAGTGAATTTCAAAGGTTTTTAAAATGATAATTTGTAACTATAACATCCCTGAAACCTATGTTTTTTTTAGTGAATTTCAAAGGTTTTTTAAATGCTAATTTCTAATTATAATGTTAATTAAACCTATGGTTTTTTCAGTGATTTTAAATTATCATTTCATTTTCAACCTGGTGAAAACAAGCGATATCGCCAGTTTTCCAGCAATAGCTTCCGCAAAAAAAAATTGCCACAAATGAGAGCAACAACTAATGCAAATAATATGCAGAGTAGGCGTTCCTGAACAAAAATAACATGAAAACACCACTTCCCGATATTTTCAACGAGCAGCCAAATCTGCAGTGCGATCCAAAAGCAGGCGATAAGCTGCGTTAGCAGTAGCAGTGTACCATCTGCCTTTTACTGGTGTAAAGTAGGATGACTACCTACAGTGTGAAAGGGAGCCCAGCCCAGAATCACATCTGAAGACCAACACGTGTCATAGAGCTACGGATCATGCACCTCCGACACCCAAGAAGGCCACAAAACTCACTGCCACCACCCTCATGACCTCCCCCCAGACCACCACCCCCTAGTACCACTGAGGCAGCGCACAACAGGACAGTGGACCTTCCAAAAACGGCATGGCCCCTCAGCCACACAATAGCTGAATGCTGCGAGATGTGGTAACCAAACATGTGTGAAGGACGCAAGTCACCCACCAATAATGATGCCCACAATACCAAGTGTAGCGGTGATGTGCTGGACAGACCTTACAATGCAGCGCACAAACCTCTCCATGTGTACATATACTGCTGGTTATGTAGTGTTGTGGACAGTGGATACAACCATGTTACCTCAGGCAGTGGGGAAGATCTCGGTCATGTACCTGTATCGTCATCCCCTGCAAGCGGAAGTGCAGTGGGCAGGTCCAACATACGCCACTCAAGCGTAGAAGTGTAAATAAATAGGCCGAGACTCTGGGTGTGGTTCACTTGAGTGAAAGCCAAAGCGTCTGCCAGAGCAGCGGCCCTCACCCTGCCACGTAGCTGCCGCCATATCTGGCAGCCTCCTCAACACAGGCCCCCTGTGAACACAGCGGTACATCATCGCAGACTTATGTCTGTACAGACTACTGCCTTTGAACTACACTGCGGACAGCAGGGCTCACAATTCAGATGGAGTGGCGATTGCAGATGACGCAGTCCAGTAGGCGAGAGACATTCCTCCCAGTGCGGCCCGCCCACACCACACATCATCGCTGGCTTTGCATGCGCTGAGCACCACACCTACCACTAACTCTGTACAGTTCAAGTCAAAACCACGTGGCTGTGGGCCCTTCCTGACCACTGCCTCCGGTCTCCACTGCAGTCAGCAGGGCTCACAATTCAAGATTAGTACTGATGCAATTCGTGTAAGAGACTATAATCGGTTAAGAAAACCACATGCTCCCAATCTGTGCATCTAAAGTCAATGCCACGTGGCTGTGGGCCTTTGCTGACCGCTGCCCCTGGCCTACACTGTGGTCAGCAGGGCTCACAATTCAAATTCAGTCTTTATTCATTAATTTCCAGTAGGCGACTAACTATAACGTCCCCGAAACCTGCACATTTTGACAATGTATTCCATACATATTTCATCTTTTGTTATCTACACTACAGTCAGCAGAGCTCACAATTTACATTGAGACATGATTTATTAATTGCAGACAGAATTGTACTCTATGTCCTCGGATTTTGTCAAGAGGAAGTGACAAAAAGCATTCCTCGATGCCTGTGCTGACTACTGCCTTCCATCTACATTACAGACTGCAGGGCTCACAATTCAGTTTGAGTTGCGATTGCAGATGACGCAGTCAAGTAGGCAACAGACATTGCTACCAGTGCGGCCCGCACACACCAGGCATCATCACAGGCTGCCCATATGCTGAGCACCAGAGGTACCACGAACTCAGTGCACCACAAGTCAATGCCACATGGCCTTATTAAGGCAGAATTCATTAGACAAAAGACATTGCTACAAGTGCGGCCGGCCCGGACCACGCATCATTGAAGGGTGTGCACACGCTGAGTGCTTCAGGTTCCACTAACTCACTGCACCACAAGTCATCACCACGTGGACTTATTAAGGCAGAATTCAGTAGGCAAAAGACATTTCTCCCAGTGCAGCCCACTCGGATGACGCATCATTGCAGGGTGCGCATGCACTGTTGCTTCAAGTACCACTAACTCAGTGCACCACTTATCATCGCTGGCTGCACACAAATTGAATTGCCAATAACTGTGCCGCTCTACTGAAGGCCACGTGGCTGTGGGCCATTGCTGACTGCTGCTTCTGGCCAACACTGCGGTCAGCATGGCTCACAATTAAAATTGAGTGTTTATTCATTAATTACAGAGTCCAGTAGGCAACTAACTACAACGTCTTCGAAACTTAAATAATATCCTTTTAGTGTCCTTGCTTCAAGAACTTTTTTGATATCAATTATAGCTTTACTACAATCACTAAATTCATCTTGCAAGTCCAAAGGAACACTGAATGGCAGTCTACACTGCGGCCAGCAGAGCTCACAGTTCGAATTCAGTCTTGATTCATGAATTTCAGAGTCCAGTAGGCAACTAACTATAACGTCCCCAAAACCTATACATTTCGACAATGTATTCCAAACATATTTCATCTTTTGTTACCTACACTGCAGTCAGCAGAGCTCACAATTTACATTGAGACATAGTTTATTAATTGCAGACACAATTGTACTCTATGTCCTCGGATTATGTCAAGAGGAAGTGACAAAAAGCATTCCTCGATGTCTGACTATTGCCTTCCATCTACATTGCGGATAGCAGGGCTCACAATTCACATTGAGTCGCAATTACAGATGACTCAGTCCAGTAGGCAAAGACATTGCTCCTGTAGTGAAGACAGGGTTTTGTCTGCATACATTGCTATGTTAGCATAAAAGTTTTAGATGTTAACGCCATCTAACTATTTTGCTGCTTTTGCACACGACAGTGCAGCTAGTTGTTATTACAAGTAAAATGCTTGCTTGCTTTTTCTTCACATGAGAACGGTTTGTTTTTCACCTCCCCAGACGTGCACCGTGACCTTAGTCTGAACACTGTGTGCAGAAACCATCAAGGTCAAATAACAATGTATGCTGTTGAATTCAGGTTGATCGGCCCACGCTCTGGACACAACAAGCATACAGCTGCAAATATCTGATACTCGGGTGCCTTTAATATTGCATTTGCATGCATGAGTCTGACACTCTTGGAGAAAACCTTTCCAGACACAGAGAGCAGTGCTGATCCTGTGATGTGATTCACCTAAGCTGATCTTTGAGGTATGGAGTTCCCCATTCAAACCTAGAGACCTTCTAATAATATTATAAAACTAGTTTATTAACCAGGGGAGGGTGGTACACAAGGTATTATAGGACCTGTTACCACTATCATTATAATATTCTTTCTCCCTTTGTTTTTTATGGTATTGTAACAATGCTGATGGTTTTATTTCTAATCATTTGCCTGCTTATGTTAGCCAAATTACTGCATCTTAGAGCACGTAGTTAAAAATAAACATTTTAAACTTTTCCGTGTCTCTGATTACTCACGTTGTGGACTGATATGAGAATAATAACGAAAAGGTGTTCTTGATTCCCACCATTCCTGAGAGTACTATGAGTCGCTTGTTCTGGGTTGTCTAATCATTGGTAGCTTCGATATGATACGGAGAACGAATGAGACACTGATGCTAGTCGGATAGGGGTTCTGGGTACTGAGGTGAGTTTTTTGGTACACCACAATTCACTGAGGTCCTGGTTTCCTGCACATAGTTCTGTGCATGAGCAAAATCCCCGCAACACTCCCAGTGCGGCCTTCCCGGACCACGCATCATCGCTGGCTGTGCACACGCCGAATGCTTCTGATGCCCCTATCTCAGTGCAGCACAACTCATGGATCCTTTATGATACAATATTTTGTGTATAAATTCACATCTGGTGCCCCTACCTCAGTGTACCACAAGTCATGAACCCTTTACAATAGAATCGTTTGTGTATTATTTCACATCTGGTGCCCCTACCTTAGTGCAGCACAAATCATTGACCCTTTATAATTGAATCTCTGTGTCTGATCCAATGATTACTGTTCTACTTGTTGCCAGCACCAACCATTCCTGGAGGGCTGGCTTACACTCACCCCACACACATCCAGCACAGACATCACTGGACATGTGACCCTGGTAATAAAAAGTAGTCGAGCGCACGTGCCAGTACCCAGTTCCACTATCTATCTGTGTCCATGTGCTCATTATGTATGCAACATGCTGCCCCTGAGTCCTACCACATTACATTGTGCTCTGGACAGCATATACAACCAACTTACCCTTGACAGTGAGAGAAAACTTTGGTTATGTAACTTTGTCTCGGTCATTGTGCAAGTACGTGCGTAGAGACTGGATGATTAGAGTACTGCAAGGAGAGTGTATAGTGAATTTATAAGTGCGTGGGGATTGGCGGAATGATTGTATAAGTACATACGTTGGCGCAGCCTAACTTCGACAACAAGCTTGTCTCTAATTGGCTGCACTCCATGTCTCAAAAATGAATTTTGGACTTTGCATGGCCCAGTATTGCTACAGCTGCAATACTCCACTGAATATACAATAAACATTCACATCCACACAGATGTGTCATGTCCACCATCTTTCTTGTGTGGAACTATGGATGAATGTAGGGTCAGTGATTCCCCGTACCTTCCATGTTAGCCATGTTGTGGGACTTGGCTCACAGAGTGAAACATTGACACTTGCGACCTGGGTGACCGCAGCACTACAACAAGCACAACCGCTTCAGTTGATTCCTCATACAGCTCACGATGGAGCAATGCGCTTAGTTCCGGAGTCATTCTTCACAGCCTCATGCAGGACTGGCATACGCCAGGCCAGCCCACTCTGCTTACGCTTACAGGGAAGGACAACAACGCTACATGGCCCATATTTTCATTGTAGTGATCTGCTGGTCACAGGTCTAGTTGTCAGTATGCCACAGCCACTACCTCACGGCTGGTATACACCCACACCACACCCATCCAGCATAGGCGTCACAGGACACGTTACCCTACCAATAAAAAGACTGAGCACACGTGCTCCATGCCATTTTAGAGTTGCTCTCACCGCATGCACTGTGATAGCCTGTCCCAGTGGTCCGGACACCTCATGTAGGCCTGAGCTACCGAACAGGGAGGCCTACCACCACATGCGTGGCCTCACTGGTCACTGAGTTTGTGGCACCGCATGGACTGAGCGGGTGTGCAACCTGTGATGATGATAGGTGCACTAGTATGTCCTCTGCCGTGGCAAAGTCAAGATGGAGACCTGTTGGCCTCCGGAGCGGGACTGCATGATTTGGAGGGTGCCCTCTCTGCAAAAAGGTGAGCAGTGAGGCCTGGGTGCGCAGCGGTGGGCAAATACGTCTGGGCGGCAGAAGTGGATGGGGTGCAGCAGCCTGGGTGTGCAGCGGCACGCAGTCACCTCTGGAAAGTGGGAGTGCATGGGGAGCAACAGCCTGGGTGCGCAGTGGCTGTCATACACCTCTGGGCAGTGGAAGTGGATGGGGTACACTAGCCTGGATACACAAAGGCGGGACAGTGATTTAGGCATGCACAGTTGTATGTACTCATCCATTACTGATTCCATACTATGTTTTAGATGACAAAGCTTGAGGGCTGCCCTATATCCCGGCATGTGGCTGGAGACACACCAGTGGCAGAAAGGTGAGCTGTGAGGATTTTCTCCACAGTGTCAACACTCCTTCTCCCTCTCCATCTCTTCCTTTCTGTCACTCAAACTCTTTCTCTTTCTCTCTCTCTCACTCTCTATCTCTTCCCTTCTCTCTCTCACTCTCTATCTCTCTTTCTCTGTCTCTTCCTCTCTCTCATTGTTTCTTTCTCTCTCTTCCTCTCTCTCACACTTTCTCTCTCTCACTTCCTCTCTCTCACACTGTTTCTCTCTTTCTGTCTTCCTTGTATCTCACTCTTTCTCTCTCTCTTTTTCTCTCTCTCTTTTTCTCTTTCTCTGTCTTCCTCTCTCTCTCGCTCTTTCTTTCTTTCTCTCTCTTCTTCTCTCTCACTCTGTCTCTCTCTTTCTCTCTCTCTCTCTCCTTTGCTGGATGCATGATGCACCATCTTATCTTTCTTTTTGTCTTGCAGGCTGTGATTCACAAATTGTGTGCTTGTATGTACTCATCCATTACTGATTCCATACTATGTTTCAGATGACTAAGCTTGAGAGCTGACCTATATCCCGGCACGTAGTTGGAGACACACCGGTGGCAGAAAGGTGAGCTGTGAGGATTTTCTCCAGTGTCAACACTCCCTCTCCCTCTCCATCTCTTCCTTTCTGTCACTCACACTCTTTCTATCTCTCTCACTCTCTATCTCTTCCTTTCTCTCTCCCACACTCTTTCTCATTCTCTGTCTCTTCCTCTCTCTCATTCTTTCTTTCTCTCTCTTCCTCTCTCACACTGTTTCTCTCTCTCTCTTCCTCTCGCTCACACTGCTTTTCTATTTCTCTCTTCCTTGTATATCACTCTTTCTCTCCTTCTGTTTTCCTCTCTCTCTCTCTTTCCCTCTCTCTCTCTTCCTCACTCTCACTCTTTCTCTCTCTCTCTTCCTTTCTCTCACTCTTTCTCTCACTTCCTCTCTCTCACTCTTTCTCTCTCTCTTCCTCTCTCTCACTATTTCTCTCTCTCTCTTCGTCTCTCTCACTATTTCTCTTTGTCTTCCTCTCTCTCACTCACTCTTTCTTTCTTTTTCTCTCTCTCTTCCTCTCACTCCCACTGTTTCTCTCTTTCTCTCTGTATTCCTCTCACTCTTTCTTTCTTTTTCTCTCTGTCGTCCTCTCTCTCTTTTTTCTATCTCTTTCTTTCTCTTTTGATGGACGCATGACCCACAATCTTATCTTGCAGGTCTGCGATGATGATCCGTGGCCATCCTGCAATCAACACTCAACCTGAATTGTGAGCTCTGCTTCACCGCATGTACACAATGGGTGAGGAGGTTTCTTCGGCATGTAGTGGACCCTCTTCGACACACACCGGTGGTGTAAGGTGAGCAGAGAGACTTGTTTGCGCAGCAGCAGGCAGTCAACTCCAGGCAGCGGGAGTCGATGGGGTGCAGCAGCCTGGGTACGCAGCGGCACGCAGTCACCTCCGGGCAGTGGGAGAGCATGGGATGCAGCAGCCTGGGTGCGTGGATGGGGTGCAGCAGCCTGGGTGTACAGCAGCGAGTAGACACCTCTGGGCAGTGGAAGTGGATGGGGTACACTAGCCTGGATTCACAAAGGCTGGACAGCGATTTAGGCATGCACAGTTGTATGTACTCATCCATTACTGATTCCATACTATGTTTCAGATGACTTAGCTTGAGGGCTGCCCTATATCCCAGCACATGCTTGGGGACACATCAGTGGCAGAAGGGTGAGCTGTGAGGATTTTCTCCACAGTGTCAACACTCCCTCTCCCTCTCCATCTCTTCCTTTCTGTCACTCACACTCTTATTCTTTCTCTCACTCTCTATCTCTTCCTTTCTGTCTCTCATTCTCTCTCTCTCTTTCACTGTCTCTTCTTCTCTCTCTCATTCTTTCTTTCTCTCTCTTCCTCTCTCTCACACTGTTTCTCTCTTTCTCTCTTCCTTGTATCTCACTCTTTCTCTCTTTCTCTCTCTCACTCTTGTTCTCTTTCTTCCTCTCTCTCTCACTCTTTCTTTTTTCTCTCTCTCTCTCTTCCTCTCTCTCACTCTTTCTCTCTTTCTCTTTCTCTCTCTCCTTTGCTGGATGCATGATGCACCATCTTATCTTTCTTTTTGTCTTGCAGGTTGTTATTCACAAATTAGGCATGCGCAGTTGTATGTACTCATCCATAACTGATTCCATACTATGTTTCAGATGACTATGCTTGAGGGCTGCCCTATATCCCGGCACGTGGTTGGAGATACACCGGTGGCAGAAAGGTGAGCTGTGAGGATTTTCTCCACAGTGTCAACACTCACTCTCCCTCTCCATCTCTTCCTTTCTGTCACTCACACTCTTTCTCTCTCTCTCACTCTCTATCTCTTCCTTTCTCTCCCTCACACTCTTTCTCTCTTTCTCTTTCTCTGCCTCTTCCTCTCTCTCTTATTCTTTCTTTCTCTCTCTTCCTCTCACTCACTCTTTCTCTCTCTCTTCCTCTCTCTCACACTGTTTTCTCTCTCTTTTCCTTAAATCTTACTCTTACTCTTTCTCTCTCTCTCACTCTTTCTCTGTCTTCCTCTCTCTCTCACTCTTTCTCTATCTTGCTCTCTCTCACTCTTTCTCTCTCTCTCTTCCTCTCTTTCACACTGTTTCTCACTTTCTCTCTTCCTTGTATCTTACTCTTTCTATCTCTCATGCTCTCTCTTTCCCTCTTTCTTTGTCTTCCTCTCTGTCTCACTCTTTCTTTGTTTCTCTCTTTCTCCCTCACTCTTTCTCTCTTTCTCCTTTGTTGGGCGCATGACACACCATATTATCTATCTTTTTGTCTTGCAGGCTGTGATTCACAAATGGTCCAGCGATGACACGACATGGCTGTACATAGTTTTTTTTGTTGTTGTTTTATTTTAATATTTTTTTATATGTAAATCCATACATGACTAAGATTCTTATTTGACATAAGCATCTTGAGGTTCCGTAGCGATCCGAACCCGTGAATTCGGTATCGTAGTACTGACACGATTTCGGTACCAATGAACCGCAAATGATCCATTATATGCATGACAGTGTTTTCGCTACGCAACTAGCATGAATTCACTGAGAAATAGGGCATTCTGTTGTAAAGTCATGGCATCCATTTTAGTTACGGCATCCATTTTGTTACTTGCCCTCACATAGTCAATGAACGGGCGATGACCCCGGCAGAGTCACCTTGTTAAGGACACGTAAGCTCGAGCCCCGAGAAAGGCTGACGCTGCATGACTAGGCAGAATCAAGCTGCCTCCCTTGCCTGAGGCCAGTCCTGCTATACTGGTTCTCGTGTCCGTTGTCCTAACTGAAAGGCCGAAGACGGTAGCCATGCCCGTTTATGATCCATAAACACCTCTTATCCTACTTTTCAATCCTTTGCACCTGGCTCTGCTCCTCCCCTTCTGGGCTTTTACAATGGGGAGGTTACGATTTTTATGATGGGGAGGATCGGGCAAAGAATGGAAAACTGACAAGGGGACCTGATCGAATACCGAAAACCTACGACTAATTATTGTTTGATGTCTATTTACTGTTTGTTTGGGATACCGGGTTGGGCATGAGAAATATTCGTGTAATGTTGCCTAAAGACATTTTTCGTGTATTTAAGGAACAACCCACTTAATGCAATTTGAACAGTCTCGTAGATTCTGCCTCTGTGTGGTTCCTATGACTTCTGTGTCCCTGCAGTGAATACATTTTGGTCTCTGACGCCACCATCGCGAAACCCGCGTCTCTGTTTATTTGTGCACCGAGACAGGAAGGAACTCAGGGGTCTTCGGGTGTTGTTTCCCTGACACCTCTGGACTCTTAAAAGTCCAGAACCTCAAATTGGCCCCCAGTGTGGGGCGACGTCATCCGGTACCGGTCCAAAGCCTGAAAAGTTCGAGAAGTTTCGTGTGAAGATTCCGGAGGGGGGTACCCCGCTTCATCGATCCCTGCATGTCGTAAAAGTGGCCCGACGATCTCTTCCACGAGGGTTCCCGTTCCCAGACGGCTACAGAGGACCGCTGCCCTGACTGTCGCCCTGTCTTGGACCCGAGGTGCAGACCTTAGTACGGCGAGACGTAGACGGGTTCTCCTTGGTGACGTCTTCCACATTTCAGTTAAGTATTAAGTGGGTTACGCTCAGTTTGGTTGTTCTTTGTTGCTCTGGTTTAATTCGTAGATTATCATTGGTTGCTCTTGTTTAGATAATCTTTGTTTTGGTATTAGTTCATTTTGGCAGGCCTAAGTTCTCTGCGCATTTTGGTTGGAATTTGTCTTTGTTTGTCATGACTACCAGTAGTAATTGTTTCCTGTCCTGGTTACGTTGCAACGGGGATTCCCGGTTGGAGGATTCGTGTTCGGTTCCTCCGATTGGAACTCCTACATATGAGCTCTATTGTAAACATGGTGTGGGTCCTATTGCGTATAATGAAGTATGGGTCCGTTATACCAGAAAAGATGGTGTCCTTAGGTGGCCACCGCATGGTAGCTTCGAAACCGAAATACTAGACAATCTAGAAATGAAGTTGTTTAAGAGAAAAGCCCGGCCGGCAATGTTTGATTCTTTTCGCGTATGGCGCAAAGAAGCCAAACAGAGAGAAATTAGGAAGACAAAGAAAGAACAGAAAGAGAAAGGGTTGACTTTAATGGAGTCTGCTAGGCAGCTGCATGTCAACGAGACTGAGAAAGCAATGGAGATGGCGAATAGAAAATATAATTTGGCAATTGATAAATGTTACCCTGTATTGCCATCTTGTCCTACTAAGCCGATGGAGGATCATGAAAAGGATCCTCTGTTGTCTTACCTGTTGAATTCACCTCCACTGTATGCACAGGGTATTACAGTTCCACAGTTACTACCTGTTGTACAGCCAGCTGCTGGCCAGCTTGGAATAGCTGCTCCACTTCCTTTGATTCCAGCTCCTGTCCTTCCCGTGGTTAATGTTCCTTCGGCACCCCCTCTTCCTGGGTCGCCTGTTCCGCCTTTGCCTGTCGTTTCGCAAACTGCTTTACCTGCTACTCCCACCCTTACTATTTCATCTGCTCCAGCTGCCCTGCTCCCGAACCCTGTGAACATTCTGACTCCGCTTTCCGTTCGTCGGAAAATAACCGACTCTGTAACTAATATCTTAACTCCTCTCTACAGGTCTTTAATTGGGACCCCCGTTTCTGACTCTATACAGAGACGTAGCCAGCTTCCTGGTCCTCAGGAACGAGAAATGTTAGATTCGACAGCTCTTAGGTGGATGTCGAAAGCTGTGAAGTATGATGCACGAAGAGTGTTAGATACCTTTATGCAATGGAATGAACCAACTCAACGTTATGTTTTTGACGTGATGTGTTCTCTTGTGCGTGAAGAATGGGAAGATGATGACTTAGATTCCATCCCCTCTGATCTGATAAATGTTCAGCAGAAATTTGCCGCAGGAATGGTGATAGGTTCAGAAGTAAGGGGAGCGATAGAACTGATTTTAGCTTATAGGGATGATTCCCCTCTTCGAACGCCAAGGGACCCTGATGGTTCACCGATTACTAGGAAAGGACGAGGTCAATATCCGATGAGGGAAGTGCCACCGATATGGCGTGATGCAGTTCAAGCTGATGCGGCTAATGGTATTGCAGCTGCTCCGGCACAATTCCAGAGAGTGTGGATACACATCCCTTGGAAGCGGGCCGAAGTATTAGCAGTAAAACAGGCGTTGCCGGACCCGCGTAAAAATCCTGCTGGTTATTACAAAGAGTTAACGCAGACAGTTCAAGCGTGCGTCATGAATTTGGCAGACATTGAAATGCTATTTGGTAATGTAGTGCCACAGCCTATATGGGCCAAGATTCGGCAAGAGAACCACCCAGTCGCCTTAGGAGGTGATTGGCCAGCTATTGTAGCAGCAGATGGGCTACAAGTTGGCGGTGCTAAACCTGAACCTCTGATTGCTGCCTTACCTGGCAGAATAATTAATCTGATGAAAACGCTGATGCCAGCGTTACGAGTTAATTGGGATAAACTATCGGCATGCAAGCAAAAGAAGGACGAAAGCGTCTCTGACTTTTTCACTAGATTTGAAGAGACCTTCGTAGACCACAGTGGGCAAGATATGAGTACTGAGGGAGGCCAGAGGTTGTTTGTCGACAAGTTCGTGTTTAATTTACTACCTGAGCTTAGTAACAAGTTAAAGGATTCTGAAAGTGCATGGGCAGTGTCGACGACAGCACAGATACTTGCAACTGCTCAGTATTACGAGAATAGAGAGAAAGAAGAGAAGGAAAAGTCAGAAAAGAAAACGAAAGATTTAAAGACTAAAGTTCTTTTGCAACAGGCATACCCGCCTCGCTCAATTCAGTCAGATTCACAGCAGCGACCCCAGTTTCAGCAACAGCCACAATTCCAGCAAGGGACGTCCCAAAGATTTAATTATGGTTTTTCCCGACAACAGTTAGCATGGAATCAGTGTGCCTATTGTAAAAAGGAGGGTCATTATAAGAATGAGTGTCCGGTACTGCACGCACAGACTAGTGGTGTCCCAGCTCAGAGAGGTAATGTTGGGTTTATGCAAGCTCCTAGAGGTAGAGGACGTGGTACAATGACACCACAGGCTGATCGCCCATCAAATTATTTCGATCAGCGAAATGTACAACCTACGCAACCAGGTAGATCTCCACAGTATCATGTTGAAGATTATTATGATCATAATGAAGAGATTCAGAGAAGCGAGTACTAGGACAGCCACAGGCAAAGAGAGGGAGTAGTATCAGTTCCAGTTGATCAGAGTGGACCTTATGTCGCAGTAGTTACATCAGGCGTGGTCGAACCGTTTCTGTTGGATACTGGTGCGGCAAAAAGTTCAATTATGCATGCGAAACTCCCTGGAGCACCTTTGTCTGGCTTAACGAACACTTCAGTAGGTTTCTCAGGCGCCCCTGTTCACAATCCTGTTTCTAGTCCTTTATCAATATCTGTTGGGCCATGCGAACTAGAAGCACCCCTTATTCTAACAACCGGTTGTAATGAGAATCTGCTTGGTTTAGATCTGTTGAAACGCCTGCATGCGACACTGTACTGTTCTCCTTCGGGAGTACAGCTCACATTAGGCAAAAGAGTCATCTCTCCAATGTATATGTCGATGGATAAGCTCCCACCGGAGCTGCGTTCTCTCCCTGATACTATTTGGGCGACTGGTCCTAACGATGTAGGCCTCTTGGAAATTCCCCCTTATGTGGTAAGTCTGAAAGCGAATGTTAAATTCTCACGAATCCCACAGTATCGGATTTCGAATGAAGGTGAACGTGCACTCTTGCTGATCGTGAAAGACTTAATACAGAAAGATGTGATAGAGGAAACTAGAGGAAATGTCTGCAATAGTCCTGTTCTGCCGATTTTGAAACGCACTGACCCGTCCAAACCTCCAATCTACAGATTTGTGATTGACCTCAGAGAAGTTAACAAAATAGTGATTCCGCAGTTTCCTGTGGTACCAGATATCACTGCATTATTGACGTTGATTCCTGCCTCAGCTTCATGGTTTACAGTGATCGATTTTAAGAATGCCTTTTTCAGCATTCCGATAGCCGAGGAAAGTAGAGACATTTTTGGTTTCTCCTTAGGAGGTCGCAGTTTCAGATTCAAACGCGCTCCACAAGGTTATTGTGAGAGCCCTTCAATTTACAGCCAAGCATTGAAGAGTCAATTAGATGCTCTTGTACTTCCTCCTGGTGTTGCTCTGATCCAATACGTAGACGATCTTTTACTGGCTGCTGATGACAAGGAAACCTGCAAAATAGCTACAATTTCTTTATTACGTCATTTGTCTGACTTGCATCACAAGGTTTCACCTTCTAAACTGCAATATTGTTGCCAAGAAGTGACCTACTTAGGTCATCTTTTGTCAAAGGAGGGAAGAAGGTTGACCCCAGAGAGAATCAAAGCAATTTCGCAGATGACTGTACCAAGCACACAGAGAGAAGTACGTGCGTTTTTGGGTATTACGTCATACTGCAGGCAATGGATCCCAAATTTTTCTCTCATGGCGAAACCATTGGTAGCCCTGACTGGAAAAGGTGTTCCGAGCCCTTTGCCATGGTCTGAGGAATGTCAACAGAGTTTCTCCGACTTATGTGATGCGCTGTGTTCAGCTCCTGTGTTGGGTACTCCTGACTACAGTAAGCCGTTTACTTTATATGTCCATGAAAGAGAAGGTTGTGCGTTGAGTGTATTAACGCAACAATTTGGTGACAAACAGCGGCCTTGTGCATATTTCTCATCCACATTAGATCCGGTAGCCCGAGCATTGCCAAGTTGTTTGAGAGCTACAGCAGCAGCTGCAGTGTCTATTCGACAGTCTGCTGGACTAGTCATGAACAACATGTTAGTAGTCATGGTTCCACATGCTGTGGATACACTCATGAATCGAACGAAAACTCAGCACCTCACCAGTGCTAGACTATCAGGCTATGAGCTGACGCTTTTGGCAAGTCACATTCAGATCAAGCGATGCAACATATTGAATCCAGCAACGCTGTTGCCGACTACTCAAGAGTCGAGTGATTCAGAGCCCCATGATTGTTGTTTCAAAACTGAGGAAGAGACAAAAGGTAGGATTGATTTAAAAGATACTCCGTTACTAGATCCAGACGGCACTTTATATGTCGATGGGTCGTGTTTCAAACTACAGAATGGTGATGTGACGGCCGCGTATGCAGTTACGACTTTGAGTACGATTGTTGAGACTGCAAGAGTAAGTCAGAATTCTGCCCAAGCTGCAGAATTAATTGCATTAACAAGAGCGTGTGTTTTAGCTGAGGGAAAGAGAGTGAATGTGTTCACTGATAGCCAATACGCCTTCGGCGTAGCACATAGTTTTGGACGTCTCTGGAAAGAAAGAGGTTTTCTCACGTCCCATGGGACTAAGATCCAACATGGACAGTTAGTCAGCGATCTATTGGAATCCCTGACCCTACCGAATGAAGTTGCGATTGTGAAGTGCAGTGCACATCGAAAGATTACGGATGATGTTGGCCGTGGGAATGCGTTTGCTGATGAGGTCGCTAAAGAAACGGCCAAGAACATGACGAGCCGAATGTACGTTGCAACGTCTGCAAGATGGATTGCTGAGTCAGGGATGTGTGAGAATACGATTGAAAGTGTGAAAGCAATCCAGAATTAAGCAACTGAAAATGAGAAGAATGAATGGAAGGAGAAAACGGGTAAAAAGGATTCAAGTGGATGTTGGGTTGATTTGTCTGAGCAGCAGCGTTGGATGTTACCTGACGCGTATGTGCTCGCAGTAGTCACGATGGCGCATGGAGCGGCGCACATCAGTTCGAAAGGGATCTGTAAAATGTTAGCTCCAGTATGGAAGAATGATGGAATTACTAAGTGTGCGGAAAGAGTGGTGAAAAACTGCATGATATGCCTGATGCATAATCCTGGCAAGGGAACCCCAACTGGTCATTTTGCTCCCCCTTCTTGTCACTTTGAAGTGATTCAGTTGGATTTTATCCACATGGACAGGTGTAACAATCTTAAATAAGTCCTAGTGGTAGTCTGTGCCTTTTCAAGATGGATTGAGGCATATCCATTAAAGGATAACACTGCTATGTCCACTGCCAAAATCCTCCTCAAAGAGTACTTCCCCAGGTATGGTATGCCACGGATTGTTTAGTCGGACAATGGAAGTGAGTTTGTAGGAAAAGTCATGAAGAATGTGTGTACGGGTCTGGGTATTACCCAGAAATTCCACAGTGCAAATCACCCACAGTCAGCAGGTTTGGTTGAAGGGTACAATGGTACCCTGAAGCTGAAACTTGCTAAAATTCAAGCTTCCACTGGTATATCTTGGCCAGATGCACTGCCTTTAGCTCTATTGTCCACCAGAGCGACTGTACACTCTCGAGTAGGGCTTAGCCCATATGAGATTGTGTTCGGTCGTCCTGCTAATATTTGGGGAGTCCCTAGGCCAAAGGAATTCAAACAGATCGAATACCCAATGTTGATTGATTATCTTTATGACCTGACTGCTAAACTAAGCCTTATTCATCAACAGGTATTCGAATCCTTGCCTAAACTGCCAGAGAGTCCAGGCCACACGTTGAAACCAGGCGACCAAGTAGTGGTGCGGAATTTTGAGCGAACTCGGAACCTCCAGCCAAGATTCGTGGGTCCGTTCCAGGTACTCCTAACAATGAGAACTGCTGTACGCCTAGCTGGAAGGAAGAATTGGGTGCACGCTAGCCATACGAAGCGTGTCCCTCTCCCACTCCCTATGACAACTGGGTTAGACAGGGATTTGGTGTATCCGAGACAGAACCTGTTCCTAGGCACATCCCTTTCAGTGATGCAGAGTACATAACGGACCCACGAACTGAAACACAGAACTTTGACACCTCAGCAGGAACCGCTCTTTTGAATCCTGGACCGAGTGTTGTACAAAGTGAACATTTGTCACCTGTGGAGTCGAACATTTCCGCACCTGTAGACCAGCTATTTCAAGATCAGACAAGACCCGGAAAGTACAGATATAATCTACGTTCTCATGTTATGAACTAATGACATTGCATAATTACCTTTCTGTTTGAAAACTGTTTTTGATCTTATTGCATTCCATTCAGTCAGGAAGTTTGCTCTAAATTTTTATCTTTTTGTTTTTGTTGTTTCTCTCACCTTGCCGTCTGGGTTACCGTAGGGTCGTAACGTGTGCCTTGTTTTAATTTGCAGGGAACCAGACACAAGGTCGGTTTCTTCTGTTTATTTTGGGAACTCCCAGGGTAAACAGAGGCAAGTTTTTAACAGGTACAAACCATCCGTTGCGAACGGTTGTAGAAGATGGAGCTTCCTGAACTGCGACGGGTTAACGTCATAAATGTGCACAAGACAAAACTATATGACATATTGTATAGCAAATGTTTTCTAATGCAATGTGCTCTGACACTTCTAATTGTTTTAATAACTTTGGTAGGCGGAATTATTTTTGGTATTCAGTTGATCTTTACACCTGTTACATCTACAGTATCTCCCCATGTTCCTGTTTCTCCGACTGTTGTTTCTCTTCATTCTTTCCATCCTTTTCCTGCCCACGAGCAAGCTCGACGCTCTGAGTTTATAAATAACACTTTCATTCAGCTCTTGCACCAACATCAACTAGTGGTTAACACAACAAACTGCTGGGTGTGTGGCTTGATACCACATACCATGGACAAGGGCATCCCTTATCTGGTTCTGCCCTTTAGTTATAATGGATCATTCTGGGCATTTCAGACCATGTTCGCTTATGCCCTAGAGACCTATCCTCCACGACCTCCGCGTTCCACTAGGTATAACTCTGCTAATAGAGCCTTGGTAAAAGGAATCACTGACATGGTTAGAGATGTCAATAACACTCCGTTCATTCCCAAGGATGAATTGCGAGTTTACATGGGTTGGAATGTTACGGAATATGGCATTACTCTGGGTGAGAACAAACGTAAAAGCTCGACTCCGATCTGGGTCGTACCCCACCAAGGTCAGGTCTGTTTGCAAGGAAATGGGAGGAATCCGAAAGCTCGACTAGGGAAGAGTGACTGTATCGAAACATATGTTTTCCCGTCACAGTCTTCCCCTGCATTCTTAGCTGCTAAGGGTACCTATTTTGTTTGCCAAGACAGAGCATACACATGGCTGCCTGCTGACTTCTCAGGCTCATGTTATATCGCTCAACTGTTACCTCCGACATACACTGCTGCACCGGACTATCACAAAACTAGAGTTGTGAGAGGTGTTTTCAGTAAAGAAGATACTGCTGGCCAAGAAGCAGGAGACTTCTTCAAAGGTTTCCTTCCATTCTGGGGGCCTATGGCCAACAGTAGAAACTTACGTCAACTAACACGGGTAGTTGAATCCACTATCACCGAAACTGCGGGTGCCCTTAGTAACCTGACAGCTGAGCTTCAAGCGGATCGCCTCATGACGTTACAGAACCGTATGGTCCTTGATGTGTTACTTGCAGATCGAGGTGGAGTATGTAAGATGATCCAATCGAGTTGCTGTGTTTTTATCCCAGATAATGCGCCAACGGTATACAAGGCCATCTCTAAGTTACACAAAATCTCTGACTCTATTCATGTAGAGGAATGTGACTGGTCATTAATGGGATGGTTCTGGAGCCTGTTATCTGCGTGGGGATGGAAGGTTCTGATAGCCACTGGTGTTGCGTTGGTATTTTTATTTTCGTGCTGTCTCATTGTTCAGTGTGGTCCTGCCTTATGTAGTCTCTGCGTTTCAACATGCGTAAGAAGACCACCTGTTTTTAGAGATACGCCACGGGATAGAGTAATGCTTCAACAACATATCAGTGACCTGATGAACATAGAAATGGACTCTGACATAGAGTAAGTTATTGCCTATGTAAGGGCAAAAGGACGGTCTGAGGTTCCGTAGCGATCGGAACCCGTGAATTCGGTATCGTAGTACTGACACGATTTTGGTACCAATGAACCGCAAATGATCCATTATATGCATGACAGTGTTTTCGCTACGCAACTAGCATGAATTCACTGAGAAATAGGGCATTCTGTTGTAAAGTCATGGCATCCATTTTAGTTACGGCATCCATTTTGTTTCTTGCCCTCACATAGTCAATGAACGGGCGATGACCCCGGCAGAGTCACCTTGTTAACGACACGTAAGCTCCAGCCCCGAGAAAGGCTGACGCTGCATGACTAGGCAGAATCAAGCTGCCTCCCTTGCCTGAGGCCAGTCCTGCTATACTGGTTCTCGTGTCCGTTGTCCTGACTGAAAGGCCGAAGACGGTAGCCATGCCCGTTTATGATCCATAAACACCTCTTATCCTACTTTTCAATCCTTTGCACCTGGCTCTGCTCCTCTCCTTCTGGGCTTTTACAATGGGGAGGTTACGATTTTTATGATGGGGAGGATCGGGCAAAGAATGGAAAACTGACAAGGGGACCTGATCGAATACCGAAAACCTACGACTAATTATTGTTTGATGTCTATTTACTGTTTGTTTGGGATACCGGGTTGGGCATGAGAAATATTCGTGTAATGTTGCCTAAAGACATTTTTCGTGTATTTAAGGAACAACCCACTTAATGCAATTTGAACAGTCTCGTAGATTCTGCCTCTGTGTGGTTCCTATGACTTCTGTGTCCCTGCAGTGAATAAATTTTGGTCTCTGACGCCACCATCGAGAAACCCGCGTCTCTGTTTATTTGTGCACCGAGACAGGAAGGAACTCAGGGGTCTTCGGGTGTTGTTTCCCTGACACCTCTGGACTCTTAAAAGTCCAGAACCTCAATCTTCATATTAAAATTTTTAGAACATTACCCAATTTAGGGGGGCGGGGTGAGGGAGGATGGCAGACAAAGGGCAGCTGGCGGAGGTTGTCGGAGCAGTGTTCGGTGTCCGACCTGCATGATCGTTGGTTCCGTTGCATCTGTTGTCAGAGACTTGCGAGCCAGCGGACTGGCTTGCAGATGAAGAGTTGCAAGCCGATTGACTGGCTCATAGAGGGAGAACTGCGGTCCATCAGTTCGCAGAGGGAGAGCTGCGGGCCAGCTCGCAGAGGAACACCTGAGAGCCGACTGGTATAGGGAAAGGTGTGGGCCGTCGGTTTAAAAAGGGATAGCTGAGAAACAGTGATGTGGGGAGAGGGAGCATGAACGGGGTATCTCTTGGCTTCACAGATACAACTGCGGGCCAAAGAACTCCCACCCGAGTACCTGTGAGAGGACAAGTGGTTCGCAGAGGGAGACTTGAAGGCCCAAGGATGTTGTTGGAGGTATGCAACCTCCAGTAGGTAATATGTATATATATATATATATATATATATATATCCAAAGAACCACCTCCAGAAGAAAGAGCAGAGGCCACACGGGGGACACATCGGAAACACCTTTAATGAGTTTGCGGCATAATTCATTTCGGCCCGAATCGGCCTTCTTCAGATGCCTTTAGTGTTCAGGAGGCATTGAAGCACCTTAATTATTAAGTCCAGCTGCTTCCCCATTGGTAGGGACCCGCTCCGCCCCCTTCCACTAGTACGTGCTCACCATTCCGCAATTCGTAAGAACTGCAGGTCCCAGGATGCACCTGTGATCCAGGTAGGTACAATCCAAGTGGAATGTCGGGGTGCAGGACGAACAATGGTGTAACAACAATGCCAATTTCCTGCTTGGGTAATTCTCTCAGTGCCTCCTCAGGTCCCCAAACACTGCTTCAGCCCCATATTCCACGCAATAGTTTAGGCAGAGGCAGGAGTGTCGATGCATCCCGCCCTACGTATCGCCGCCATCTAATGTTTTTGGAAGTCAGAGGTGGGCCGCGGACCATCCGATACCTCAGAGCAAAAACAAACTCTGCCGGAGCAGCAGCCAGAAAAGTCCGTGGCCAACTTGTGTAGCAGGGGCCTCTGTAACACGTCACTGGCAGACGTGGACAATATCCAAAGAACCTCCTCCAGAAGAGAGAGCAGAGGCCACACGGGGGACAAATCGGAAACACCTTTAATGAGTTTGCGGCATAATGCATTTCGGCCCGAGTCGGCCTTCTTCAGATGCCTTTAGTGTTCAGGAGGCATTGAAGCACCTTAATTAGTAAGTCCAGCTGCTTCCCCATTGGTAGGGACCTGCTCTGCCCCCTTCCACTAGTACGTGCTCACCATTCCGCAATTCGTAAGAACTGCAGGTCCCAGGATGCACCTGTGATCTAGGTAGATGCTACAGGGGGGATATACAATCCAAGTGGAATGTCGGGGTGCAGGACGAACAACGGTGTAACAACAATGCCAATTTCCTGCTTGGGTGATTCTCTCAGTGCCTCCTCAGGTCCCCAAACACTGCTTCAGCCCCATATTCCACGCAATAGTTTAGGCAGAGGCAGGAGTGTCGATGCATCCCGCCCTACGTATTGCCGCCATCTAATGTTTTTGGAAGTCAGAGGTGGGCCGCGGACCATCCGATACCTCGGAGCACAAACAAACTCTGCCGGAGGAGCAGCCAGCAAAGTCCGTGGCCAACTTGTGTAGCAGGGGCCTCTGTAACACGTCACTGGCAGACGTGGACAATATCCAAAGAACCTCCTCCAGAAGAAAGAGCACAGGCCACACGGGGGACAAATCGGAAACACCTTTAATGAGTTTGCGGCATAATGCATTTCGGCCCGAGTCGGCCTTCTTCAGATGCCTTTAGTGTTCAGGAGGCATTGAAGCACCTTAATTAGTAAGTCCAGCTGCTTCCCCATTGGTAGGGACCTGCTCTGCCCCCTTCCACTAGTACGTGCTCACCATTCCGCAATTCGTAAGAACTGCAGGTCCCAGGATGCACCTGTGATCTAGGTAGATGCTACAGGGGGGATATACAATCCAAGTGGAATGTCGGGGTGCAGGACGAACAACGGTGTAACAACAATGCCAATTTCCTGCTTGGGTGATTCTCTCAGTGCCTCCTCAGGTCCCCAAACACTGCTTCAGCCCCATATTCCACGCAATAGTTTAGGCAGAGGCAGGAGTGTCGATGCATCCCGCCCTATGTATCGCCGCCATCTAATGTTTTTGGAAGTCAGATGTGGGCCGCAGGCCATCCGATACCTCGGAGCACAAACAAACTCTGCCGGAGCAGCAGCCAGCAAAGTCCGTGGCCAACTTGTGTAGCAGGGGCCTCTGTAACACGTCACTGGCACACGTGGACAATATCCAAAGAACCTCCTCCAGAAGAAAGAGCAGAGGCCACACGGGGGACAAATCGGGAACACCTTTAATGAGTTTGCGGCATAATGCATTTCGGCCCGAGTCGGCCTTCTTCAGATGCCTTTAGTGTTCAGGAGGCATTGAAGCACCTTAATTAGTAAGTCCAGCTGCTTCCCCACTGGTAGGGACCCGCTCCGCCCCCTTCCACTAGTACGTGCTCACCATTCCGCAATTCGTAAGAACTGCAGGTCCCAGGATGCACCTGTGATCCAGGTAGGTGCTGCAGGGGGGATATACAATCCAAGTGGAATGTTAGGGTGCAGGACGAACAACGGTGTAACAACAATGCCAATTTCCTGCTTGGGTGATTCTCTCAGTGCCTCCTCAGGTCCCCAAACACTGCTTCAGCCCCATATTCCATGCAATAGTTTAGGCAGAGGCAGGAGTGTCGATGCATCCCGCCCTACGTATCGCCGCCATCTAATGTTTTTGGAAGTCAGAGGTGGGCCGCGGACCATCCGATACCTCGGAGCACAAACAAACTCTGCCGGAGCAGCAGCCAGCAAAGTCCGTGGCCAACTTGTGTAGCAGGGGCCTCTGTAACACGTCACTGGCAGACGTGGACAATATCCAAAGAACCTCCTCCAGAAGAAAGAGCAGAGGCCACACGGGGGACAAATCGGAAACACCTTTAATGAGTTTGCGGCATAATGCATTTCGGCCCGAATCGGCCTTCTTCAGATGCCTTTAGTGTTCAGGAGGCATTGAAGCACCTTAATTAGTAACTCCAGCTGCTTCCCCATTGGTAGGGACCTGCTCCGCCCCCTTCCACTAGTACGTGCTCACCATTCCGCAATTCGTAAGAACTGCAGGTCCCAGGTTGCACCTGTGATCCAGGTAGGTGCTGCAGGGGGGATATACAATCCAAGTGGAATGTCGGGGTGCAGGACGAACAACGGTGTAACAACAATGCCAATTTCCTGCTTGGGTGATTCTCTCAGTGCCTCCTCAGGTCCCCAAACACTGCTTCAGCCCCATATTCCACGCAATATATATATATATATATATATATATATATATATATAAATTCACCGAAAACAAGGTTAAAGTAATGTTATAGTTAGGTTAACTGCTCAGTAACAACATAGTAGTAGGGGGGTTGGCCACAAGGGCTGGCATGTGGACAGGCCCTGTCAACCCCCCTAAGGTAGCCAACCCTACACTGTACACGGCCTGAAAGTTACAAAATTGCATTTTTAAAAAAAAGTTTGTTTAGGGAAGGGACACCTTCCTGTACTTAAACAAACCATGGCATTTTGCTTTTTCCATATGCGCTGCACAAGGCAGTACACATGGAAAAATCAAAAACGAGGAGAAATAATGCATTTCTCCTCGTTTCGCCAACTTAAGATCAGGATTTTCCTTCTCTTAATTTTGTCACTGCCTCCTATGTGCGCCACCCTTGTACATAAGGGGCAGCGTCAAATACAATGGGTGTTGCAGTGGAACGCCCACCACAACACCCACCGCATGCCCCTTTCATGCTAACCATAGCGTGAAAGGGTGCCTTATGTACAAGGCAGCGTTAAGCCACATTTAGGGCCATATGTAGGAAGCCAAATACCGGTCGGTAACGGACGATTTTCGGTAAATATCCCGTAACGACCGGTATTTAGGCATTTGCTATGTAGGGGGCATATTTCAGGATTCGGTAATTTACCGAATCGGTAAAATTAACGAATCGGTAAATTTACTGATTCGATAAATACCGAATCCTGAAATGATATGTAGGAAACACTTAAATGAGTGATGTGTAGGAATTAGAATTCGGTATTTACCACCAAATATAGGTTGGTGATAAATACCGAATACCTAGCAAAACTTGATATTTTGCTGATGTGCAAGTGCCATGTGGCAGACATACATGCCCTTAGGGCATGTATGTGCGCCACATGTGCACACATGAACGAATCAGGGGTGCAACAGGGTGTCAATGTGACACCCTGCCACCCATGATACTGCCTCCCCCATTACCGATTCGGTATTTACCGATTCGGTAATGGTAACTGGCTTCCCATTCATTCCTATGGGCCTCCTGGCCCATAGGAATCAATGGGAAGGTATGCCTCATTACCGAATCAGTAAATACCGATTCTAAATTACCGACCCTTTCCGATTCGGTAAATTTTACCGATAAATTACCTACATCACATTTACTGATTCATAAATACCGAATCGGTAAAATTCGGTATTTATGAGTCGGTAAATGTGCAGCTACCTACATATGGCCCTAAGTGGCTTATTGCTGCCTTGTACATAAGGTGCAGCCCCTATTGCCACCACAACGTCCATAAAAGTGACATTATGGTGGCAACAGGGGCTTGTACATATGCCCCGGAGCTCTTTGTCCCTATCCCCTCTTCTCTTCTTTTGGGGGATTTGGGCAATATAGCTTTACTTAAGGTCAGTGGGATTGCTTTGATGACATTTCTCAAAGGCCTAGCTACTGTATAGCTTTGGTAATTGTTGGTAATAGCTTGGATGTGTTGTAACCCATGTGTGTGCAGGTCATGTAGTACTTCCTACATAGGGTTTCTCACATGGACATTTCAGTATATAAACAACTAAAGTAGATTTACATGTAAGATTTCCCCTTATTTTTATAGTTTTGTTAATAGCAGTGGTCATTGTGAATAGGTTCTCACCATTTCTACATGCCTTGCATTTGGAATATTTTCTAAATACGTCCCTTGACATAAGCCAGGTTCTGTTGTCGTTCTGGGTTGTAAAATAGCTTCTGACCGATAATCCCTTAACAATTTAGATTTTCTATTTGTGATTTGTGGTTATTTCATCATAATTGTACCACTGACAGGATCCCGCTTTACTAAATGCCAATGCTTACATAGGATCTCCCAGACTCTAGCATGCTCTATGTTAAAAGTAGTGATGAATCTATGAGACTCATCCTTGGTGAATGCTTTCTTCCTAGATGTTTTAGAGGAGATGAATATAGCCACTTTTCTATTCCTTACTCTGACTTTTATAGATGCCGCTTCTAGTATTGATTGTGAATAGCCTTTCTGTAGGAAGGGACCTGTCATTCACTTCTTATTTTTACTATATATTCTTCTAGGGTGCTACACATTCTCCTGGCATGAGTCATCCATACAGACACTCATGCACCCACTGATTCACCAATACATCTTAGTATATATATTTAACACTCATAAAATGTTCATTAACAGTCACTGGATGATGTGATCTCTGATGTCATCAGTGATACCATTTGAGATGTTGTCAGTGATGTCACTGACCATGTCCTGAGTGATGAAATATGTGAGGTCATAAGCAGTGCATTGCGTGCGCTTGTTTTATAGTTAACTCAAGTAACTATAATGGCTGAATTTCTCTGGTTTTGTACCAGTGAATTACGACCCTAACTATAACGTCCCCATAACCTTTGTTTTTTTTGGTGAATTTCTAAGGGGCATATTATCAAGCCAGGCGATACAATTATCGCCGGTTTAGCGGCGGAAAACTGCCGCTAAAACGGCGATAATGGGCTTGATAATATGCTCTATGGAATTCCAATTGAAGCTCAGTTTAGATGTCCTTCACATCTAACATGGGCTTCAATTGGAATTCCATAGAGCATATTATCAAGCCCATTATAGCCGTTTTAGAGGCAGTTTTCTGCCGCTAAAGCGGCGATAATTTTATCGCCTGGCTTGATAATATGCCCCTAAGTTTTTTAAAATTCTATTTGCTAACTATAACGTGCTTATAACCCTTGTGTTTTTTCATTGAAGCTCTCAGCTGTGTGGCTGGATGTGCACTACTTGCATACAATATAGCATTACATGCCGTTGGTTTCAATGGTTTAGATTTTTGTCACGCTTTTCAACATTAATTTCTGTATGTATTTTACTATTCCAACATGGCGGCTGCGTTGTTAGTACAACAGGCACCGTTTGTTGCGAGGCAACAGAATATGGGATAGTCCCCTGGTTTTTGACATCTTCACGCGCACTCAGCGGGGCCAATATTTAAATAACAATGGCCGCGGCGTTTTTTTACACGCCATAACAAGGAGTGTGAGTACCGTTTGGAGGATACATAACGGTAAGTTACTGTTCTTTAAGGTGGCTGAAAGCGAGTGCTTTTGTAGTATGCATGTTTTAGGAAAGCACTTTGAATTGGTGACTAATTATGAACACTGTGCTTTTCGCTTCGGCAGAGGAGCTTATCAGGGTTACCTACCGGCCTTTTATCGCTGATTGATACGGAGAGGAGATGGATTAAGGATTCCTTCCTTCCGAGGTGAGACTCTCAGCGGGGTCTTATTTGAATTATTTATGTACACTACGTTATGGAGAGGGTCACACTTTAAATAATGCATTTCTGCTTCTTTCTTAGGACACTAAAATCCGAGTGCAACTATTAATGGGTGCTCCTTCAAGTCGTAGAGGTTAACGTGAATCGCCTTGACGATAACCATTTCGTTTTTAAAGGTATTTTTTGTATTACTTATGCGCTGAATGGCGCTTCCTTGTTCAGGAAAATATTGTTATTAGTATAGTCAAGATTGTTTTTTATCACAAGCAGGAAGGGTCTGGGCATCCTCGATTGTGAGTTCTTTAAAGATATATTATCCACGCACACCACAATGGATCTGATATGGATTTTGCGTGGAATTAACTCTAAATGTTTTAGGGGAAAGCCATGAGACATACCAATTTTCAATTTTTGTATCCAGCGAACGTTTGGTAAATGTGTCATGACTAATAGTTGTACTGTAACTTGGGGACATTTGTGAGATGTTTGTTCTTGCGCACGTTGATATACTAATACAGAATTTTAGGGACATTTTTATGAAGCATTAAGTGAAGAGATTAGACCTCTTCAAATTAATCGTTCTTTCATCCATACAGCCTCTGATACATATCCATTCGAGAGAAATAGTCAACTTGGGTCCACTTTTTCACGCTGGATGGACCACAATCGTTTTTCCAATTGGTGGGTTTTCTTGACTTTCGATGATTAGTCACAATTTATATTTGGGTCTATGGAAATAGATTGTGTTTGTTTTGGGTGTTTATTTTTGAGACACGTGGTGTTCACTTTTCTTTTTAATATTTGTTCAAATCTTTAGAAAGACACTTTTGGTATTTTTGGCTCTGATATTTTCTTTTTTCTTTTCCTTCCTTTTTTTCTTCTCGTCTTTGATCTTGATCAGAATTTGTCAACACTTTGTAAGTATTTTCTGATCTACTTGATTGAAAATCATAGGCAGGTTGCCCACTTATTGTAATAACAGGGACACTGGGTCACCAATGTGTTTTGTGCTTCGTTGCCCTGTGCTCGGACGCATTAATGGATCCAATTCAAAACATTCATGTTCAATTCAGTGTTAACCAAATTTTGTTCTTTGTTGGGTTTTGATTGTATACATTTGGGTTTATATTTGTTGAATACCACCATTGAGATATGAAGATGATGAGAATTATGTTTGAAATCTTTCTGTTCCAGCCTTGATAAAGTCTAAGGGGAGACGAAACAGGTGTTGGTATAGTCACAGTCTTACATTATGGATGTAATACCAACAACAATAAAGAAACGTCATATTGAAGAATCTGAATTGTCTGGACTTTGTATATTGGCCAAGATCATAAAATAGAATATGGTTAGGAGCAAATCATTAATCAAGTGATTTTTGTGTGGTACTTGTGACTCAGAATAATCTTACTTTTTCGATACCTGGGATATTTTTATTGTTGAAGGGTGTTTTTATCGATGCTCTTTTCTTTACAATTGACCCACACAAGAGGTTTCTCTTGTGTGAATCACATCTTTTGGTAGTAGATGTGGTAGAGTGATAAAAGCACCCCATCACCCAATTGACAGATTTTGTTACTTACTCACACTGCATTACCTTGTATTTTGATACTGATTGAATTATGGATGTGCGGTTCCGCTTCCTTTAGAGGAAAACACTACTCCCAATGTGTTTATAGTTTGTGATTATATATATATATATATATATTATACGTTTTATATAGCGCAAAGTTGACCTGAAGGTATCAGAGTGCTTTACATGAGCATCAGTTGTGTTACAGACAACACAAGGAGATTAAGTGAATTGCCCAGAATCACAGGCTGTTGAGCGTCCCTGCCGTGACTCAAACCCGATTCCCCAGCTTCGAGGTCGACTGCTCTAGCCATTAGGCCACATGCTCTTCCCAATATATATATAGCAAGGCAGGGGATCCTGTCAAAACGCGTTTACAACAGCACAGTACTGAAAGGAATAAAATTGTGCTATACCTGAGCCAGCAGTGTCGGTGTCCGGTTTCTGCAGAGGACCTGGTGGTGGTTTTGATATGTGTCTACATATATATCTTATCTACTGGCGCTCGCCAGTAGATAGTAATAGTTAGGACCTAGTTTCCATAGGAAAAGCATTTTTTCTTTTCCCAATAACTTTGGCGCCGGTTGACGAATCGTCTTGAAATTTTCAAAAATTGTGGCCCGCTCCAGTCAGCTCGTATCCTAAAAGTTTCGGGGTGATTCACCAAGTGGGGTCTGAGAAAAAAGGGGGGTTCCAAAACGTGTTTTCTCCATATAATTTCCCGTAGGAAACTTTAGACACGACTACAGCCCGAACTGCTGAATGGAATTACACAAAATTTGGCAAAAAGGTAGCCCTTGGTTCAGAAAGAGACCTTCTTTTTAAATTGTATAAATCCGTTCAGTAGTTCCTAAGAAATTCAAAAATTAGAGGTCAAAAAATCAACTTCCCATAGGAAACTTTAGACACGGTTACAGCTGAAACTACTGAATGGAATTACAGCAAATTTGACAAAAAGGTAGTGCTTGGTTCATAAAGTGACCTTTTTTTTTTAATGGTGTAAATCCGTTCAGTAGTTTTCAAGATATTAAAGGAAAGAAATCTTTATATATCTGGGTGTGACCTAACTACACAAGCACGAGCTTGGCTCTAATTGGCTGCCAACACTTCAATCCAGGAAGTATTGGCAGCCATCTTGGTGCAATGCTTTTTAGGTCTCGCCTAGTGACGCAGCGCATGCGCTGCAAACTACACAAACACCACTGCACTGCCCTAAACCCTAAAACACTACCCCAGCACGACCCCCTACACTGCACGAACACCACTGCTCTGCCCTAAACCCTGAAACACTACCCCAGCACTACCCCCTACACTTCACAAACACCACTGCACTGCCCTAAACCCTGAAACTCTATCCCCAGCACAACCTCCTACACTGCCCGAATACCACTGCACTGCCCTAAACCCTGAAACACCACCCCCAGCAAGACCCCCTACACAGCTCGAACACCACTGCACTGCCCTAAACCCTGAAACACCATCCCCGGCATGACCCCTACACTGCCCGAACACCACTGCACTGCCCTAAACCCTGAAACACCACCCCCTGCACGACCCCCTACACTGCCCGACCACCACTGCGCTGCCCTAAACCCTGACACACCACCCCCAGCAAGACCCCCTACACTGACCGAACACCACTGCACTGCCCTAAACCGTGAAACACCAGCCCCAGCACGACACCCTACACTGCCCGAACACCACTGCACTGCCCTAAACACTGAATCACCAGCCCCAGGAAGACCCCCTGCACTGCCCGAACACCACTGCACTGCCCAAAACCCTGAAACACCAGTACCAGCACGACCCCTACACTGCCCAAACACCACTGCACTGCCCTGAACCCTGAAACACCAGCCCCAGCAAGACCCCCTACACTGTTCGAACACCACTGCACTGCCCTAAACCCTGAAACACCAGCCCCACCAAAACCCCCTACACTGCCCGAACACCACTGCACTGCCCTAAACCCTGAAACACCAGCCCCAATACGACCCCCTACACTGCCTGAAGACCACTGCACTGCCCTAAACCCTAAAACACCATCCCCAGCACGACCCCCTACACAGCCCGAAGACCACTGCACTGCCCTAAACCTTAAAACACCAGACCCAGCACGACCCCCTACACTGCCCGAAGACAACTGCACTGCCCTAAACCCTAAAACACCAGCCCCACCATGACACCCTACACTGCCCGAAGACAACTGCACTGCCCTAAACCCTAAAACACCACCCCCAACACGACCCCCTACACTGCCCAAACACCACTGCACTGCCCTAAACCCTAAATCACCACCCCCAGCATGACCCCCTACACTACACAAACACCACTGCACTACCCTAAACCCTAAAACACCACCCCCAGCATGACCCCCTACACTACAAAAACACCACTGCACTACCCTAAACCCTAAAACACCACCCGCACGTCCCCCTTCACTAGCCAAACACGAATGCAATACCCTAAACCCTAAAACACCACCCCCAGCACGACCCCCTTCACTACCCAAACACCACTGCACTACCGAAAACCCTAAAACACTACCCCAGCATGACCCCCTACACTACCCAAATACCACTGCACTACCCTAAACCCTAAAACACTACCCCAGCACGACCCCCTACACTACCCAAAGACCACTGCACTACCCTAACCCATAAAACACTCCCTCCCGCATGACCCCCTACACTACCCAAAGACCACTGCACTACCATAAACCCTAAAGCACTACCCCTATACTACACAAACACCACTGCACTATCCTAAACCCTAAAACACAACCCCCAGCACGACCCCCTACACTACCCAAACACCACTGCACTACCCTAAACCCTAAAACACTATCCCCAGCAGTACCCCCTACACTAACCAAACACTGCACTACCCTAAACCCTAAAACGCTACCCCTAGCACGACCCCCTACACTACCCAAACACCACTGCACTACCCTAAACCCTAAAACACTATCCCCAGCACGTCCCCCTACACTACCCAAACACCACTGCATTACCCTAAACCCTAAAACACTACCCCCAGCACGACCCCCTACACTACCCAAACACAACTGCACTACCCTAAAACCTAAAACACTACCCCCAGCACGACCCCTACACTACCCAAACACCACTGCACTACCCTACACCCTAAAACACTCCCCCAGCACGACTCCCTACACTACCCAAACACCACTGCACTACCTTAAACCCTAAATCTACCCCCAGCACGACCCCCTACACTACCCAAACACCACTGCACTACCCTAAACCCTAAATCTACCCCAACATGACCTCCTACAATACCCAAACTCCACTGCACTACCCTAAACCATAAGACACTACCCCCAGCATGCCCCCTACACTACACCAACACCACTGCACTACCCTAAACCCTAAAACACTACCCAAGCACCACTGCACTACCCTAACCCCTAAAACACTACCACCAGCACAACCCCCTACACTACCCAAACACCACTGCACTACCCTAAACCCTAAAACACTATCCTAAGCACAACACCCTACACTACACAAACACCACTGCACTGCCCTAAACCCTAAAACACTACCCCAGCACGACCCCCTTCACTACCCAAACACCACTGCACTACCGAAAACCCTAAAACACTACCCCAGCATGACCCCCTACACTACCCAAATACCACTGCACTACCCTAAACCCTAAAACACTACCCCAGCACGACCCCCTACACTACCCAAAGACCACTGCACTACCCTAACCCATAAAACACTCCCTCCCGCATGACCCCCTACACTACCCAAAGACCACTGCACTACCATAAACCCTAAAGCACTACCCCTATACTACACAAACACCACTGCACTATCCTAAACCCTAAAACACAACCCCCAGCACGACCCCCTACTCTACCCAAACACCACTGCACTACCCTAAACCCTAAAACACTATCCCCAGCAGTACCCCCTACACTAACCAAACACTGCACTACCCTAAACCCTAAAACGCTACCCCTAGCACGACCCCCTACACTACCCAAACACCACTGCACTACCCTAAACCCTAAAACACTATCCCCAGCACGTCCCCCTACACTACCCAAACACCACTGCATTACCCTAAACCCTAAAACACTACCCCCAGCACGACCCCCTACACTACCCAAACACAACTGCACTACCCTAAAACCTAAAACACTACCCCCAGCACGACCCCTACACTACCCAAACACCACTGCACTACCCTACACCCTAAAACACTCCCCCAGCACGACTCCCTACACTACCCAAACACCACTGCACTACCTTAAACCCTAAATCTACCCCCAGCACGACCCCCTACACTACCCAAACACCACTGCACTACCCTAAACCCTAAATCTACCCCAACATGACCTCCTACAATACCCAAACTCCACTGCACTACCCTAAACCATAAGACACTACCCCCAGCATGCCCCCTACACTACACCAACACCACTGCACTACCCTAAACCCTAAACCACTACCCAAGCACCACTGCACTACCCTAACCCCTAAAACACTACCACCAGCACAACCCCCTACACTACCCAAACACCACTGCACTACCCTAAACCCTAAAACACTATCCTATGCACAACACCCTACACTACACAAACACCACTGCACTGCCCTAAACCCTAAAACACTACCCCCAGCATGACCCCCTCCACTACACAAACACCACTGCACTATCCTAAACCCTAAATCTACCCCAAGCATGACCACCTCCACTACACAAACATCACTGCACTACCCTAAACCCTAAAACACTACCACCAGCACGACCCCCTACACTACTCAAACCTCAATGCCCTACCCTAAACCCTAAAACACTACCACCAACAGGACCCCCTACACCACACAAACACCACTGCACTACCCTAAACCCTAAAACACTACCCCAGCACGACCCCCTACACCACACAAACACCACTGCACTACCCTAAACCCTAGAAAAGTAACCTCCACTCCATGCCCAATCCCCCTTCCCTCTCACTCCTCGTGGTTACTCTCTCCTTGTGGTTCCTGCTTCATGTCGTCTCTGAGGGGCGGTGCACGTCGTTGTGAGGAAACAAAACAGGCTCTGTTTCCTTACAACGACGTGGATCGTCTACATTTTTTTAGAACTCATGGTCATTTACATTGTAAAGGAATGCGTGGTAAATGACCATGCGTTCTAAAAAATGTGTTGTAATGACTTCGCAATGTACAATGCATGCGTTGTAATGGTATCGCGAAGTAAAAAAGTCGTTGTAACGGCTGTTTACCGATTGAAGCTGGTGGAGTGTGGAGCAGTGCCATGAGAGGTCAACTAGTGTGCATCCCACCGCAGTATGACCGTACCGCGTGACCCATGTGCCGCCTCCAGTGTACAGAAAGAAGAAGGGGCATCCATCGCAGGTCCTCTTGAAGACCGTTGTAGCACTAATTCTACATTTTGGAACTAGGGCATTTTAACCTTGTTGTTCCTGTCAGATACAAAGAGAAGATTATGCGTTATTCAGTGCCCTTGTTACCTTTTCTGTGGGTAGTGGTGCTTGTCACTTCGCTGCCCCACCGGTGCACACGACGGGGCTCCCCACCTCGTGTGCCATCTGCCGGGTCTCTTCCCTCGGAACACTGGTTTCGGTTTCTGGAGTGGCAACATAAACAGTTGCTCCCAAAGGACTAGCCTGAACACTTAGGTGAAAATACCCTACGCCAGCATTCCGCGGAAATTCTTTCTTAGCTCTCCCACGTCGACGACGATGTCATAATAGCACGGCTCCGCTCGCACCACCGTATGACGTCATAGGAGCTATAAGAGGACCTTGTTGGCGTGCTGACGTCAGTTCCACCCATTTTTTCCGTGACACCGAGGTAAACTGGTGGAACGACACATTTTCACATGTATACTAAATATATTTATATATATTCACTGAAAAAACCATAGGTTTTACAGACGTTATAGTTAGGAATTAACATTTAAAAAACCTTTGAAATTCAGTAAAAAAAAGACATAGGTTTCAGGGACGTTATAGTTAGTTGAACATTTGACTCATATAAAACCAGAGAAATTCGCATGTTATAGTTAGTTGAGCTAACTATAACTCACACGCCCGCAATGCACTGCTGATGATGTCACATATTTCATCACTCATGACATGGTCAGTGACATCACTGATGACATCACTGATGGCATCTCAAATGACATCACTGATGAGATCACTCATGACATCATCCAGTGAATGTGTGTTTCTATAAAATGTAAATATGTTTTATATATATATGCCAAGGTGTATTGAAGAATGAATGAATTTACAAGTGCCTAAAGGAATTATTTCGTATCTATGTGACTGACTGTATAAGTAAGTGATTGAACGTGTCTTACTGAATGCATGGGTTACTGATTAAACTGTGTAAAAGTCTGTATTAGTCTCTCCATTGGTGTTTAAGCAACTGCATGGGTTGCTGAATACCTACATGAGTGTCTGTATAGATTATTGATTTGTTGTCTGAGTATCTGTATGGGTCCCTGAGTGTCTGTGTGGGTGGGTGGGTGTATGAGTCGGTGCATAGATGTCTGAGTGGGTGATTCAGTGGTTGTATGGATTAGAAAGTGCATCTGGAAAGGGCTGTATGGCTGAGTTAGTGTGTCTATGGGTGTGTTGGTGAGTGAATAAATGTCTCATTGGTATATCTGTGACTAACTACATATGTTTTAAGCCACTATATATGAGTGTTGGAGGATATAAATGAGTATACGTGAGACTAAGTTATTTCAAGAGTGGGTGTATAAATAAGTGTCTGCTTCTATCAGTGATAGTATAAGACAGCAAATATGTTTTAGTATCTGTATAAATAAGTGATGTGGTATGTCTAAAAATAACCAAGTTGTGTATAACTGAACATGTTTAAATGGGTATGTGATTCATTCTTTGTATTACTGACTAGGCGTGTGAGTACCTTTATAGATGAGTGGCAGCGTGTGACTGCATGTATAGATGTATGAGTGCATATTATAGTCCTCTATTGCTGAGTAACTACATGTATAAGTGACTGGATGTGTGTGGAGACCTAGGAAATAATGACTGCTATGTAGTATATGACATTCTTCTGTGTATGGTTTAGTCAGCATTTTAGAATGGGTGTATGAAAGTTTATATTAGAGCATCAGTATGCGCATCAGATTCTCACGTGGATGATGTCATGAGTGATGTCATCAGTGAAGTCATTTGAGATGTCATCAGTGGTGTCATGAGTGATGTCGCTGACCATGTCATGAGTGATGTAATATATCAGCAGTGCATTGCGGGGGGGTCTGTTATAGTTAGCTCAACTAACTATAACAGGCAAATTTCTCTGCTTTTATATGAGTTAAATGTTCAACTAACTAAAACGTCCCTGAAACCTACGTTTTTTTTAATGAATTTCAAAGGTTTTTTAAATGCTAATTCCTAACTATAACGTCTGTAAAACCTATGGTTTTTTTGTGAATTTCGGAGGTTTTTTAAATGTTAATTTTAATGTTTATAAAACCTATAGTTTTGCTATTATATTTTTAAATATTTTGGAACTCTATTATACTTCTTGTTTTTAACTTTAAAAATCATGTAATGTTTTATATCTTCCCAAAAAATATGTATTTTATGGGGGGGGTTGGAGAAAACTGCACTCCCATACCGGTAGCGTACCAAGTTCCATCAACACACGAATCCTATCCGCCATATTGCTAAACTCGTAAATGATGCGCATTTCGTTTCCAACGAGTTTGTGGCACCGCGTCCCGCGTAACATCATATACGCATGAAGCCACCCCAGGTACTACTTTGGTATCCGATGGGTATGCAATACCAAGCCACGCGTTATGTCATGTACGTATGAGGTCATGCCTGCTGCGCGTTGCGTATTCGACGAGTACACGCTGCCAGGCCCTGTGTTACATCATAATAACTTTAAACAGTATATGAGAGCACGCAAAAATCTAAATTACTTTAAACATTTATATTATATTATTCTAACTGTAATAAACTTATATTATGTAAAAATCGCGTCGGGTGCGGCCTCCTTGCGTGCTCGGTGCGCAATTGCCATGTGACCTTAAAAAAAAGCATTTGATTGCTTCATAACATTTCCCATTGTAACAGTTGTATGACCCCCCCCATTTTACTCATTCTCTCTACAGCGTTTGATGAGAGAAATCTCTTCTGCTTAGAAAGCTTTTTTGAAAAGTGTTTTCCTGTATACACATATCTTATACTACACACAACAAGCAACGATCATCTTGATCAATATTCATGCTCTGTACATTAGCCTTTCACGTGTGATTGCCATGCATCTCAAACGTTCCATCAAAACCAAATATGTGTTACTTGATGCCCCTGGTGTGTGGGTGTCAGAAGCTGCGTCGGAATTCCCACGGAGGCAGAACGCTGCTAGCTCCCAATGCCCACCTCCCGGAACGCACCGTAGAATACAATGGCTCAAGGCAGGGGGAAAGGGGAATGGGACAAGAAGAGACACTCGAGCTTTTCTGGACTCCTTTTTCTATTTTTGATATAGTTGTCTTGGAGTTCCTAATGCACAGAGGGAGAAATCACTTAACTCTTATTTACTCTAATTACCTGGCTGACTCTGTTCTATCTCCTTGTTACCTTCCCTACCCAGTTTTGCTGGAGTTTGGGCTCCTCTTCTGATTCAGCTGACTACCTCTGGCATGTGTTTCTATCAACCTAATGCACAAAGAGATATAATTCAGTCAGGTGATCGCCTATTCCCTCCTCCAGTCTCTTTACTAATTCGCCTCCCCTTCTTATCCTCTTACCTTGTGTAGTCTGACTGAATGATTATCAAGGGGGTTCTACTGCTAGCGAGGACTGCGCAGCTCTTGGTAAGTGGTAGGTTGATCACAGAGTCTTTATGGACTATTGTTCTGATTTAGGTGATGCAATCCACTGGCAATCCTTTGCTTCCAAATGGAAATCGCGCAAAAAGGTAAGTAAAAGGGAAACTGAGGAAGGAGAGAATAGGAAAGAACGCAAGGCGGGGTGATAACAGGGGAATACGCCTGCATGCTTGGTCTCTTAACTTTCAGCAAATGAGTACAAGAATTTCTAGTCTTATACGGTTGTTCTTACTTGTTTCTTGCAACCCGGACACCAATTCTTGACCTCCCTAAGCTCGACGATTTCCCATCGGAGCAGGAAGGTTGCGGAGTTCCTCTTTGAATACTACTGCTTCTTTATCACCTGGAAATTAATTTATCTCTTCTCTCACAGAAGCTTTCTGGCTCTTAGCTGCTCTCAGAAGGACCGTGAAGGAATATCCCCTTAATACTTGAACTCGGGATAACTCGGGATTTTCCTCTCCACAATTCCTCTTCCGTAGCTTACGGAAGAATACACCACCAGCGCGTGACGCGCACTAGAATTCGCTCGTATTCTACAGAGTGCACCCAAAACACAGCTTCTCTCACAAAGGACAAAATTGAAGTGCGCATTAGAACGCACTTCGCTGACGCACGAAATCTCGTATCTCGCGAGATCTCGAGCGTCAAACAGTACTTAAGTAGTTCTGGTGAGTCAAGCGGCCATCTTGAAATGGTGCGCTTAACTCTAGTAGGCATTTGTCCAAACGTTACAGCAGGAGGGTTTAACCGTCACTCGAGATCTTTTCTGATGCAAATTGAGGGTAGTAACGGTATTTGCCTTTTCCCTGACAGTACCCCCTCTCAAAGACCGATTTATCGGACCTGGCTTTAATGGGTAACGCAAATGAAATTGTTTGATTAGTCTTGGGGCATGCACATCATCTGCAGGTACCCAGGTTCGTTCTTCTGGCCCATAACCTTTCCAATCAATTAAGTAGACTAACTTGCCTCTTACCCTCTTAGAGTCTAAAACCCCCTTTACCTCATATTCCAGGTGTTCTTTAATCTGCAAAGGGGGTGGCGGTCTGTCTACTCTGAGATTAGGAGCTGTCTTTTTTAAGAGGGATACATGAAAAACTGGGTGAATCCGCAACTGCTTGGGTAGCTTGAGTTTGCAGGTAACAGGACCCAAAACGTGTTCTATAGGAAATGGGCCTAAAAATCGAGGCTGAAATTTTCGATTTCCCTTCAACCCAAGATGTCGGGAAGATAACCATACTGAATCTCCCTTCTGATAATGTGGGGCCTTTCTTCGATGTCGATCGGCTTGTTTCTTGTAACCTTCTTTTGCTTTCAATAGATTGGATTCCGCAGCCTTGCGAGCAGAAGCCAATTCCATTAACAAGTTACTAACTGCAGGAACTTCAAAATCTCCCTGATTACAAAAGGGGTTTGGATGTCTCCCAAAATTTAAAAAGAATGGTGAGTAACCTGTTGAAACATTCTTGGCATTGTTGTGTGCAAATTCCGCCATCCACAAAAAATCTGACCATTCACCACCCCGATCCAGAAGAAACAGACGCAGATACTGTTCTAACTCTTGGTTCACCCTTTCAGTCTGGCCATCTGTCTCTGGGTGGTAACTGGTAGAATGTCTGACTTCTACACCCAACCCTCGCATAAACGCCTTCCAAAAGTGGGATACAAATTGAGGGCCACGGTCTGAAATCAGGATCTTTGGAACCCCATGAATCTTTACAACATTTTCCCTGAAAAGCTTAGCCAACTCAGGGGCTGACGGAACTCCTTTTACTGGGATAAAGTGGCTCATCTTGGTGAAAGTGTCTACCACTACTAATCCTGTGTCATAACCCTTACTCTGAGGAAGATCTACAATCAGGTCTAACGTGACCGTATGCCAGGGATTTCTTGATGTGGGTAACGGTTCCAAGAACCCCTGAGGAGCCTGTCTACTTGATTTCCCTCTGGCACAGAGCCCACAAGATTTCACATATCTCCTGATCTGAGACCTCATGTTTGGCCACCAAAAATAGCGCTGGATTAAGTCAATAGTCTTTAGGGTTCCTTTATGGCCAGCTAAAGGTTGATCATGACAGTCTCTTAGAACTTGTTCCTGAAGCTCTTTAGTGGGCAAATACAGAGCTCCCTGACGATAAGGCAAGGAATCCTTGATGACTCTTCCTTCCTCTTGACTTGCCCGTTCGGTCATTTCCTCTGCTGACATCTGTCTGCCGATCTCTTCCTGATAGTTCGCAAAAGAAAGTGTGCACACAATCTTAGTGTCTGGAATGATGGGTTGGGGAATTTCCACATGTTCCGTACCTTCTGTCTGGATTCTGGACAAAGCATCCGCCTTCCCATTCCTACTCCCTGGGCGGTATGTAATCACGAAATCAAAATCTGCGAAATAAAGGGACCAACGCAACTGACGTGGTGTTAGTGTTTTTGCAGACTTAAGAAATTGAAGGTTCTTGTGGTCCGTGAACACTGTTATAGTGTGTCGAGCCCCGAGTAAATGGTGTCTCCACTCCGTGAACGCATCCTTCACCGCCAACAGCTCTTTTTCTGCGATGGTGTAATTAATTTCAGCTGGATTTAATTTCCGGGAATGATACGCCACGGGGTGCAGTTGTCCAGTTGATTTGTGCCGCTGAGACAGGACTCCACCTATTGCTTGATCGGAAGCATCTGCTTCCACAAAGAAGGGTTCACTAGGATCTGCATGCAGCAAGATGGGTGCCGAGGTAAAGCTGGTCTTCAGATATTCAAAGGCTTGTTCTGCCTCTGTGGTCCAACTGAACTTCACTCCTTTCTTGAGTAATTTGGTGATGGGGATGATCTTTTGCGAGAATCCCTGGATAAACCGACGATAGAAGTTAGCAAATCCTAAGAATCGCTAAATCTCCTTTACATCTTTTGGCGATGGCCAGTCCACCGCCACGATGTGGCGGAAGTCGTTCAGCTTCCTTTTCACTGAAAACTTCTTGGAATTCTGAATATTCGGATGGAATTTCTAAGGTGTCTATGACCCCAATTGATTTTCCACAAAACGATAACAAGGTGGCCATGGATGGTTCTGGAATCTTGGATGGGGAATCGAAGCAATGTTCGGAGCAGAAGATCGAATCCATATTGACTGGCCGATTTTCCCAATCTATCGTTGGATTATGTAATGTGAGCCAAGGAAGACCCAAAATTATCTGGAACTGGGGGGCGTCAATCAAATTAAATTGAAGGATCTCATGATGACCATTTGCCTGGATCAGTTCCACCAACTCTGTGTGATGCGTGATTGGGCCTGAGGAAAGATCGGTCCCATCTACAGCACGAACAGACTCCTTTTGTTCCTTGCGCACAGCCAAAATTCCCATCCTTTTCGCATATTTGATGTCACAAAAATTGCCGGTGGCCCCTGAATCAATCATAATGGCCACTCCACCAAATTCTTGATCTCGAAACTTCAAAGTCATTTGCAGAATTAAATGTGGCGTCAGGGTCTGAAGGGTATTCATGATTTGATGAACTTCTGGAGTCTGGTCTTCCATTTTCGCCACCTGAGCGACTCCGCCTACAGATGGTTTTGAGAGTTTCCCAGATTCACGGTCTTCGGTCTTTTCGGACACTCTTTCACAAAGTGTCCAGGACCCCCGCAATACATGCATAATTTCTTTTGTCTTCTTAGTTCCTTTTCTTCCTTGCTTAAAGGCCCGCGAACAGATCCTATCTGCATGGGTTCACCTTCTGCAGCTCCTCCCAAACCCTTACTCGTATCCGGCTTTGTTCTGTCAAACCGGGGAAGGTTCCAGCGAAATTCTCTTGTTTTCCTTTCTCCTCTTCTTTCCGAACTTCGAAAGTCAATTTCCAGAACTAGATCTACCAACTCAGAGAATTCTGTGGGTCTATTAGGAATCTGTGCCAGAGTATCCTTAATCTCATCTCGTAACCCCCGATAGAATAAGGCTGATCTTTTCTCCTCGGGCCAATTGGTTTCCACCAATAATTTATTAAATTGAGTTAGGTAAGTAAGGAGATCTCTGTTCCCTTGACGCAGTTCTAACAACTCATTATCAGTGGCCTGTGAAATTCTGCGCCTATCAAAAATCCTAAGGAATTCTGTCTTGAAACGTTCAAAATCATATAGGAAGGGGTCATCTCTGGAAACTAAAGGCATGGCCTAATTCGCTGCATCACCCCCCAAATAGGATAAAATGAAAGCTACCCGTGACTGGGCATCAGGGAAAAGTGTGGAGCGACACATGAAGTGTAAAGAACATTGGGTTAGAAAGAGTTGAGCCTTTTGAGGATCTCCATGAAATCTTTCGGGAGGGGCCAATGGAATCAAGGGGGAAACCGAATGAATTACTTGAGCTACAGTGTGTGGGTCTTGAGCTGGTTGGGCACTACCAGAAAATGTCGGGGCTGGAAGTGTTCCGGTGGAGATTTCACTAACTCTCTGGGACAATTGTGTGGTTTCTTGTCAGGAAATTAGCAGTTCCTGTCTTAAATTCTTATTTTCTTCATTTAGGGCTCCTAATTCCCGCTGAATTCCCTCTAACATTTCCCCTAATGCCTTCAAACTAAAACCTTCAGCCATTCTGCCCAAGTGGGGAAATCAACGGGCACTTCAATCTGTCAGAAGCTGCGTCGGAATTCCCACGGAGGCAGAACGCTGCTAGCTCCCAATGCCCACCTCCCGGAACGCACCGTAGAATACAATGGCTCCAGGCAGGGGGAAAGGGGAATGGGACAAGAAGAGACACTCGAGCTTTTCTGGACTCCTTCTTCTATTTTTGATATAGTTGTCTTGGAGTTCCTAATGCACAGAGGGAGAAATCACTTAACTCTTATTTACTCTAATTACCTGGCTGACTCTGTTCTATCTCCTTGTTACCTTCCCTACCCAGTTTTGCTGGAGTTTGGGCTCCTCTTCTGATTCAGCTGACTACCTCTGGCATGTGTTTCTATCAACCTAATGCACAAAGAGATATAATTCAGTCAGGTGATCGCCTATTCCCTCCTCCAGTCTCTTTACTAATTCGCCTCCCCTTCTTATCCTCTTACCTTGTGTAGTCTGACTGAATGATTATCAAGGGGGTTCTACTGCTAGCGAGGACTGCGCAGCTCTTGGTAAGTGGTAGGTTGATCACAGAGTCTTTATGGACTATTGTTCTGATTTAGGTGATGCAATCCACTGGCAATCCTTTGCTTCCAAATGGAAATCGCGCAAAAAGGTAAGTAAAAGGGAAACTGAGGAAGGAGAGAATAGGAAAGAACGCAAGGCAGGGTGATAACAGGGGAATACGCCTGCATGCGTGGTCTCTTAACTTTCAGCAAATGAGTACAAGAATTTCTAGTCTTATACGGTTGTTCTTACTTGTTTCTTGCAACCCGGAAACCAATTCTTGACCTCGCTAAGCTCGACGATTTCCCATCGGAGCAGGAAGGTTGCGGAGTTCCTCTTTGAATACTACTGCTTCTTTATCACCTGGAAATTAATTTATCCCTTCTCTCACAGAAGCTTTCTGGCTCTTAGCTGCTCTCAGAAGGACCGTGAAGGAATATGCCCTTAATACTTGAACTCGGGATAACTCGGGATTTTCCTCTCCACAATTCCTCTTCCGTAGCTTACGGAAGAATACACCACCAGCGCGTGACGCGCACTAGAATTCGCTCGTATTCTACAGAGTGCACCCAAAACACAGCTTCTCTCACAAAGGACAAAATTGAAGTGCGTATTAGAACGCACTTCGCTGACGCACGAAATCTCGTATCTCGCGAGATCTCGAGCGTCAAACAGTACTTAAGTAGTTCTGGTGAGTCAAGCGGCCATCTTGAAATGGTGCGCTTAACTCTAGTAGGCATTTGTCCAAACGTTACAGCAGGAGGGTTTAACCGTCACTCGAGATCTTTTCTGATGCAAATTGAGGGTAGTAACGGTATTTGCCTTTTCCCTGACAGTGGGTCTGCACATTATTGTGCTGCCTTTCGGCCTGGGTATTGCTGGCTCTAAGGAGCATCATCAGCCATGGGCAGACTGCACATCCTAGATCACATGCCATCTCATTAATGATAGTTTCCTCCCTCCTGACACATGCTACACTAATCTAAACTGCACACTCTGCGAGGTCAAAACTACAAAGAAACACACATAAGTACACTTCCTGGCCAGGCAGGAATTGAACAATGCCCAAGTTCCCGGAATAATTATTCACACCCCTACGCTGGCCTGGGGTACACAAGCCCAGGCCACTTTGCGTACATATAAATAGGATAAACACGACGCCACACATCCCTCTTCTTCCACACTACCTCAAATGATTTGCCGCATCCACCTCGCATATCACAATGCGCAATAAAAAAAAGAAATGGATCCATGAGGTGTACTCCATCCTGGCAATCAACACGGGCTCTAAATTGTTGAACACTACTGCCCGTCGTCTACGAAAGGGATCCATGAGGTGTACACTCTCCTGCAATCAACACTCCATCTGAATTGTGAGCACTGCTGCCCGTAGTGTTTGCTCACACAACAATGACAGCAGGTAAGCAGAGCGGCCTGGGTGCACAGGGTATCCAATTGAGCGCGCTGCGGTGAGAGGGGTGGGGTGCTTCAGCCTAGCTGCGCAGGTCCAAACAAATGATATTGCCATGTGTTATGATGTGATCTTTGACCTCATTCAGTCACATCTCTGTCTCATTTTAGAGACCTGCTGGACTGTACTGTAGGCCTGAGCCAGCGGGCAGCGCTGCCCTACAGACACCTCTTCAGCACGGTGCTGCAGGAGGGATGGGATGCATCAGCCAGACTGCGCAAGTGCGAATAAGTGATATTGCCATGTGTTATGATGTGATCTTCTACCTTATTCAGTCACATCTCTGTCTCATTTTAAAGACCTGCTATACCATAAGGTAGGCCTGAACCTACGGGCAGCGCTGCCCTACAGACACCTCTTGAGGGCGGTTCTGCGGGAGGGGTGGGGTGCATCGCCCTGAGTGCGCACGTGCGAAAAAGCGATGTTGCCGTGCGTAATGATGTGATCTCTGACCTCATTCAGTCACATCGGTCTAATTTTAAGGACCTGCTGGACCGTACTGTAGGCCTGAGCCAGCGGGCAGCGCTGCCCTACAGACAAGTGGTGTTGTCTTTTAGGACACTGTAGTGAGCTCCTTACTAAGTGTGCATGCACACAAGCTCCCGCCAGTGCATTACACGTGCACATTATGCTTCTAGCATGCGCTCTGTTGCTTTGTATGTGAACGTTGGCATAACGTATTATTATTTAACCTTGTGTATTCTCGTGCACTCCAACTCCTCTTTGAACCACAATTAACACTAACAGTTGGTAGATTGTACTTCAAAAACGAAGGATGCACTCAACACCTATTTTCTATGAAGCTTGAAATAAACCTTCATTTACCTCCAGACGTTTCCACCATTAAATTTTTTCTCCCTTTTCAGACATTCCATTGATTGCCACAAGAAGGGCGGAGCGGGAGCTGACCCCGCAATGATGCTCTGGCATTCTGACACCTTTCATCGTGGTATCAAGACACCATCCCCGACCGGAGACCTGGTCTATCAGACAAACATACCCCGGACTAGGAGCTTGCACCAACATTTCGTGGGACACACCAGTGGTGGCAGGTGAGCAGTGAAGCCTCGGTGTGCAAGACCTACAGTTGAGCACAGTGCAGGGGAAGGGGTTGGGGTGCAGCACCCTGGATGCACAGGTGCATTCAAGCAATTTTCCCCGTAGCTAATAATGTAGGGCTATATTATCAAACAACTGCGATAACATTATCACCACTTTAGCGACAGGAAAGTGCCGCTAAAGTGACGATAAGGGGTTGATAATATGCCCTTGTAAATTCCCATAGAAGCCCAGGTTCACAACAGAACCTGGGCTTCTAAGGGAATTCACAAGGGCATATTATCAGTCCCTTATCGCCGCTTTAGCGGCAGTTTACTGCCGCTAAAGCGGCGATAATGTTATCGCCCTTCCTTCATAATATGGCCCATAATCCCTGGCCTCATGTATTTTATTTTAAGGACTTGCTGAACCAAACTCTTTCTCGCAGACCCCAGTGTCCTAGACAAACGGGTGATGGAGGGTAAACACTCAGGGCTGGGCGCAATAGGCCAACGCTCTGTCTCCTCCTCCCTCTCTTCTTTTGACTCTCCCTCCCCTTCTCCCTTCCACCCACTCCCCCTCCCTTCCATTCTCACTCTGGTCCTTTCATTCGGACTACCTTTCTTTACCTCTTCCACATAGCAAACATACTTATGTTTCATTTTTTTCCTGCAGGTTTCCTACGCTGCTTCCACTGGAGTCCAACCCACGTTTTTTTTTAATATACTGTTCTATTAAAGTTACATTTCTATTTATTTCGTTTTTAATAAAGGTTACTTATTTTTTCAAATAAATAATTGAGTTTATAGGTCTTCTTTTTCTGACAACACTTATTGTTTATTGTGAAAATCATCTGTTTATAGGAGATTTTAAGGACAACATTATTTAATATTAGAGTGCACCTACCAAACATAATCTAACTGACTATTAGACAAATGAAGCCTGGGTAATTGTACAACTGTAAGAGTTCTATGAGTGTATCACTTTATAACACCATAAGTACTGCCCGTGTGATTACAGAACAAATAAGGCACTGCCTAGGACCACCGAGGCTTCAGGGACTGCCAGGCCCCACCCTGCATATTTAAATAAAGACCCGGAGTGTGGCGATCCCCGGACTTCAGTTGGACTTGAACCCCCCGATTAATTAAAGTATTTGCTATCACAGGGTGGAAGCCATGCACCACCCTCTAATAGCAAACACAAATGTCCAGCGAATGCACACCCCGGGACATTGTATGAGCTGAGCCTGAGAGGTCGCCCTCCCTACTACCATGATGCATTTGTTAGTATAAACGCATACTAAGACTACTTACACACGTGTAGTACAGCGACCAGAATGTAGTGAGAAAGCAGAGGAAGCGCAAAATCTAAAAATATAAATCCTACCAAAAGTTGGATGACATAGTTCAATGAGCCGACGACCCTGGCATGAGTAGAAACAGCTACGAACAAAATGGATCTTCAGCACAACGCAGGCAATTTTGAAATATTGCTGATTGGTGCCTTCTTTTTGCCTTCTCCTACTCGTCGCCAAATTTATGTAGTGAAGAGGCAGACAGCAGTGCATCCAATAAGTAGATTTATTATAAGAAAACAAGACACCTGAAACAACCACCACAGGAGCAGACAGCAAAGCAACCGTCTAATCCAGCACCATGTACAAACCCCGTAAGATTCCCCTCATGACAGCCCTACATTCTAACATTACATTCTGATGGCCATATTATCAAGGACCGGCGCTAAAATTATCGCTGCTTTAGCGGCAGGAGACTGCCGCTCAAACGGCGATTATGGGCTTGATAGAGAATTCCAATAGAAGCCCATGTTCTCGTGTTAACATGGGTTTCTATTTGAATTCTGTATCATGTCCTCAATAATATCATCAATAATGGGCGTGTTGATTTTCTGCACGCGGCCGTGTTCCGTGTGGGACGCGACCTTCCCCAAGAAGCTCTTTAAGAGCTAATCTCAGCCTTCCTATTTTGGCTAATTAAGGTTCTGTTTAATTTCCAGGAGCAATCTTTATTTCTCTAAACCCGGACTCGATTGCTCCCGGCTCCAATGTGTCCAAGGAACTGCCGGAGTTTATTTTTTATGAACTGCTTTCTGGAGAACAAGCAGACGTGTGCTCTATGATTTGTTTGTTGTAAATGAAGCTGGATTAAGGAATGACTATCCTCATCAGCCTTTTTTATTTACCAAGAGACCTTCTTCTGGAACAATCGTGGATCATCTTATGAGTCTACACCCAGTCTTGAAGCAAGTAAGTGTGGGATAGTGCACAACCTAAGTTTATTAGCTTGAGTCTGGAGGGTGCTGTATATTTCATAGACTTAGGTTCCATAAGTAATTGTGTCTGCTTATTTCTTGTCATTTTCAATATAGAAATACCACGTCTAATTGGACTGGGCCTTCTCCTTTATGGCAGCATTGGAACTTTGCTGATTATCCTCCTTGGTCTCTTCATTTTCTGAAGATATTTGCATTACTCTAGTGTGTTCTGTTTGGCACTGGGGAAGCTGTATCTTTGGGGAAGGGAGGGGTGAAGTACTGGGTATTTTAGACCCAGCGGTGCAGGGGCACACACCCTATGACTTCTGGGTTCACCCTGTTCCAGACCTACAGAAACACAGAGTCTTCTGGGTGAAGTCAAGGATCGTTTATTGGCTGCAGACCAATTACAGGTATCCTAGAAGTACAACAGCGTGTATGTTCTCAGGAGACTGCTGAAAATCATAGGAACGGACTTCATCTTAAATACCCTCTTTCTTGCCTCAAGCATACATTCCTAGGTTTTATGATACGGTAATGAAGAAGTGTACATTACAAAGAAAAGGCAGAGTCATGATGACCATCCCACATTCCAGTTCGGCCAGCCCACAATGATTTACACAGTAAGGTTCAGATCCCACGTTTGATACCAACTGACCCCCCAATAAACATGAGCATCTCCTGTTTTGGGAAACAAGTCATAAAGCAGGATCAAGCAGGTGTGAAAGAGATTAGCCGGAGGATTGTGTAGAATGAAAGGGTTTTATGACGGGTCAAGCCCTGATGCTAATCACAGGTGGACGGAGGAAGGGGAGCTCGTGAGACCAGTTTGACCTGGGGCAGCAGAGCCAGCTGCCCAGGTCACAGAGAAGTCAGAGGAGAAGCCCATGTACTGTGAGGCCCGTATTTACTCCATTATAGCCTATGTGAGGGCAATGACAAGATGGCCACTGCTTCCAAAATGGAACCCGCGTAGTGAAGCAGAATAGCGTGTACACAGTGCATTCATAGCTAGAACGATATATAAAGCACTCGTACATGCCGCATTTACCATTTACGGTTTGCTAATACAGAGATAGACAGGGGTAGGGCCCTGTCCCCTACGCGGTGGCAGAAATTAAAGTACGACAGACCCTCCTTTTGCCCTTACATAGGCAATCACTATACTCATCTTAATCCGAGTCTAGGTCGATGTTCACGAAGTCATGGAGATGTTGCTGTAGCATCATCCTATTACTTAGCTCGTCCCTCGATACAGGTTTCCTTACACATAAGGTAGCACAGAGGCCACATATCGTAGGAGCACACTGTATACACAGACAGAACAGGAAAAGAATGGCTAAGATCATTCCAATGACCATCAGAACTTTCCAACCCCAGGCAGATATCAGTTCCCAGAACCACCCCACCAGTGACCAGTCTCCCTTATCCACGTGTATGGATTCAGATATTTTATGGAGTTTGGAGATGGCTTGATATACTGTTGGAGCGTTATCTGGTATGAAAATGCAACAACTAGATTGAATAACCTTACATACCCCACCGCGGTCTGCAAGAATAACGTCTAGAACCATGCGGTTCTGCAAAGTCATAAGGCGATCCGCTTGGAGCTCAGCTGTCAGATTACCAAGGGCACCAGCCGTTACATTGACAGTGGATTCAACCACACGTGTCAGCTGTCTCAGGTTCCTACTATTGACCATAGGTCCCCAAAACGGCAGGAAACCCAAGAAGAAGTCTCCCGCTTCCTGACCGGCAGTGTCCTCCTTACTAATTACGCCTCTCACAACTCTGGTCTTGTGATAATCAGAGGCAGCAGTAAATGTTGGCGGTAGCAGATTTGCAATATAACATGTGCCCGAGAATTCAGGGGGCAGCCATGTATATGCTCGGTCATTACAGATGAAATATGTGCCCTTGGCAGCTAAAAACGCAGGGGAAAACTGTGACGGGAAAGTGTACGTTTCAGTACAGTCACTTCTTCCTAGTTGAGCTCTAGGATTCTGACCATTACCCTGTAAGCAGAACCGACCCATGTGGGGTACGACCCAGATTGGAGATGAGATTTTTCGCTGTCTTTCACCCAGACTAATACTATACCCCGTCACGTTCCATCCTACATAAGGTCTCAGCTCTTCTTTGGGAATGGATGAGTATGCATCAATATCTCTACTCATATCGGCAACTCCTTTCATCAAAGCCTTATTATTGGTGATAGGTCTAATGGAACGCGGTTGGCGAGGAGAGTACGTATCTAGAGCATAGAGAAACATGGTCTGGAATGCCCATGACGATCCATTGTAACTATACGGCAGCACCAAATAAGGAATACCTTTGTTAATGGTATGTGGCATTAACCCACACACCCAGCAATTGGTCGTATTCATTACCAGTTGGTGCTGGTGCAAGAGCTGGATAAACGAGTTATTTACAAACTCTGATCGTCTGGTCTGTTCGTGCTCAGGCAAAGGGTGAAAAGAGTGAGAGGAGGCAGTAGAAAGAGGTATAGGCTGTTCAGTGGGTGCAATGGGCTTTTGAGCGGAGAAAAACACAAATCCTACAATAAACATCATTATACTACACAGTGTAAAAAGACACAAAAATACAAAACATTTACTTTTCATAATTTTACATATCCTTGCTTTAAAGTTCATTTCCTCAACGGGTCTCTCCATCTTAAAAAACTCCATCCTCTACTCGGGCCGCTCGCGGCGGATGAGTTTCTTCTGCTAAGGAGTACGCCTGTCAGTCCAGGGAAACGCCCTAGACCAACCAGAACCGTTGACCTAGCGTCTTCGGCCTGTACCCCAAAGTCTTGGCACCGCGACCCTGCGGCTGAACCCGGATGGTGGTTCGAAAAACAAAAATCAGGAAAGTCCTTCAGATGGGAGAGCCAAAAAATGTCAAAAGAGGAAATAGTAAGGAAATCTTTATTTGTCCATGGGCCTTGGTCTCAAATTATAACGGAGACGGCCAGGTGCTGTTTGGTCTTGGAACAAAAGTTCAGGCTCAGTGGCGTCCAGTCGATTTGATGGTGGCACAGCTTCTTGCAGAGTATTGTCACTCTCTTGGTCTGAAACTGTGTCTTTTAGGCGTGCGTCACTGAATGGTACAAAACGAGGTACAGTGTCTGTCTCAGAGTTGATGATACCCTCCTGGACCCACTGGTCATATGGCAGAGGCAAGGGGACTACTTTGCAGTGGGTGCCATGGATCCAGTGCTTCTTCCCTTTTACTCGCACCGCTGATCTCGTCGACAAAAGTACAAGGTGAGGGCCGATCCAGCGAGGCTCGTCGTTGCTCTTACGCTGGAAATTTCGGACCAGGACCCACGAGCCAGGGTTGATAGGGTGTCCTGGAGGTTCAGAAGCTTGGGGAAGAGTATCATGTACCTGTTGGTGCAAAACACGCAGTTTAACAGTCAAATCATACAAGTAATCGAGTAGTACTGGATGCTCAATCTCACTAAACTTTGTAGGCCTCGGTACACCCCATACGTTGGCCGGGCGGCCAAAAACGACCTCGTAAGGGCTAAGTCCCACTCGTGAGTGTATGGTCGTTCTGGTGGACAGGAGTGCTAAAGGCAGAGCGTGAGGCCATTTAAGACCGGTGCTCGCCTGGATTTTGGCCAGCTTGAGCTTCAAGGCTCCATTGTAGCGTTCTACTAGTCCAGCTGATTGGGGTGATTTGCAGCGTGGAACTTTTGCTTTATGCCTAAACCTTCACATACATTCTTCATCACTTTACCCACAAACTCACTTCCATTATCACACCATACCATTCTCGGCATTCCAAACCTAGGGAAAAATTCCTTCACAAGGGCTTTGGCTGTGGATAGGGCAGTGTTATCTTTCAGAGGATAAGCCTCTATCCATTTTGAGAAAGCACAAACAACCACCAGTACATATTTCAGGTTGTTGCACCTTTCCATGTGAATAAAGTCCAGCTGCAAAACTTCGAATGGACATGATGGGGGTGCAAAGTGACCAGCTGGAGTTGGGGTTCCCCTACCAGGGTTGTATTTCAAGCATACCATGCAGTTCTTGACCACATTCTCTGCACACTTGGGAATCCCAGCATTCTGCCATACTGGAGCCAACAACTTGCATATACCTTTCGTACTGATGTGTGCCATTCCATGTGCCATAGTAACCACTGGGAGCACATATGCGTCAGGCAACAACCATCGCCTATGTTCTGTCAGATCAATCCAACAACCATTCTCATCCAACTTACCCATACTTTCTCTCCACTTGCTTAGCTCTTTCTCTGTAGCTTCAGCTTGAAGCGACTTCACACTCTCTATTGTGTTCTCACACATTCCAACATCGTCAACCCATCTTGCGGGGCCTGCAACATACATTCTAGTCTTTACATTCTGTGCTGTTTCTTTCGCGGTCTCATCAGCAAACGCATTCCCACGTCCAACATCATCTGTGACTTTCCTGTGCGCACTGCATTTCATGATCGCAACTTGCAACGGTAGGGTCAGTGACTCAAGGAGATCATTCACCAACTTGCCATTCTGAATTTTAGCTCCATGCGAAGTCAGGAACCCACGCTCTTTCCACAAACGCCCAAAATTATGAGCCACGCCAAAGGCGTACTGGCTATCTGTGTATATATTTACTCTCATTCCTTCAGATAACACACATGCTCTCGTGAGGGCGATTAATTCTGCTGCTTGGGCCGAATTATGTGGCACTCGTGCAGTTTCCACGACCGTGTGTAAAGTCGTGATAGCATATGCAGCAGTCGTGTCACCATTAGGGAGTTTGAAACACGAACCATCCACCCATAAAGTACCATCACACTCAGTCAGGGGAGTATCTTTTAGATCTACTCTCCCTTTCGTCTCTTCTTCTGTTCTGAACAGACAGTCATGTTGCTCAATCTCATCTGAGTCTGCTGGAATTGGCAATAACGTAGCTGGATTCAGCGTATTACATCTCTTTATGTGTATGTGATTTGCTAACAGTGTAAGCTCATAGCCTGATAATCGCGCACTAGTCAAGTGTTGTGTCTTGGTCCTATTTAATAATGTGTCTACAGCGTGTGGAACCATAACAATCAATGTATTGTCCATTACCAAACCAGCAGATTGTCGGATAGACATTGCTGCAGCAGCTGTCGCTCTCAGACAGCTTGGCAATGCCCTCGCTACAGGGTCCAAGGTTGATGAAAAATATGCGCATGGGCGCGGTCTGTCGCCAAAAGGCTGTGTTAACACTGACAACGCACATCCATCTTTCTCGTGAACATACAATGTAAAAGGCTTACTGTAGTCAGGGGTACCCAACACAGGAGCCGAACACAATGCATTACGCAATTCCACAAAACTTCTCTGGCACTCTTCAGACCATGGGATAGGATTCGGTGTGTCTTTGCATGTTAAGGCTACTAAAGGTTTTGCCAACAAAGAAAAACTAGGGATCCAATGCCTACAGTATGAAGTGATGCCCAAGAAAGCACGCACTTCTCTCTGTGTTTTTGGCACACTCAACTGTGCAATGGCTTGAATTCTTTCTGGGGTCAGTTTCCTTCCCTCCTTCGATAAGAGATGACCTAAGTAGGTCACTTCTTGTCGACAATATTGCAGCTTAGAGAGAGACACTTTGTGATGGAAAGCGGATAAATGGCGCAACAATGACAATGTAGCTTCTTTACAAATCTTTTCAGTATCCGCAGCGATTAGTAAATCGTCCACGTACTGAATCAGGATAGCGCCACTAGGTAAAACAAGTGCATCAAGCTGTGCTTTCAAAGCTTGACTGTATATGGATGGACTCTCACAGTAGCCCTGGGGAGCGCGTTTGAAGCGGAAGCTTCGGCCTCCCAGACTAAAGCCAAAAATGTCTTTGCTCTCTTCTGCAATTGGGATGCTAAAGAAAGCATTTTTTAAATCAATCACTGAAAACCATGCAGCAGAGGCTGGAATCATTGTTAACAAGGCAGTTATATCAGGGACAACCGGAAACTGTGGCACAACAATCTTATTAACCTCTCTAAGATCAATCACAAATCTGTAAACAGGTGGCTGTGAAGGGTCCGTTCGTTTTAAGACAGGTAAAATCGGACTATTGCAAACGTTGCCTCTTGTCTCTTCAATCACACCCTTATTAATCAAGTCGCCGACAATGTCCAACAATGCTTTCTGGCCTTCATTAGAGATTTTGTACTGGGGAATACGTGGCAATCTGACATTAGCCTTTAAAGTCACCACGTATGGCGGTATCTCCAAGAGGCCCACATCATTGGGACCAGTAGCCCAAAGGGCATCCGGAAGGGATGACAATTCAGGCGGCATTGTGTTTTTAGACAAGTACATTGGGGAAATCACTTTCTTGCCTAATGTAAGTTGTACTCCTGAAGGAGAACAATACAGTGTAGCATGCAATCTTTTCAACAAATCTAATCCCAGTAAATTCTCACCACAACCTGTTGTCAGAATCAGGGGTGCTTTCAGCTCGCAAGGTCCAACAGAGAGTGACATGGGACTAGAAATCGGGTTCCTAACTGGGTCGCCAGAAAAACCTACTGAAACATTTATATCGCCAGACAAAGGTGCGCCAGGGAGTTTTGAATGCATTTTTGAACTCTTTGCAGCACCAGCGTCTAGCAGAAAAGGCTCCGTTACATTTGCTGTAGTCACCTCAACATACGGTCCACTCTGATCCACTGGCACTGAAACAACTCCCTCTCTCTGTCTATGGCTGTCCTAGTAATCATTATTTTGTGCATCGCCATCCTCTGCATAATAATCATTATTATAATACTGGGCCGTATTACTAGTCGCGTTAGCTTGCTGATCAAAGCTATTAATGGCGCTTTGGGGCGGAAGAGGACGCGCGTTCTGGGGAACACTTCCACGCCCTCTGCCTCTAGGAGCTTGCTGACCACCCCTACCTCTTGCGCCATACACATTACCGTTCCGCTGCATTAATTTAGGGCAACTATATTTGAAATGACCTTCCTCTTTGCAGTATGAACATTGATTGGGACCTACAGGGACACGTGGTTGATAATACCCGTTCATTTGCTGATTGTTCTGAAACTGTTGGGGTTGGTGATAGACACCTTGGGGTTGTCTATAATTATTCTGACCTCCACGTGGTGAGTAAGCCTGCTGTAAAAGGACCTTTGTCTTTAATTCCTTCGTTTTCTTCTCTGTTCTATCTTTCTCGTCTTTATCTCTATCTTCATAATACTGTGCAGTAGCCAGTATTTGCACTGAAGAAGAAACAGCCCAAGAACTCTCTGAGTCTTTCAACTTTTTACACAGGTCAGGAAGTAAATTCTGCACAAACTTATCCACAACTAACCGTTGGCCACCCTCAGTACTCATATCCTGCCCACTGTGGTCAATAAACGTTTCTTCAAACCTAGTAAAGAAGTCTGACACTGTCTCATCTTTCTTCTGCTTGCATGCAGATAACTTGTCCCAATTTACGCGCATCGCGGGCATTATTGTCTTCATATACGTGATGATTCTACCAGGCAGTTCAGCTACTAAAGGTTCTGGTTTCGCGCCACCAGTTTGTCTAGCATCAGCAGCAACAATGTTAGCCCATGTGTCCCCTAGTTCTACATCGTGATCTGCATTACGAATTGATCCCCATAGAGGCTGTGGAACAACATTACCAAACAACATGTCTATATCGGCCAGATTCATAACGCATGACCCTGCTGTCTGTGACAACTCTTTATAATAACCTGCTGGGTTTTTACGGGGATCAGGTAAGGACTGCTTAAGTGCTAACACCTCAGAGCGCTTCCATGGAACATGCACCCAAACACGCTGGAAATGCGCTGGCACAGCGGCGATACCGGCACAAGCTGCAACTGCTTCCTTCCATACCGGGGGAACTTCTCTCATGGGGTATTGTCGCGCTTTTACCGTTTTCCCCACAAGGACATCTTGTTCAAACAATGACTGTTGACAATCATCATTCCTGAAGGACAATACAACCGCAACTGCTTTATCTACTTCGCGGTCCACAATTATACCAGTTCCAAAATCAAACCTCACTCTACACAATTCCTGCGGGCTCGGATTTTTACCACTATCTTCCAATTCTTCACAGAGAATCTCGCACATTTTCTCAAACACATATCTCTGTTTCGGGGCATCCCACTGATGGAAGACGTTGACCACTGATTCCACATCATACAGTGAAGGGAAAACAATCCATCTGCGCGCCATGCTATCTATTACCTTTTTCTCATCAGGGTTAGGCAACTGACTACGCAATTGCTTACGCTGCAAACCAGGAGTCGCACCAGACGAATCAAAGAGAGGCGACATTAATGTAGTAACCACATTAGCTAAACGCTGTCGCGCTGAAGGAGAAGTTGAGGCGGAAACAGGGGGAAAAACAGACGGAAGAAAAGAGGATGTAGAAACAGGTACTGGAGTGGTGCAAGGAAGAGTGTCAGGCAGCTGCTGAATTAGGCAAAGTCGCAGGAAGCGCGGGGGCAGTCGGGAACACAGCTGGCAGCCCTTGAGAGGGCTGCGCTATAGGGATAGGAGCCGGCTGCAAAGCAACTGGCGGTAGCGGCAAGGCTTGCAGTATATTGACTAGAGGGGGCATATTCACAAGCTGGGGAGGTGCCATGGCATTTTGAGCATACGGGGGTGGCGAACTCAACAAATGCGACATCAGGGGATCCTTCTCCTTTTCTTCTAACTCATTCTGCTTAGAATGTGGTAAAGCTGGGTAACATTTGTCAATCCCTAACTTACGCTGTCTGTGCAATTGCACATTCATCTGTTCCTCCTCATTGTCTTTAAATTGTACAGCTGCTTGCATTACTGTCATACCTCTCTCCCTTTTATTCTTTTTTCGCTAACTTAATTTCCTTTTGTTTGGCTTCCTTTCGCCATAAGCGGAAAGAGTCAAACATCGCCGGCCGGGCTTTCTTTTTGAACAATTTAATTTCTAAGTTATCTAAAATATCGGTATCGAAACTACCATTTTGGGGCCATTTTAGAACACCGTCTTTTCTGGTGTAGTGGATCCACACTTCGTTATATGCAATGGGGCCTACGCCATGTTTTACATAGAGCTCATAAGTTGGAGTTCCAACCGGAGGAACCGGACATGATTCCTCTAGCTGGAAATCTTTTCCACAACCCAAACAGAATAATCTACCAAATATTCCAGAACCAGGCATCTTCGCTCACTAGTCTAGATCCAAACGTCAAAGGATTATCGATTACGATAGTCTCGTGAATACACGAGTCCTCTGGCTTTGGCGTTTGCAAACTCCAAATTACCAAATTACCAAATCAAACGATCCCGAAGGATACCAAAACAAATGGGAGACGCTCCACTTATACTTAACTGAATATTGCTGATCGATGGCGTCACCAGAAGACTCTCTCGATTGTTTCGCTCTCTCAAACTCGTCAAGGGTCCAAAACAGGTCGATTAATCAGGGCAGCAGTCCTTCGTAGCCGTCGGGACGCGGAGAACCTCGCAGAAAAGACTTTCGGACCACGTCGACATGCAGGGGTCGATGAAGTGGCGGCCTTCCTCCGGAATTTCCACACGAAGCTCCTCACGAACCTCTGGCTTGGACTGGTACCGCTGAAATCGTCCCGAGTTGGGCGCCAAACTGAAGTACTGGGTATTTTAGACCCAGCAGTGCAGGGGCACACACCCTATGACTTCTGGGTTCACCCTGTTCCAGACCTACAGAAACACAGAGTCTTCTGGGTGAAGTCAAGGATCGTTTATTGGCTGCAGACCAATTACAGGTATCCTAGAAGTACAACAGCGTGTATGTTCTCAGGAGACTGCTGAAAATCATAGGAACGGACTTCATCTTAAATACCCTCTTTCTTGCCTCAAGCATACATTCCTAGGTTTTATGATACGGTAATGAAGAAGTGTACATTACAAAGAAAAGGCAGAGTCATGATGACCATCCCACATTCCAGTTCGGCCAGCCCACAATGATTTACACAGTAAGGTTCAGATCCCACGTTTGATACCAACTGACCCCCCAATAAACATGAGCATCTCCTGTTTTGGGAAACAAGTCATAAAGCAGGATCAAGCAGGTGTGAAAGAGATTAGCCGGAGGATTGTGTAGAATGAAAGGGTTTTATGACGGGTCAAGCCCTGATGCTAATCACAGGTGGACGGAGGAAGGGGAGCTCGTGAGACCAGTTTGACCTGGGGCAGCAGAGCCAGCTGCCCAGGTCACAGAGAAGTCAGAGGAGAAGCCCATGTACTGTGAGGCCCGTATTTACTCCATTATAGCCTATGTGAGGGCAATGACAAGATGGCCACTGCTTCCAAAATGGAACCCGCGTAGTGAAGCAGAATAGCGTGTACACAGTGCATTCATAGCTAGAACGATATATAAAGCACTCGTACATGCCGCATTTACCATTTACGGTTTGCTAATACAGAGATAGACAGGGGTAGGGCCCTGTCCCCTACGCGGTGGCAGAAATTAAAGTACGACAGGGGCTGCCTCTTCGCTCCTGGGGAATGGGTGCTTCTGCCTGGGAAACCAGTCTCTGCCCGACAATTACCAGTGATTAGAAAGCAGTGTCGGTAAACACTAAGGGGCTCTCCGCCAGCACAGCTGCGCCAAACCAGCACAAGGACTACCCGCCATATTACAAGTTGAACTTGTGTCCGGCGGACGATCGTTCACCTTTCCCAAGGTGGGGCCTGAAAAACAGGCACCGCAATGGGAATGGCAAAAAAGTTCCAGCACGGCATGGACAGTGACGTCCATCCTGTGCTTGATATTTCGGGGAATACAGACGGGGGGCACATGTTGTGCCCCCCCAATTGTATCTCCATGGTGGGGGGGGCATGGGGCCCCTATAGGGCCCCCATTGTTCCTCCACCACCAGTTTCTTCATGGCTGGGCTCCCGCCATGAAATGGCTGTTGGTGGCGGAACTTTTAATATGTTCAGTGGGACCGCGCCAGTCCGCTGAGCATCTTACGTTGTGGCACAGCTGTGCCACTGCCAGGGAATGACTGTTCCCTGGCGCAGCTGGTGGTCCACCTCTGCAACAACTTTCAAAGTCTTAATGAGGCAGACGGTGGACTGCCACCACGAGTCTGGCAGTCGGAAGACCGCCAGACTCGAAATCAGGCCCTATTGTATTTTGTAAAACCACAAAACAAATATAGAAAATTAATAATACAGAAGCAAACGTAACATGCAGTTTATCACATAAATAAAGGAAAGTTGTTTCTTATGTCTCAGATGTTTTATTCCAAAGAATTTCCAAGCTTTCACATGGGTCTTGATTGTTGATTTGTTTACAACAATTGCTATATTACGAACATCACCAACAAGCACTGGAATGTATTGCATACTTGTCTAGGGGAAGAATAGGCTCCACAGAGGAAATCTAAACTAGCCAAACGTGAAAATAATAAAAAACGAAATTGAAACACTGACTATGTACCAAAACGTGTTCATTTTTGTGGGTGTGCTTACAAACTTTTGGCAATTTTAATAGATTCATCAGCTTTGGTGCCTCATCTTTATTGGACGATTGTGATTTTTGTAAATATTGCATTTTTTGTCATTGGTTTGTCTGGGTGGATTCACGTGTTGGGGGTCTACTTTCCTGTCTCCAGTTACTCATATTTTTGTTGAGAATATATACGAACAGGTGTTCTCTGATGGTTTTGTGTTTCACTTGTAATTATTGCAGGCTTGAGGAAGACTCTTTATTGATGAAACGTGTCGACTGCCAGTTGTAGTAAACAAATCCACAATCAAGAGCCAAGTGAAAGCATGGAACTACTTTGAAATAAAACTTCTGTGATTGAATAATTGACTTTCATCTGACTATTTATATAATGAACTGCAGATTATGTGTGCTCCGGTGTCATTTATCTTCTGTTCTCGAATTGTAAGACCTTGGTTTAGGATTCACCTGCACTTTTGTTTTCACCCGGGGTTTGATATAGCCCAAACTTGACTCGAAGGTATCAGAGCGCTTTACATAGCACCAGTTGTGTTAGATGCGGACACATTCATTTTTGTGAGGCACGGGGATATTAAGGGGCATATCAGCAAGGGCATTATCTCCGCTTTTTTGTCTTTAAGGAGCATATCAGCAAGGGCCGGCGATAATTATCGCTCAGCGCTCTTAGCGTGAGGATAATTATCGCCGGACAACTCTGAATTTTATCGTGGAGATAGCGTGCTATCAGCAACGCTCATTTCCAAAGCGATAAAATTCAGAGCACAAGCCGCCAATTGTGAGATTATCGCTGGAAATGCAGCGATAATCCCACAAGGTGTGGCGATAGCTTGCTGATAGGGACAGACATACTTAGCCATGATATCCTCCTTCCATAGGATATCATGGCTAAGTCAGAAAAATACCAGACGTCAAAAAGCAGTGTTAGCCGCGGTTTGCGCTGCTTTTTTTGTCTCTAACAGGGTTAGCGACATTCTTGATAATAGGAGAAATGTCGCTTAGCGACATTTCTCCTATTATTTTACTCTGGAACGCCCCCTTTGCATCTCATTAGAGATGCAAGGGGAAGCGTAGAGTAAAAGGGTGCTAACATGCGAATTTGCATGTTAGCACCCTGTTGTTGATAGGGTGCTAGTTTTATCTCTGCTATTTTGGCTTTTAAAGCCAGAAAAGCAGAGATAAAGTCCTTGTTGATATTCCCCAATATGCCAGAAAAGCGGAGCTATAACCATCGCCCTATGAGCAAGTGGGTGCTAACATGCACCCTTTTTCACCACGCCTACCTTTGCATCTCTAATGAGATGCAAAGTGGGTGTTCCTGACATTCACTACATGTCAGAACATCCATAACACGGCTTCGCGCTATCAGCAAGGATGCCCTAGCATCTTAGCAGACGTTAGTTTTTGGAGAAAACTACTGTTTTCTCCAAAAACTAACGTCTGCTAAAATCCTGACTTAGCCACCCCTAACATAGGGGGTGGATTTTGCTGATATGACCACAGGGTCGTATCAGCAAGGTTATCGCGGTTTTGCAGGGAACATCGCTGGAAAAACAGCGATGTTCCCTGCAAAACGGCGATTTCCCCGCTATCGCAGGAATTTTTATGGCATTGGAGATACGCGTTGCTAATAACGCGTTATCTCCGCGATAAAAACCTGCGATAGCGGGCGTTAGAAAAAGGAGTGCTAAGCACGCTTTGCGATAGTTATCGCAAAGCGTTGCTAATTTGCCCCCAAGTGATTTGCCCAGAATCACAGTCTGTTGTGCGTCCTTGCCTAGACTCAAACCCGGTTCCCTAGATTGGAGGTGGAGCGCCCTAGCTGTTAGCCCACATCCTCTCCCATGGTGTTTTCATACCATGTGAGCACTGTCTTCTGTTTCTGTGGATCACGACAGATACTTGATCCAGAGCCATAGAACTCACGGATACATTTATACAAAACATTGTTCGTCTTCATGGATTACCCTCTGTGATTGTATCCAATAGGGGCCCCCAGTTTATATCCAAGTTCTGGCAAGGTTTATGTAAAGCACTCCACATGGCTCATCGTCTCTCTACGGCCTATCATCCGCAAACGGACGGCCAAACAGAGAGAACAAATCAGCCTCTTGAGCCGTTCCTAAGATGTTTAATTAGTACCCTCACAGGCGATTGGGTTCAAGCCTTACCCTTGACCGAGTTCGCATATAAAATTAATAACACCACACACTCAGCCTTCAAGATATCGCCCTTTTTCTTTACCGCAGGATATCATCCCAAATTCCTGTTTGGATTTACCCCCTTCAGTTTCACACACACCAGCCATTACAGACCATCATGCACACCTCCTGTCTATTTGGGAACAGGCCAGACATGAATTGCTTGAAGCCAAAGAAAACATGAAATATCAAGCTGACAAACCCAGACGCCCAGTTCCTAGTTACAAAGTGGGAGATCAGGTTTTGTTTGCCTCCAGAAATCTCCGGCTAGTCGGGCCACGCAAACTACAACCCAGATATTTAGGCCCCTTCACCAGCACTCAGGTTGTCAATCCTGTAGCAATAAAACTAGGACACCCACCAGAACTGCAAATACACCGTGTTTTCCATACTTCTCTATTAAAACCATACAGTCCTCCCTCGTGCCCCGAACCTCCAACTCCTCCTGTTAATGTAGAAGGAGAATTGGAGTATGAAGTCAGACATATTGTTGATTCACGGAGACATAGGGGTAGATTGCAGTATCTGATAGACTGGGTTCAAAGTACTAGCCTATGCAGACGATATAGCCATTGTAACCTTCACCCAGAACAGACTATGGGGGTAATAGAAGAAGAGGCACTGGTAAATGGCTCACTCTCAGGTTATGCCTTAAATCGAGAAAAAACCCAAATAGTTATAAACAAATTTAGCACGTTTAATGATAAACAGGTGGTTCAAAAGCAAACTATCTGGGGGTCAAAATTAAATCGGCTCTGGATCAGGTAGTCAACGAAAATCTGGGGATGTGTGCGGAAGATACTAAGAAAACGTTAAAAAAATTAGATCACTTACATTTGACTCTCATTGGCAGAACCAACATAATAAAAATGATTTATTTTCCAAAACTGTTATTTTTTTTTAGAGCAATACCACATGTCTTTACAAATTTTTGGTTTAAAAAATTTGAAAATATTCCTATTCCTGCCCAAGAAGAGCATATAAATTTGTATCACTACCTATTGAGCGTGGAGGCTTAGCCCTTCCAAATTTGAAGTTATATTGGTGGGCAATATCACTTACACACTTTGACTCTTTTAAGTATGGATCATAGTGTAAGAGATTCTAAATCCCCCACTATATGGGAACTGGTGATATGTCAACAGCAGGGGTGGGCGGAGTTTGCTTAGTCGCGCTACGCAATGCTCCGCAAAATGGTAAAAAATGTCCGCGAGCACGCAGAAATTCCGCGAACATGCTGAATTGCTTGTTCGCTATGTTTTTTTCCTGTTTGCGAATGCTCAGGGGGGGAAATATCTTGCGAACACGCATTTTGAGAACGCAAACAAGCAAAAAATTCCGCGAAGCCGCGGAACGCAGAATTTTGGGCAATTCCGCGTTCTCCGCGGAACGCAAGATTAATTCCACGAGCGGAACAGAATTTACCGCCCAGGCCTAATCAAGAGGCGTGGGGATGCCTATGGCACCAATTAAGCTATGGCTATTATAAAAGGGTCCGGTTCAAGACATTACTTATGGCCTTTCAAAACTGGGAGTCATTACGACGTCTTACTGGGGTGGGAAAGCTCAACTATTATACCCCATTAGAGCAAAATGAGAATATTTTTAATGATATAACTTTTAAGAACTGGGTTGAAGTGGGAATTAAACATTTAGGCTATTTTTATTCTCAGGATGGTATTAGATCGTATACGGAACTAGCAACTGAATTCGGCCTTACATCAAGGGATTTTTTAAAATTCTTACAGATCAGGGATTTCCTACAAAAAATGTGGATAAAACGAATCTACCTAAGAGAAGCGAACTAATGGACAGAATAATTGTGCACACCCCTCCTAGAATAGGGACCATCTACAAGCTTCTGAATGAGCAAACTAAAGATGACATGGAAATATGTTCTGCTAAGTGGCAAGACAAGAAAGATTAGAGATTTCAGAGGACATGTTTTAAAAGTTATTACAAAAAAAAAACAAGACAATTTTTTATACTGGCCAAACTCCAAGTCCAGTTTTATAAGACATGCTTTGGGCTTTAATATACTCCATATAGAATAGCAAAATGGAGTACTGTCCGCGATGTTCTCATTATAAGGCGGATATTATCCATATGTTTGCAACATGTGACAAGCTGACCCCCCTGATCTAAGACAGAGAGGACGCAAATTTGGCGTGGATACCTACTGTGGTCAAAAAGTTACAGGGGCCTAGGCGCGCACTACCCCAAATAGCCCAAAAAAGGCTTAGCACAGGAGGGGAAAAGGCCTAGCAGCGAAGGGGTTAAGGAGATACTATTGCTACAGATAGAGGTGAACGTGCCAGCAATTCTGCTGGGAATAATGAGCCTAACAGAAAATGAAAGGAGGTGCAGTTGTGATGGTAGCAATGGCGGCGTGTAGGTTATGTATGGCATCATCATGGCTGGACCCGTCTCCTCCCTCGATCCAGCAGTGGCTGGCGCGGCTGATGGCTACATACAACTTAGAAAAGGCTATCTATAGACGTAAGGGAAGCAGGGAAAAAAGAAGGGTCTGGAAATATGGAAGCCTGTTTCAAATTGGATGGAATGATGTGCACTTTTTTGGATACCTGAAGGGATATAAGCATTAAGCATTTTAATGAGGCGTTGTGTAATTTCTCAACGGTATATTTATCAAGCAATTCATGTGGAAGTATTCAAGGTGCAACTGAAATGTGAGAATAGACTGCTTCTTTTTACTTGGCACTCGACACTTTAACAGTATTGCACTTTGCACTTTGAAATAAGTACCCAGGGAGACATGCTCAATGGTATTATATATGCTGCTAATGCCAAAAACACCTGTATAGTGTTTAATGGATAATAATATTTGGCACCTGAAATCTGTCGAATGGTATAATGAATGTGGTGAAAGGGGGCTGGGCCTTCCAACGCTCAGGAATGTGGTACATTTAGGTATTTGTTTAAAAGTATTAAATAGGGAGGGAGGATGTACCTTAATGACGATAGAAATGGGAAGTTTGTAGGACATTATTAATTAGGCACTTGACACTTTTTTTGCTTTTACTCATTATATTTTGAATCAAGTACATGTGGGGATGGGATCACACTGCCATTAAGTATGTTGAAAGATGGTAATTAAAGCACCACTACATTGATTGGCAAAAATTAGCACATGGCACTTTAAAAGTGTTAACATTTGTAATGGAAGATGGTTGCAGTTAATGCATCTTTGTGGGACCCGAATATGGTTTAATGTGGGTCGGGGGGAAAAGGGAGAGTGCAGGGTAATTTAGGGTAAAATGAGGGTGGGATGAGAAAATAGTCTGTTTTCTATGTCTCACTCTCGAATAAAAATATTAAAATCAAAAATAAAACGCCAATAGCTTTAACTCTCACCTATTACATTACAAATGCTTCTTTAACTAGTAGTCTCATTTGCAGAGTGGTGGATAAAGGGGGCTGGGCCTTCCAACGCTCAGGAATTCCGCTGCATAAGACTTACAGGAGGTACCAGCAGGGCATCTTGGCCCCCAAATTCCCTCAGGAGTACAGTGGACTTCATCCCCAACAAGTAGTTTGCCAGAAGGCATGTTTGCAGAGTGGTGGAGAAAAGGGTGCTTGGCCTCTGAAGACCTCCTAGCAATCCCACTGTGTGGGACTTACTGGAGGTAACAGGAGGGGTAGTTGACCCTGAAGAACATCCTTGGGGCCAACTACCCCTCCTATTACTTACAGTAAGTCCCACACAGCAGGATTGGTAAGGTCTCATAGCAGGCCACGCCCCCTTTGGCCACCACTCTGCAAACGCATATCCTGATGTGCTTTTGGAAGGGAATTAAAGTCCCCTTCGCTTGTAGGGGTCCTGAGGGGCCAACTAGCCTACCTGTTACCTCCAGTAAGTCCCACACAGTGGGATTGCTGAGAGGTGGACACGGGCCATGCCCTCTGTCTCCACCACTCTGCAAACGGGCCGACTGGTGCCATCTTGGTTGGGGAATAAAGTCCCCTTGCCTATTGAGGGTTCCTGGGGGCCAACTATCCCTCCTGTTACCTCTAGTAATCCCCACTCAGCTGGATTGCTGAGAGTGGTTAGAGGCCACCCACCTTTTTACACCACTCTTCAAACGCAGCTCCCGTCGCACTGCTGCTTGGGGGATAAAGTCCACTTCAGTCCTCAGGACACAAGAAGACCTCATCGCCCCACCAGCAGTGTGCTAAGAGGCGAGTTTGCAGAGTTGTGTAAAAAGGGGCGAGGCCACAAACCACCTCTCAGCAATGCCCTTGTGTGGGGCTTACTTGAGGTACCTGGTGGGCTAGTTGGCCCCTAAGGACCTTCAGTAGCAATGGGGTTTTCATTCCCGAACCCAGGCGATCCAGCAGGTGCTTTTGCAGAGTAGTTCAGGGAGCAGGGGGCCTCCAGCGAGATGCCGTCTTCTCTTTTCTTCCATGTTTTAGGAAGGGGGTGTGTATGGCCGCCCTTCCCGTAATACTTTTTGGGCCCTAGGGACCCCATCCCCAAGGACCTGACCCATTTTGGTTTACAAAAATTTTAAAAGAAAACTAAAAAAAACCGAGGTCCATCCGGCCCCCCTTCTGATGCCAATTTCTGCCCTGTGGACCCCATACCCCGGGGCTAGGCCTTTCTTCATATTTTTGCAGCCCCCCTCCCCAGGCTGATTTTGGCCCCGGGGACCCCATCCCTCAGGGCATGGCCACTTCTATTTATTTATTTTTTCAAACTAAATTTAAAGGAAGGGGTTCCCGTGCTCCCCTCCTGAGGCTATTTGCCGCACCGGGTACCCCATCCCCGGGGCTTTGTTTCTTTATAAAAAAAAAAATACATATATTTTCAGGGAGGTGGGTTGCATGGTCCCCCTCCACGGCCATTCTCGGCCCCTTGGACTCTATCTCCCAGGCCTGGCCTCACGTTGGAGACCGCTCTTCGTTTTTTTTTTTTTTGGCTGGATTCGCGGGCCCTATGCTAATTCCGTCGAACATTTTTAAAAAAGAAATGCTTTTTTTGGCCCCCTTGAGCAAGTCTAGGGGGTAAGGATGTTCCTACCCTGCCCCCTATACTTGTTTTTTTACCTTTTTTCTTGTGACTCAGTTCAACCGAGTCGCAAGATGGCTGCCAATACTTCCTAGTTTGAAGTGTTGACAGCCAATCTGAGTAAAGCTCGTGCTCGGGAGGGTTTGCGGATCCACCTCGGTCACCAGATATCAATGTTTTTTTTTTAATCTGAATTTCTCAGGAGCATATCATTTGAAAAAAAGGCTGCTTTCCATACCAAGAGCTACCTTTTTGCACAATTTTGTGTAATTCCGTTCAGCAGTTCGGGCTGTAACTGTGTCTAAAGTTTCCTATGGAAATTAAAATGGAGAAAACTTGTTTTGGAACCCTCCTTTTTTCTTGGCCCCCGCTTAATGAAGCACCCCGAAACTTTCAAGATATATATAAATATATATATATCCTACTGGCGGCCGCCAGTAGGTTAGGTATAGTTAGATTGTATTTTCCATAGGAAAAGCGTTTTTTGATTTGCCAATATATTTAACGCCGTTCGAATCTTCGCAAAATTTTCCTGTGCTTCATTTTCTATAAGATCCCGGGTGGGCCAGGTCCCGGGGACAATCAGTAATTAATTTGTGGGGGCCCGTGGGGGCCCCCGTAGCCCCGGGGATTGCCACCTCCATGGGGCTTGGTTAATTGAATGCGGGGGGCACGTGGTCTCACCACACCCCCAGGGAATGCAACCTCCCCGGAATGTCATTAGTAAATGCGTGAGGGGTCCCAACCACCCCCACATTTTTCCGGGAACCGCAACCTCTCCAGAGCATTTTTAATTATGAGGTGGGGTGCCTCGCTGGCCCCCTTCCCCAAGCACCAGGGACCGCCACCTCCCTGGGGCTTATAATAATTATAAGTGGGGCCTCTCAGGCCCCACCAAGTCCCGGGGACCACCCCCTCCCTGGGACTATGCAAATTGAGGGGGGGGGCGTGCGGCCCCCCTCCAGGAGCCTTTGATGGCCCTGGGGACCGTCACCCCCCAGGGCCAGCTCCTGCAAAGTCCTAGGTTGCCCACCCCCAGGACATTGCAGTTTGGTATGACAGGGAAGAAACACGGCTCTCGCCCTGTCATAGCAAACTCTGCTTTAGTTTTTGGATGCCAGAGCAGGAAAACCTACTATCGCTTCTAAAAATGAAAGCAGATTGCTTTTGCACAAAGGGAGCTGCATGTCAGCAGCTCCCCTTCTGCAAAAGCAATGCCGGCTCTAGCAGGAGGCAGGGAGCTGGTGGGACCATAAGGGTATTGGGGCTCCCCCACGGTCCGCAACAGTGAGGCCAGGCCCCAGGGGATAGGGTCCCCAGGGCCAGAAGTGGCCCCCTCCCATGATTTAAAAAATAAAAAAAGGCAATGCACCGGGGATGGGGTCCCCGGGGCTGATAAAAGCCTCAGGAGGGGTCACGCGGCCCCCCTCCATTAAAAAATAAAAAAATTGTTTCTGGCCTTGCCCCAGGGGATGGGGTCCCTGGGCCGAAATTAGCCTCGGAAGGGGGGCTGCACGGCCCCTTCCTGTTTTTTGTAGTTTTTTTTTTTTTTAAAGGGCGTCAAGCCCGTGGGGATGGGGTCCTCAGGGCCCCGAAAATAGTAAAAGGAGGGCCACACAGACCCCTTTCTAAAAAAAATATTTTTTTAAAAGCCGGCATCTTGTCGGAGGCCCCGCCCCCTCCCTGCACCACTCTGAAAACACACCCCCTGGCGGGTTCTAAGTTGGGGAATTAAGTCCCCTTGAAAACTGAGGGTCCCTGGGGGCCAACTAGCCCACCAGGTACATCCAGTAAGCGCCACACAGCTGGATTGCAGAGAGGTGGTCTTAGGCCACTCCCCTTTTTACACCACTCTGCAAACGCGCCTCTTGGCGCACTGCTGGTGGGGTAATGAGGTCCCTTTGTGTCCTGAGGACCTCAGGACAGAAGTGAACTTCATCCCCCAAGCAGCAGTGGGTCAGGAGCCACGTTTGCAGATTGGTGTAAAAAGGGGGCATGGCCTCGGACCACTCTCAGAAATCCAGGTGTGCGGCACTTACTGGAGGTACCTGGTGGGCTAGTTGGCACCCAGGAACCCTCAGGAATGAAGGGAACCTAATACCCCAACTTAAAACGCGCCAGGAGGTGCATTTGCAGAGTGGTGGGGAAAGGGGACGTGGCATGTGTCCACCTCTCAGCAATCCCACTGTGTGGGGCTTACTGGAGGTAAGAGGTAGGCTAGTTGACCCCTAAAGGACCCCCAGCAGCAAAGGGGACTTCCATCCCCATCCAATAGCGTGCCAGGGAGCGCGTTTGTAGAGTGGTGGGCAAAGGGGGCGTGGCCTGCTATGAGAACCTACCAATCCTGCTGTGTGGGACTTACTGGAGGTAATAGGAGGGGTAGTTGCCCCCCCTAGGATGTCTTTAGGGGCCAACTACCCCCCTTCTTACCTCCAGTAAGTCTCACACAGTGGGATTGCTAAGACGTCTTCGGAGGCGATGCCCCCCTTTTTCCACCACTCTGCAAACACGCCTCCTTGCAGACTACGGATTGGGGATTGAAGTCCACTTTACTCTTGAGGGACTTTGGGGGCCAAGAAGCCCTCCTGGTACCTCGTGTAACTTCTATGCAGCGAAATTCTTGAGCGCTGGTCGGAGGCCCAGCACCCTTTCTCTTCCACTCTGCAAACACGACTACTAGTTAAAGTTGCATTTTTCTGCACTTCTGACTTAGAGGTAGTTTTAATCCTCCTGCCCTATTATATACTAGGGCCTTACAGGGTAGGTCATGCCGATCACAGGGGTACCCTAACCCATTGTATTCCTTAGTGTATGTAGCTGTTTACACTGTATTCTAAGTGTCTTTTAACATAGCACTGGCTCCAGGCCTGGTTAGTCATAGTCAGTTACAACCAGTACCCGTCAGCAAAAAATTGGGGGCACAGGATGACTTTGGAACAAGACCTCTTTCTGCACCTCTGTTGGTTCTTTCTGCATATCTCTTGCTTCTTTCTGTCCACTTCTTCCTCTTTCTGGCGTTTTGTTGCCTCTGTCTGCATTTCTTTTGGTTCTTTCTGTGCCTTTCTTCCTCTTTCTGCACATGCCCTACCTCTGAAGGCATAGTTAGAAATTAGCATTTAAAATACCTATTAAATTTATTTAAAACATCCTTGCATTTCGGGGACGTTACAATTAGAAATTAGCATTTAAAATACCTTAGAAATTCACTGAAAAAAAACACAGGTTTCAGGGACATTATAGTTAGTTGGACATTTCAGTGATACAAAACCAGAGAAATTCGGCCGTTATAGTTAGTTCATCTAACTATAACCCGAGCCCCTGAAATGCACTGCTGATGATGTCACATATTACATCATTCATGGTCAGTGACATCACTGATGACATCACTAATGACATCACTGATTACATCTCAAATGACATCACTGATGACATCATCCATGTGATAATCTAATGCACCTCCTCACACTCTAATATAACCTTTGATACAACCACTTCAAAATACAGACTATCATTTCGAAACCATAGATACACCAATACCAGTTACTACATACCCACTCACTGATTTCTAGGTCTACACACACATCCAATTATTCACCAATACAGTCACTCATACATGCAGTCACTCATCAATACAGCACTATCATATGCACTCATACACCTCAACAGACACTCACACATTACGACTCACCCATAGAGTTAGTGACACACCTAGTGAGTCATGCAAGAAAATCAATAACACTCCCATTTACTCACCTATACAGTTGCGCACACACACCACATCACTCCTTCATACAGATACTAACTCGTACTTACTCTCTGATACAAGCACACACTCATACATACAGCCACGCTCACAATCACTCCCTCTCACATATAGGTATTTATATATTCCAACACTCACATATACTGCCTTTCACATATATAGTTACTCACACATGTACCACTGAGACATCCATTCAGTCATCAACACACCCATACACTCACTCACACTCCCTCACCCACCTGTACTATACAGTCATCACAGATGCAGTCTTGAACCCATCCACTCATCTATGCAGAGTCACACACCAACCCACTCACACAAACACTCAGGCACCCATACAGATACTCTGACAACCAATCAATCACCCATATAGACACTTATTTACCTACTCACCAACCCATGCAACCGCTTACACACCAACTGATAGGCTGATACAGAAATTTACACAGTTTAGTTACTAACCCATGCATTCAGTAAGACACGTCTAATCACTCCCTTATACAGTCACGCACCTACTAAATTATCCATTCAGACACTTATACACCAACTCATTCAATACACCTTGCAATATATATATATAAACATACTTAAACTTTTCAGAAACACAGTCACTGAATGATATCAGTGATGTCATTTGAGATGTCATCAGTGATGTCACTGACCACCTGAAGCACACTCCACGGCAGGATGGCCACGTATTACATTTTGCTCCAAAGGTTGTCCACCTGGTGAGTAGCACTCGATCAGCAGCTTTATTTATGATAGGCAGGGACGAGGATCCGCTTGTAGAAGCCGCTCAGTAATGGAATTGCCTGATGCGTTTCGAAGCTCCATATGCTTCTCTTCAGAGGTTTGAACGGAGACGGTGTGTGCAAACACTGAACCCACTTCCCCATTTTCATATTGCACACCCACCAATGGAAACTAGGAATTTCCTTTTTTGACATTTTTATCTGCGAATCTCTCACATAACATATTTTTTATTGCAATGTTCACCTGCAAGCGAAGATAAAAATCTCAGGAAACTGCATGTCCTCTCAATTTAGAGAACAGACTTTGAAACTTCACCCACCTGTATTTATTAAACACATTGGGCCATATGTAGGTAATATATATTTACCGATTCATAAATACCAAATTTTACCCATTCGGTATTTATGAATCGGTAAATAGAATGTAGGTAAACATTCGGTAATTATTACCGAATCGGTAATATTCGGTATTTATGAATCGGTATTTACCGATTCGGTAATAATGCATCCCTTCCAATTCATTCCTATGGGCCTGGAGGCCCATAGGAATGAATGGGAAGCCATTCACAATTACCGATTCGGTAAATACCGAATCGGTTATAGGGGGAGCATATTCATGGGTGGCAGGGTGTCACATTGACACCCTGTTGCACCTCTGAATCGTGCATGTGTGCACATGTGACGCACATACATGCCCTAAGGGCATGTATGTCTGCCACATGGCACTTGTCAAAAAGCACAAAATTGCTTTTTATAAGGTTTTCGTTATTTACCATCAACTTGTAGTTGGTGGTAAATAACGAATCCAGAAACCTAAAATGCACTCACTTGAGTACCCCCTACATTGGATTTCAGGATTCGGTAATTTACCGAATCGGTATTTTACCGATTTCTTAAAATTCCGAATCGGTAAATTACCGAATCCTGAAATCCAGCCACCTACCTCTCAATTGCCTAAATACCGGTCGGTAACGGGATATTTACCGATTTTCGGCCGTTACCGACCGGTATTTAGGTACCTACATATGGCCCTAAATACAGTTGGCCTTCTGAATATCAACTTATCAAGACTCCAGAGCTGTATCATGATGGGCTGCGCTGCCTCACCACAGAGCCAAGCTAGTACGCAACGTAGGTTCATTTAACCCAATATTGCTCTGATTTAGTGCATTTTTTTTCAACTGCACAGCTCAAAACAGAAAGAGGCAAACCTTGCTCACTGTTTCGGAGTGCATAAACGTAGGTGCTTGGCTCTGTGCAGAGGCATCGTAGCCCATCATGATATTCACTTGAGCATGGTTTCTTTTTCACAACCTGTCACAAAAGAGACTCCTGACAAACTTCCTTTCACTTCATCTGTTTTAACATGCTAGGGCAGTGATAGGCAATCGACTGTGAATGTCAGATGTGTACCCAGTTCTGCCCCACTGCTAACTAAACAGACATCTGGCCTGCATATAACTGGGTCCAAACTGAGGTGGCATGGTGTGCAAATTAACAATGGATTGGGATGCGGCCTGGGTGATTACCAGTGGCTGAGAATAATTCAAGCACTTCATCCATCACTTTTTGCGTACTTTAGTGATTATGAGTAGTATGTTGTTTTCTGAGCTTTGTGTAGACCCCTGATTGTGTAGGGATCAGAATTATGAGTTTAGTTGTATTTAAGGTATCCGATAACTATCGGATGTGTTAAATACCTCAACATTAGTTACATTTCGGCAAGTCAAACCTGACATGATTGAAAAGGGAAAAACACACAGTGTGTACAGTATCATGCAGATTTTGGTGCGTTAAACACCAAAATCTGCTGGTTATTCCCCTGAAACTCGTAATAGGGGCTAGTTATTGCACCTGATAGATAGCGAGCCTGACAGTGTCGTAATTTATCAGGTGCAATAAATAGTACCTGTACTCATAATCAGGTCCTAAGATGAGAAAAAATACCTGCAAAGTGTTAATGAGCGAGTATCTAATCTTAAAAATGCACTTAATTTCCAGAGAAAAATTCAAGCAAACAATAGCTTCTGACAAATAGAAGCAACTTTGTTGCTTGAGTATTTTCATGTAAAAGTGACTTCAGCTCTCAGGGAATGGAACATGACAGAAGTGGGGCAGTCAAGACTCCTGGGGTACCTCCAAGAATATGTATGGCAAGACATACCTTCACCCAGTGTGGCCTTTGCTCCCTGCCACTTCACATCGCTTTCAGGCTCCTTTGCTCCACCATAGGTTCAGAGAGCAGGTCAAGAAGACGTCAGTGTGTGAGCAGTGTGTGAGCTGGAGTGCGCATGTGCTGTCTGCAAGACCTGTAATCAATAAAAGGACTAAGTTCCGGTCTCTTATTTATCATTGGTGCACTCTAGCATCGCTCTTCTTTGCGGCCTCCTGTTTCGTTCCTGCACCCGATAGCTCACTTCTTTTCCAGACTGAGGAGCGCCAGTACAGTGCATGTACACGTTTAATTAATGTTCCTTCCTTTGCAATTTGTTTTACTTTCTAGGGCACCCATTTCTCCAAAACTGCACTTCATGTTTTGAAGAGCACGATGCCAACAACGCTTGTTCTGCTTGGCGATGGGAATTTGTTTCATGCATGTTAAGAGCATGAACCTTTCTGCAAAGTTAAGGGGGGGCATCAATATTCCTCTTAGTCTTTCATGCAATTGCATGTGGTTGGAAATTCATTTTTAAATATCGTCCTGCATGGCGATGTGCCTCACTATGTGAGGATTTCTGGACACTGCCTGTTTTTCCTTTAAAAATAGGAGTATTACTGCACCCTGCTGACAAGGGGATGTGTTTAGGAACGGAGGCGATAAAGGATCCCAGAAAAATCAATGGACTGTAGGAAGGGGCCGGCGTCTGCTGCCTGCCGTGTTTGGTGCTGGTTTTTAAAGGCTCTCCCACACAAAGCATTCTCCCCCCCCCCCCCCCCCAGAAAGGAGGATGGAAAAAGTGCTTGTTGGGTGCATACTTAATATGTCTCTACCTCCCTCCCTTCTGTCCCCTAGCTCTCCAATAATTATAAATGAAAAGAGACATTTAAATCTGTGATATTGTATGTTCATTACTTTATATTGCATTTCTTTCATGGCGGTAAGGGGGGGAAGTACTGGACCTATATATTTCCCTCTTGCTCGTGAAGTGTTAATCTCCAATTTATAAGTGTGCTTTTCCACCTCTCATATGCATATTTTCTTTTGTTTTATGAAAGAGGATCGTGGGGGATCAGTGCAAGCCACACGCTCAGTAGCTTTTCCCTGGGTCGCGTGCACTACTCAGTGCAAGTCTCCCTTACTTGACACCCCCTTGGAAGAATGGGGGGGGGGGGGTCGGTCTGGGGTCTGTCATCTGTCTTTTCCGCTTTCTTCTGAATAATGCATTTTCCTCCAACACCGAGGATGACAAAATCAGCTTTCGCCAGCTCAAGCCAAAAGTCTCATTGTGAAGTTTCACAGTTTGCGTACAGGAGGATCTCGGTGGGTGACTAAATACAACCATCACAAGCTTGAGATAAGGCGAGGGTGAAGTTTTTAGGTTGAGCAACACAGCGCACCTGTCTCTTCGAGACCTGCAGTAATCAGTCTGTGTGCAGCAAGTCCTTCCCCTTTTTTGCTGTTTCTTTTCATTTGTCTATGTCAGTGTCCTTTAAAAATCCTTGCTTGCTAGTGGTCAGTCCAGCCTCTTTGTCTCTCCTTTCTTTCTTCTGTTCCTCCCACAGAGCAGTAGCTTAGTACTGTCCCATTCCGCTATGGTTCTTTATGTGTTCTCTGAGGGACTCTTTACTTTCTTGGTTTCCTTCTCTGTTGGAGTTTGTCTGTGCTCAGCTTTAGCCCCCTAGCTTCTTACATTTAAATACAGTATTCTTCCTCCCACCCCTCTTAACACCCCAGTTGTGTTACTGTTGCCTCCCCTGCCCTGCCTCCTGCTTCGTTGCTTGTTAATAATTGTCGATTGTTTATCAGCATTATCAATCAGCACTGCTACCATTTCACCAGCACTGCTGGTTTTGTTTTATGGTCTCGCCTATGCAGAGCATGCGCTGTCTCTCCGAGACATCAAGTAAATCGTATATGTGGTGAAACTCCACCTGTTGGCTTTTATTGGCTTTTTATTGGTTTGTTTGCTTGTCTGCTTCTATCTCTTTGTTTCCACAGGCTAATTCAGCACTGCCTAACTACTGTAAACACACTGCTAGTGAAATGAAGTGTTTGTCTTGGAACTCTTTTGTGTTTTTTTGTTGCTTGCTTATTCTGCTTGTGCACTTTTTCTTTGTATTGGTGACCTGTGAGCGTTAATGTTTTTGTGTGGCGATGGAAAGGCAGCACAAAACCTGTGTATATTGGGAGGGGATGTGCTTTAAAGGTCAAAACTTTTAATGTAGGAGCTCGGAAACCAGTCTTTTGTGTTTTGTGTCTGATTTTGCGCAACAGTAACTTAGTTGATATTTCGGTTTACTATTTTATATAATATGCAGTTTATGTTTGTAGTACTTGATTTATATGCTGAATTGCTTTGTAAAGAGCGCGTAAATTGGTTTTCTAAATGTGTGCCTTTTATCTGTATTAAAGCCTATTTTATTCTCAGTTCCTCTGTTTTTTTTATATATATGCTGTGCGATCCGGTTCCGTACTGTTTCTATTTAAACTCGAAGTTCAGCTCCAAATTTATTGTAGTTGCATGACAAACACCAAAACATACGCAAATATATTTAAAGCAAAAAAAGCTGTAGCTGTATTTAGGCAGCAGCTTTAGCCAAGTACTTTTTTTTCCACTGAGTTTGTCGTCCTGTTTTCTGTAGGTTACTGATCTGCATCCCACAGATGCTGTGGACTAAAAGATTACTATCTTTACAACAAGGCTTCTTTTCACTTCATTAGCTCCTCCTGGTTTCCTTTCGCAACTGTAGGACACATGCTGAGTTTTCACACAACAGCAAACTTTGAGGATCCTTTTTTTTTCCAGAACGAATGTCAATACACTTATAATACATTTATTCACACGGCTACACAAGGCAGCATAAAAACAACATTTTTGAGCTGCACCTATGTAACTTTAAACCCATACTCCAGCTTTACGGTACATATATAGCTTTTATTTAAAATAGGCAGATATATATTTTTCTTTTTTTTTTAGCCTGCCTAACAGGCAGTGCACAACCCGTATAAATATGAAGGGAATGTGCTTTAAAGGACAAAACCTCTGGTTCCAGTCGCACTCCCAATGCGTTATTTGTAACATTGCAACTGCCAGGGCTTTTATTAGGCAGCAACTTCAGACAACATACTTTCTTAGCCTGCTCAACAGGCAGCACATAACTTGGGTTAATGGGAAGTGAATGTGCTTTCAAGGACAAAACTTCTAACTGTAGAAGCTCGGAAACCAGGTTCCATTCCCAAATGTTGCTCAATAGGGTTTGATTTTGGACAAAGCATTTAATTTACCCACACACAGTAAAAATACAGGTGTCCTGGACTGCAGATAAAATATTTCTGTTGATTATTGGGTGCTGCTGTTGAGCACCAGAAACAACCAGCTCATACTTACCACTGCACTTTCCCTATATTTAACCCTTTCGGTGCGTCGGATGGCCGGGTGCTGTCCGACGCACCAGTGCTCAGGTGCGTAGGACGGCCCCCAGCCATCTGATGCCATGGCACTGGGAATCCCTCTGGTGCAGGCACCAGGTGGATTCCCTTTCTCTCCCCCCCGCCAACAGCCTCGGGAGCTGGGGAAGAACTTCCCCAGCTCCCGAGGCTGTTTCTTTCATTTCCCTGAGATGACGATCAGCGCCCTCGCTGCGCTGACGTCATTTCAGTGAAATCGAAACTGAAATGAGCCTTGAGTCTCATTTCAGTTTCACTTACTACGTGCTCAGGGGGCTATCTCAGCCCCCCGGGCACGTAGAAAGACAGGAGAGGTATCATTGGAAAGGGGAGAATCTCTGGGAGAATCTCCCCTTTCCAATGGTACCTCTCCCTAGTGCACCCCTGCTTGAGGATCGCCCCAGGGGGGCGATCCCCAAGCAGGGATCCACCCACTAGGCACCAGGAAGGGGGGAGAGGTCCCTTGGGCAAGGGCCTTTGTTCCCCCCATACATTTTTGAGTAAATTCAGTCTTTCTCCCCCCCGGGGGGGCAGAAAGCCCACTAGAAACCAGGGATTTATTTTACTACGCAAATTAGGAGTAGGGACAGCCCAATATGGGCACGTCAATGCCCCCACTCCCCCTGCACAATTATAGTCTTTCTGCCCCCCCCTGAGGGCAGATGGGGGCTGTAGCCCCCAATATGTCACCCTGGGGGGGGGGCAGAAAGCCCACTAGAAACCAGGGATGTATTTTAATATGTAAATTAGGGGTGGGGGCTGCCCAACCTGGTTTTCCACAGGGTTCCATGAGCCAGGCGGCCATCTAAGGAAACCTACCAAACCCACACATTTCTGAAAACTAGACACCCGGGGGAGTCTAGCAAGGTATGGCTTGTGTGGGTCCCTCAACATTTCCCTACCCAGAATTCCCTGCAACCCTCAAATTTAGCTGAAAATCATTTTTTTCTCAACTTTCTGTGTGGGAAAGTTCTGGAATCTGCGTGGATCCACAAATTTCCTTCTACACAGCTTTCCCCCAGGTCTCCCGATAAAATTTTTACCTCACTTGCATGGGTGGGTCAAGTACCCGAGGCAGGCAAGAGTCCAAAACCTATTGAGGTGACATCAAAATTACCTATCACAAGACAACCTGGTTTTGCAAGGGGGTACCATGAGTTTTTGGCCCCGGGCTCAGCGGCCATTTAGGGAAACCTAGCAAACCCACACATTCTTTGAAAACTAGACACCTGGGGGAGTCCAGCAAGGTATGCCTTGCTTGGCTCCCCCAACATTTCTCTACTCAGAATCCCCTGCTAGCCTCAAATTTTGTTGGAAAAAATCAATTTCTCAAATTTCTGTGTAGAAAAGCTGTAGGTTCACTGTGCTGACACAAATTACTACCCAGCGTTCCCCAGGTCTCCCGATAAAAATGGAACCTCACTTGTGCAACAGGAAATGGCCCAAATCGTACTGTGGAGACTTCAAAATTACCTATAACAAAACTACCTGGTTTTGGGGGCGGGGGCACCTTGTTTTTTGGCCCCGGGCTCGCCGCCATCTAGGGAAACCTACACAAATGACACATTTTGAAAACTAGACACCCTGGGGAGTTCAATGAGGTATGTCTTGCTTGGTTCCCTGCAAACCTGAAATCTAGCTGCAAAAAAATACATTTTCCACATATATATGTGTGGAATCACCATTCCAGCACAAATGTCTTACCCCACAGCGTTCTCCTTATTGTCCTGAGTGAAATGATACCTCACTTGTGTAAAATGTATAGCTTTCTAGGATTCATTATTGTTTTCATACCCATGTCTACCATTAATTGGAAGAAGGTTGAAAACACAAAATATAGCAAAAATAGGCTAAATCCCAGTAAAATACCACAACTGTAAAAAATGTTGGTTTTCTGGCAAAAGTCTGTCAGTCCCTAAATGCTGGGAAAATGGTGATTTCAGCCCCACAGACCTTTATTGATACAATTTGCAGGAAAAAAACACACTTTCATTTGCAGCACTTTTTTCCCCATTTTCCCCCCAAATTCAAAATTTAGCTGTATTTTGGCCAATTTCTGGGTCCACTCCAAGGGAATCCACAAACCCTGGGTACCTTTAGAATTCTCATTATGTTGGAAGAAATGGACGCAAATTTGGCGTGGATATCTTATGTGGTCAAAACGTTACAGGGGCCTAAGCACGCACAACCCCAAATAGCCCAAAAAAAGACATGGGCGCGGAGGGGGAGGCCTAGCAGCGAAGGGGTTAAAACACCACTGGATAATATAATATAAAGCCCAGTAACCTACATTCAATATTGATTTCATTATTAAAACATGGTGCACAACTACTGTGAATATGTAGGGAATGTGTTTTAAATGACAAAACTTCTGGCTCCAGTCGCACTCCCAATGATTAATTTGTAACCTTGCAATGGACGGGACATTTATTAGGCAGCAGCTTCAGACAACAAACTTCTTATTTTAGCCTGCCTAGCAGGCAGCACACAACTTGTGTTTCAAGGACAAAACTTCTAACTGTACGAGCTCGGAAACCAGGTTCCATTCTCAAATGTTGCTTAATAGGGTGTGATCTTAGACCAAACATTTAATTTCCCAACACGCATTTAACAATAGAGGTGTCCTGGACTTCAGCTTAAGTATTTCTGTTGATTTTTAGGTGCTGCTGTTGAGCACCAGAAACCACTAGCTCATATTTAGCACTGCACTTTCCCTATGTTTAAAATACCACTACATATTTAAAGGACGGTTTTAGTGTCAAATTTTGCGCAATAGCGTGTGATTTGACAAAGCACTTACTCTCCTTAGTTTGTTTCGGGTGGAACATAACAATGTTGTGTAGAAGGCTAAATTAGGTGGTCCGTTAGGTGGAGCATTCTGAGACCTATTTTAATTTCTTATGTTGGGTTAAAGCCATCCCCCAGCTTTTGATTTTGTTTGTTTCAGTGTCCCTCAAAAATCCTTGCTTGCCAGTGGTCAATCCTGCCTCTTTTCACTCCTTTCTCTCTTCCGTTCCTCCCGTGCAGCAGGGACTAAGAACTGTCTCATCACACTACAGTTCTTTGTCTGCTCTTTGGGGGGCTACATTATTTCTTTGTTTGCTGCTCTGTTTCTGTTTGCCTGTGTGTAGTTTCGGCACCATAGTGGATTACATTTAAATATAGTTTTCCTCCCTCCCACCTCCTCCTAATTCCACAGTGTTATTGGGGATACTTTTTTCGCCATGCCTCCCCACTTCGTGGTTATATATTTTAGGGTTTTAAGCAATTTTTGCTTTTGACCGTCATTTGGGCTTCTTTCTAGTAGGATGTTAGTTTGGGTTTAGGCTTTGTTTTATGGCAGATTGGGCTTGTTTTTTGGTAGAAGAGCAGAACAAGCCTTGGCAGTGCAAAAAGCTGGCAGTGAAAGTCCGACTTTTTGGTTTTGCCAGTGCTTGTTTCCTTTGTGCTTCTTTAAGCTCAGCGCCTACACTTGCTCCCTCTCCCCGGCTGCTGCAGACTCCGCCTTGTCCCCCTTCGCTCCCCCTCTTCAGCTGTAGCTGCCTCCTCCCCCCTCCTGCTTTTCAAACACATGGCCTGGTGTCCCGGTCCCTGCCTTTCTCTAGCTGCTGCCCGCTGTTTCTGACGATGCCAGCTTTCCTGCTGGGTCATCAACAATTAAGTGCAAGTTTGCTTTTCATAAATGCACTTGCAGGGTTTGATTTTTATTGCCTAGCCAACAAACAGCAGGAATGGAAGGCGTGCGGGTGAGCACGGGAAGCTTTGCCAGTGCACACTGGCCGACCTCGGCACGCTGCTCTCTTCAGAAAACTCAGAAGCTTTCCATCAGGTTTGGCCCATCTTCCATCATACACCGACCTCCCCTATCTACTCTGATTACTGGCAGGATCTCAACTTACATGACTCCAGATAAAAGTGGCTCCATGCAGGGGCCTTTCGGACACCACAGGCATACAACGGAGCTCACCTTGTACCACCACTTACACTTTAATTTATGCACTTTTTGCATTTGCCCATCTAAATAATGGCTGGGTAATCAGCAATTAGGTGCACCGCCACCTAGGCAGCGCATGCACTTGCTGAGTGGTAATCGTTCATTAAGTGCACGTAGGCAGCGCATGCGCTTGCAGAGTTTGCTTTTTAGGTCTCGCCTGCGCTTATAGTGCTGCTCTGGCGAGAGTTTTAGTAAGCGGCTTATTTCAGGCCTCCAGCCTGCGTTCGCGATGTCATGCATGCGTACAGCTGCTATCCTGGTTTCTAGCATTCCTCGCATGCCCAGCTTTCCTCCCCCTCTCTCACCCGCTCCTCCCCCTCCCTTACTGCACAGAAGAGTTTCAGCCTTAAACTTAAGGAAACACTTGGAAACGTTTCTTTCACGCTATGCCACACCCTGTGTACTTGTAGAAATACAAATCTTTTATGCAGGAAAAGCTTCACATTTTTAAACAATGACATCCAAAACAGAGCTGTTTACGTTGTCACAGGGAGACAAAACTTTTATTCTGCTGTACTGGCGCTTGTGGTTTGTTTACTAGTAACACGTGCAAATGCGAAGCTATTAATGAAGCTGGATGGCTCTGTCTGGCTTCGAGCCCTGTGGCGCCTGTTGTCTGTTCCGTGCACAGCTGCTATCCTGGTTTCTTACATTCCTCGCATGGCCGGCTTTCCTCCCCCTCTCTCATCCGCTCCTCCCCCTCCCTTACTGCACGGAAGAGTTTCAGCCTTAAACGTAAGAAAACTGAAGAATCCTTCAGAATCCTGCATAACCCTCTGAAATACGGAGGAAGCAGAAATTTGCCCAAAAGGCATTCCTTTATACCTAAAAGCACCTTCTGATGTAATAAAGGACGTAAACTGTTTGCTATCTTCATGCAAAGCAATCTGATGGTATGCATTTGATAAGTCTAAAGTAGAGAATATTGTGGCGTCTTTACGTTTGGCAAACATCTCTCCGATGTTTGGTAGAGGATGTCTGTCAACCCACACATTGGGATTAAGATCTCAAGTCCACACATAACCTAACTTTTCCATTGGGCTTGTGCACGATAACCACCGGAGAAAGCCATTCGGAAGATTCTATTTCTTCAACAACATCTAGTTGACATAATCTCTAATTCTTTCTTAACGGCATCTCAATAAAAACTGAATATTTCTGACTTTATGAACTTTGGGAATGGCATTTTTTTTTAAAGATTATTTTGTATACAAATTTCTTTAATAATCACAACTGAGGGGAAAATACCTTAGGAAACATTTTCTCCCATTCGGTATGAGAACTATTACTAACTTGAGCAATCAAATCAGAATAACCCAATACTTGATCTGGATGATTAGGATCTAAAGTTATCATCAAATCTTGTTGCTGTGGCCAACCTAAAAGACAAGATCCCTCTTTGGCTACGTAAACTTTAGAAGCTGTAGTTTTACCTTTAAAGCTAAGGTCAGAATTAAAATAACCCAAAACCTCAATTGGTTTCTTACCATATCCTACTAATTTGATGTCTGGAGGGAATAAAGAAATATTCGGAAACTCTTTTAACCACTCTTCACCAATCAAAGTGTGTCTTGCACCAGAATCAGCCATAAGTTTTACTTCCTTATTGCCTATTTGTAGCATACAAAATGGTGCATCTTTGCCCGTATCATTAATTTCATACACTGCTAGCAAATATTCCAATTCATCAATGTCATTGTCAATTTCTTTAACATACTCCAATTTAGATTTCCTGACTTCTGAATTCTTCATTTTAAATGTGTTCCCATTTCTACACATCCTGGCAAAATGTCCTTTAGACTTGCAATATCTACATACTTGACTTATTGCTGGACAACGTCTATCTGTAGCTAAATGTCCTGAAAATCCACATTTGAAGCAAACATACTCCTTTTTTTTCAAAATTATGGCTAGGAGTAGCTGAAGTAGATGGTTTGTTGGTATTATCCTCTACAGTTTTTTTTTTTACTCTATTTACTTCAGCTGTACTGTTTTTCTTGTCTGACAGTTCTTTCATGCCTAACTTCATATCCTCGAATCAATGAGCAATATCAAGGGCTTTGGGAAGAGTAAAGATCATCTTCAGAAAGTAACTTTTCTTGTAACTTACTATCAGCAACATTGTGTACCATCTGATCATGAAATGTATCGTAGTTCCATTTGGCAGCCAACATTCTTAAATCTTTCACAAAAGTATCAATAGGTTCATTAGATAATTGTTGTCTACTAAGAAACTTGTGACGAGCCACCACTTTGTTCATTTTTTTACATACTGTTTGTCAAGTTGTTTAATAGCATTTTCATACACGTCAATGTCGTCATCACTGGAATTATCTGTAGGCATGGGAGGTAAATGACTCAATACTTGTCTTCCTTCAGCCCCTAAACAATGTTTTAAAATAGCCAATTTGCGTTTGTCTCTATAGTCGTCGCCTCCAATCGCTTCAATATATGCTTCAAAGCCTTCTTTCCATTGTTTCCACTCCAATGAAGGTTCTCCAGGAGAAGCTAAGAATGGAGGCGGAGCATTAAAACCTTCCATGTTCGTAATGTAAAGAGTGCTCAAAAATTTTTTATCTATTTGTTTTTTTTTTATTGGTTAACCATTCGGTAATGTAATATTATGCTGCGAATGTCAGCGATGAATTGTATTCCAAAATTCCAAAAATGGTAAAAAGATGACACACAATTGATTCAATGTGTTTGTTGTGCTTGACTATTTATTAACACACTTCGTTTTGAGTCAATAAAGCTGTGTGTGTCAGCGAAGACTGGAGCTGCAGCAGACTGAAAGCAAGAAAGCAAGGTGCTAAGCAACCCTGATTGTGATGAAATTGCTAGGCAATATGTAAATCTATTGCCGTCAGGGGTGTCGTCATAAAGCTGATCGCTTCGCTTCAGCACGTGAAGACTTGCCAGAAAAGGTTCAAGAGCGCGAGCCAGCATGCGCGTGAAGAATAATTGAATTGGAAGACACAGCACGCGCTGGCGATTCACTTCTAATGCGCAAAACGTTTCGTACGCGAGGCAAAGTCCACAACACAATTTTAACAAAAATTGTTTAAACTCTCACCATACGTGGTACGACGCTGGGAGTTTCAGTACTATATTTGTGCCAACGAGGCCATCTAGCGGTCGAGTTTTGAATGAAATCTACAGGTTACCGATGTTAACCGCCTCACGATCTGCAAACAATGCAGGGCTTCAGGCTTGAAGATTCAGGTATCGTATCCCATCCTCGTCGCCAGTGAACAATCCTCCTCAATAAATACGATTAGCGGATATAGGTTCTTTGAATTTATTGAAATAAGGAGATCCAAATAAAGTCGTCACATCAAGCCTGAGCCAACTGACCTTCTGTGCAATCTGGACCACACATGTAGTGTTCCAGATTCCACACTAGGAATGCAGGATACCACAGAAATTGGAAACGTTTCTTTCACGCTATGTCAAACCCTGTGTATTTGTAGTGATACAAATCTTTTATGCAGGAAAAGCTTCACATTTTTAAACAATGACATCCAAAACAGAACTGTTTACGTGGTCACATGGAGACACTACTTTTATTCTGCTGTACTGGCGCTCGTGGTTTGTTTACTTGTAACACGTGCAAACGCTAAACTAATAATGAAGCTGGATGGCTCTGTCTGGCTTCGAGCCCCGTGGCGCCTGTTGTCTGTTCCCTTCTTAGTATTAGTAAAAGCAGTATTTGAAGAGCAGATATTTTAGCTACTAGTAAATCTGTGTTTTTATTTACCCTTTCTGCCCACTTGTTTTGGCTTAATTTTTGCACTCTCCTCTTTGCTCAGCTTTTCAGTCTTTTTCTCTTAAATCATTCTTTTACTTTTGTCTGAGTTTCTCTCTCACTGTTTGCACCCTCACTTCTGCTCAAATCTCTTGACCTTAGCTCACTCTACTCTTAGTTCGTTTTTTCTCACACTTTGCATTCTCACTCTTCCTTGCTATTACAAGGGCACTGCCCACCTTTTATGGTGTAGTGCCTGTCCCTCGCAGCTTGTTCACTCTCTTGTGCCCCATACAAGCCCCTCCTGCCTTCACTGGCGGCTGCGGCTCCCCCTTTCACCAGTGGCTAGTGAAGTATCAGTAGATGTTGTAGCACCCAGAATAATGTGCTGCATAGCTAAATACTTACAAGGTCCCAAAGGCGAGACCTATTGGCTTTGGCAATGCTTTTTAATGCCTAGGCACCCTCCTTATCCTCCTGGGCAGCCCCATTCCCCCTTAAAGTTGTAATTCGACTCTTGGCAGTCCCTTGGCCAAAGTTGCCAAAATGCGCCCCTCCCCCCGTGTCACGCCACACTTGCTTTTACCCCCTCCCTTAGCGACAGCTATTTTCTAACGCACTAAACTCTGTGTTCACTTAGAACAATTTCCTTGGCTCGCGCAGCAATAACCCGGCAGGCATTTACTTGTAAGTACTTCTAGCTTGTGACTAAAGAAACACAGCATTTAAATATTCAAAGGGGCTAATGCTTGGTTCAGTCTCAGTAAGCGCTGCTGCTCGGCCATCCAGGTCGTTCCTGGGCTGTCTCAGCCGTGCTCTACCGCCTACCGTAGCAAACAAAATCTACCCTCCAATTCCTTACACTGTACCAGGACGCCCCCTACATTCACGTGCTGTCAGTGTGGTGTGCATTTCAACATCATGGGGCTGCATCATCCCATCTGCCTGCGGTTATAAAAAAAAAACAAGCATTGGCATAGCCAACAGGTCTCGCCTTTGGGACCTTATAAGTGTTTAGCCATGCAACACTTGTTGCACCAAGGATATTGTGCTGGATACCTAACCACTTATAAGGTCTCAAAAGCGAGACCAATTGACTATGCCAATGCTTGTTGTCACTGTCTTCATGTGTGGCCCACACAAACTTCAGCTTGGGCATAAGCTAATTAAAAAAAATTGTGAAGGCAAAAAATAATCCCATCCTAAGCAAACAAATCACTGCCCCTTGCGGTCAGCTCTGGCTACATCATAGCCTTTTTGTTTTTTAGGTCTTGCCTGATTCAGCGCTTGCGCTGATCTGGCCGAGACATTTTGTAAACAGGCTTTTTCAAAGTGCTGCCTGGCCTAAAGCTACAGTGCACGTGAACGTGCACGCGCGCCCTCCATTACACACGATCGTAATCGCGATTGCGATCACTTTCACTTTCGCGGCCGCGTTGCCAAAGCTTGTTTTTAATTTCTCATGGTGACTGGCCCTTTTACTCCGGTTGTTATTACACGGTACTGTGCTTAAGTCAGTCAACACTATTTTCTTTATAGAGTTTCACTAACTGCAGGCACAACATGCTTTATTACATTAAATTCACCATGCGCGCGTTCACTTTTCAAGCACTTCCCTGCTGCTATTTCCCACTCCCGCTTCTCTCCCCCATCACCCCAGCCCCCCCCACCATCGCGTCTCGCGCAATGTACCATGCGCGCGTTCACTTTTTAAGCACTTCCCTGCTTCTATTTCACACTCCCGCTTCTCTCCCCCATCACCCCAGCCCCCCCCCACCCCCCCACCATCGCGTCTCGCGCGTCCAATGTTTGTTTCTTTATGTAGCCAGTTCTTCTTTAACCTCTGTCTGAGAAATCGCACAAAACGTTAAGACAACCGCCAGAAAACTATCTGTGCAAATACAAGTCCCTTTTCTGCCATATTCCTACGCTGCGTGCTACGTACATTAAGCGCTCTCTGTTCAGGAAAACACACGTCCTTCAAAATGTGGCAACTCTATTTTACGTTATTCCACTACGATTCTCTCCCCCCCCCACCCCCCCCCCCCATCGCATCTCGCGCGTCCAATGCTTGTTAGATAGTGCCTAGAGGAGTTTTAGGATGATTCTCGAAAGAGCACGCGTGGGCAGGAAATGCAATTTGACACGCCAGCGGCAAGGCTGGTAAATGCAAAGCCACTAAACTCTGGAAAGCGGCAGCTATTGTCGTCAGAAACCCCCAAACGGGGCTTACAATACGAGCAATAACTACAAGTGGACAGAAACACAGTGGAAAGTGTAACACCAAACGCGCGTCCTTCAAAATGTGGCAACTCTATTTTACGTTATTCCACTGCGCTTCTCTCCCCCCCCCCCCTCCCCCCACCATCGCATCTCGCGCGTCCAATGCTTGTTAGATAGTGCCTAGAGGAGTTTTAGGATGATTCTCGTAAGAGCACGCGTGGGCAGGAAATGCAAATTGACACGCCAGCGGCAAGGCTGGTAAATGCAAAGCCACTAAACTCTGGAAAGCTGCAGCTATTGTCGTCAGAAACCCCTAAACGGGGCTTACGGGGCTTAAAATACGAGCAATAACTACAAGTGGACAGAAACACAGTGGAAAGTGTAACACCACAGGTTTGAATCATCACACCTGTAGATTTCTCACCTGGTTCCACATGGGAAGCAGACCCATTAATGTACAACAAACATACATCTCCGGCTGATGGCTCCTGCAGCCCCTGCCTGCCTCTGAGTCTGGCGGGTCTCCGGCTTTACCCCAGTGCCCCATAGTGCACACCTGCTATTTAGAGCAGAGTTTCTACTTGTCTGACTTCATCCGTGAACTACATACAGGAAACTATGTTGTCTCTTGGACGGTAAACAGTGCGATGTCCGGATTCTCTTTTAATTCCCTGCCGTCTCATACCTAGACACCCTGCAGCTGTAACACCCCCTCTTGAGCTCTCGGAGACTCACTTCACCACAATCACTTTCACTCCCCTCTTTCTGAGCTCAACACTGGTACCCCACTCCTCTTCATGGTTCCTGTTGTTTCTCTCTCTCCGGTACTATCCCCTCTCAATGCCCCACGTTTCCTTCTCTATTTCTCTCTCCATCTCTATCTCTCGCTCCATCTGTCTCTTTCTCTCTGCCCTCATCTCCATTTTTCCCACTGACTGAACCTGGCTTCTTACACACACACACAGGTACGCACACACACACACACACATTCTCTCTCTCTCGCGCTCTAAAAAAACTCAGGCCCTGATTCACAAATGGACTTACGGTTAGTAAATGTACGAGTGCAGAGTCTCCTATCTACCTACACTGGCTTTTTCTCTGTTCCCCAGGGCTTATACTCCCTCTCTCATTCTCGTTATCTCACTCGCTTTTTCTTGATTGCACTATCTCTCTCTCTCTCTTCCTCTCTCTCTCTCTCTCCTCTTCTCTGACTCTTTCTCTCTCTCCACTTCTCTGTTTTTGTCGTGTCCCACAGGATGGGTTCCTCTCTCTTTCTGCTCTCCCTTTCTATTATTCTCTACATTTTCCCTATCCCTCATGCTGGCTTCCTATTGCTCTATCTCTTTCCTCTATAGTACTTTTAAAATGGCTTCTCATCACTCTTTTATTCTTATACACCTATGCTGGAGTTCTGTCTCTTCACTGGGACCCATATTCTTCTCTTTCTTTCATCCCCTATTCCCCCCCCAATACTTGCTTCCAGTCCCTCTTATCCATATTCCATCCTATATTACCATCCCCTTTCTTTCATGCCCTTAGTCCCTCATTGGTTTCTTCTTCTTTCATATCCTGCCCTAGACTTCCTGGACCCCTTTCCCTCTCTTATCTACCTTGTTATGTACATGAAGTGGGCATATTTGTCTTTTTTTGTCACAGGAGAAGATCTTTTTCACTGGAAAGAAATCCCTTCCAGTACGCACCATTAAATAAAGTGGAGCTCCGTACCACATTTCTAGCTAGTGAGGTGTGTATACCCAGGGCTTTAAGTTGGATGAAAAAACAGGGGGGTCTCTCAGGGGGCGTGATCAATGTAATTAAGGGCATGGCTGAAAAAACGCGTAAGCTAAAAATCTGTGTTTATCATAGTGTGCCGCCCGACTTGTATTTTGCTGTTTCTGTCATTGCATCCAGATATATGATACAACAAGTAACATCTTACATACAACAAGTCACATTGGCTTTGTCAATGGTTGTTAACTGTATAAGATAAATAAGCAGCAACTATGGCCTGTACAAAATATTGAATAAGCTTCGACTTAAAGTCCTGGTGACACCACGACAATGTTGCTGCTCCTCAGTTTCAAAAACAGAAGGGAAATACAGAGAGAAAATGACTCTTAAGGATTTTTTTTTTAATGGTGTGGCTATAGTCTACAGGTTGTTTCCCTCACAGCATCGGCTTTATGCTCAGTGCACTTACTCTGCACCCCCCACCCCCTTCCTTAGTGGGGCATATGCGGTGCAGTCGCAGCCATTTTGTAACAAGCATTTGCAATGCAATAGGTCTCGCATTTATACGAGTTTGAGCTATTGGCATTGTAAACGACAATGCCTTTTATTTATGTTTTAAAAACCCACACATAAATGAAAAAGGCATTGCCATTTACAGTGCCAATAGCTCAAACTCTTAACAACTGCGAGACCTATTGCATTGCAAATGCTTGTTCTAACTTTCAGCCATGCTGCACAGCAGCTAATCAGGTGTACAATACTGGTAAAGTAAATGTACATAGCCTATAGCTCTCCCATAGGTGAGACCTATTGGCACTGCCAATGCTTATTTTTCCTGGGTGGGTTTTTGCAGGTACTGGTGCCTTTAGTGGGAAGCTTGGACCACTGCGAGTCATGTGCTCCCAGGTTAAACCGTGTCCAGTGTTCCCTTTCACTCACTTACATTAATAAAACATAAAATAAAAAGCAAGGCTTGGTAGCAATCTTGCGTGTGGATCAATGTTCCTGGGAGATTTTCTGTTTTCACTTGAGGGGCTGTGCACGGGGCGACACCCCCTCTTTGTTCATTATCTCTGGTCCTACAGAGTTCAAGTTGATAAAAATGGGAATTGAGAGCAAGGGAACAGAATTCTAGGGGTTGTTTTCTGGTTCAATCAACCGAAGCTAACGCGATAGAAAGGTTATAAATGCTCGCTGGTGATATCTGAGGAGGAGCGCGCCGGCATCCGGACGAGCGTGGGCATGACGGGCTGGAGGAGCAGACTGAGCCATGTTCGGGGGAGGAATATTGATTTTGGCCCAGTGGAAGGACGTTCTTATTCGAATGTTTTATTTGAAAGTATAGTGACAGATTAAACCTTAGCTTACGTTTTGCCATACTGCCCAAATGTGCAGGGGACAGACAAATATTGTCATAGTCTTGGTGTAGGAGGTCAAACGCATCTCCTCTCACGGTTCGATTTCAAATCTGGTTTTAAATATTTTGGGAAGATAAGGGTAATTATTGACCCCGTCGCTATTATGAGTCCTGCAGGAAGACGGGGGGTAATTGTCTTTCACCCAGAGACTCCAGCTGCTCATGGCAGTAGTCCTCTGAAAATATTGGTCCAAAATGAGGAATAACCATGGTTTTCAAGGCTTATAGATTACCCTGATCATGTATCACTTCTACGCCGACTCTCAAGGTCCCGCTTCACGGAGTGGGGGTGCAGACATAGTTACATCGGCGTTTACAGGGAACACTTCGTAATGACGCCCTCAGGACTTTATTTGTGTGCTGTAGGAGGAGCAGCCCCTCCTGTCGTTGTTTGCATTTGCCTTAAACTGGTTATGGCATCTGCTGGCCCCTGAAGAGGGCTTCCTCCGGAGTAGGAGGGACCCAATGCGTACAGTGATGCAAGCTGGAAGGAGCCAGTTGCAAGGCTTTTGCCTTGCCCAAGACAGGGGACTCCACAGACAAAGTGAAAGTAACCCCATATCTGCGCTTTAATGCTCCTGCCATCACCGGAAGGCGATGGGAGGTCAAAGGGCAGCTTCTCAGTGCAAGAGAGAGTTGCCTATGCTGTCTATTGAAAGTAACGGGTCTTAAAGTCATCATCATATACGAGGTACCAGAGCAACTAGGAAAGTAAGGCAACCGTAATATAAACCCCAATGCAGCCACTGGTGCTATTAAGTGAGTATCCGCCATAGGCCAGTGCTTTAAAAATAAAAATGCATTTTATGGCACGTCTTAAGGTTCCAAACAGAACAAGATAAAGGGTGGTGTGGGGGATCCTGGGAGAGCGTATGAGAGAGAGGGGGAGCAGGAGGTGAGCCCAGGAGTGGTGCGCGAGCGCAGTCTGCTCTTTTTGGAAGCACATACTCGTGCTTGCATAAGGGTTATTAGGGTGAAAAAACATGTGTCCTAGGCTGCAGCGTGCGTGTTGGCGCCTATGGTTTGGAAATAGAGCTAGACCTATGTTTAGGGCATCAGCCAAAGTGAAATATTCGCAGTTAATCTTTATGGGCCTGAAAGAATATATATACGTAGTGTAAACGCTACAAATGAACAAGGGGGCTGGTTACAGCTGTTCGTATGAGCACGAGCTGCTCATATGCATCACATCTTGCTGTTGGTTGGAGACGTCCTCAAAAACAAAGACTCAGGGAAGTTACGAGATATCTAGTGATTCTTACAGGCTTAAAACAATGTATTATGCCTTGGTATATTTAAAGGGAAGCATGGGGGCTATGTGCAGCTGTTTAAATAAGCACAAGTTGCTCTGCGCGCCAGCTCTGACTGTTGGTTAGAGGCTAGATCGCACAGTCAGCAGAATTACGCGCCTATTAAGGGTTAAGAAATCCCGCAAGGAGAGCCACATCAAAGGCTCAACAGATTGCCAGGCAAGCTAAGGGTTATAGCATCCAAGTGATCAATCTTACCGCTGTCCGTGGCAAACGTCTCACGCCATGGAAGTGGGATCCGGGAATTGACTCGTTCTATATATGGAGGCGTGTTAGAAGCAATTAGTGACGCGCGTACGTGTCAAACCGCCAGTACAGATTTACGAAAAATACAGCAAGTGAAAACAGACTCGGTGCCTATGTTTTGCAGAGTTGATCCTAAAATGGGCAAGTAATTAACAAGCCTTCGCCGGGCTCGTGAGCATAATAAACAAGTGCTCACCAGGCAGACACGGCAGAACAACGAAAGAACGCACGCAAAGTGAAAGTAATCATTTCGCGGCCGCTTTGATGTTCTCAGTGGCCGTGCGGCTCACTGAAGAACATCAAAGCAGCCGCGAAATGATCACGCAGGCTGCCAAATGGTGCGCGCGCCCGGCGCACATGCACTGTAGTTGGCAGCCTGAAAGCACTGGTTTGCACTTCCAGATCCCCCTTTTACAAAAGCTCTCGCGAGAGCAGCGCTAAAGCGCTGGCTCAGGCGAGACCTAAAAAATAGGATGCAACTCCTGTTTTCAGCACTTTTATCTCTTTTTCCCCATCTATCTGTCCCTTTATTTCTCCCCACCTGCCCCCTTCACTCTTTCTCTCTTTCCCTTCCACTCTCCTCCCCATCCCTCTTAAAAACCCACAAAATGTTGCAGTTTACTTTGGCATAGATTTGATTTCCTTTTATTTTTTCTTTGGATCGCCACCAGGGGTTAATGGCGAACTCATACATAAAAGGTACATTTAATGTTCAGCGGGGGAGGATATCACCTAAAATGGATATATTAAACCCACTGCGTGCACAACAATTAGTGAAAGCAACAAACGGATCTTTGAGCGCCCGCGCTGCCCCCTCTGCACACACCAGCTGTGCCCTGATTTACAAGCCATTCTGCATTTTGCTCTGCGGGCTGCATGTCAGGAGACAAAAGAAAATAAATTCAAGTTTCATCCACTTTATAATGCAAGAAAAATATTTGTTCGGTTTCCTTCCCGGATAGGATAGATCATAACGTTCATTAACATTTCTGGCAAGTTAGTGTAGTGGTGCTCTGGTACACAGCTTAAAGTTCATATGAATTATGTACGACTGTCTCCTTTGCTTAGTTTCTTTTGTGTTTGTGTTTTTTTTCGTGTGGACTTTAATTTTGATTAACAGATAGTTGCTTTGCGTTGATTGTATTCTACACATAGTATAACTGTGCTTTAAATACTTTGTAAAAAAATATATAAACTGGGGTGAGTAGCGAGGTACCATAGTGCACAAGTAAAGCGATTGACAAAAAAACATAACTAAGAAACATTGCTATTTGGAACGCCAATAGTTTGAATGTTAACTATCGCGAGTCCTTTTGCAGGAGCAAAAAAAATCAACCTTGAAAAGGCTCCAAGTGGTTCAACACGCGGCAACGTGCTTAGTACTAAAGCTGCCTCGTAGGTCCTTGGCATCGGCAGCTTTGAATGCCCTTCATTGGCTCCCACTCCACAAAAGAATACTTTTTAAAATCCTCTTAATTACTTTTAGAGCCTCGCTCAAATTAGGACCTAAGTACCTCTTGGAGAGATTCACTCCCTACATTACATCAAGAACCCCCAGGGCCTCATCAGCCAACCTCCTTGAACCACCTACCTTTAGATGTAAAAGTAAAGGAGGAAAGACAGTGCCGTTCTGGGAACTAAGCGATACCAAGCTAGCCTGGCTGAAGGCGGCTGAAATGCCAGAAACCGGTCCTAGGAAGCTTGTTTCCGGTCCAGGGAAGGCATGGCTTGGCAGTTCGGGCTGGACTGTTCCCATGAGGCACAGGGTCAGACTGATTTGCATATGGCCATGTCTGAACTGGGGTGGCAGAGTGGGCTAAAGAACGGTGATGGATTAAACCCAGATCAGTTGACTGGGGGTGAGTGCTTGCAATGTTCAACACTCCGTCCATCATTTCCTTTGGTTTTTGTTCTGGGAACTAAGGCATGGAACAAGTTGCCTACCCATCTGAGACTGCAAAAAAATGAAACCCAATTCAGGAAATTGTTGAAAACCCGGATATTCAGCTCCAGAGACGAACTATGTCTGTCCCTCATCTAGTTGCCCTGAGAACCACCTCTCACCAGAGCCAGGATGCTCCTTTCAGAGTGGCAGTCAGCACTTTATAAATAACTTCATTACATTGTAAATGCTTGTTTTTTTGGGGTGCATCGAGTGAATAGCACACATTGCATCTTTATTGGGCTACACAACTTACTTTTTATATTAAAGTCCTGCTTTAACTTTATGGTAGGTTCATGGTTTTTATTTTACTAAGTTAAATACATTGTTGTAGCTTAACGTAATATATTATTTGTGAGCTTGTGACAAACACTAAAACATATGTAAATATATGTAAAGCAAAAAAAGCTGGAGCTGTATTTAGGCAGCAGCTTTAGCCACATCCTTTTTTCCCCCTGAGTTTATCATGTTGTTTTCTCTAGGTTACTGTTCTGCATTTCACAGATGCTGTAGACGAAAAGATTACGCTCTTTACAACAAGGCTTCTTTTCATTTCATTAGCTCCTCCTGATTTCCTTTCACAACTGTAGGACACATGCTAAGTTTTCACACAACAGCAGACTTTTAGCCTACTTTTTTTCTTGGAGAAATGCCAATACACTAGGATTTATTCACACCGCTACACAAGGCAGCCTAAAAACATTTTTGAGCTGCACCTATGTAACTTTAAACTCATACTCCAGCTTTACGGTACATGTATAGCTTTTATTTAAATTAGGCAGATATATTGCTTTGGCTCAACTCAACATATTTTAATGTCCTTCGGTAAAATAAACAAGCATTTGCAATGCAATAGGTCTCGCATTTACATGAGTCTGAGCTATTGACATTGCAAATAACAATGCCTTTTATTTTTGTTTTCATTTTTAAAACATAAAAGGCATTGTCATTTACAATGCCAATAGCTTAAACTTGTGTAAACACGAGACCTATTGCTTTGCGAATTCTTGTTATTGTTTATTTCCCGGCTCCACTTTCTCTGCTCTCCCTCCCAATCAGTCACGGGGCTCCAGCCTGCCTCACACAGCAGAGCCAGGCAGATGGAGAGGGAGGGTTGAACTGCAGCCTGCCTCGGAGCAGATGGCACTGCTGTCTGCGCCTGCCCTGCTCATGCAGCTGCCCGGGCCCAGTCTGCGCCTGCCCTGCTCCTGCTGCTGCCCCGGCCCTGCGGCCTGCCTCAGAGCAGAGGGCACTGCTGTCTGCGCCTGCCCTGCTCCTGCTGCTGCCCCGGCCCTGCGGCCTGCCTCAGAGCAGAGGGCACTGCTGTCTGCGCCTGCCCTGCTCCTGCCACTGCCCCGGCCCTGCGGCCTGCCTCGGAGCAGCGGGCACTGCTGTCTGCGCCTGCACTGCTCCTGCTGCTGCCCCGGAGCAGCGGGCACTGCTGTCTGCGCCTGCCCTGCTCCTGCTGCTGCCCCGGCCCTGCGGCCTGCCTCGGAGCAGCGGGCACTGCTGTCTGCGCCTGCCCTGCTCCTGCCACTGCCCCGGCCCTGTGGCCTGCCTCGGAGCAGAGGGCACTGCTGTCTGCGCCTGCCCTGCTCCTGCCGCTGCCCCGGCCCTGCAGCCTGCCTCAGAGCAGAGGGCACTGCTGTCTGTGCCTGCCCTGCTCCTGCCGCTGCCCCGGCCCTGCAGCCTGCCTCGGAGCAGCGGGCACTGCTGTCTGCGCCTGCCCTGCTCCTGCCACTGCCCCGGCCCTGCAGCCTGCCTCAGAGCAGAGGGCACTGCTGTCGCTGCCCCGGCCCTGCAGCCTGCCTCGGAGCAGCGGGCACTGCTGTCTGTGCCTGCCCTGCTCCTGCACCTGCCCCAGCCCTGCAGCCTGCCTCAGAGCAGAGGGCACTGCTGTCTGCGCCTGCCCTGCTCCTGCCGCTGCCCCGGCCCTGCAGCCTGCCTCAGAGCAGAGGGCACTGCTGTCTGCGCCTGCCCTGCTCCTGCCGCTGCCCCGGCCTGCTGCAGATCGGCGCATATAAATTCTCCCTGCTTCCACGGACAGAGTAAATCTACAGTCACACACGCAATCACTCATCATACGCTAGGGCCCATAACACTAGATTCACGCTATTACTCTATCCACACTGAATATAGGAGAGAAAACCTAAACCAATCTGCATCTACAATGAGGTCAATGCGACCTTAATGACATTGCCTTGAGTCATGATTTTAAACACAGGAGAAACATTTGAAACTCAATAAATGACAAAGGAATAAACACCCGACACCGGTATTCAAACAAATGCTTGTTTATCTAAAATTAATTCAAATGAAAAGTCAATCATCAGCAAAATCGTTATTCTCATAGTTACCTATTCTAGCTAAATGGATCAGGACTGGTCTCTCGGTAAAGTCTCTCGAGCTGCCGTCCTCAGCATGAAGTCCAAAATGCGATGACCGCAAGGAACGCGATGAATGTAAAGAGCGCAATGAACATGGACCCTCTCTAGTCTAACATTTTTATAGGGAAAATATCAAATAAAAAGTTACAAACAAATGTTGAATATCCGTTGAGCCACTGAGCAGAGCGAGCAGGAAAGGAAGTCTCTTGGTTACATTTAGAAAACCTCCGCTCAGGAAAAATCACAAAAATAAAAAATACAGAAGAAGGAAACTCGAGTTTACAAATGTTTCTTTCGTATAAGCTCTTTCTTGATATCTTAGCAGAGCCACCACAGCATTGTCATTGTTCATTGTGGCTTTATCCTTGTCCAAGGACAGTTGGATTCGTTCCCGGAGCTGCTGTCCTCACGGAAAACTTTCTACCCAGGCAAAAGCTGTGGTCAGGTGACTCTCGACCATGTTCAGCAAGACCTCTCGTCAAAATTCGATCACTCGAGTGCAGGCTGTAAATGGCAGCCATCTTGTTTTAGGCCAAAACGGACCATCTTAATTAATAGAGACACAAACAACATTACCACATCATAATGATTGTACAGTGTTAAACTCCACTAATACCCTTATGTGTATGTAATTATCTAGCCTTCTGCAACGCATTAAAGCATTAGCACACGTTATTTTAAACGCACAAACACAAAACAAATAGCACTTGTGAATAAAACCGCACGTTATTATTAAGCAACATATATGCATCCCACGTGTAGTTTCTCTCATTAGTAAATGTTGGTTAATCAAAACAAAACAAACTATTAATTAGTCGTTTCAAATTAGTGTTTTAAAATCAAAACATATAGACAAAACTGGAGCTTAAAACTCCATAAATTTTCAACAGAAAACTCTGCTCCAGCAATCCCCCCTTTGGTGATATCTTATCACCACAAAAACCAACCCAAAAAGAAAATTTTATTCCCAATTTTGAGGAGAAATAGAAATGTCTTTGTGACACAACATTAAACACCAGATTCCCTCACATCATCCCTCCTTGACTCCAAGTACACACTCTCCCTTAATTCCTCTAATTCTATTTCTTGTGGGTCTCTCCTTGACCTCTTTTGTTTCTTTTCAGCATTGCTTCTAATTATTCTCTTTTTCCCTCCCCTGTTTTTACAACACAAACACCCCAATCTTAATATCAATAAAGCAACAATTATACATGTCAAAGGAAACAATATTTTACCAATAATGGTACTACCTATCTTAGCAATAAAACTCTTAACAGCAACTATCTTATTAGCTATTTTAGTCCAGACACTTTCAGCTTCAAGTGGTACTAATTCTTCATGTAAATCAGTAATATTTTTGATATAGACCTTTAGGTCTCTGCTCTCGTCAGGAATGTAAGTGCAACAATGTTGAACTTTCAGCATTCCGCAGACTCCACCCTCCTTGGCTAACAGAATATCAAGGGCAAGTCGATTTTGCATAGACATGGCACGTACGGCAATCATCTCCGTATTTACCAAAAGAAACCCTCCAGCGGTACTTGTCGATAAACGATCCACCACTGTTGACAGTTTCCGAATCCCATATGCATTCAAAGAAATTCCCACTGCTGGAATTAAAGCTCCAAAAATGTCACCCACTATCTCTGACCAAGTTTCTCTCTTAAAACGTGTTAGTAAATTAATGTGTTCTACATCTTCTATTCTATCTATATGAAAAATCTTTGGAAAGACCAGGCCCACATAACACGTGCCATACCAATGGTCAGGCAACTTGTAATAAGCCTTGTTCCCACAAACATAATACATTCCTGGGAAAACTGGATCTTCACCACCTTTAAAACCCCATCCTGTTGCAATGAAGTATGTATAATGACACTCACTAGTCCCAACAAAATATGTATCATATTGGGATTTCTTCCTGGTAATGCATAGTTTACCCTTCTGTGGTGCATCTAAAGCCAAAGTTGGACTAGCCCCATTCTTCAACTCCTTTCCCATCTCAATGTCCCAAATTGTCTCACTCACTTTATATTTCCCTGCCTTCTCATACATGCTCATTCTCCTTTCCTCTACCATGTTTAGGAAAGCCTTCTCCTCTTCTTTCAGACTGCAAGTTAAATTATTTCTAAAAATGTAATCTAATGTTAATTCTTCTTTCTCAATAAAAATCTCACCAAAAATGTTACCTTCTTTAGCTGGATTTAGCTTTTTGTCCATAGGCAATTGCCCAAAAATGTTATCTTTGTTAGACATCTCATAATCTATTTTCCCTAACAAATAAAAAACACTACTTAACACACTACATGAAATTCCATACGTAGCTGGTAAATGGTGATAAGTAACACCCTCTGAAACAGATACAGGTAATTGCATACAAACGTAGCAATCGCTAACTTCCATTGTCTTTACGTATTCATACAACAACTTTGAAAAAACATTGCTAGAAAAATCATTGACCTATCTATATGCACGTAAGTGTTACTAATTCTAGTTGGAACTACCTTTTGTGAATTCTTTCCTACATTAGTCACATTCTCAGTATGTATTACTAAAGCGTCTAATGTAACCCTAAAGGTAACTAATAAAGCTAAAACACCCCATAATAGCATTAATAATCCAGTACAGCAGCAGCACATTTTACACCATCTTTTCAAGAAGGCACATCTACTTTGATTATTCTCTGTGTTAGCCATTTTACTACTTTGGCAGTGTCTTTTGACTTAGCCTCTTCTACTCCACTACTGAGTTTAAAACTCTAGATTATTTCACACAGCTAATTTCAGATTTTCTTTTTTCACTTTCCTCCAAGTGACTCTTTCAATTCACTCAGTTTGGATTTTCATCACTTTTCACTTCTTCTTCAACAACATCAAATTGTATCAGATCATCAACAACATCCTGTGCATCCGACTCTTCTCCAATGTCAGTCAGGATAACTTTCAGGATTCCAACAGTTTTCTCCTCAACCACTTCTCGTACGGTCCCCTCTGGATTTCCTTGACTCTCTGCCTCTTCACCTTCAGACAGTGCCACATACGTCCATTCCGGTGACCTATACTTTTGGTTAGGTTTTCTGATTCTCTTGATCTCCTCTGGTTCTTTTGAGACCTTCTGTTTTCCACCTTTTGCTTGATTCTGACTGGACAACTCGTTCACCTGTTCAGCTTTCGATGAACTTGAACTTGCACTTGCTCGTGTCAGTCTGTACCTTAGCCTCTTTATTCTGTTAGGCCAAAGATCTCCTCTTACACTCCTTTTTGGTCTCACTTCTTTATTATTTCTTTCTCCAATCCAAGTTCTCTTTCTCAGAACTCGACCGTCTGATTTTTCATTGTCACTTTCATCCGATTCTGTTTCATTTGCCTCTTGTTCTTCAACAATTTTCTTTCGCTCCACAGTCTTTCCCACCACTGATTGAGACTTCCCTAATTCTGTCCCTCCTCGGGTCTCCAACACGCAATCTTCTTGCTGTCTACTTGTCCCTTCACCTAGCTTATCAGGAATGTTCCCTACACCTCCTCGGGGGTCTTCCGCAATCTGTCCCTCTCTAACTTCTTCTGACCCTGCTTCTTCAGGTATAATCTCAAGTGGATTCTCAACCTCCTCATCTGATTCAGGAGTAGTCTCTGTGGAATTGCTCCTTTCTCTTCTACCGCTTGTTGGAACTTCAGGCACTCTCACAGAATCCGATCTCTCCTCTGAGACTCTCAATGTTTCTCTTGAAGCCTCTCTCGGAAAAGGGAAAGAATCACTCAACTCTCTTTCTCCTTCACCCCTTTCAGGATTTTTCCCCCTTCTCACTGGTTCAGTTTCTGCATCATCACTGGAATCTGATTCTTCAAAATACTCCTTACCAGTCCCATCCTTTGGATTTGGAACTCTCAGAGTATGACTCGCATGCACCCAGTTTTTCACACCGGCACACTTCACTGCAGTTGTCGTAGTTAGAATGACTTGTCTTGGCCTTCCCCACCTTGGAACCAAGCAATTTCTTCTCCTGTGCACCTTAATCCTCACCCAGTCCCCTGGACTCAGATCATGGGCTTGCTTCTTCTCAAGTGTAGTAGCGTCTTCTCCAACCTGGTGAAACACAGAATGAACTGCGTCAGCCAGGCCTTTACAGTAATCCAAAATCATGTCATCAGTTATTGTCATCAACTTGTTGACAGGCACAAATGCATGTCTCATCGCACGTCCCATTAAGATTTCGTGCGGACTCAAACCTGTGGTTCTATCTGGAGTAGACCTAATAGTCATCAGCACTAGAGGCAAGACATCAGGCCATTTCATTCCAGTGGCTAAACACATCTTACCAATTCAATTTTTTATTGTGCCGTTCATCTGTTCAACGACTCCAGAAGCCTCTGGTCTGTATGCACAATGTAGCTTCTGCTGTATGCTCAATGCTTCACAAATTAAACCCATGAGTTCATTATAGAAGTGTCCACCTCTATCAGACTCAATCGTCACTGGGAACCCGTACCTAGGAATCAACTCCCTTAACAGTAGCTTTGCAACTGATATTCCATCATTTCTCCTAGTCGGATAGGCCTCCACCCATCTTGAGAACAAACAGACTACCACTAGAACATACCTCAATTTGTTCACTTGGGGCATTTCAATGAAATCTATTTGCATCCTGGTAAAAGGACATCCTTCTCTGCCTATTGTTCCTAGGCTCACCACTGTCTTTTTCCCAGTATTGAACTGCTGACAAATCAAACATCTCTGACAGATGCTCTCTGCAATTAACCTGAACTTTGCATTGTACCAGGTTTGCTTAAAGGACCTAATCATTGCGTCCCTTCCCAAATGTCCTTGGCCATGATACATTCTTGCCATTGTCGACAGCATTGAGTTGGGCATGACTGGTCTACCATCTCTGTAGATCCAAACATGATCTGTTTCTCTTGGGGCACAACCTGCCTTGATCCAATCTCTCATTTCCTCATCTCCTGCCTCATCCTGCAACTGCTTCACTTCATCCCACGTTTCTAGGACATTAGTAAACATCACAGAACAAAAAGACATTTCCCTCTCTCGTGCCCTATTAATCGAATGATTGTTCTTAGCACAATATTGTGCTATGTCGTTGGCAAATCTATTACCAAGAGTAACAAAATCATCTCCTTGTCCATGAGCAGCACACTTCACAACTGCTAACTCCTTAGGCAGCTGTATCGCCTCAAGCAATTTTCCAATCACTTCAGCATTCTTTATTGGAGTCCCACTCGACGTCAAGAAACCTCTCTGTAGCCAAAGCTGGCCAAAATCATGCACAACTCCAAATCCGTACTGACTATCAGTCATCACAGTCACTCTCAGATTCTTTCCAATTTTGCAAGCTTTTGTCAATGCTACCAATTCAGCCACTTGAGCAGATCTCACTCCTTTCAAAGGCGAAGCTTCCATAACTTCTGAAACCTTGCACACTGCATATGCTGCACTTAGCACACCATCATCAGTTCTCAAACATGATCCATCCACAAACAACACATGATCACTCTCAGGCAACGGCAAATCTCTTATGTCTGGTCTTGGTTTTGTGCAATAGTCAAGCACATCCAAACAATCATGATCAACATCATCTCCCACATTCACATTGTCAGCATCTGGTAACAACGTTGCTGGATTCACATTCACACATCTCTCAAGAGTCACGTTTGATGCTCCCAGAATGATTTTCTCATATTTAGTCAGCCGACTATGTGACATGTACTGAGTCCTGCTTCTTGTCAAAAGAATTGCCACATCATGAGGTACGAATACCCGTACAGGATATCCCATTATTATACCCTCACTCTGTTCCAAACTTCTGCATGTAGCAGCTACCGCTTTCAGGCAACCTGGCAAACCCACAGCTATGGGGTCAAGTGCCGATGAGAAGTACGCAATCGGCCTTCTCAGTTGTCCATGCTTCTGAATTAACACTGAAAGTGCACATCCATTTCTTTCACTGCAGTACAACTCAAACTCTTTCTCATAGTCTGGCATTCCCAAAGCAGGGGCTTCACACATTCTGCTCTTTAACTCTTCAAATGCTGCCATTTGTTCTCCATCTAGTTCCAATGGATCTCTCACCTCACTTTTTGTCAGCTTAATCAGTGGCTTTGCTATCAGGGAGAAATTACTTATCCACTGACGACAATAACCCACCATCCCCAGAAACATCCTCACCTCTCTCTGGGTCATCGGGGCTCTCATTCCTCTGATAATTTTGATCCTGTCATCAGTCAGCTTTCTCAGACCTTTTTCAATATTGTGTCCAAGATAATGCACCTCTTTCTTGCAAAATTGCAATTTGGCTGGAGATACCTTTAACCCTCCATCTGCCAGATGATTCAGTAAAGCTATGGTATCTACTTCACAAGCTTCACGAGTCTTTGATGCCACAAGTAAGTCATCGATGTACTGCACTAGTACTGAGCTTTCAGGCATGATCAAACTCTCCAATGACTTTTTCAATAACTGATTGAATATCGAAGGACTCTCTGTATACCCCTGTGGGATACGACACCATGCTAAAATACGCTGGCCAAACCGGAATGCAAAAATCGGCTGGCTGTCATGATGCAATGGAATTGAAAAGAAAGCATGACACAAATCAATCACTGTGTACCACTCAGCATCATGTGGAATCTGATACAAAATCACTGAAGGATTTGGCACAATGGGACAACACGCCACCACAATTTTGTTACCTTTTCTCAAATCTTGCACAATCCTGAACTTTCCATTAGGTTTCTTCAGCCCCATTATCGGTGAATTACACGGGCTACTCAGTAACTCCCTCAAAACACCCTGTTGAATCATCTTGTCAATTATAGGAGTAATTCCCTCAATTATTTCTGGTGTCAATCTGTACTGTGGGATATTAGGGTAAGTGATTCCCTCTTTCACTGAAATCTTCACTGGATCTACATTATTCATCAATCCCACATCTTCTCCAGTAAAATCCCAAACCGCTGTTTTCACTGTGTTTCTCAACTCCTGAGGCAAATCATCTGGATTAAACACAGCATATGTACCAACAATCTCACTCTCTCTATTATCTAGAGTCATCCGGTACAAGATATCCTCATCTGGTGTCTCAAAAGCTATTCCATCCGGAGTACAGAAAATTGTACAATTCATCTTGCACAATAAGTCCCTACCTAACAAGTTCACTGGACTTGTGTCACAGACTACGAATCTGTGCATGTCTGAAAATTTCCCTATTCTTACCCTTACTGGTTCGGTAAAACGAGTCTTAATCTGTGTATTAGCTACACCAACTACTTGGATTGCTTCGTCCGAGAGAGGAAGATTTCTAATATCTGCTGACCTGACAGTTGATCTCGTCTCACCTGTGTCTACCAAAAAAGTAACACTCTCCCCATTTATTTTCCCATCTACAAATGGTCCTGCCTGGTCTATTTCTAGAGTTGCACCAAGTATGCACTCTTCCTCCTCTCTTCGCACCGTCAATAGTCCCCTTCAGACTCACTCCCCTCATTCTTTAACCAGTACTGCTGTACCAGGTTAGAACGTCTCGGTTTGTTTACCTGCTCATCATTGTAGAATCCTGAGTCCTGGTTATACTTTTGGGACCCTCTTTTCTGCGGCAAGGGCGGTTTTGGCTCTTGACTCTGCTGTCTGACAACCTTCTGCTGTTGCTGCTGTTGATTACACCCCTCGTTCTGCACCTGTTGATTTAATGGTTTATTTTCATTACTCACTAATGGTGGATTGGTACACTCGGATCTCCAATGCCCCAATTGTCCACAGTTGTGACAAGGGAACTTTTTCTTTGCTTCCTCCAAATTCCCCTTTTCCTGCAAATCTAGGTCTAATTCCTGGATTATTTGCCTGTTCCATCAACTGTGCTTCTTGTCTCTCAGCCACTTTCACCTGTGCCCACATTGCTTTCTCTTTCAGCTTTCTCTGCTTTGCCTCAATCTCATCACTGAAGTACTTTGCATGTCTCAGGATTTCATCAATCTTTTTACTCTGCCAATCAACTGTATGCTCACGAATCCTTTCACTGATTTCAGGTCTCAGGCCATATACAAACCTGTATACAAAATGACTCAAATCCTTGTCACCCAGGTGTTCGTCTCCACTGAACTGTTTAAAAGCCAGTATCAGCCTTTCGTAAAAAGCATGAACTGATTCTTTTGCTTCCTGATGTGTTCGATCTATCTTAACCCAGTCTGTTTCTTTCGGGGGTACTTTATTTTTCAGGAACACAATTACCTGCTCGTACTTCTTCATTACCTCTGGATCTGGTGCTCCTGTTTTCGGGTCTCTTGGATACTCCTTAGCAGGCCAATCTACAACTATTTTACACTCTGCCCACAAGTCTGCTGGAACAATTATATCAAACAGACTATTCAGGTCAATCCACAGCACTTTTAACAATTTCACAAACCTGTCTACCTGCCTATACCACTCGACGGGCTTTTCTCTCAGTTGAGGAAAATCATTCGTAAATGATAAAATATCCTGTCTAGTCCATGGGCCATGTACATATCCTCCTCCAGGAATTTCTCTCATAGGATAAGCATCCACTGTTTTCTCCTTTTCTCTCACAGGGAAAGCTGAGTAAGTCCTGTCCACTGAATCTTCCCTTTTCTTGTACCATCTATCCTTCCACTTTTCTACATCACCCCATTTTCTCAATAAGGCAATCATTTCCTTAATCTGTCCTGTTCTACCAGCACCATTTAGATTTTCAATATCCTGGTCTGTAAAATCCACCCTGTAAGGCTTCTGCAAAGCTTTCACCTTATCCATGTCAACTCCCTGTTCACTCGCTATTGCTTTTAACCTGTCATGTGTACTCTTAGCCCTCCAGGTGATACTTTTACACATAAATAACAACTCTCCATCATGATGGTTTTTGAGTATATCTGTAGGAATTGTCCCCGCAATAAGCTCCTCCAATTCTATGCGCAACCTGGCTACATCAATTGCCTGTGAATCTTTATCCTTCTTTTGAAGAACTTTCAACCAATCATTCAGATCTTCAGCTGTTATTTCAGTAGACCTTTTCACTGCACCCACTTGTTCTGTCATCCTCTGTGGTTCCAAAATCGTTCCTCCCAAACAACCAGTATTCAATCCTGAATTAGGCTGTACATCTAATCCTCCACCACATGTGTCATGTCTCGACTGCCTCAAATCATTTCCTCCTGTTCTCACTCTGGATTCCTCCAAAGTACAAGTACCAACCAAACCATTTCCAACATAAGGAACTGTCAAATTATTCTCACCCATTCTTTGTTTATCAAAAATAGGCACAACCGGACCAATTGTTACAGGCACTGTAACAGCTTCAAGATTTTTCGTCAGCTCGCGGATTTTCTCAGTCAGCTCAGATGTTGTTCTGGCTAATTCCCTTGTTTTCTCTTCACTGACTCGATTCTCTCTCTCTCGCTCTCTCTCTCTCTTTCCCTTTCCGTGAAAGAGCTACCACTTTTCAGATCAGGTGTCACAACTTCAGTTTTAATGATTCGCAAAGTATCTTTTACAGGAGTAGAAACTGGCGTACTCTCTTCTGGTTCTGGTCTATACGGAGGTGGTCTCTTGTAAATCATGTCATCCAAGACCTCATCCTCGTAATCATTAGCCCCATACCTTCTCACTTCCGTATCAGGCACCTTTCCTGCACCTTTCCTCCCTTCCGCTTCTTCAACAGTTCTCATAGGATATAATCCTTCTGACAATCTAGCATCTCGCCATCTCCTCATTCGATCATGATGAGTCTCACGATCATATTTTCTCCCAAAAAAGGACCTATAATTGCCTCCACTCCTCTGCTTTTCTCGCTCATGCACCTCATCTTCCCATTCCACCAACGCCTCAAACTGTGTCGGCCTTGGTCTAGGCTCTAGACACATCATCTTTTCCCGTAAATTCCTCAACACGGCCAGATTAAATGAACCATGTTCCGGGAATGCTAAGACACCATCTTCTTTAGTATACTTAGCCCAGTTGTCTAACCATATACAGGTATGATACCCATATTTCGCAACCATGAAGGATGCAGGAGTTCTTGTCGGAGGTAGCAATTCACCTTCTCTAGTTATTATGTTTTTATCCTTGTCGAACCATCTTTTAATTTTACCGAACAAGGATTTATTTTTCTTTTCCTCCGGTTGATAATACATTTTCGCGTTCACTACAACCCTCTAGTCCTTTCCGCAACTGTACGATCTTTTGTCCAATAACAGCGCCGACTCCCACCAACGCACCTATCCCGGAGCGTCTACGTCACCCTGTACTCCTTCCAATCCCTGCGCGGCTCACACTAATGCACCAATCCCAGCGCGAGCACTATTCCAATCCACTGCCCAATCACAGCGCGGTCTGTATGACGTCAGTAGTCGCTGGAGTCGCTTCTGCTCCTGTCTCCTATCACTCGTCTACCCCTCCTTTACAAAGCCCCCTCAGTAGACTTCGTTTCAGATTCTACAAAATCTATTAGTTACAACATATAAACATCTCCATTGTCTGCTTCGCTAACCACAGAATAGTAAAGAAAATCTTTCTCACAAGAATCCCGCTTCTCTCTAGAACAGCGCTTACTTCTGCTCCACCACGGAATTATTACTTTCGTTGACACAGTAGTACATCCCCCTACTCTGCCCTTCTAACATGCATCCATTAACTGTTTCCTCTAGGACTGCTCCAAAGAGTCTTACAATCAATTAAATGCTCATACATTTACGCACTTTTACACCAGAAAATGTAGAACATGCGCACAGAATCCTGCCTTTCCCGAGAACAGCGAACAGTCTGTCCCACTACAGAATTATAACACACATTAACCAAGCAGCTTACCTCTGCCCAGTCCTTCAGACAAGCTCAGAGAATACCTATTACTACTCCAGCGATAAGCTTTAACGGCGAACCTTACGGATCCCTGGGACTTGAGACCAGAGTTTCACAGATCACCTTCGCTACCATACGCACTCCTTTTATACCGAAAATATATCCCTAATAGTAACACACGACGATGTCACTGATTCCGAACCCAGACAATGTGACGCGCAACTTCAATTGTCACACGTTTTTCCCCGCATACGTACAGGGCCAACAATCCCGTTTTTCCCGAGAGCAGCACTTACTTCCCTCTGCCCTACTACGGAACCGTCACCAGCTCCCAAGTTCCAGAAGCCGTACACACTACATAAAACTCAACACGACGACTTCAACATAAAGTATTAGTACATATACCAACATCAATCAATCAATAAATCAAAAGCCTTTATACAAGCAATCTAATCAGATCAAGACAATGATCAAACCATCATACTGCTACCAGGAAACTGCTGCAGATCGGCGCATATAAATTCTCCCTGCTTCCACGGACAGAGTAAATCTACAGTCACACACGCAATCACTCATCATACGCTAGGGCCCATAACACTAGATTCACGCTATTACTCTATCCACACTGAATATAGGAGAGAAAACCTAAACCAATCTGCATCTACAATGAGGTCAATGCGACCTTAATGACATTGCCTTGAGTCATGATTTTAAACACAGGAGAAACATTTGAAACTCAATAAATGACAAAGGAATAAACACCAGACACCGGTATTCAAACAAATGCTTGTTTATCTAAAATTAATTCAAATGAAAAGTCAATCATCAGCAAAATCGTTATTCTCATAGTTACCTATTCTAGCTAAATGGATCAGGACTGGTCTCTCGGTAAAGTCTCTCGAGCTGCCGTCCTCAGCATGAAGTCCAAAATGCGATGACCGCAAGGAACGCGATGAATGTAAAGAGCGCAATGAACATGGACTCTCTCTAGTCTAACATTTTTATAGGGAAAATATCAAATAAAAAGTTACAAACAAATGTTGAATATCCGTTGAGCCACTGAGCAGAGCGAGCAGGAAAGGAAGTCTCTTGGTTACATTTAGAAAACCTCCGCTCAGGAAAAATCACAAAAATAAAAAATACAGAAGAAGGAAACTCGAGTTTACAAATGTTTCTTTCGTATAAGCTCTTCCTTGATATCTTAGCAGAGCCACCGCAGCATTGTCATTGTTCATTGTGGCTTTATCCTTGTCCAAGGACAGTTGGATTCGTTCCCGGAGCTGCTGTCCTCACGGAAAACTTTCTACCCAGGCAAAAGCTGTGGTCAGGTGACTCTCGACCATGTTCAGCAAGACCTCTCGTCAAAATTCGATCACTCGAGTGCAGGCTGTAAATGGCAGCCATCTTGTTTTAGGCCAAAACGGACCATCTTAATTAATAGAGACACAAACAACATTACCACATCATAATGATTGTACAGTGTTAAACTCCACTAATACCCTTATGTGTATGTAATTATCTAGCCTTCTGCAACGCATTAAAGCATTAGCACACGTTATTTTAAACGCACAAACACAAAACAAATAGCACTTGTGAATAAAACCGCACGTTATTATTAAGCAACATATATGCATCCCACGTGTAGTTTCTCTCATTAGTAAATGTTGGTTAATCAAAACAAAACAAACTATTAATTAGTCGTTTCAAATTAGTGTTTTAAAATCAAAACATATAGACAAAACTGGAGCTTAAAACTCCATAAATTTTCAACAGAAAACTCTGCTCCAGCAATCCCCCCTTTGGTGATATCTTATCACCACAAAAACCAACCCAAAAAGAAAATTTTATTCCCAATTTTGAGGAGAAATAGAAATGTCTTTGTGACACAACATTAAACACCAGATTCCCTCACATCATCCCTCCTTGACTCCAAGTACACACTCTCCCTTAATTCCTCTAATTCTATTTCTTGTGGGTCTCTCCTTGACCTCTTTTGTTTCTTTTCAGCATTGCTTCTAATTATTCTCTTTTTCCCTCCCCTGTTTTTACAACACAAACACCCCAATCTTAATATCAATAAAGCAACAATTATACATGTCAAAGGAAACAATATTTTACCAATAATGGTACTACCTATCTTAGCAATAAAACTCTTAACAGCAACTATCTTATTAGCTATTTTAGTCCAGACACTTTCAGCTTCAAGTGGTACTAATTCTTCATGTAAATCAGTAATATTTTTGATATAGACCTTTAGGTCTCTGCTCTCGTCAGGAATGTAAGTGCAACAATGTTGAACTTTCAGCATTCCGCAGACTCCACCCTCCTTGGCTAACAGAATATCAAGGGCAAGTCGATTTTGCATAGACATGGCACGTACGGCAATCATCTCCGTATTTACCAAAAGAAACCCTCCAGCGGTACTTGTCGATAAACGATCCACCACTGTTGACAGTTTCCGAATCCCATATGCATTCAAAGAAATTCCCACTGCTGGAATTAAAGCTCCAAAAATGTCACCCACTATCTCTGACCAAGTTTCTCTCTTAAAACGTGTTAGTAAATTAATGTGTTCTACATCTTCTATTCTATCTATATGAAAAATCTTTGGAAAGACCAGGCCCACATAACACGTGCCATACCAATGGTCAGGCAACTTGTAATAAGCCTTGTTCCCACAAACATAATACATTCCTGGGAAAACTGGATCTTCACCACCTTTAAAACCCCATCCTGTTGCAATGAAGTATGTATAATGACACTCACTAGTCCCAACAAAATATGTATCATATTGGGATTTCTTCCTGGTAATGCATAGTTTACCCTTCTGTGGTGCATCTAAAGCCAAAGTTGGACTAGCCCCATTCTTCAACTCCTTTCCCATCTCAATGTCCCAAATTGTCTCACTCACTTTATATTTCCCTGCCTTCTCATACATGCTCATTCTCCTTTCCTCTACCATGTTTAGGAAAGCCTTCTCCTCTTCTTTCAGACTGCAAGTTAAATTATTTCTAAAAATGTAATCTAATGTTAATTCTTCTTTCTCAATAAAAATCTCACCAAAAATGTTACCTTCTTTAGCTGGATTTAGCTTTTTGTCCATAGGCAATTGCCCAAAAATGTTATCTTTGTTAGACATCTCATAATCTATTTTCCCTAACAAATAAAAAACACTACTTAACACACTACATGAAATTCCATACGTAGCTGGTAAATGGTGATAAGTAACACCCTCTGAAACAGATACAGGTAATTGCATACAAACGTAGCAATCGCTAACTTCCATTGTCTTTACGTATTCATACAACAACTTTGAAAAAACATTGCTAGAAAAATCATTGACCTATCTATATGCACGTAAGTGTTACTAATTCTAGTTGGAACTACCTTTTGTGAATTCTTTCCTACATTAGTCACATTCTCAGTATGTATTACTAAAGCGTCTAATGTAACCCTAAAGGTAACTAATAAAGCTAAAACACCCCATAATAGCATTAATAATCCAGTACAGCAGCAGCACATTTTACACCATCTTTTCAAGAAGGCACATCTACTTTGATTATTCTCTGTGTTAGCCATTTTACTACTTTGGCAGTGTCTTTTGACTTAGCCTCTTCTACTCCACTACTGAGTTTAAAACTCTAGATTATTTCACACAGCTAATTTCAGATTTTCTTTTTTCACTTTCCTCCAAGTGACTCTTTCAATTCACTCAGTTTGGATTTTCATCACTTTTCACTTCTTCTTCAACAACATCAAATTGTATCAGATCATCAACAACATCCTGTGCATCCGACTCTTCTCCAATGTCAGTCAGGATAACTTTCAGGATTCCAACAGTTTTCTCCTCAACCACTTCTCGTACGGTCCCCTCTGGATTTCCTTGACTCTCTGCCTCTTCACCTTCAGACAGTGCCACATACGTCCATTCCGGTGACCTATACTTTTGGTTAGGTTTTCTGATTCTCTTGATCTCCTCTGGTTCTTTTGAGACCTTCTGTTTTCCACCTTTTGCTTGATTCTGACTGGACACCTCGTTCACCTGTTCAGCTTTCGATGAACTTGAACTTGCACTTGCTCGTGTCAGTCTGTACCTTAGCCTCTTTATTCTGTTAGGCCAAAGATCTCCTCTTACACTCCTTTTTGGTCTCACTTCTTTATTATTTCTTTCTCCAATCCAAGTTCTCTTTCTCAGAACTCGACCCTCTGATTTTTCATTGTCACTTTCATCCGATTCTGTTTCATTTGCCTCTTGTTCTTCAACAATTTTCTTTCGCTCCACAGTCTTTCCCACCACTGATTGAGACTTCCCTAATTCTGTCCCTCCTCGGGTCTCCAACACGCAATCTTCTTGCTGTCTACTTGTCCCTTCACCTAGCTTATCAGGAATGTTCCCTACACCTCCTCGGGGGTCTTCCGCAATCTGTCCCTCTCTAACTTCTTCTGACCCTGCTTCTTCAGGTATAATCTCAAGTGGATTCTCAACCTCCTCATCTGATTCAGGAGTAGTCTCTGTGGAATTGCTCCTTTCTCTTCTACCGCTTGTTGGAACTTCAGGCACTCTCACAGAATCCGATCTCTCCTCTGAGACTCTCAATGTTTCTCTTGAAGCCTCTCTCGGAAAAGGGAAAGAATCACTCAACTCTCTTTCTCCTTCACCCCTTTCAGGATTTTTCCCCCTTCTCACTGGTTCAGTTTCTGCATCATCACTGGAATCTGATTCTTCAAAATACTCCTTACCAGTCCCATCCTTTGGATTTGGAACTCTCAGAGTATGACTCGCATGCACCCAGTTTTTCACACCGGCACACTTCACTGCAGTTGTCGTAGTTAGAATGACTTGTCTTGGCCTTCCCCACCTTGGAACCAAGCAATTTCTTCTCCTGTGCACCTTAATCCTCACCCAGTCCCCTGGACTCAGATCATGGGCTTGCTTCTTCTCAAGTGTAGTAGCGTCTTCTCCAACCTGGTGAAACACAGAATGAACTGCGTCAGCCAGGCCTTTACAGTAATCCAAAATCATGTCATCAGTTATTGTCATCAACTTGTTGACAGGCACAAATGCATGTCTCATCGCACGTCCCATTAAGATTTCGTGCGGACTCAAACCTGTGGTTCTATCTGGAGTAGACCTAATAGTCATCAGCACTAGAGGCAAGACATCAGGCCATTTCATTCCAGTGGCTAAACACATCTTACCAATTCAATTTTTTATTGTGCCGTTCATCTGTTCAACGACTCCAGAAGCCTCTGGTCTGTATGCACAATGTAGCTTCTGCTGTATGCTCAATGCTTCACAAATTAAACCCATGAGTTCATTATAGAAGTGTCCACCTCTATCAGACTCAATCGTCACTGGGAACCCGTACCTAGGAATCAACTCCCTTAACAGTAGCTTTGCAACTGATATTCCATCATTTCTCCTAGTCGGATAGGCCTCCACCCATCTTGAGAACAAACAGACTACCACTAGAACATACCTCAATTTGTTCACTTGGGGCATTTCAATGAAATCTATTTGCATCCTGGTAAAAGGACATCCTTCTCTGCCTATTGTTCCTAGGCTCACCACTGTCTTTTTCCCAGTATTGAACTGCTGACAAATCAAACATCTCTGACAGATGCTCTCTGCAATTAACCTGAACTTTGCATTGTACCAGGTTTGCTTAAAGGACCTAATCATTGCGTCCCTTCCCAAATGTCCTTGGCCATGATACATTCTTGCCATTGTCGACAGCATTGAGTTGGGCATGACTGGTCTACCATCTCTATAGATCCAAACATGATCTGTTTCTCTTGGGGCACAACCTGCCTTGATCCAATCTCTCATTTCCTCATCTCCTGCCTCATCCTGCAACTGCTTCACTTCATCCCACGTTTCTAGGACATTAGTAAACATCACAGAACAAAAAGACATTTCCCTCTCTCGTGCCCTATTAATCGAATGATTGTTCTTAGCACAATATTGTGCTATGTCGTTGGCAAATCTATTACCAAGAGTAACAAAATCATCTCCTTGTCCATGAGCAGCACACTTCACAACTGCTAACTCCTTAGGCAGCTGTATCGCCTCAAGCAATTTTCCAATCACTTCAGCATTCTTTATTGGAGTCCCACTCGACGTCAAGAAACCTCTCTGTAGCCAAAGCTGGCCAAAATCATGCACAACTCCAAATCCGTACTGACTATCAGTCATCACAGTCACTCTCAGATTCTTTCCAATTTTGCAAGCTTTTGTCAATGCTACCAATTCAGCCACTTGAGCAGATCTCACTCCTTTCAAAGGCGAAGCTTCCATAACTTCTGAAACCTTGCACACTGCATATGCTGCACTTAGCACACCATCATCAGTTCTCAAACATGATCCATCCACAAACAACACATGATCACTCTCAGGCAACGGCAAATCTCTTATGTCTGGTCTTGGTTTTGTGCAATAGTCAAGCACATCCAAACAATCATGATCAACATCATCTCCCACATTCACATTGTCAGCATCTGGTAACAACGTTGCTGGATTCACATTCACACATCTCTCAAGAGTCACGTTTGATGCTCCCAGAATGATTTTCTCATATTTAGTCAGCCGACTATGTGACATGTACTGAGTCCTGCTTCTTGTCAAAAGAATTGCCACATCATGAGGTACGAATACCCGTACAGGATATCCCATTATTATACCCTCACTCTGTTCCAAACTTCTGCATGTAGCAGCTACCGCTTTCAGGCAACCTGGCAAACCCACAGCTACGGGGTCAAGTGCCGATGAGAAGTACGCAATCGGCCTTCTCAGTTGTCCATGCTTCTGAATTAACACTGAAAGTGCACATCCATTTCTTTCACTGCAGTACAACTCAAACTCTTTCTCATAGTCTGGCATTCCCAAAGCAGGGGCTTCACACATTCTGCTCTTTAACTCTTCAAATGCTGCCATTTGTTCTCCATCTAGTTCCAATGGATCTCTCACCTCACTTTTTGTCAGCTTAATCAGTGGCTTTGCTATCAGGGAGAAATTACTTATCCACTGACGACAATAACCCACCATCCCCAGAAACATCCTCACCTCTCTCTGGGTCATCGGGGCTCTCATTCCTCTGATAATTTTGATCCTGTCATCAGTCAGCTTTCTCAGACCTTTTTCAATATTGTGTCCAAGATAATGCACCTCTTTCTTGCAAAATTGCAATTTGGCTGGAGATACCTTTAACCCTCCATCTGCCAGATGATTCAGTAAAGCTATGGTATCTACTTCACAAGCTTCACGAGTCTTTGATGCCACAAGTAAGTCATCGATGTACTGCACTAGTACTGAGCTTTCAGGCATGATCAAACTCTCCAATGACTTTTTCAATAACTGATTGAATATCGAAGGACTCTCTGTATACCCCTGTGGGATACGACACCATGCTAAAATACGCTGGCCAAACCGGAATGCAAAAATCGGCTGGCTGTCATGATGCAATGGAATTGAAAAGAAAGCATGACACAAATCAATCACTGTGTACCACTCAGCATCATGTGGAATCTGATACAAAATCACTGAAGGATTTGGCACAATGGGACAACACGCCACCACAATTTTGTTACCTTTTCTCAAATCTTGCACAATCCTGAACTTTCCATTAGGTTTCTTCAGCCCCATTATCGGTGAATTACACGGGCTACTCAGTAACTCCCTCAAAACACCCTGTTGAATCATCTTGTCAATTATAGGAGTAATTCCCTCAATTATTTCTGGTGTCAATCTGTACTGTGGGATATTCGGGTAAGTGATTCCCTCTTTCACTGAAATCTTCACTGGATCTACATTATTCATCAATCCCACATCTTCTCCAGTAAAATCCCAAACCGCTGTTTTCACTGTGTTTCTCAACTCCTGAGGCAAATCATCTGGATTAAACACAGCATATGTACCAACAATCTCACTCTCTCTATTATCTAGAGTCATCCGGTACAAGATATCCTCATCTGGTGTCTCAAAAGCTATTCCATCCGGAGTACAGAAAATTGTACAATTCATCTTGCACAATAAGTCCCTACCTAACAAGTTCACTGGACTTGTGTCACAGACTACGAATCTGTGCATGTCTGAAAATTTCCCTATTCTTACCCTTACTGGTTCGGTAAAACGAGTCTTAATCTGTGTATTAGCTACACCAACTACTTGGATTGCTTCGTCCGAGAGAGGAAGATTTCTAATATCTGCTGACCTGACAGTTGATCTCGTCTCACCTGTGTCTACCAAAAAAGTAACACTCTCCCCATTTATTTTCCCATCTACAAATGGTCCTGCCTGGTCTATTTCTAGAGTTGCACCAAGTATGCACTCTTCCTCCTCTCTTCGCACCGTCAATAGTCCCCTTCAGACTCACTCCCCTCATTCTTTAACCAGTACTGCTGTACCAGGTTAGAACGTCTCGGTTTGTTTACCTGCTCATCATTGTAGAATCCTGAGTCCTGGTTATACTTTTGGGACCCTCTTTTCTGCGGCAAGGGCGGTTTTGGCTCTTGACTCTGCTGTCTGACAACCTTCTGCTGTTGCTGCTGTTGATTACACCCCTCGTTCTGCACCTGTTGATTTAATGGTTTATTTTCATTACTCACTAATGGTGGATTGGTACACTCGGATCTCCAATGCCCCAATTGTCCACAGTTGTGACAAGGGAACTTTTTCTTTGCTTCCTCCAAATTCCCCTTTTCCTGCAAATCTAGGTCTAATTCCTGGATTATTTGCCTGTTCCATCAACTGTGCTTCTTGTCTCTCAGCCACTTTCACCTGTGCCCACATTGCTTTCTCTTTCAGCTTTCTCTGCTTTGCCTCAATCTCATCACTGAAGTACTTTGCATGTCTCAGGATTTCATCAATCTTTTTACTCTGCCAATCAACTGTATGCTCACGAATCCTTTCACTGATTTCAGGTCTCAGGCCATATACAAACCTGTATACAAAATGACTCAAATCCTTGTCACCCAGGTGTTCGTCTCCACTGAACTGTTTAAAAGCCAGTATCAGCCTTTCGTAAAAAGCATGAACTGATTCTTTTGCTTCCTGATGTGTTCGATCTATCTTAACCCAGTCTGTTTCTTTCGGGGGTACTTTATTTTTCAGGAACACAATTACCTGCTCGTACTTCTTCATTACCTCTGGATCTGGTGCTCCTGTTTTCGGGTCTCTTGGATACTCCTTAGCAGGCCAATCTACAACTATTTTACACTCTGCCCACAAGTCTGCTGGAACAATTATATCAAACAGACTATTCAGGTCAATCCACAGCACTTTTAACAATTTCACAAACCTGTCTACCTGCCTATACCACTCGACGGGCTTTTCTCTCAGTTGAGGAAAATCATTCGTAAATGATAAAATATCCTGTCTAGTCCATGGGCCATGTACATATCCTCCTCCAGGAATTTCTCTCATAGGATAAGCATCCACTGTTTTCTCCTTTTCTCTCACAGGGAAAGCTGAGTAAGTCCTGTCCACTGAATCTTCCCTTTTCTTGTACCATCTATCCTTCCACTTTTCTACATCACCCCATTTTCTCAATAAGGCAATCATTTCCTTAATCTGTCCTGTTCTACCAGCACCATTTAGATTTTCAATATCCTGGTCTGTAAAATCCACCCTGTAAGGCTTCTGCAAAGCTTTCACCTTATCCATGTCAACTCCCTGTTCACTCGCTATTGCTTTTAACCTGTCATGTGTACTCTTAGCCCTCCAGGTGATACTTTTACACATAAATAACAACTCTCCATCATGATGGTTTTTGAGTATATCTGTAGGAATTGTCCCCGCAATAAGCTCCTCCAATTCTATGCGCAACCTGGCTACATCAATTGCCTGTGAATCTTTATCCTTCTTTTGAAGAACTTTCAACCAATCATTCAGATCTTCAGCTGTTATTTCAGTAGACCTTTTCACTGCACCCACTTGTTCTGTCATCCTCTGTGGTTCCAAAATCGTTCCTCCCAAACAACCAGTATTCAATCCTGAATTAGGCTGTACATCTAATCCTCCACCACATGTGTCATGTCTCGACTGCCTCAAATCATTTCCTCCTGTTCTCACTCTGGATTCCTCCAAAGTACAAGTACCAACCAAACCATTTCCAACATAAGGAACTGTCAAATTATTCTCACCCATTCTTTGTTTATCAAAAATAGGCACAACCGGACCAATTGTTACAGGCACTGTAACAGCTTCAAGATTTTTCGTCAGCTCGCGGATTTTCTCAGTCAGCTCAGATGTTGTTCTGGCTAATTCCCTTGTTTTCTCTTCACTGACTCGATTCTCTCTCTCTCGCTCTCTCTCTCTCTCTCCCTTTCCGTGAAAGAGCTACCACTTTTCAGATCAGGTGTCACAACTTCAGTTTTAATGATTCGCAAAGTATCTTTTACAGGAGTAGAAACTGGCGTACTCTCTTCTGGTTCTGGTCTATACGGAGGTGGTCTCTTGTAAATCATGTCATCCAAGACCTCATCCTCGTAATCATTAGCCCCATACCTTCTCACTTCCGTATCAGGCACCTTTCCTGCACCTTTCCTCCCTTCCGCTTCTTCAACAGTTCTCATAGGATATAATCCTTCTGACAATCTAGCATCTCGCCATCTCCTCATTCGATCATGATGAGTCTCACGATCATATTTTCTCCCAAAAAAGGACCTATAATTGCCTCCACTCCTCTGCTTTTCTCGCTCATGCACCTCATCTTCCCATTCCACCAACGCCTCAAACTGTGTCGGCCTTGGTCTAGGCTCTAGACACATCATCTTTTCCCGTAAATTCCTCAACACGGCCAGATTAAATGAACCATGTTCCGGGAATGCTAAGACACCATCTTCTTTAGTATACTTAGCCCAGTTGTCTAACCATATACAGGTATGATACCCATATTTCGCAACCATGAAGGATGCAGGAGTTCTTGTCGGAGGTAGCAATTCACCTTCTCTAGTTATTATGTTTTTATCCTTGTCGAACCATCTTTTAATTTTACCGAACAAGGATTTATTTTTCTTTTCCTCTGGTTGATAATACATTTTCGCGTTCACTACAACCCTCTAGTCCTTTCCGCAACTGTACGATCTTTTGTCCAATAACAGCGCCGACTCCCACCAACGCACCTATCCCGGAGCGTCTACGTCACCCTGTACTCCTTCCAATCCCTGCGCGGCTCACACTAATGCACCAATCCCAGCGCGAGCACTATTCCAATCCACTGCCCAATCACAGCGCGGTCTGTATGACGTCAGTAGTCGCTGGAGTCGCTTCTGCTCCTGTCTCCTATCACTCGTCTACCCCTCCTTTACAAAGCCCCCTCAGTAGACTTCGTTTCAGATTCTACAAAATCTATTAGTTACAACATATAAACATCTCCATTGTCTGCTTCGCTAACCACAGAATAGTAAAGAAAATCTTTCTCACAAGAATCCCGCTTCTCTCTAGAACAGCGCTTACTTCTGCTCCACCACGGAATTATTACTTTCGTTGACACAGTAGTACATCCCCCTACTCTGCCCTTCTAACATGCATCCATTAACTGTTTCCTCTAGGACTGCTCCAAAGAGTCTTACAATCAATTAAATGCTCATACATTTACGCACTTTTACACCAGAAAATGTAGAACATGCGCACAGAATCCTGCCTTTCCCGAGAACAGCGAACAGTCTGTCCCACTACAGAATTATAACACACATTAACCAAGCAGCTTACCTCTGCCCAGTCCTTCAGACAAGCTCAGAGAATACCTATTACTACTCCAGCGATAAGCTTTAACGGCGAACCTTACGGATCCCTGGGACTTGAGACCAGAGTTTCACAGATCACCTTCGCTACCATACGCACTCCTTTTATACCGAAAATATATCCCTAATAGTAACACACGACGATGTCACTGATTCCGAACCCAGACAATGTGACGCGCAACTTCAATTGTCACACGTTTTTCCCCGCATACGTACAGGGCCAACAATCCCGTTTTTCCCGAGAGCAGCACTTACTTCCCTCTGCCCTACTACGGAACCGTCACCAGCTCCCAAGTTCCAGAAGCCGTACACACTACATAAAACTCAACACGACGACTTCAACATAAAGTATTAGTACATATACCAACATCAATCAATCAATAAATCAAAAGCCTTTATACAAGCAATCTAATCAGATCAAGACAATGATCAAACCATCATACTGCTACCAGGAAACTGCTGCAGATCGGCGCATATAAATTCTCCCTGCTTCCACGGACAGAGTAAATCTACAGTCACACACGCAATCACTCATCATACGCTAGGGCCCATAACACTAGATTCACGCTATTACTCTATCCACACTGAATATAGGAGAGAAAACCTAAACCAATCTGCATCTACAATGAGGTCAATGCGACCTTAATGACATTGCCTTGAGTCATGATTTTAAACACAGGAGAAACATTTGAAACTCAATAAATGACAAAGGAATAAACACCCGACACCGGTATTCAAACAAATGCTTGTTTATCTAAAATTAATTCAAATGAAAAGTCAATCATCAGCAAAATCGTTATTCTCATAGTTACCTATTCTAGCTAAATGGATCAGGACTGGTCTCTCGGTAAAGTCTCTCGAGCTGCCGTCCTCAGCATGAAGTCCAAAATGCGATGACCGCAAGGAACGCGATGAATGTAAAGAGCGCAATGAACATGGACCCTCTCTAGTCTAACATTTTTATAGGGAAAATATCAAATAAAAAGTTACAAACAAAGGTTGAATATCCGTTGAGCCACTGACCAGAGCGAGCAGGAAAGGAAGTCTCTTGGTTACATTTAGAAAACCTCCGCTCAGGAAAAATCACAAAAATAAAAATTCGGAAGAAGGAAACTCGAGTTTACAAATGTTTCTTTCGTATAAGCTCTTCCTTGATATCTTAGCAGAGCCACCGCAGCATTGTCATTGTTCATTGTGGCTTTATCCTTGTCCAAGGACAGTTGGATTCGTTCCCGGAGCTGCTGTCCTCACGGAAAACTTTCTACCCAGGCAAAAGCTGTGGTCAGGTGACTCTCGACCATGTTCAGCAAGACCTCTCGTCAAAATTCGATCACTCGAGTGCAGGCTGTAAATGGCAGCCATCTTGTTTTAGGCCAAAACGGACCATCTTAATTAATAGAGACACAAACAACATTACCACATCATAATGATTGTACAGTGTTAAACTCCACTAATACCCTTATGTGTATGTAATTATCTAGCCTTCTGCAACGCATTAAAGCATTAGCACACGTTATTTTAAACGCACAAACACAAAACAAATAGCACTTGTGAATAAAACCGCACGTTATTATTAAGCAACATATATGCATCCCACGTGTAGTTTCTCTCATTAGTAAATGTTGGTTAATCAAAACAAAACAAACTATTAATTAGTCGTTTCAAATTAGTGTTTTAAAATCAAAACATATAGACAAAACTGGAGCTTAAAACTCCATAAATTTTCAACAGAAAACTCTGCTCCAGCAATCCCCCCTTTGGTGATATCTTATCACCACAAAAACCAACCCAAAAAGAAAATGTTATTCCCAATTTTGAGGAGAAATAGAAATGTGTTTGTGACACAACATTAAACACCAGATTCCCTCACATCATCCCTCCTTGACTCCAAGTACACACTCTCCCTTAATTCCTCTAATTCTATTGCTTGTCCTCAGAGCAGAGGGCACTGCTGTCTGCGCCTGCCCTGCTCCTGCCGCTGCCCCGGCCCTGCAGCCTTCCTCGGAGCAGAGGGCACTGCTGTCTGCGCCTGCCCTGCTCCTGCTGCTGCCCCGGCCCTGCGGCCTGCCTCAGAGCAGAGGGCACTGCTGTCTGCACCTGCCCTGCTCCTGCTGCTGTCCCGGCCCTGCGGCCTGCCTCGGAGCAGCGGGCACTGCTGTCTGCACCTGCCCTGCTCCTGCCGCTGCCCCGGCCCTGCGGCCTGCCTCAGAGCAGAGGGCACTGCTGTCTGCGCCTGCCCTGCTCCTGCCTCTGCCCCGGCCCTGCAGCCTGCCTCGGAGCAGCGGGCACTGCTGTCTGCGCCTGCCCTGCTCCTGCTGCTGCCCCGGCCCTGCAGCCTGCCTCGGAGCAGCGGGCACTGCTGTCTGTGCCTGCCCTGCTCCTGCTGCTGCCCCAGCCCTGCGGCCTGCCTCAGAGCAGAGGGCACTGCTGTCTGCGCCTGCCCTGCTCCTGCTGCTTCCCCGGCCCTGCAGCCTGCCTCGGAGCAGCGGGCACTGCTGTCTGCACCTGCCCTGCACCTGCCCTGCTCCTGCCGCTGCCCCGGCCCTGCGGCCTGCCTCAGAGCAGAGGGCACTGCTGTCTGCGCCTGCCCTGCTCCTGCACCTGCTGCACCGGCCCTGCAGCCTGCCTCAGAGCAGAGGGCACTGCTGTCTGCGCCTGCCCTGCTCCTGCCGCTGCCCCGGCCCTGCAGCATGCCTCAGAGCAGAGGGCACTGCTGTCTGCGCCTGCCCTGCTCCTGCTGCTGCCCCAGCCCTGCGGCCTGCCTCGGAGCAGAGGGCACTGCTGTCTGCGCCTGCCCTGCTCCTGCTGCTGCCCCGGCCCTGCGGCCTGCCTCAGAGCAGAGGGCACTCCTGTCTGCGCCTGCCCTGCTCCTGCTGCTGCCCCGGCCCTGCGGCCTGCCTCTGAGCAGCGGGCACTGCTGTCTGCACCTGCCCTGCTCCTGCCGCTGCCCCGGCCCTGCGGCCTGCCTCGAGGGCACTGCTGTCTGCGCCTGCCCTGCTCCTGCAGCTGCCCCGGCCCTGCGGCCTGCCTCAGAGCAGCGGGCACTGCTGTCTGCGCCTGCCCTGCTCCTGCACCTGCTGCACCGGCCCTGCAGCCTGCCTCGGAGCAGATGGCACTGCTGTCTGCGCCTGCCCTGCTCCTGCCGCTGCCCCGGCCCTGCAGCCTGCCTCGGAGCAGAGGGCACTGCTGTCTGCGCCTGCCCTGCTCCTGCAACTGCTGCACCGGCCCTGCAGCCTGCCTCAGAGCAGAGGGCACTGCTGTCTGCGCCTGCCCTGCTCCTGCCGCTGCCCCGGCCCTGCGGCCTGCCTCGGAGCAGCGGGCACTGCTGTCTGCGCCTGCCCTGCTCCTGCAGCTGCCCCGGCCCTGCGGCCTGCCTCAGAGCAGAGGGCACTGCTGTCTGCGCCTGCCCTGCTCCTGCAGCTGCCCCGGCCCTGCAGCCTGCCTCGGAGCAGCGGGCACTGCTGTCTGCGCCAGCCCTGCTCCTGTACCTGCTGCACCTAATCTAAGTGCACCAAGAGGACTGGCTCTGGTTTTCGCTAGTTTTGTCTTCTCTCTTCCCTTGCTTTTCCACCCCACTGCTCTGCTGTCCCCCCCCCCTATCATTCATAAGGCTCTCAGGCAGTTCCACATGAATAATTCCCAAAGCTGGTCAATCATTTACTGGTGGTTTGTGGGCATTCTGCATTTGTGTTGAAACAGGAATGAATTCCTGTTTCCTTTTTTAAGAACAAATGAAAAAGCTTCTTAAAAATGCATTCCAGGTACCGACATGAAATGCATTTTCACAAAGCATTTTCATTTGTACTTTAAAGCAGAAGGTAAACAGCCATTTAATACTAGTGTTTGGAGATCTCAGAAAACAGCAGGTCGGGGGGGGGGGGGGAAGGAAAGGTGCAGTTTAGTGTGAGGGGGAAGTGGAGGACCAGGAAGATTTACTTCATAACTTGTTGTTTATTAGTTTCAGGTGTAATTACCCTCTTTTTTAGGAGGATACAACCATTATGAACATGAGTAGCTCGAGGGCTGAGTACATAATGCCTGGATTCGAACCGGTGTTAGTTCCCCGGCAGCTAGCGCCAACTACCTAAGCCATGCTGAAGACCATGACACAGTAAATAAAGTCTGTCCTAAACCAAGTGTGCTGTATCTGGACTGAATTAGTCAATGAAAGATTCACTTTGCCAGGAACACAAGAACACATGAAGGATTGGTCGAACTATTCACGCCTTACATGGAAGAGTTTGACAGATTAAACATCAAAATTATGAATTTTAATTTTGTGGATTTTTTTAAATTTAGAACTCTAATGAACATCACATTTAGCCAGCAACATGTTATTCTTTACTTAGTATTACACTTTGCCTTGTCCTTCCCGCCTCTCTCGCCCCTCTCCCCATCACTCCATCCTTCTTCTAATTGTCGCTCTCATGGCTGCCCCCCTTCACACTGTGCCTCGAGTCACTCGCTCTTCCGTGCCCGCATAATTAAACTAAACATTATGTCAAGTGAGCGTTTTACAAAGGCAGATGCACAGAGACAGCCCTGAAAATGTTTGCCATATAAAGTATGCAACAAGACAATGTAAAATGTAGCAAAATATCTTCACAAGTCAAAGAAGGGTATGTCTTTAACATGCAGAAACCTCTCATAAACCACATCCACTTTCCACTGTGTCCTTGATATGTGTCCCGTACATGTGATCCCTCCCTCTGTTCTCCACTCACCACATAATTTGACACCATAGCACATATTTCATCTCAAAAACGCAATTACACAACACACCACATACATCCAATCCACACCACACAATTCCACATCATGCACAAAATTCAGCAGCTCACCACACAATTAGGCTTCACTTCATATCACACCACAACACAAAATTCCATTCCACAAAATCCACTCCATAATACACAATCCTACTCCATATAATTCCAATACACTAAATATCACATTTACTATCCACATAACTCCACTGCACACCATGGCATATAATTCCACTACCCAAATCAAATCCACACCACACAATTCCACGCCTCACTATTCCACAACTAAAAATTCCAATCCAACCCACATAATTACACTACATACCGCATACATACACTCCATAACACATGGGTAAAAGACATTGTCATTTACAACACAAATAGCTCTCACTCAAGCAAATCCGAGACCTATTGCATTTCTAATGCTTGTTTTGATTTGTTACTCTATCATCCTGAGCCCCTCACCGATTTGTACCCCTCATGGCCTTCTGCCAGTTTCCAAAAGCATTTCTTCCTCAGCCCGCCCCATTTCGACAGGAGCCTAATTTCATTTTTCAGTTGTAAATATTGTCTCGAGGATGGGTGGAATGCCAGGCTCGGGTTGCGTCGTGAGCCTAAAGAGGAATGTTTTTACATGTTTTTTTAAAGTTGTCAAACAACTGTAAATGTTAAGAGATTAAAATGCCCAACAAGTTGGGACAATTTAGACAGCATGACTCGTTACTGCGTTTATCCAAATCTAAACATGTATTCATTCATTCATGTGCCTCGCCTACGCACATAATGACAATCACTTGCTGTGCGAGTGTAATAAAAAAAGAAACTGGAGAGATGTTGTCTTCCTGCACAGTCTGACGCAGGGCGCCGGAAGCAAAATTCCCCATCAGAGGGTCTGACGCGTGGATACGTCTCAGAAGTAAGAGTTACATCCGGTGCCATCAAGTCCAAAACCAGCGAAGCTTTTGTATGTCTTCGTCCTGCTACCTATTCACAAATAAAAGTGCCCTATAAAAAGTGCACACTTTAAAGATGAGCAACTTCGTGTGACTTTGAACACTGTACAGATATAGAAGGTTAGCAGGGTCGGTTAAAGACCCTGCTACAGATACAGGGGCATATTTACAAGGCCCCTGCGCAGCCGGAGCATCACTTTTTTTGATGTTCCAGTGGCGCACAATGCTGAGACAGGTTTACAGTCAATCCATTTGTAGAGTCCACTACTCACCTGTGAGAGTCTCAAGTCGCTGGGGAGGGGGAGGGGGAAGGGGCTGCTACTGCTCGAACAGCCAGGTCTTGAGAAATCTCCTGAAGGTCAGCAAGTCCTGGGTCTGTTGCAGGCGTATGGAAGGGTGTTCCAAGTCTTGGCGGCAAGGTCGAAGAATGATCTGCCGCCGACCGTCGCTTGTCGGGTGGGGGGACGGTGGTGAGGGCAAGGCCAGCGGAGCGCAGCTGGCGGTTCGAGGTGTAGAAGGTGAGTCGTCTGTTGAGGTATGCTGGCCCGGTGTCATGGAGTGCCTTGTGTGTGTGTGGGTGAGGAGCTTGAAGGTGATCCTCTTGTTGATGGGGAGCCAGTGCAGGTCTCTCAGGTGGGCTGTGATATGGCTGTGGTGGTTGATGTTGAGGATGAGGCGTACAGAGGCGTTCTGTATGCGTTATTGTCGTTTCTGGAGTTTGGCTGAGGTTCCCGCGTAGAGGGCATTGCCGTAGTCCAGTCTGCTGCTGACGAGGGCCTGGGTAACCGTCCTTCTGGTTCCGGTGGGGATCTATCTGTAGATCTTGCGGAGCATGCGGAGGGTGTTGAAGCAGGAGGAGGAGACGGCGTTGTCTTGCTGGGTCATTGACAGCGATGAGTCCAGGATAACTCCCAGGTTGGGTGCGTGGTCAGTGGGGTTCGGCGCAGCTTCCAACGCGGCCGGCCACCATGAGTCGTCGCAGGCGGAGGGGGTGGATCTGATGAGGACCTCCGTCTTGTCCGAGTTCAGTTTCAGGCGGCTGTTTTTCATCCATTCGGCGATGGCCTTCATTCCTTCGTGGAGGTAGGATTTGGCGGTGGTGGGGGCCTTGGTGAGGGAGAGGATCAGCTGGGGATCATCGGCGTATGAGATGATGTGGAGGTCATGCAATCGGACGATGTTGGTGAGCTGTGCCATGTAGACGTTGAAGAGTGACGGACTGAGGGACAATCCTTGGGGTACGCGGCAGATGATCTTGGTGTCTTTAGATCGGAATGGAGGGAGGTGGACACTCTGGGTTCTGTCGGTGAGGAAGCAGGTGGTCCAGTCGAGGGCTTTGTCATGGATCCCTGCGTTGTGGAGGCGTGTGCATAGGGTGTGGTGGTAGACTGTGTCGAAGGCAGCCGAAAGGTCCAGGAGGATAAGTGCCGCGGTTTCTCCGTTGTCCAGCAGGGCCCTTAAGTCATCGGTGGTGGCGATGAGGGCTGTTTCAGTGCTGTGGAATCTGGATTGGGACGGTTCTAGGATGTTGTTCTCTTAGAGGAAGGAGGTCAGTTGCCTGTTGACAATCTTCGATGACTTTCACCGGGAACGGGAGTAGGGAGATGGGCCGGAAGTTCTTGAGGTCCTTGGGGACCGCCTTGGGTTTCTGGAGTAAGGCTTTGATATCGGCGTGCTTCCAGCTCTCCGGGAAGGTGGCGGTCTCGAAGGAGTTGTTGATGCTCTTGCGGAGGTGGGGTAGGATGGTGGAGCTTGCTTTGTTGAAGATGTGGTGCGGGCAGGGGTCTGATGGTGAGCCGGAGTGGATGGTGTTCATGATTTTGATGGTGTCGTTGTTGACGTGGGTCCAGGAAAGCAGGCGGTCGGTGCGGCTGTGGGGCGGTGAGACTGAGGTGTAGGTGGCTGTTGAGGGGGGCCTGGTTGTTGAAGCTGTTGTGGATGTCAGCGATCTTGCGGTGAAAGAAGGTGGCTAGGGAGTCGCAGAGGTCTTGCGATGGCAGGATGTCATTGGAGTTGGAGCTGGGGTTGGAGAGTTCCTTCACGATGTTGAAGAGCTCTTTGCTGTTGTGTGCATTGTTGTCTATGCATTGTTTGAAGGAGGTCCTTTTGGTGGTTCAGATGAGCGCTCTTGTAGGCTGCGTTGCTTTCCGGTGTCTGTTCGTGGTGCCACTTCGAGCCTGCGGCAGGCCTGCTTGGATGCCTGGAGGTCGGAGGTGAACCAGGTGGCTTTACTGTCGGTGCGTCTGAGGATTTCTTGATCGGGGCGAGAGTGTTGGCGCAGTCATCAATCCATTGCCTGAGGTTGCGGGCGGCAGAGTCGGTGGGTTTCGGGTGAGGGCGTTGATTAGCTGGTCTTCTATGACTTTGCTCCAGCTGCGGCGGGGGGCCCGTTGTGCGTGGTGGTGTGCAGTGGGCTTCTTGAAGGTGAAGTGGATGCAGCGGTGGTCGATCCAGTGGAGTTCCGTGGTGTGGCTGAAGGTGCCGTGGTTGCTGGCAGAGAAGATGGGGTCCAGCGTGTGTCCAGCAGAGTGGGTGGGAGTCGTGATGAGCTGTTTGAGTCTGATGTTGGCGAGGCTGTCGAGCAGGGTGGTGGAGTTGCGGTCGTTGGTGTTCTTGAGGTGGAAGTTCAGGTCTCCGAAGTGGATGTAGTCTGTGGATGCAAGGGTGTGCATGTTGCCGAAGTCGGTGATGGAGTCGTTGAAATGTGGCCGGGGGGTATGTAGATGAGGTTTCCTCTGAGGGTGGTATTGAGGTCGATGTGGATCTGGAAGTGCAGGTGTCCGGCAGCGCTGAGGGTGTCGTCTGTGCTGGTCGAAATTTTGAGGGTGTTTCTGTGGACAATGGAGATTCCTCCTCAGGCTCCGTTGGTGCGGTCCCTGTGGGTGAGGTAGTCACCTAGTGTGGCTTTTTATGGCCTTGTAAATATAGCCCCTTTCACGCATTACTCTGCGTGAAAGAGGGTTCCATTGGTGTTGCTGTGGGTGTTCCCATGCAACGATAGATTTTGACGCATTCCCAGATTTACAAGGTTTCATAAACCTACAAGTCCAATTCTAAAGCCACCCCAAGGGAGGCCTTAAAGTAGTAGAACGATGAGAAATACGTTTATTTCTCCCCATTTTTTGCTCTTTCTATTTGTGCTCCCATGAATGACTTTTTGTGTGCAGGAAGGTGTTCCTTCCTGCACAAAAACAATCATCCCTGCAACACTGGCAACATGGTGTCACTAATTATCACTAATACATTGTTACAAACCTACAGATTAATGAATTAAAAACACAGAATATAATGTCATTGTAGGTAACTTTAATAAAAGCAGGTGGCAGTGGTAAACCAGTCTGATTTAAACAAGGTTGTAAACATTAATCTAATGATAAACACTGGCTCAGACCTGGGGCTAGACATTAAAATTCAGGTTTAATGGAAGCTAAATAAATTCTCAGAACTTCTGAGGCTAAGTGCTTGTAGGGATATAAAATATCACAGCTGCGCCCCAGAGCCCCAGAGCTCCAATTCTAAGAGGCTCAGACCGGGCGCTAGAGGGACAAAGTCAGGTTTCTTAGTAGTTACTATAATTCTCAGAACTTCTGAGGCTAAGAGCTTGTCGATGTAACATATGACATTTGAGCAACAGAGTTCAGTGTCAAAGAGCTGGAGGCGTCGCACAAATATATGATCTGGAACCATAGGTGCGCATTGCTACCTAGGGTGGACATAAAAACCACAAAAAACATCAAATGTGCAAGTGTTTGTTTGGATGTGCTATCACAAGGGCAGGTGGGCACAGTAAGAAACCAGGTGCCCTCCTGGGGAAGGGCTACCAGAAGGTGCAAAGTGCTTAATCTGAAATTGGTCATGAAAAATCTATGTTCAGAGTTCAAAACCCTCAATAGATATGATTCTATTCCTTTTACTCGCTTTAAGTTTAAGTAGCAGGAAACAGAAATCACAAGTTGAGCTTTAGCAAATCTGGCTTGGTTTCTATATTGAAAAAAGATTTCACCATCTGTTTTGAGCTGCTATCAATTGCATTTGGGGAAACGGAGTTATTTTGACAGACCAAGGTCAGAAAATGCCCTTTTAGCATAAACTAACCATGGAATGGAAGCCACAGGATCTTGTCTTAAACAATCTTCAATAACCGTTTGACTTAAAATCTGGTCTTCACCACACACCTCATTTATACAGAGTAGCAACGGCGCAGCCTGGGCAATGTCCTTCAAAAAAGGGAGACCAGATTCCAGATGGGTGATAAGGCCGGCCATGCTCCTAGGGGTAGCTAGCAGCCTGCATAGAAACTTGTTTTCAATCGTTTGAAGACTTCCAGGGGGAATATATCCCCAGGCACCAGCCCCATAGATTCCTAAGAAGAGGCATTTTCCCTTGTTTAGGGTGATTAATTCCTTTATGGGGTTATGGCCAACTTTCTTGGAGAACCTCAAGATTGCATCTATGGCCCCTTAAAGTTTGCAGGCTCTCTGGGTCAGGATTTTTTCCCAACTTGGGTCATCTGCCATCAAAACCCCAAAGAAGTTAAACCTCTGCACTTTAGAGATAGGGATCTCATCTATTTTGTGTTACCTGGAACAAGTCTTTTTAGGTCCCCATATCATTGTGTGACTTCTGGTGTTAAAAATGTCAAGGAGCAACTGAAGGCAAGTAGGACTGAGTCGTTCGTGTAAAGTAAAAAGGGGACAGTTTGGTTCCCCACTCTGGAAAAATCCTTGGCTTTGGTCACAAGTTCAGATTCAAGAGCATTTATATAAAAAAGAAATCAGAAGGGGGCTAAAATAGAACCCTGCCTTACACTCTTATTGGAATGAAAAGAGGGGGCACAGTCTGCATTTGTGTCAAAGTGAACATGAGCCTTTGTTCCACAATGCAAGCGTTTTAATAGGTCAATGATGGCGTGGCCAACCCCTGCTTTTCCCACCATGGACCATAAGTTTCCCCTATCCACCAGACTGAAAGTACTTGAAAGGTCCACTGAGACCATATGGAGGCCACACCCCTGGCATGGATGTGTTTCCCAAATATCAGAAGGACATTCAATGTTTGCTCGACTGTACAGACCCCAGGGTGGAAGCCGTATTGCACTTCAGAGAAAAACGTATTCTTGGTAGCCCAGTCTTCCAATATTTGTAGGACAACCCACCCAAGGATCTTAACAGAGTAGGACAGGAGGGGGGTAGGTCAAAAAGATGAAGGTTGACCTCTGTTTCATTTTTAAAAAATGGGGCCTATAATAAACTCCTTCAAAGAGTTTTGCTCTTTCTATGTGTGCTCTCATGAATGATTTTTCGTGTTTAGGAAGGTGTCCCTTCCTGCACAAAAACAATCATCCCTGCAACACTGGCATCATTGCACCATGGTGCATGGGTGCCTGCATTGGCGCTAGGCAGTCAATTGTGCGCCAGAGCAGAGGAAAGCACAGGGATGCCCTCGAATTGTTGTAAATACACCTCATCCCTGCACTTTCCTAATGACGCAGCTTGGGGCAGCAAGGAGGCTTGCACAGCACGCTGCATCATTTTCTAGTAAATATGCCCCATGGAATTGTGTCAGACGTCTTGTTGGAGTATGCAGCCTTTCATTGTCTCTGGTTGATTACATGAGCGGCCAACAGAAACACTTGGGGTCTTATATACAGAGCCCTGCACCTCCATACCGTCACTTTGTGACTCTCGGTTGGCACAGGCCTCTCAATCGTATCTATGAGGCAATGCAAAATTGGCCTCATAGATGTGGAGTAAGGCAAGGCAGCGTAAAGCTCAGCGTTGCCTTACTCTGCATCAAGGAGGCATTCATGGGCATTGCGATGGGCGTTCCCACGCAACGCCCATGAATTTTGATACTAACCCAGACTTACAAATCAGATAAACCTGGTGAAGCGCCAAAACCTTATGCCTCCGAAGAGCAGGTGTAACGAGGAGAAATGTGTTCATTTCTCCTTGTTTTTTCCTCTATCTATGTGTGCTGCATGCTGAAGAACACATAGAACGAGGAAAGCACCTCCATGGATTGTTTTTGTGCAGGAAGGTAACCCTTCCTGCACAAAGACAAGGATGCCTGCATTGGCGCTAGGCACCAAATGGTGCACCGGCACATCGGTGAAATGACAGGAATGCACTGTATACCGTAAATTGCAAAAAGACTTGCGGCACTGCCCTACGCCAGTTTTTGTAAATATTCCCCGTATTATCTACAGTGCTGTGAAGTACGACTCTTGCAGTATGCGCTATTTACTGGTCCTCCTAGGCAGCAGTCTTGCTCAGAGAGTGCAACAACACAGCCTTGCAGATACTTCTTTGGGAGGTGTCTGTTGACATTTGACCACGGTTTTCATCTTTCTGATGTCGCTAATTGGCTTAAGAGACTTTTACCCAAATTACTTGCGGCTTAATTATGATACTGCTAGGCATGGGGGAAAGTTATATATTAAAGCACACTCCGAGTGTAGTGATACCATGTGGTCTGAAACTAGGCCTGGGCTAAAAATCTGTTCCGCTCGCGGAAATTGCGATTTTGACATTTTTGCGTTCCGCGGAGAGCGCGAAAATGTAAAAATTTCCGCAATCCGCATTTTACCGGAAATGTTATGCTTGCTCACGCTGTAAAATAATACATAATCGCGTGCGCGCGATCGCCTTACCTGAATCCCCGCGTTCGCTGACAAGTTTTCCCGATCCGATCGCGTTCTCCACGAGATGTTGGATTGTTGGTAGCCATTTGCGCTGTCTCGCGACAGTTCGCGCCCGCAGTAACGTCATTCGTTGCGCGATCACGTCTTTCTTCTCGCGATCATGCACCGCGAGACAAGTGAAAACAAGATGGCCGCGACTGTGAGCAACCGCATGGGTAAGTTGGCGAGCCGCGACCGCGCAGAAAATACCGCGAACGGGCGGGAGAAAAACTTCTGCATCTTGGCGATATTTCCACGTGTTTGCAGAGATTAACATTTTCGCGATAATTTGCGAACATGAATTTCGCAAATTCCGCCCACCTCTATCTGAAACACACCATGACTTCTTTAGAGAGGCAGCCGCAGGGACATGTGTCTCAGTGGTCACAAATGTAGGCTTCTGCAAGCTGTCCGTTTGAGCTACCAGATTTGGCACAGAACACAGTAAGATATTTAAAATGAGCATTAATCGACACTCTCATTTCTGAACTAAGCGCTATTTGTGCAGCATGCACAGCGGCACTCAGAGCTTACTGTCTGAGCTTGCACCAAACAGCAGGCTGCAGAGCAGAACCAGGGCTTTGCTTGCATTACATTTAATGACCTGAAAATGCAGCCAGTCAAGTGCTTTTATTTGAGTGAAAGCCATTAAAAGGTGAATTATCACCAATACATTGTTACAAACCTACAGATTAATGAATTAAAAATACAGAATATAATGTAACTGTAGGTAACTAATAAAAACAGGAGACAGTGGTAAACCAGTCTGATTTAAACAAGGTTGTAAACATTAATCACATGATAAACACTGGCTCAGACCTGGGGCTAGACATAAAAATTCAGGTTTCATGGAAGATAAATCAATTCTCGGAACTTCTGATGCTAAGAGCTTGTAGGGATGTAAAATATCACAGCTGAGCCCCAGAGCTCCAACTCTAAGAGGCTCAGCCCGGGGGCTAGAGGGACAAAGTCAGGTTTCTCGGTAGTAACTGTAATTCTCAGAACTTCTTAGGCTAAGAGCTTGTCGATGTAACATATGACATTTGAGCAACAGAGCTCAGTGTCTAAGAGCTGGAGGTGTCGCAAAAATATATTATATGATCTGGAACCATAGGTGCGCAGCAGTGGGTGTAAAAATTGCAATCTAGGGTGGAAATAAAAACCACAAAAAACATAAAATGTGCAAGTGTTTGTTTGGAAGTGGAGGGCCCCACCCCTGGCATGGATGTGTTTCCCAAATATCAGAAGGACATTCAATGTTTCCTCGACTGTACGGACCCCAGGATGGAAGCCGTATTGCACTTCAGAGAAAAACGTATTCTTTGTAGCCCAGTCTTCAATATTTGTAGGAAAACCCACCCAAGGATCCCAACAGAGGAGTCCAGGAGGGGGATAGATCAATAACATGAAGGTTGACTTCTGTTTCCTTTTTTGAAAATGGGGACTATAATAAACTCCTTCCAAGAGTAAGCAATGTCCCCTCTTACCACTGCGCGGAAGACATTTATTAACAAGGGAGCCCAAAAATAGGGGTTCTGTCTATAGACATCGATGGGAACTCCCATCTGGCCCAGGCGCCTTTCTGATTTTAGCAACAAATGGGGTAACCCAGTATCCCTCAGAACCTGGGCAAACTTATATCAAAAACACAATGGTTCTGTCGGGTAAAAAATGCCTTACCAAACACACAGCAAAAGTCTAAGTAAGTCATAGGTGACACAAGAAACAAAAACCAAATGTTCTAGTATTTTGAGTTTTTATATAAATTCAATAATTTATATATTTATCTCCAAAAATTATTTGGAAAGGCCATCACAATACATAATCATAATAAATAGTGACAAGGTGAATATTGGTGATCAGTGAAAAAGTGCAAAACATGTACAGTCTAATTTAAAACATCTAGGTTGGTATTGGCCAGCGAACACGGATTTATAGTAGTCTTGCGAACTATGACAATGCACTTTTTCACTGAGCACCAATATTCATCTTGTCACTATTTGTTATGATTATGTATTGTGATGGCCTTTCCAAATAATTTTTGGAGATAAATATATAAATGATTGAATTTATATAAAAACTCAAAATACTAGAAAATTTGGTTTTTGTTTCTTGTGTCACCTATGACTTACTTAGACTTTTGCTCTGTGTTTGGTAAGACATTTTTTACCCGACAGAACCATTGTGTTTTTGATACCAGGCGTCTTTCTGGCAGATAACTTTAAAATTACTCTGGAAACTGCATTAACTTTGATGCAGTTACTTCTGGGCGAGGATTTCGGAGGGGGTGATATCTCCAGTATAGTGTGAGGTGTCAGGTTTTTACTAATGATTTTTTTTAAATGACACACCCTCTCCTCAGTGGGGATGTGTCATCCTATTCTGAGCTGATTGTCCCCTGTGGAATAGGGCCTATTTATTACTTCCCAGAATGCCCTTGAGTCCCTAAGGGCAGAAGCTGCTTGCCCCTCTTCCCAATCCTGTTTTCTTACTGCCTGTTTCCTCCTGTCTATAATGGAGTTTTATATGGATTTATGATATCTAACTCCACTATATTGCAAGGGGATGCTTCTTGGGCCTCTTGTAGCTTTTTTAGGCTTAGGTGCAAGCCAGATTAAACCATTTGAAAGGAGAGGGTTCCTCTTGATTTGATTTAATGATCAACAAGCTAAATGAAAATGCATAGAGGGCTCCAGAGCTCCCCCAACATCCTCAACAATTACCTCCTCGGATAAACATCTCATAACAGCATATTGCTTCAGGGAAATTAGGCTTTCTAGAAAATTTCTATTGTCTATATTTTTCCAAATAAGGTGGATACCACTACTTTTGGAAAACTGAGGTCAGGAGTAAAGCTATGCATTTTTGGTTTATATGGGGGACATATTAAAATAACAACAATTGGATTATGATAGAAGGAAGGATATAGGAATCGTATAAATACGGCACTATGTGGGATGAATACAAAATAAAATCAATTGTGGACCCCTTGCCTATGCCTGTAAAAGTTGGTTGGATGGGATTGCCTTCCCTAAAGAAATCTGAGCTAAAAAGTTAATTAAACACTCTGATTCAATGCTGTCCCATACGGAATGTGAGAAAAGTGTGCTAGGTTTTCATCTAGCCAGTCAGTGACCCCACAAAGTCGGTCGTTTCTAAGAGAGCAAGTAGAAATATGTAAATCACCCATCCAGAGGTTGCCCCCCCATCCTTGTATCTCAAACACCAGTGCATTAAGAATTGGTCCAGATCCCTACCAGATCAATAGGATTGTTAGAGAAATAATTAAAATAGTAACTAATTAATAAAATATCCAAATTACCGGGGATTGTCAGGCGCAAAATTTGAGAACAGGGGAAGACGGTAACCTTTTCAATTTCAGGTTACTATTCCTTAGGGAAATAGGAACCCCTAATCCCCCTTTGGTCTGCCTGATTAGGATGGTGTAGCAGCAACACAGAAAGACTGGAACCCATCAACATGAAAGCCCTCAAGAGCCCAAGTTTGACACACTATGTAGCCCTCTTTGATTAACTCCAGCCAGTCACCATCACCTGGTTTTTACCTAATGCCTGAAATCTTCCAGAACAGGATCAAAGGGGATCTGATCCAGTAGCACCTTCCAGGTTGAGAGGTTTCCTGGAGACTTCTCCCTTTCGAGATTTAGGATTGACGATAAAGGGCGGAATTAAAATAGCCATGGGCTCATCGAGTCACTCTACATCTGACATACCTGTGAGAGGCGCAAAACGGGGTTCATGGATGAAGGGAACAGGGATATGGCCTGAAACAAGTGTTTTATCAGCCGCTGATCTTACTTAGGCAGGTCAAAGAAACCCAGTGACCGTGTACGAAATGTACCTGATCCCTTTGTGCAGTGGTCTAGTCTGAGTAATAGTGGGTTTACCAAGCAAGGGTTTCCAAAGTTTATAACCACACAGTCGTCCCTAGAGGTCTTAAGAGAATAACCCAGCCATCCAACGCTCCTGACCATGATCATTTCATCTGCAACATTAGTTGGCTCACCTGAATTTGATTTAAACCAATGAGCAACTTTATTTTTTAAACCTTCCCAAACCCCACTCTCCTTGCTCACAACCATATGGATCTTTAAACTGGATTTCTCACAGGAGTATGAGACTTTGGCCACTTTAGTCGGTTTACAAAGCTGTGAATGTGTAAATTCAGCAGGGATGGTTTGAGAGGTTGACTGACCCATATTTGTGAACTGCAGATTAGGATACTAGGAAGAGGGATTAACACCCTAGACCTTTCTGTCATCGCGCACATTGTCATTTTAATTATATCTCGTTTACTGGGCACTTGCTTTTAAATTTGCGCTGCTCGTGTTGCCTTAAATTCTTTGCCAGCCACTAGGCGCTTGCTACTTGGGGGATAGTCAGGCTTACCTGCATTGTAATTGGTGTTGCACCCGCATTCGGCGGGATTTAGTCAGTGGGAGTTCCTGGCTTGCGGCGCTCCGACCGCCATCTTGGGTGGGTGAGTGAAGGCTTTGGGACACTTCAGGCGCCATATTGGTTGGGTCCAGCGGCTCTACTAGGCGGACCACGCGTGGCGTAATACTACTAATTGGAATGGGTGAGCAGTTGCGCAGCATAAGCGCGCAGCATAAGCGCGCAGCGGGCGCGCCGTGGGCGCACCGGAGGTGCGCCAGAGGTAAGCCCGTTTGCGCCCGTTCGTGTCCCGGTTGCTCCCGGTTCGACAATGGCGGCTACTCCGCACTTGGTATATACTCGGGAGGAACTGTGCACTTTGAATTGCCTCACGGCTCCAGATATTCAACTTACCACGCGGTCACCTACTCAGACCACTCTTTTTTGTGGTCTGCTCAACGTTCGCTCTCTTGTTAAACATCATGATGAGATCGCCTTGCTAGTCAAGTCCTCCAAATTGGATATCTTATTCATTACCGAGACCTGGACTAGAACGGACAGTGGAGTGGATCTCGGCTGGGCTTGCCCACCGGGCTACTTCATAAGACATATCCCCCGAACTTCGGGGAGGGGTGGCGGAGTAGGATTCATCAGTAGGGACACGCTCTTCCTTTCACAGCTTGAAGTAAAAGAAGTGATAGGGTTTGAGCTCATGGGCTTCTCCCTAACGGCTCGAGGTGGTACAGTATTAGCAGGTCTTCTGTGCTACAGACCGCCTTCCGGAACCGCTTCGTCCTTCCAGCAATTTATTGATCTCATCTATGATCTATCTAACTCCCATGCTAAGTTCATAGTGCTGGGCGATTTTAATCTATGGCTCTCTGGCCCGCAAGATCTGGCCTTTAGAGAAGTCTGCCAAGCGTGTAGTAATATACAGCTAGAGCATCTGGTGCAGTCTCCTACTCATGCGAAGGGGCACACACTGGACTTGGTATTTGCTGACAAGGAGCTGGTTGTAGTTAATAGGGTCATGGATCAATGCTGGACTGACCATGCTCTGGTCCTCATGTCTATCTTTTTGCCGGGAGGACTGCGAAGTGAAGGTGGTCCGGATAGGCCTAAATTCAGTAGGCAATGGTCTCGCCTGTTAAGGGGGTCAAGTCTACCTACACTACTGCCCAAAGCATTCTCTGTGGGGGATACTGTGGATAAGAGCTATGCTGCCCTTAGTCAGCAAATTTTGACATCCTTAGATGAACTGGTCCCCCTAAGGAGGGTGAAGGACAAACCCATGAGAGTTAATGCCTGGTTCACTAGCGATCTTAGTCAGCAAAAACTTCGCTGTAAACAGGCAGAGCGCGCTTGGAAGAGAGGATACGGGGAACCGGACCGTGTGGCTTATAAACAGGCCTTGCAGGAATACAAAGTCCATCTAAGGATGGCCAAAATGAAGTTTTTGGAAGTTTCCCTGGCTAAGGCCTCTAATAAAGTACAGACTGGTGAATAATTTGGCTAATCCAGCCTGTGCAGTACCAGTCACTGTAGCATCTCAGGAACTGTGCGACTCTTTGGCCTCTGCGTTCGAGGAAAAAATTAAGACAATCCTAACCGGCCTTTCGACTTCGGGCCAGCCGGTCTCGGCAAGGCTCTCTCCACCAGAACCCCTTTATCTTTCGGGTGCTGAGGGGATTGAGGTTAAAGTGGGGCAACTTCAATTGTCCTGTTTTCCCACCCCTTCCTTGGAGGAATTTTATATATTGGCTAATGGTGTATCCTCGGGCTCTCCACTTGACCCTTTGCCACATAAGATCTGGAAAGCGCTTCAGGCAGAGCTGCTGCCCCCGTTATATACCATCTGCTGCCAGTCACTGGCGACAGCCGTGGTTCCAGACAGCTGGAAGTTGGCAGTAGTGACACCTCTGCTAAAAAAGGCTTCTTTAGACCCTCTATGCCCGGCCAATTATAGGCCCATCTCGTTGTTACCATTCCCTATAAAAGTCATAGAGAAGTTAGTCACAAGAACCTTATCCAACTTCCTAGAAACCAGCTCATGTCTGGATGCAGCCCAATTGGGATTTAGGCCGGCACATGGGACTGAGACCGCTTTGATCACCGTATTGGATGATCTACGAACGCGTGTCGACACGGGTAAGGCAGCATTTTTAGTGCTGCTTGACATGTCGGCCGCGTTCGATACGGTGGATCATGCTGTCCTATTGGACCGCCTTCAGAGAGCGGGCGTAGTTGGTTCGGCCCTAAGCTGGTTAACATCCTACCTCTGCAATAGACAACAAGCAGTGGCATTACCACCTTTTCGCTCAGCCGTACGCCAGGTGAAGCAGGGTGTGCCTCAGGGGTCTGCGATTAGCCCGATCCTTTTCAATCTCTACCTACGACCCCTAATCAGTTTGATAAAGTCATTCGGCATTTCAGTCATCAACTATGCCGATGACACTCAACTGGTTTTCTCCTTTGAGGGCAAGGAGGCGGTTCTGAGGGACACCTTTCACCAGTGCATGTCGGCAACAGCAGAATGGCTCCGGCTTAATTCGCTCCAATTTAATGGGTCAAAAACCGAGGTTCTCCACTGCTCCTTGGATCGGCCCCCCTGCCCGCTGCCAGAGGATTTTTGGCCGGCTTCTATCTTGGGCACAGTGACTGCCGCCGAGTCAGCTCGCAATTTGGGGGTCATGTTTGAGCCTAGTCTGCAGCTCGATGCCTCTGTAAACAGGACCACGGCAACGTGTATGGGCTTGCTTCGAGCCTTACGTAAAATCTTGCCGATACTTCCCTTGGGAGCACGAGCAGAAGTGGTGCGCAGTACCATCCTCAATAGGTTAGACTACTGTAACGCACTGCATCTGGGGGCTCCTAACACTCTGGTATCTAAGTTGCAGAGGATTCAGAACATGGCAGCCAAATTGGCCCTAGCTCGTTCACGCTCTGCGTCGTCTTCGGAGGCACTATTCGATCTCCATTGGCTGCCTGTTCAGCAGCGGATCCTCTTTAAGGCCTCGTGCCTTGTTTTCAGGGCTGTGCACGGGCTAGGACCTTTGCCGCTCCAAAATCTTTTCTCCTGGTATCAGGCTGCCAGACCTTTGAGATCCTCCTCGGCGTTTTTGGTAAAAGTTCCTAAGATCAACAGAGTGAGGATGGGCGGCCGTGCTTCCAGCTTTGCAGCCGCTAAATTGTGGAACACCCTCCCCCTGTCGCTGAGGAGTAAGCAAGATCTAACCTCTTTCCAAGAGCAATGTAGTGTGTTAGATCTGATGAACTGTGAAGGTCATAGCGCCAGGATACCCTTGGGGTGGCAGTTGCGCTCAACAAGAACGTATTACATATTACATTTACACCGTATGTTTGGGCCTCTCTTAAATAGAGATTGAGGGTGATGTGTACTTTAGAAAGTTTTTAGGGAACTCTGACAATGATCCATGAGCTCTTACACTCTGTCCCCCCAATTACTTGATTTCTGTCAGAAAGTCCCATCGGAAATCCAACTAAAAATTCCACAGGTTGTCAAAATAGGGTTTACACACATTCCCAAGCGCTGCCCCGATGTCTGCCCAAGAGGTGGTAAAGTTGTTAAACCTTTGGGCTTTCCGTGTGGCTTTTGCGCACCCATGGAGTTTTCCTTGTTTCACTCTGCCTTTTCCTCTTGGCTGGTAAAGACTTTTGGGGAGAATTATTTTTTACTAGTGATAGAGGAATTTATAAGAGATTAGTGAATGAATGGGGGATTTGAGACAACAGCAGGCTCTACAGGTCTTACTTTGCAGAAATATAGTACAGCCTCTAAATTGAGCCCTGTACATTTTGAAGAAACAAGGCACCTGTGGAGGATCAGGAGGCCCTGTGGGGTCATTGATTTCAATATCTTTTGGATAGCGTCAATAAGGCTTCCCACTATCTCCAGTTCCGTTGAAATTGGGCCTACCTTAGCGCAAGGCTGACTTTGTGGCCAGAGACATATAGGGTCAAGACAGCCTGCTTTTGGCTGGTCTTCACCTCAGACATGTGCCCGGGCATGTCCCACAGGGGCTTCAGAGCACTTTGAGGGCAGTGTCCAAACTTTGCCCCACCTCCTCAACAACAGGAATCATGGAGGACGAAGTCCCACCCCAGGAACTTCTAAACGGAAGGATGCGGCAATGTGCGGCAATGTCCTTGCGTCCCGCGCCATTGGGGCCTTAGAGCAATTTCAGTCCGTTGTCTAAGCTGTGGCCCACCTACTCAGCAAGAGGAATCCTGGGGGGCGTGCGGCAAAGTATGCACGTCCTGCGCGCAATAAATGCATTTTCTCATGTGCACTGGCACTATCAATCTCCTTTAGAATCCTGGGAGTACTTTATTTAAAGAACGCAACAGTGAAGGGCTGACGGGCAATCAGGTGTGGGAGCAGTGAAGAGCAGTCAAAGTCAGAATGGGCTGTAGCCAGAGAGGGGCTAATGGTTAGGAGAGCAATACAGGAGTTTGGACATCATGGTGCTTAAACGACTTAAACAAAGATAAGGCTTGACAAGGGTGGGAGAAGCAACCTGTACTAAGTAATTTTGTAAATAAACATAACATAACACCAGGCATACAAGCGTAAGTCTGGTCCCCAGTGACTTATGGACCACTTTACAGTATGTTTGTAGAAGAAAATGCTTTAATGATTGAATTCATTTTCAGGAAAACATTTCAGATGCAGTCCAAGAGCATGTTAAAACATGTAAACAGCAAATGGCAAACAATGTGGCTCCCTGCACATACTGGGAGCTTCAAAGAGAGGCATTAAACTGGAGGCTGTCTTCATGTGTACCTGATCTGGGGCAGCCATGCTGCACTGCAGTGGCGTAGCAAGGGTTATCCTCCCCGAGCAGCACACATTTTTGTTGTGGTGGCCTCCGCCTCATTGCTCTTACCTGTGGCCGTCATGGGGCGGCCTCCGCAGGGACCATCATGGGTGGCAAAATGTCTAGCTATGCCACTGCTGCACTGTTAACATCTGTTTCCCCAAGCTGGCTCTGGCTGTGAGGAGTCACTCACTGTCTTAGTCTGGCTAAAAAAATAAAATAAAAAAAAAGAGAAGGTTTACAGAAATATAAGTCTGCTGAATTTGAATTTACAAGCTCCCTTTCTTCATGTGCGAGTCCCAACAGGCACTCCTTTTTTACCGGCCTTGGCAACAATGTAAAAAAGGTTAAGTAAGATAAAAAGGTGCTGAACTCATTATAAAATAAATATCAACATGCATGGAACTCCTCTACAGATCAAGTTAACACCATGTAGAGCACAGCTTGAAGCAAGTTAGAGAAAGGAAAGAAAGTAGGGAGACAGCTTGAAACAACAAGATTTACAGACCTGTTTACAGAAATGGAGCTCAGAGCGTGTGAAGCGCTCGCGGGGACTGCTCTTGAACACAGAAAAAAGTAGTTCCTAAAACAGTTCCTAAAAATGGGACCAGTGGATGGATAGTAGTAATTGGTCCATGATCTTGTTGGGTGTTAAACACAGGGAGAGGTACAATGTATGTATGCTGTGGACAAATAGGTAGAAAGCATATGAGAGAAATGATAGAACCAGCAAATGGGAAGCCCATTGAATACAACATGTCTCTTCAAGACGGTGCATGCGCGGTCTAGCCGAGACCGGAAAACGAGAAATGCGACTCAGTGAGTTGGCCTTAAGCCAGGGGCTGAATGAAAACCTGTCATTTTTACCAATACGTCAGTAGAATTATCAGTTTGCAGGTCGATAATGCTGCCAAAGTCTGACATGACACTGCTATAAAAAAAATACACGCCTCTAATTAGAGAAAACAATATATACTCTGGCAAGGATCGAGTGTGCGGGCGAATGATTTCTTCTCAGATCAAAACACAAAAGACGTCTATGAAGACCTGCAGAGAGCGGGACTAGGACATTTGCGGGCTGACGCGTTTAAATTCAATGTGAATTTTTGTTTTCACAAATTATTACTTTGTTTTAAAAGTGTATCCAGGAAGAAGTTACAGTGAAGCTGATGTATAAAAAAGGAGATACTAGACTTTGCTCCAATTGCAGGTTGCGAGCTCTGACTGACGTCACTGCTAACATATATTGAAAATAGTTTTGCAACATCTGAGCCTATGGACCTTACAGCAAAAATTGATTCCCACGAAACAGGATGTTTTCTGTGAGGGTCTCTCCACTCTAGACCATTGTTTTATTTTCTGGGCTAGAACACAGGGTCGATGGAGTAATCAGGAAGTTTATTTTGGTACTTCCTTCCACTCGACCAGCGGTGAGAGCTTCGAAGCGTGCTCACTGGTGTACACTACTGGTTAACAGTCTAATTGGTTCCACCGTGCTCTACTCTCACTGGTCCCACCGCCATGGGCCATCAATAATCTAAAACTACCTATACAGGAAGGAGCGCCTATTCATAATGTTCACAAGCTAATTGCTTTAATGTTCGTATCCTTCAAGAAAAGTCCGTAGGCAGTCATTAATAAACAACCAATTTGTGTTTTATTTCAAAATCTTCCAATTATTGCATCTAGAAGCCATTACAATGAACAATTCAGCCAACACGTTTCGGCCACATTGGACATCATCAGGGCTGTAGATTGAAAGAAAACAAATGCATCAATAAACTATTCTATGAGGTTACCCTTTACAAGCGCTAGACACATTTTGGATATGTAAAAATCCCCAACAGTTACGTCTTTGTGTTATTACATCCACAGTGATACCTGCCTATATCCAATATTGAAATCCTATCTAGTCTTTGAGCAAAAAAGATTGCCTCCTGACAACACCTCATTATTCAGTATAATGACTCCATCCTGAGAACACAAAATAATTTACATCACATCCACCTCATGTTCACTGATGGCCCTAAATCAACCCCATATCCACGGTCTGGAATTAATCGTTTAACTTCAAAAAATGCTTGTAATCAGCATACCCCCATACCTTCCCATCTTCAGTATCTATATTATTATAGGGCTCAATGTTTCAAGCCGCCTCCCAAGTGCCCGCAGTCAAGCCCCCTTTATTCCATTGAACTGAAAGCAAAACGTGCATACCTTCAATTTATATACTCTTTTAAGACTCCGTAAAATCTGTTAAGGTTTTATCCCTTCATCCCCTTATTGAGGGTCTATCTACAAAAAAATATAAAATACACACATATGTGTAAATCACATCAGGCTCACACATTGCCACCCACAATCTGTTACTACTGAAAGCTTTTATAATCGTCACTGTCGTCGTTTCTTTCCTGGCGGAGGGGTACGCTAGACCCTCCCCCAAGTGCCCATACAGAGCCAATACCCAGTACCACTGCACAACAAAAGGCACAATCGGTCCGACCGTTCAGCAGTTACAGTAACCCCCACCCCAAAACAATGTTTTCATCCATTTGTGAATCTAACCCGAGATTCGGTGAATTCACGTTCAATGCAGCATCTTTTCTGGCCGGTGCGAAAATTCCTGCCATAAACAAACCACAAGATCTGGCATTCTATTTGTAAACCAAAATGGACCAATCCAGTGGTGACATTTTCAATCCTTAGCTGTGCATATTGTTCCGAAGTTCCCTCTCTGGTCCACCCTCCTACCCTATTCTCATTGGTTCAAATAATCCAGGGTCAACCAATCCCATGGTGGCATTTCCCAATTTATGTTTTACGTGCTGTCAAGGAGTTCCCTCTCTGGTCCTACTTCGTGCCACACATCCATTGGTTAGATTGCCTGACTGTGGGCCCATCATAGCTCTCCTGGCCCCTGCACACAATCTGGCCTTCTATTTGTAAACAGAAATTAACCAATCCAATGGTGGCATTTTCAGTCCTCAGCTTTACATACTGCTCCAGTGCTCCCTCTCTGGTCCAGCCTCCTACCATAATCTCAGTGGTTCAAATTACCAAGTGTCAGCCAATCCCATGGTGGCATTTCCCACCTTCTGTTGTACGTGCTGTCAAGGTGTTCCCTCTCTGGTCCTGCTCCGTACCACACTCCCATTGGTTAGATTGTCCCACTATGGGCAAATCATAGCTATCCTTACTGCCGCATGACACAAAAGGCCCCATATTGGTATCCCAACAACCGGACTGCTCAATTCGCTAAGAGAGCGCCCTCTTTTGTTTCTGTAGCGCTCCTCGCCTGGTCTGCCTGGTTGTGGGCGTGGCCAGTGCTCATATCTAACTGCTTTTGTTTCATCCTAGCCAGTCTAATTGTGCAAGTTCACGTAACATCAAGCTAGTGCTGCCCTTTTTTCAGTCTAACTTCACAATATTTTCACTTCAACCTAATCATGAAACTTTCAGACACGGACCTCAAGACATACTTTACCTTGCGGCCGCGATTCCAGAAGGTTGCCCTTAATCAACTCTCTACAGTAAGTAAAATTCCCAAAAGCATCAACATTGGTCACCACAGCTTATCTATTGCTACGTAACATCAACGGTTAGTATTCATTAGTGCTACAAAGCTGTCTACTCTAGACCATAACCTTTCATCCATTTCTCCCTGAGTGCTCATTTCCCTCCAACCATCAAGGCAGCTCGTCCTCTTGAGAAAATTTAGATGATTCAACATTCTAATCTGCACCCATTCTATCCACTGAAATCTTCAATCCGCATAAAAACTCGATTTTCCAAACATTAATTCGGTTCAGAACAATGCCAGAAGTCCCAGTATAGTGTCCACCTTTAACCACCCCACTCCCATTTTTTTCTTCATTGTAACATGCATCCCAATCGCGTCTATTCTTGCAATGATCAATACCTCCACGGTATTGAGGCCCCTTCCCTGGAGCTCATTACATTTCTGGGGAAAATACATAATCTCAAACTCTGTTCTTGACCTAGCACCCATTACATTATTTCTTGAATTCATGGTTGGAAAATCGAGGGGCATATTCTCAAGGACTTATCTCTGAATTATCTGCACTTTATCGCAGCCAAATTGGCAATAAAAACATTGCCCCATTCACAAGCTAGTGCTAACAGCCGATATCATCAGTTTACCTGCGATAGCAGCCGCAAAAAACATCGCCACAGGTTACACCGGCAACTAATGCTAATGAGATGCAGAGAAGGCATTCCCGTGCAAAACGTCGCGACAACACCACTTAACAACATTCCCAACCACCAGCCAGATCGGTGATAAGATCACAAAACAGGAGCTAAGGCGCGTTAGCAGCAGGGATTTAACACCTGCTCCGACCTGGTGTAAAGTCGGATGACAACCTGCATAATAAAAGGGAGCCCATCCCAGAGCCACACCTGAAGAATAACAGATGCCATGGAGCTACTGATCATGCAGCTTGGAGACCCAAGAGGCCCACAACACCCACTGCCACCAACCCCAGGCCCGCCACCCCCCGGAACCTCCCTGCCCCCCAGACTACCACAGAGGCAGCGTAGACAAAGACAGCGGCCCTCTGGAAACGCACCAGCCTCATAGACTTAGCACCAGAGAATGTCATTTCCCACTACAGGTTCAAAAGGACAACCATCCTCCGCATCCTGACCATCATTGGCCACAAGCTGATGGTACCAATACAGCAGACAACTAATCTCCCACCTCAAACAAATCTGCTGGCTGTGCTGCACCTGTTGACCTCTGGTACCCCCCAACCAACACCCACCAGAGTCAGAGGAGTCTCACAGCCAGCCATATCCAAGTCCCTCACACCTGTCCGGGCTGCCATCATCAGCTTGGTACCCCAGTACCTTTACTTCCCCCACACTGCGCAGGAATAGCTGGAGACCAAGAAAGGCTTCCCGCATGTGTTGGGGGCAATTGACTGCACACATGTCCTACTTGTGCCCCCTGCCGACACTGCACACAATTACCAGACATGACAGCACAACTTACTGTGGAACCAAACATGTGCAAAGGAGGCAAGTGACACACGAATGAGAATGTACACAATGCCAAGTGTGGCGTGGATGTGCTGGACAGACTGCTGTATGCAGACCACAGACATGCCCATGTCGACATATACTGCTGGTTTATGGAGTGTCGTGAACAGTGGACGCAAACATGTTACCCCAGGCCGTGGGAAGATCGCGGCAATGTAGCTTGTTACGTCCCCCCCTGTAAGCATGAGCGGAGTGGGTCGGCCCGGCGTATGCCAGGCCAGCGTAGTGGTGTGAATAAAAAGCCCTGGGCATGGTTCTCTTCAGGAATGGCCAATGTGTCTGCCTCCCAGCCCGCCACGAGGCCGACGCCATGAGCAGCGGTGCCTGCAATCATGTGCGCCTGCTGCACCCCAGGCTGCAGGTCCCTAGACCTGTCTTGGCCGCCCCTGCACAACCATGGCACACCGCTCACCTGCCGACACTAGCGTGTGTCAAAGAGAGCCCACCACGTGCCTGTGCAAGCTCCAAGCTCGAGGTCTGCGACATTGTCAGACTCCTCAGACCATCATGGCCTCTGCAACACAGGCCCCCAGCACTCCTTTCTCGTTGACGTACTCCACCGGCCTACACTGCGGTCAAGTAGGTCACACATTTGAAACTGAGTCTTAATTACACAATGGAAGAGTACATATTTTAAGGCAGAGTTTACATCACTGTACTCCCTTCGATGTGGTGCCACCAACTCTGTGCAGAGCATTAGAACGACACCTGTCTGTGGTCCCTTGCTGACTACTGCCTTCTGCCAACACTGCGGTCGAGTAGGTCACACATTTGGAACTGAGTCCTGATTTATTTCTGGCAGAGTTCATATCATTGCACGCAAAGAGAGGAGTAAAAGGAAGACACGGTTCAGTCCGGATGAGAAAAGGTTCATCGTTACGGAGGTGATCGAACACTACCAACAACTGCTGTGGTGGCACTAACTGTGCATCGCGAGCCAACGACACGTGGCTGTGGGCCCTTGCTGACGGCTGCCTCCGGCCTACACTGCGGTCCAGTAGGGCACACATATGGAACTGAGTCTTGAATTCATGATGTCCAAGGTCATATGTTTATGGTAGCTTTTATCTTGCTGTAATCCCTTTGATCTGGTGCCAGCAACTTTGTGCATAGCATCCCAATGACACATGTCTGTGGGCCCATGCTGACCACTGCCTCCGGCCCACAGTGTGGTCAAGTAGGTCAATCATTTGGATGTGAGCCTTGATTTTTTTATGGCAGAGTTCATATCAGTGCACAGGCCTCATCACAGACTGCATCCCCTTCCAGCTCTGGTGCCACTAACTCCGTGCCCCGACATTTATGGACACTCTCTGGTTGAACTTTGGTGGCGTCTGAGTATCTGGCCTGGGGATTGTCTCCATCATCATGTAGCTGATACTGACTTGGTATTAAGAATGAGTCTGTAGCATTCATCTCCTTCATATTGCCTGCTTCTGTTTGCTTCTGCCCTCTGCATCATGCCCTGGAAGGACACCTCCCACTGTTCCCCGAAACACCCTGCGACATTCACCTTGGACATTGACGAGGACCCTCTCAGCTCTCGTGGCCCTACCTCAGTGCACCGCAAGTCACCATCCCGTGGTGGTATGCCTGTGCCGGCCGCAGGGCATCCCGGGCCACCAACTCTGTGCAGCTCAAGTCATGGACCCTGTCTGATTGAATATTGGATGGCCTCTTGGTCGATGCCCTTGGGGTCATTAACGCCATGTGTCTGTTGCCCTGCGCTGACCGCTGCCTCCTTCCTCAACTGCGGTCCACCAGGCTTCACACATTAAATCTAGTCCTGATCTGCCCGGAGGACGCATCACCGCAGGATGCACACACCACCACCGCCAGGACCACCTCCAGCCAACAACTGCCAGAGTCGAAAGAGTCTTCCTGCCAGACTATCATAGTTGCTCACACCTGTCTTGCATGCCAACATCAGCTTCATATACTGCTCAGCTCTTCAGGTGCCACTAACTCAGTGCACCACAACTCATGGACCCTTTCTGATTGAGTTCTGTGCTGTGGACAGCTCATGCAGCAATGTCACCTCAGGCAGTGGGGAAAACTTGGGACGATGATGAGGAAAATGATGCAGGTGTAGCACACACCACTGCAGCTGCAGCAGGAATAGCCCGAAGGGACACAATCCTAGACAATTTCTTCACATGAGCACGCACAGTTCTGGTGCCCCAACCACAGTGCACTGCAACTCAGGGACCCTTCTGCTTGCATATTGAGTGACCTCTGTACTTGCTCCGGCTACCACCATGATTCTTCGCAGTTGTTTGTTCGCACACTAGTAAATAGGCTCGGGGAGGGAGGAGCAGCAGTGAGGCTACGTAATACACATTGATGCCGCTCATTTGCAACAAGCAGGTCATGGCAAACAAGATTCACTAAGTCACATATATCACACACTGATGAACCAGTGTGCCTGCCAACACATCATGCAGAACCAACTATTGACTCATGTCTATGTGCACTGTCACAGGTGATCAAGGATATGCCCTCTGCCCTTGGATGATAACACCCCTCAGAGCCCCACACACAGAGGCCCAGAGGCAGTACAATGCGACCCACAAATGCACTAGGGGCATCGTGGAACAAACATTTGGCATGTTGAAGTCACGTTTCAGGTGCCTGGACATCACAGGTGGAAGGCTCCTGTACAGTCCAGACATTGTGTGCAAGATGATCGTTGCATGTTGTGTGTTGCACAACATATATGTATGCAGCAAGGTCCCATGGATACAAGTTCCAGAAGCACAGGACGATGATGAGGAAGATGAGGCAGGTGGACCACACCCCACTGCAGTCGCAGCAGAAATAGCCCGTAGGAACATCATCATTGCAAATTTCTTCACATGAGCACGTCACATTGTCACAGTCCTCAGCAATCACGTGACAGTCCAAAATGCCCACAGGCACAGCATGTGCAAGATGGCCGAATGGACGTAGAACGTCTCGGCTCCCGGTCCGCGCGCTATTCCCGACGAGTTTTCTGCGGCTTCCTGCTGTCCTCCTGGTGAGCAAGTATAGCACCGGAGTACCGCTGATGTGGAGCATTCGCTGAGAGCACTGGTGAGCTTCGATCCTCCCTTTAATATTGGATTAGGAGCCCGATGGCAGAGCACCAGGACTCCCGCAAAATGGCACCCGTCATACTCTGAGCTCTGACTGCCTGCGCTCAGAGCCGCAATCTGGAGGTCTGCGAGATTGACAGAGAAGTTGTCTGGGGCATGACTAGCCATCTGCCGGGGGCACGACTACGCTCACAGTGAGTACTGGTGAACCCCCGGGAGGTTTAAGTGGCTGTAGCATCGGTGGATTTTCCGCCCATAATGCAGAGACAGCGACCAGCATTTCTTTGGTGATTGTACGAGCTGTGGGAGGGATCGGAGCAGAGCCCCTGTGGGAGGTGTCCGCGAAGGGCCCCGCTGAGTGATCTGTGGTGGTGAAAGGAGGAAAATCCCCTCTTCTATCCGTAACCACGCCTGACCTTAAGATAGCGGCTTCCTTTTAATGGACGGCGGCGACCTGGTCCTCTTTTGACCCAGTGCCCGGTGCCTGCTTCGTGATCTCACAGCTCCCACAGTAGAGACACTCCAAGCAGCGGATTTGATCGCGGCTTTGGCATTGTGGTCCCACAGCCTGACTTCCGCTGGCACATCTCGGAGGCATACTGGGGACATTCCGATTCATAAAATGGCACCCCGTGAGACCCATGTGGAGCGTGTTGCCCTGATCTGAACATCCAAACACCCCGCTTCAACCTGTGCCTGTGCAGATACCTTGCTGCTGCTCCATATTGCTCCTCATGGTGCTGACATACCCGCTAAGGAGGTGCACCCCCTGAGAACCTCGACAGGCTGAGAAGGCGTGCTGCAGCAAGACACACAGGTGATGGCCATGCAGGTGTGATGGCCCTGCGCTCTCTCAGTGGTACCAAGACCAAGCCATCCCCTTGCAAGTTTCTCATAACCAGCCCTCACTGCTCTACTCGTTGGAACCCCAGCCCTCTTCCTGCCGCCATAGTGGGGTCCTCCTGGGCCTGCCCATATGCCGCCTAAGAAGACGGCGAGCAAACCAACCACCAAAGTTTCACATTTTTTTGTGCTGGCGGACATGCGCCCCACGTCGGACCCAGCGGAAGCAGCGGACTCCATGGCCCTGACAAAAAATGATCTTCTAAGCATGTTTAGAGACTTTAAGACTGAACTTCGGAAGGACCTCAGTCATGATATGAAGGCATCCATGGAGCAACTCTGATCCGACCTTATGGATAGATTTTCATCTCTGCAACAGGATGTGGATTCAGTAGGCACAAGGGTGCTTGACCTGGAGAAGCAGACTCACGACTGTGAATTGTGTACCACCGACCCGGGTGTCAGCGTCCAGACCCTCCAGGAACAGCTCCATCAAGTGCACCTTAAAGCAGAAGATCTTGAGAATAGGGCCTGATGGGAAAATCTTCGCATACGGGATCTGGAACAGAAAGCGGAGGGCCCTGACTTGGATGCCTTCCTTGACGGACGCTTCACGGACATTCTGAGTCATCAAAATCAAAATAGACCGAGCTCACCGGGTGGGTGGACCAACGTCGGGTGAAAAGAAACGTCCGCGGGATGCGCTGGTCAAGTTTCATCCTTACAGAGTCAAGGAAGCAGTACTCATAGCAGCTAGGAAGAAGGGAAACATTTCTTTTCAGGGTCACTCCTGCTCCACCTATCATGACCTGGCACCGACCACACTCGCAAGGAGACAGCTGTTTTGGCCCATCACTACGAAACTCCGTGAAGACAAGATTCGATATAGATGGACTTACCCATTATGATTGAGTTTCGAGTTGAATAACAAACAACGTCATGTCAACGACTTAAAGGAGGGGCTGGTGCTCCAGGGTCTCCTTCCGGAGGAGACTAAAGCCCAGGTCACACCACATCACCACGATCCTCGCAGGATAGACCGCCTGTCTCCCCCTGGATCGCCAACACCCATAGGAATTGCAACTGAAGTGAATGACATGTCCCACTCTTCGATGGGACATGGAGATCGGGGGGCTGAGATCTCACGTCTTGACCATGAGACAACAGTCATCCCCCCCCAGGGTCCACTGATGGAGCAAGCATCCACCATCTCCAACACAATCCGCCTCCCCGACATTGCGAGTCCCTTGCAGAACTGTTTCTGGAGTCATTTCTCTGAACTTTTTAATACACTGGCAGGGGTCCGCCACTCTGGTACACCGGTTGCAAGGCGGGGAGATGAACCTTGCCCTTTCTGTGTGGCCGTAGGAAGCTAACGGCCGCAGGCCTCAAAGAACAAATATTAACACGAGGAATTGAATAAGGTACCGCTTCACTCTCTCCCCCGCCAGCTGATACTCCAGTGGAGGAGCCCATTTGAAGGTGGGGACGTCTCCCTACTCCCGGGGTTTGCTACTAGGTCTTGAAATGTTCACCTCACCACCTGACACTGGTAACTGAAGTCTTCAGGGGGTTGGGAGTGCTGGTGCTAGTCCTCCCTTCTGCACTTCCTTGCATCTCTGACTCACCTGTGAACCTTCCCCCATGGGCAACGGCACACAACGATGATCTGATGGAGATGCGCCATATGTTGTCCCTATCTATAGGAGATCTATCTTCCTCCCACAACCAGGTGCGGACCTGTCTTACTGGCTAGTCTACAGCCGGACACAGATACTTTCTTTCAAGCCACAATCAGTATGGGCATGGACGGGGTCCTAGGATGCACCGTCCCCCCTAGTCCCTGAGGGGCTTTGTACCACCCAACCGGGTACCTGGCAACGATTTTGCTATTGCATTTTTTGTTCATGTTTGTTTTAGTTTTTCTGGGGTTTGAGGGGAGGGGGTGGGAGGGAAATGGTGGCGGCTTTTTAATACTTTGTTTTGAAAGAGTTTATGACATCCATGTATTTGCGGGAATCTCTAGGCTGTGGGACACTTACCCTGGGGGATAAACGGAGACTCAGGACATGATGGGCCAGATCGGCTTCCTAACGAGATAATGTCTTTCCCTTTCACACAATGACAATCACCATCGGAATCTGGAACGTTAAAGGTCTCAACTCTCCTCAAAAGTGCCAAAAGGTATGGCAGTATATTGTCGACCACCACCTTGATATAGTGGCCCTGCAAGAGACACACCTAGCCAGAGCTGAGGACACTCGCCTCCGACGCAAATACTATCCACTAATATATAGATTCTCTGCAACTACGAAACATAGAGGGGTGGCGATTTTATTCCATTCCTCCACAAAATTCCAACCGCTGGACATTCAGACTGATAAAGATGGTCGCTGGATCATGGTCAAGGGTCGTCTGATGGGCAAAATTTGTACCTTCATAGCAGTATACACCCCCAACACTGGACAGACGATCTTCTTAAAGACGCTAATGGGAAGGGTGCTAGACTTTGTAGAGGGACTGATGATACTCATGGGTGACTTCAACCTGACTTGGCAGAAAGACTTAGATAGCATGCACCCTCACCGCTCCGAACTGGGCTCCTTTTCCACTGATACCCAGCAACACTTCCATGACATGAGCCTTCTGGACACTTGGCACACTCTCCATCCCCGCTCCCGAGACTACACTATTTACTCCCATGTTCATCATACGTACTCCCGACTCGACTATTTTTTCATTAGCCAATCTCTCCTGGGCGTTTTACAGGAGGCCAAAATATTCCCACTTTCAGTGTCGGACCATAGCTTACTCTCATTGTGTTTGTCCTGGACTAGTGATGCCTCGACTACCCCCAGGTGGTACTTTCTGACCTTGCTTAGGAAGGATAAAGAATCTTACACTAAACTCACAGAATCCATCACCGAATTTTAGAACATTAATAAACCGGAGGATTCCTCGGAGTATACTACCTGGGACACGTTTAAAGCGGTCTTTCGAGGGAAATGCATTGCCTTTAACTCCGCGCTAAATGTGCAACGTACCAGGGAGAGGGAGGTGGCCTCTATTGAACACGCGCATAAATTAAATCCCACAAGGGAGACTCTTCGCAATTTGACTGCTCTGAGGGGCAAACTTAGAGCTATTTATAATAATAGGGCGGAATTTACACTCCTCAAACTCCATCAGTTATCGTACTCACAAGGCAACAAGATTGGCAAACACCTAGCTAGACAGCTAAAAGACAAATGAGAAAGAGAGTACATAGGGGGTATACAGGGGCCCACTGGGGAACTCACATATAACGGTGAGGAAAAAGCCAAGATCTTTGGCTCGTTCTATAAAGCCCTTTACACTGGGGATCGATTAGCTTCTGACATCCAACGAGACTACTTGCGGACACTACACTTCCCTCAGGTCTCCCCTGGATGGAATGATTTACTCACTGCCCCCCTTTACCTCCGAAGATGTTACCGTGGCCATTAAAGCTCTTAAGCCCCACAAAGCCCCGGGACCGGATGGATATACCGCCCTGTTCTATAAAACTTTTGCCCCTGACATCACTCCATACCTCACGCGGCTCTTTAACAAGATGGCGGAGGAGGGTGAGACTACTGGATCAATGTCTGAGGCCGTGATATCTGTAATACCCAAACCAGGGAAAGATCCCCATGTATGCGCTTCATACCAGCCTATTGCTCTGTTGAACCTTGATGCAAAGCTATACTCCTCTATCCTAGCTAAGCGACTGAACGATCTCATGCCCGATCTTATATACCCAGACCAATCGGTATTCATAAAGGGTCGACAAACACATGATAGTACACGCCGAATCGTACATCTAATAGAGAAGGCCAACAGATGTCAAATCCCTGCTGTACTGGTAGGACTAGACGCTGAGAAAGCTTTTGACAGGGTAGATTGGACATTCTTATTTAATACCCTCACGAGCTTCAGATTCGCCCCTAAATTTCTCACTATGATCAAAGCTAATTACTTTCAACTCAGATGTAGAGTCGCAGTCAACGGAGTACACTCCCCCTTGTTCTCCCACTCCAGAGGTACCCGACAGGGGTGTCTTTTTCACCCTTACTTTTTCCCCTTAGCATTGAGCCCCAAGCGAGGACGATTAGAGCCCATCTTGACATCCAAGGGATTCCATTCAGGTTAGACTCACACAAAATTTCTCTCTTCGTGGACAACGTCCTCCTAACACTCTCTGACCCTGCCACGTCTCTACCACCTTTACAATCAGAACTTGAGCAATTTGAAGTGGTAGCAGGTTTTAAAATAAATCTTGGCAAATCATACATCCTCAACCTTGCGCTTCCGCAAGCGGAAGTCCGCAGGCTCCAATCTCTCTCTCCCCTCCAATGGACCACTTCCTCTAAACAATATCTGGGGATCCAATTAACGCCTAGAGTAGAGGGCCTCTACACTGCTAACTTCCCTCCCACTCTTACTCGTATCCAAACAGAACTTATGAAGTGGAAACCCCTCTTTTTGTCATGGCTTGGACGGATACAAGCTGTCAAGATGACCCTCCTTCCTAAGCTCCTCTACTTATTTCAGGCATTGTCCATTGAACTAGACAGGGACTTCTTCCGGCGAGTCAAAACTATGCTTCTGCTCTTCATTTGGCAAGGGGCGGGCCCGCTTTTCCTTCTTCCTGCTGTGTTGTTCCCGAGCGGAGGGTGGGGTGGGGCTCCCAGACATCGCACTGTACTATAAAGCAGCGCAACTGAGGGTACTGACTGAGTGGTCGAAACGGGAGTCCGACAAACGCTGGTTATGTATGGATCGCAGCGTAGCGGGGAGGACTATCTGGGACCTGGCTTGGCATCCCAAAAAGGACAGATCCAAGAATGCATACATTAGCACTCCTACGCGCACCCCCTTGAAGGTGTGGGACTCGGTCACGGGCGATGACAGATGGACCTCTTTCCCCTCGCCATTTACACCACTCCATTTTAACCCCGCATTCCCCCCAGGCTTGCAGGAGGGACCCTTTGATGCTTGGAGGGAGGGAGGATGCCTCGCTTTGACACACCTTTTTCATAACTTTGCCCCCCTCTCCTTTGATAACTGTGAGCGGGATTATGGCCTTGAGAATACAGAACAATACCATTACACTCAGCTAATGCAATGGGCACTTACTCCTCAGGTGCGGGAGGTGGCCACCCATCCTCCCACAAGATTTGAGTCCTTCCTCGCTAAAACTATTACTATGAAAGGGGTGATCTCGTTCATATATAACTTACTACTCACTACCACACTCTCTCCGCGACCACGATATATGTCTATGTGGGAGGGAATATTACAGCGCAGTATCTACGAGGATGAATGGGCACACCTATGGACCGACATCATAAGACTCAATCATTCCATAGAACTCTGGGAGGCTCATCTGAAGACAATGATGGACTGGTATCTCCATCCGTCCAGGCTCAAGCAGATCTTTCCCAACACATCCGACAGATGCTGGAGAGGTTGCGGGTTTTGGGCGATTTTCAGCATATTTAGTGGGACTGTCCAACTATACGCCCCTTCAGGGAAGAAATACTCGCACACATTAAGGACATACTGGGATACCCCATCCCAACCACCTTGGCAGGAGTCCTTTTTGGACTTCGCGACCCCACCCTGGAACATCAGACCCGAGCAGACAAGACAATCATGTGGCTTTGTATAGAAACAGCGAAAGTAACCCTTGCAGCTGCCTGGAAGCGAAGAGAAGCTCCGGCAATATCCCTTTGGCACTCTCGACTATAGAAGCTACTCAGCTTAGAAAGAATGTCATATGAACTTTGAATTCAGAAGGGACCCGTTAGTTGCCTTCCTCTCACGAGGATTGCCATCGGCTGTCTGTCCTCCTTCTGTCAGAGCACTTCACCTCTTTCAATTTTGAGTTACCTGCAATTAACACATGTTGAATATGTCACCTTCTTTTAGCCGCCACCATTGGTAGGGAGGGGGTTCTCTCTTTTTTCTTTTCGTTCCTCCCCAGTTGGGAGCTGTTTTTGTATGATTTTATAGTACTTTATATGCATCTTCCAGTTGGAAGGATCTGGGAAAATACCATCGCAAAAGAAAGAGGGGACTCCTCACTGGATTGTTTGACTTTAAATAAGGTCTATGAAGGTTTACCCCAAACCCCACTGTTATCAGAAACTGTACCCCTCATTTAAGCCTTTCTCTGATATTGGGGACGGATCATTTCTTGCACTATGTAATGAGGTACATCTCTTGTTCTGTTGCAACTTACAACACTCCTTGCGATATGTGAAATGACGGTAACTACCTATGAAGTACTTTGAAAGATTTTCAATAAAAATAAGTTTGACAAAAAAATTAATTATTTCCAAAACACATTCCCTGTGTGCATATCACTTCTCTGTACGGGCATGTCACTCTGACAAGTGTAAGTGCAACATGTAGTGCTAACAGTCTCATAATTTGGAAATAGATGGTGGGTTTGTCACCTCGATACAGAGAGGCTGTTTGGGGTGTCACATTTTTTAAATGCAATTTCTGTGTGTCTCAGATATTACGGAATCCCACTCAGCAGCGTTTCGCATGTGTCCCAAAAAATTACACATAGGCTGTCATTTGTGACCTACAGTTGCCAACAGGCCTTCTTTTGGGGTCAGATATGTACCACCATGATCCACGGATGCACCCTGTGACTCGGGTCCCACAACATGAGCAACATGGACTTAAGGGGGAATCACTGCCCCTACCTTCGTCCAGGCTTTCATACTTGATTAATCATAGACATGACACATCTGTGTGTATTAGTATGTATTATTCCTGTTCAGTGGAGTGTTGAAGCTGTCTTAGTACTGGGCCATGAAACAACACTTTACAATGTTGCTCCGTGGAGGGCCCGCCGAAGTCTTTTGGGATTGACAAGTTGCTCGGAAGGGGAAGACTCCAGTCCGCAGGCTGATTGCTGTGTCATTGTTGAGCAAACAAAATATGGCAGTCCATGTTGAGGTCCAAGGTTAGTGTGGCTGAGTGTATAGTGGGACAGTGGAAGGTGTTAATCCAGGGCATGATGCAGAGGGCAGGACCAAGCAGTAACTAGCCATACAACAGAGATGAGTACTACTGCCTCCTTCTTACCACTAATGCAGATTCATCCCCATCTTTGTCCTCTGAGGTTTCATCTGCCTCACATGTGGGTGGTGGTGTTTGGTCTGCAGCGGTGTGTGATGCTGCCACATCAGGGTCCAGAGATGTGGCTGTAGAAGTAGCAGCAGCATTTTTCTTCTTACTGTCTTGTGGCATCATTCCCATGATGAGGATCTGCAGGGCATGGCAGATCCCATCTACAGCTTTCTCGTGTGCATTCTTGGTAGCCATTCTTTGTGCCTGCATCCGCTCCATGTTCTCCATGACCCTCCTTATGTTTCCCAAATCATGGATGTCATCGCTGTAGCCACTCTGACTGGACAGTTGTTGTTGTCTCCGAGTCATGACTCCAGCGACGACAGCCATGGATTGTTGTAGGGCATGGGGCATGGGGCGGACTGTTGGTGTCCGTTAGGGAGTGTACGTGGTCCATAATGGGACTTAGAAACCCAGGCATGGCATCTAGTTTGGCTGCCATGAGTCTGAAACCCTCCCGCACCTGTTCAGCCAGCTCCTTCTGGCGGTCTGACACACGCCGTTGGAACAACATGTGTTCTCAGGTGAGGTGCTGGGAGCCAGACGTGGTGGTAGGTGCTTCCTGCTGTGTGGTCTGTGCTGGCGGTGGGCTCACCTCGATGGTGTTGGGCTGCCATGCTACTGGAGGTGGGGTTTGGAGGTTGTCCGTGAACCGTTGGAGTTCGTCTAGGTCGATGTCCTGGGGGGCTTCTCCATCATCACTGACATGATGTAGGGTCTGATCTGCAGGAGGTGTTGATTGTCCCTCTGCAATGTGAAGGGGATATGCAGTTTCACAGTGTGTTCCATGTATGTTTACGCATTGGCGAAGTTTCCATACAGACTGCATGACAATGTACATTGTGGCTGTTTGAGTGGTGATGCCTTTTTGATGCGGGACAGTGGGTATATGTACTATATCACGGATGTGAGGTTGTACTTGTACATTGTCATCCCATATTTTTTTTAATCTGCTTTTCTGGTGCTTTTTCATGCATGATGTGTGGGAATTCCAGGGCTGTCGCTGGTTATCGCTGGCTTTGGTATCGCGGTTTGGGACATCACCGCTTTTTTCACGTTTGTGTTTCGCATTTTTTCGGCGTCACATTAACTTTCCTGCGGTCATTTGACACGTTATCGTGAGACTATAGCATGGTACCGCCGTGTTGAGAATACCACGTTGCCACGGCGTTATTTTCACGTGATAGACTGCGATATTGAAAGTTGCGTTAAGCTAATTTTGTGATAATTATCACACCTTCTTGAGAATATCCCACGAGTTTTTATGCGGATTGAGGCTTTGCGCCAAGTAGCACAGATGCGCTGTTTGCGCGTGCAGGTGAGGATAACTCCTGCACTTTCACGTTCCTCCCCTTGACACCGACCTCAATAGGTATTGTAACTTCACTTCAAGTATGCACTGTGCGACATTGCAAAACATTCGTGAAGTTTTATTTATTTAGTCGACAGCATGGACCCAGAAAAACACTTAAAAAGCACTCACTGGGAACAGGTTCAAATTGAGCAGGAAAACCCTGTGCGGTCAGGTCATTACCTCTGAAGCCGGGATTCTGAGGAAGCCCTGGAGAGCAGAGCAGCGCGCGCCACCTCTGTAAGGCTGCCCGGGGGGGGGGGGGTTGCGCAGCGGCCCGCCCCTTGGAGGGCGGCCGCCTTAGTGCCACAGGAAGGCACAGGGGTGGGAGGTCGAGTCCCTGGGCTAGTCCGGGGGAGACCCCAACAGATAGCTGTTTCCGGCGAGGGCGGGGAGGAGACAGGGGTACATATACTGTCTCCGTCCCCTCCTCGTCCTCTTGTCCGCTCGTTCGCCTTGCCCGCCCCTCCGCTTACCCGGCGTCCGGAGGGACAAAGGGGGGGGACAGGTTTTTTCTAACAATTTTACTTTGTGTTGCAGGAGGAGTTACAGGGCGATCCAGGGTCTGCACATACCAAGGGGTACATCATGCAGCAGCACCGCGGGGTGCTAAGCCAGGATACCCAGGGATGTTTTAGGGTGTCCCCTGGAAGAACGACGGCGCCCCGTTAACCGAAAGGCGGTTGTGGGTCTGAGCAACCGGGGGTTGCCATGTATGCTCCGCCCACCCATCACGGGGGGGCGTGTGAAGCAAGTGGACTGGTGGTCCACGGATGGGAGGGGTGGACCCTCCCAATATTTGGTATACACCAGTTGGCGTTGCCATGGTGACTCTAGGCTTATCAGACGGGCAGGCGGCATAGGGCTGGCCTGCCCTGGGATCGCCCGTAAGCTAACCCACCTTGTTTGCATATTGGTTATGCTAATAAACCTGCAGCAATATTTCGCCACTTACATTACAGTGTTGTGTGTTTTATTTATGTACTTATGTGCTTTGTGATAACTGTTGCCGATATTGGCACTATGGACGTGGCCTCAGCGTTCCCTCCATCACCGCCCTGAGGCTCGGAGGAGGCTCTTGCGCAAACCGCGCACTAGGACAGCATTTCACGCCAAGCTTCGGGTCTTCTTGTTTCACCCCATTAGCTTTACTGGCCGAGGTGGCATCATCTAAAGGACAAAAACGCGTTTTCGATTTGTCTGTAATATCAAACAGGTTTTATTTTTGCGCGTCAGTTATGCCGAATTGCTTTCATAAAAGGAATTACTACTCTCATTGGACAGGCGGTTATCTTTAAATTGTGCTCCAGACGCCAGCCCAACACACCTCACGGACCGCAGCGACACATCACTGGGGGTCGAGCCCTGGGGTTACTGCTTCATTTTACCCAACTCAATATATTTCCTGGTAAAAAGCAAAGCGGCGCTCGCATAGACAGACAGCAACGGCGGCAATAGACGTAGAAATGTGACTTTATGCACAAAGCATTATATAAAGCTGTGCGCACGTGCCATACAGTCATTATTTGACGCAGACCTCAAGGGCATTTTGGCGTCGGGCAATGCAGCAAGGCCCTCTAGGGTCAATTTCTAAGGGTCCTGGAAAGGGGGGGGGGGGCACTTGGTGGCACAGGACACACAGCTTTCGGACTCCGGATCCTGGGTTCAATGGTGTTGGTGCCAAATACAACCGGTAGTGAGATCGGAAGGGTTAACAGTACCCACTTATCACAGAGCCTATAACACACCTCTTCACAGGCCGATAATCCAATTATTAATCACGGCTGTTACCTTCATCGGTTCATTTTCTACAAATCCAATCATAAATAATTCATTATAGTATTCCTTAGAAGAACATTATTTAAAAAACATACATTACAACAAAATCAGCGATGCCCCAAACATCACCGGGTAAATCCAACCAAAGGATCCGCCCCTATTTCAATACAAGGCCTCAGCTGTGGACACAAAGTCCAAACGTCAAAGACACACATTGTGTTGTTTCTCCTTGTCTGGCTGACAGTGATCGGTGAAATCAAAGGACGCTGATGCACGTTTCGGGGGAGCTTCCTTATTTTCCGTCCGCCTTCATCAGGACCCAAAATAAAAGTACAGCTACACAAACACAAGAGATCTTCGGTCTCAAGGCACTTCCACTGCAGGCCTGTGATGACCAGCACCAGCAGGAGGAGCAGGCACTTCCACTGCAGGCCTGTGATGACCAGCACCAGCAGGAAAGAACCCACGCAGAGATCAATATTGTGAAAAATGCCGAAAACATGTTTTGATGGTGGGTGCGGCCGTCGTTTACAATAGCGCGTTTCAGCTGCTGGATCAGTGCACAGTGAGGCTTTGATACATTCAACATATGTCATGTATTTGGTGGAATTAGTCCAGCACTAAGATTGCTCACACAGGCACAAAAGGACATTTCCTCTCTTGCTCGTGGACTCTGGAGGGCCCTGGACGTCCTCCCAGGGTGGGTTTATATTTGTCTGAAATGCAGATGTTTCTGCCTGTGTCATAAGGTCAGTTGTCCAATGTGTGTTTTTTTCCTTGGCAGTTTCTTTCTGTTTTTTTCTGTGGTACATTACGAAATATGAGTAAAGACCTTCATTGATGTTGAAAGAGAGAAACAGAGAGAGGAAAGGGAATCAAATGAAAGGGCTGAACTAGGAATAAAAGAGGGAGAGAAGAAAATAGAGGCAGAGAAAGGAAACTGAGGGAGGACAAGAGAGAGTGAGGGCAGGGGATGGACAAATTAGGGAAACCGATGGATGAAGGACCTGAGGAGAAGAAAATTGGACAGAGAGAGGCAGGTGGAAGAAGACAGGAGTGAAACAGAGGAGGGAGAGGAGGGAGAGAAGGGGAAGAGTGGGCAGACACAGGAGTGCAAGAGAGGAGGGAGAGAAGGTGGAAGAGTGGACAGTGACAGGCGTGCAAGAGAGGAGAGAGGAGGGAGAGGAGGGAGAGAAGGGGGAAGAGTGAACAGTGACAGGAGTGAAGGAGAGCAGAGAGGAGAGAGAGAAGGGGGAAGAGTGGACGGTGGCAGGAGTGCAAGAGAGGAGAGAAGAGGGAGAGAAGGGGGAAGAGTGGACAGTGACAGGAGTGCAAGAGAGGAGAGAAGAGGGAGAGAAGGGGGAAGAGTGGACAGAGACAGGAGTGCAAGAAAGGAGGGAGAGGGAGAGAAGAGGGAAGAGTGGACAGAGATAGGAGTGCAAGAGAGGAGAGAAGAGGGAGAGAAGGGGGAAGAGTGGACGGTGGCAGGAGTGCAAGAGAGGAGAGAGGAGGGAGAGAAGGGGGAAGAGTCGACGGTGACAGGAGTGAAGGAGAGGAGAGAGGAGAGAGAGAAGGGGGCAGAGTGGACAGTGACAGGAGTGCAAGAGAGGAGGGAGAGAAGAGGGAAGAGTGGACAGAGATAGGAGTGCAAGAGAGGAGAGAGGAGGGAGAGAAGAGGGAAGAGTGGACAGTGAGGAGTGCAAGAGAGGAGTGAGGAGGGAGAGAAGGGGGCAGAGTGGACAGTGACAGGAGTGCAAGAGAGGAGAGAAGAGGGAGAGAAGGGGGAAGAGTGGACAGTGACAGGAGTGCAAGAGAGGAGAGAGCGGAGGGAGAGAAGGGGGAAGAGTGGACAGAGACAGGATTGCAAGAGAGGAGGGAGAGAAGAGGGAAGAGTGGACAGTGACAGGAGTACAAGAGAGGAGAGAGCGGAGGGAGAGAAGGGGGAAGAGTGGACAGAGACAGGATTGCAAGAGAGGAGGGAGAGAAGGGGGAAGAGTGGACAGTGACAGGAGTGCAAGAGAGGAGGGAGAGGGAGAGAAGAGGGAAGAGTGGGCAGTGACAGGAGTGCAAGAGAGGAGAGAAGAGGGAGAGAAGGGGGAAGAGTGGACAGAGACAGGATTGCAAGAGAGGAGGGAGAGAAGAGGGAAGAGTGGACAGTGACAGGAGTGCAAGAGAGGAGAGAGCGGAGGGAGAGAAGGGAGGAAGAGTGGACAGTGACAGGAGAGGAGAGAGGAGGGAGAGAAGGGAGGAAGAGTGGACAGTGACAGGAGTGCAACAGAAGAGGGAGAGAAGGGGGAAGAGTGGACAGTGACAGGAGTACAAGAGAGGAGGGAGAGAAGGTGGAAGAGTGGACAGTGACAGGAGTGCAAGAGAGGAGGGAGAGGGAGAGAAGAGGGAAGAGTGGACAGAGACAGGAGTGCAAGAGAGGAGAGAGGAGGGAGAGAAGGGGGAAGAGTCGACGGTGACAGGAGTGAAGGAGAGGAGAGAGGAGAGAGAGAAGGGGGCAGAGTGGACAGTGGCAGGAGTGCAAGAGAGGAGAGAAGAGGGAGAGAAGGGAGGAAGAGTGGACAGAGACAGCAGTGCAAGAGAGGAGGGAGAGAAGAGGGAAGAGTGGACAGTGACAGGAGTGCAAGAGAGGAGAGAGGAGGGAGAGAAGGGAGGAAGAGTGGACAGAGACAGGATTGCAAGAGAGGAAGGAGAGAAGGGGGAAGAGTGGACAGTGACAGGAGTGCAGGAGAGGAGAGAGGAGGGAGAGAAGGGAGGAAGAGTGGACAGTGACAGGAGAGGAGAGAGGAGGGAGAGAAGGTGGAAGAGTGTACAGTGACAGGAGAGGAGAGAGGAGGGAGAGAAGGGAGGAAGAGTGGACGATGACAGGAGTGCAAGAGAGGAGAGAAGAGGGAGAGAAGAGGGAAGAGTGGACAGAGACAGCAGTGCAAGAGAGGAGAGAGGAGGTAGAGAAGGGGGCCGAGTGGACAGTGACAGGAGTGCAAGAGAGGAGAGAAGAGGGAGAGAAGAGGGAAGAGTGGACAGTGACAGGAGTGCAAGAGAGGAGTGAGGAGGGAGAGAAGGGGGCAGAGTGGACAGTGACAGGAGTGCAAGAGAGGAGAGAAGAGGGAAGAGTGGACAGTGACAGGAGTGCAAGAGAGGAGAGAGAAGGGAGAGAAGGGGGCAGAATGGACAGTGACAGGAGTGCAAGAGAGGAGAGAGGAGGGAGAGAAGAGGGAAGAGTGGACAGTGACAGGAGTGCAAGAGAGGAGTGAGGAGGGAGAGAAGGGGGCAGAGTGGACAGTGACAGGAGAGGAGAGAGGAGGGAGAGCAGGTGGAAGAGTGGACAGAGACAGGAGTGCAAGAGAGGAGAGAAGAGGGAGAGAAGAGGGAAGAGTGGACAGTGACAGGAGTGCAAGAGAGGAGAGAGGAGGGAGAGAAGGGGGAAGAGTGGACAGTGACAGGAGTGCAAGAGAGGAGTGAGGAGGGAGAGAAGGGGGCAGAGTGGACAGTGACAGGAGAGGAGAGAGGAGGGAGAGAAGGTGGAAGAGTGGACAGTGGCAGGAGTGCGAGAGAGGAGAGAGGAGGGAGAGAAGAGGGAAGAGTGGACAGTGGCAGGAGTACAAGAGAGGAGAGAGAAGGGGGCAGAGTGGACAGTGACAGGAGTGCAAGAGAGGAGAGTGGAGGGAGAGAAGGGGGAAGAGTGGACAGTGACAGGATTGCAAGAGAGGAGAGAGGAGGGAGAGGAGGGAGAGAAGGGGGAAGAGTGGACAGTGACAGGAGTTCAAGAGAGGAGTGCAGAGGGAGAGAAGGTGGAAGAGTGGACAATGGCAGGAGTGCAAGAGAGGAGAGCGGAGAGTGAGAAGGTGCAAGAATGGACAGTCACAGGAGTGCAAGAGAGGAGAGAGGAGGGAGAGAAGGGGGAAGAGTGGACAGAGACAGGAGTGCAAGAGATGAGAGAGCAGGGAAGGGCAAGGAAAGGTGGGAAAAGGAAGAGGAGATGGACTGTAGGGAAGGCTTGACTGGCTGCAGCGCACACAGACAATTGTGGGGGGAAATGTGCCTCAGTTAGCTTAAGTTAATGTTTATGTTGGATCCCTGGATCCAACATAGAGGCTGAAGTATTGTGGGATCACATGGATCCTTTATGATTTTACTTCTGCCAGGTGGGAGCCGCAGTGACAAGAATGTGAGAGTGCAGCTGAACCTCTCTCGGTGTGGCACTCTGTGCTGAACATCTCTCACAGAGGCAGTCTCAGCTGAATATCACTCGCAGTGGCACTTTCAGCTGAACATTTCTCACGGTGGCACTCTCAGCTGAAGATCTCTCATGGTGGCACTCTCAGCTGAATATCTCTCACGGTGACACTCTCAGCCGAACATTACTCAAGGTGGCATTCTCAGCTGAACATCACTCACGGTGGGACTCTCAGCTGAACATCTCTCGCTGTGGCACTCTCAGCTGAACATCACTCACGGTGGGACTCTCAGCTGAACATCTCTCGCTGTGGCACTCTCAGCTGAACATCACTCACGGTGGGACTCTCAGCTGAACATCTCTCGCTGTGGTACTCTCAGCTGGACATCACTCATGGCAGAACTCTCAGCTGAACATCTCTCACTGTGGCACTCTCAGCTGAACATCACTCATGGTGGCACTCTCAGCTGAACATCTCTTACTGTGGCACTCTCAGCTGAACATCTCTTGCTGTGGCACTCTCAGCTGAACATCTCTCGCTGTGGCACTCTCAGCTGAACATCACTCACGGTGGGACTCTCAGCTGAACATCTCTCGCTGTGGCACTCTCAGCTGGACATCACTCATGGCAGAACTCTCAGCTGAACATCTCTCACTGTGGCACTCTCAGCTGAACATCACTCATGGTGGCACTCTCAGCTGAACATCTCTTACTGTGGCACTCTCAGCTGAACATCTCTCGCTGTGGCACTCTCAGCTGAACATCTCTCGCTGTGGCACTCTCAGCTGAACATCACTCACGGTGGGACTCTCAGCTGAACATCTCTCGCTGTGGCACTCTCAGCTGGACATCACTCATGGCAGAACTGTCAGCTGAACATCTCTCACTGTGGCACTCTCAGCTGAACATCACTCATGGTGGCACTCTCAGCTGAACATGTCTCACTGTGACACCTCAGCCGAACATCACTCACGGTGGCACTCTCAGCTGAACATCTCTCGCTGTGGCACTCTCAGCTGAACATCTCTCACTGTGGCACTCTCAGCTGAACATCTCTCACGGTGGCACTCTCAGCTGAACATCTCTCGCTGTGGCACTCTCAGCTGAACATCTCTCACGGTGGCACTCTCAGCTGAAAATCTCTCGCTGTGGCACTCTCAGCTGAACATCTCTCACGGTGGCACTCTCAGCTGAACATCTCTCGCTGTGGCACTCTCAGCTGGACATCACTCATGGCAGCACTCTCAGCTGAACATCTCTTACTGTGGCACTCTCAGCTGGACATCACTCATGGTGGCACTCTCAGCTGAACATCTCTTACTGTGGCACTCTCACTGAACATCTCTCGCTGTGGCACTCTCAGCTGAACATCTCTCACGGTGGCACTCTCAGTTCAACATCTCTCGCTGTGGCACTCTCAGCTGAACATCACTCATGGCAGCACTCTCAGCTGAACATCTCTCACTGTGGCACTCTGTGGCAAACATCTCTCACAGTGGCAGTCTCAGCTGAATATCTCTCACCGTGGCACTTTCAGCTGAACAGCTCTCATAGTGGCAGTCTCAGTTAAAAATCTCTCACAGTGGCAGTCTCAGCTGAACATCATTCATGTTAGCCATCTTAGCTGAACATCACTCACTGTGGCACACTAAGCTGAACATCTCTCACTGTGTCACACTCAGCTGAACATCACTCAGTGTGGCACACTCAGCTGAACATCAGTCACTGTGTCACACTCAGCTGAGGGGAACAACCTTTACAACGCAACTTTTACACCGCACTACCATTACAATGAAACTTTTACAACGCATGCGATGTTACAACGCATGCTTTTACAACGCAAGTCTTTACATCGACTTGCACTAGATGGCGTGCTAACATTAGAAATAGTGTAGTTTACTATCCAAACACCTTCCCTACTGCAACGTGGACTGGAGCTAGAATAGTAAATTACACATTTCTAATGTCAGCACGCCATCTAGTGTATGTCGATGTAAAGACTTGCGTTGTAAAAGCATGCGTTGTAACATCGCATGCGTTGTAAAACTTTCGTTGTAACAGCATGCGTTGTAAAAGCATGCGTTGTAACGTCATACATCCCTCAGCTGAACATCACTCACTGTGGCACACTAAGCTGAACATCACTCACTGTGTCACACTCAGCTGAACATCACTCACTGTGGCCCACTAAGCTGAACATCACTCACTGTGTCACACTCAGCTGAACATCTGAAGATGCACCCTGTAAAGCAGGGCTTGTTTAGGGCCGCATCAATTGGCAAGATTAGAAAATATCTAAAGAATGACACCACATCTTGCCTGCTGCACATCAGCACATCTCACGGGCTTAGTAACAACACTGCAGAAATTATTTTAGTATTTTCTGAGAGCAGAGGGCACACACTCATGTTACGTCTCTCTGGAAGAGGTTTCAGTTTGTATCAGACCCCCTCCCCTCTTTTAAAAATGAATACGACTGTTCAGCAAGAAGAAAAGGAAGGTGGGGCCTTTCCAACTAACTTCCAACTTGCATTTGGATCTGGAAACCTCAGACTGGCTTGTCTTAGAGAACTACATACAGGGTGGACTTAAGGGCCATCAGTCATTTACCAGAAACACATCTCTTAAGAAGCCAGAGCTCCCCACACACTGGCTGGTCCATGAGAATGTGTGTGCTTAGCCATAAAGTCATAAAACAAAGCGCCTTCCTATCTGCAGGCTCCGCTCTGGACGATGCTGGGAAGATGAGCCGGGATGTTTTCAGCTGGCCACAATGGGTGCAGAATGGCATTCCCTCTCTTGAACATGTCCTTTTGGAAGGGGTCTTCAGCTCTTCTGTGAGTTCTGTGCAGAGTTACAACTAGGAGACACTCACTTCCTCTATTCAGTGCCCCTCAAACGCTGCCTGTCTGGCAGCCTAAAAGGACGTCTTCCTGTGGTGGATACATCCAGTCTTCATGAGCACTTGGAGAAATTAAGAACTTACTAAAAATGTGGGTTCTACCCTCTATAAAAGGTTGAACCCAGCTGCAGCTTTTTGAGTGATGCTGTGGTTAATACCCGAGAGAACAGCGAGTTGAGGGGGTTGTTTTGATGTCTGAAGTGGGGGGGGATGTCCACGCAGCTGGAGTGACCCGCAGTTCCGAGGGAGAGTCTTTGTCCTGCACGATGGCCTAGTGTCACTAAAAGTGACTTGTGTCAGATTATCCAGGCCCACCCTTCTTAGAGGGGGCTGCAGAGACCCTTGAGAGCAGGTTATGCCAGACTCAGGAATGCGTTGGCTTGTTGAAATGTATTGATCAATTGCCCATCTGAACCATCTCCCGCTGCAGCTGGCTCCTCTTGGTTATAATCTTTTTTGCTGGTTGTTTTGAGGCTTAATTGTGACTGTTCCAGGGATCTGTGGCTAAACTCTGTGGGTGTTGTCATATTCCCACTGGCTAAGGTTCTCTTTTATGTTGGTATTAATCCGTTTTTATGAACTAGCAATTTCATCAGTTGAGTTCTTCTCTAATGTGGTTTCGCTCTGTTTTTGTGTATTCTGTGTTATTGGGAAAGTTTTGCATTGTTTTGGACATCTGGATTAGTCCTGCTTCCTGTCGTTGGGGTGGTGTGTGGGGGGCAGGGGGGTTATCGTTCTTCAGCCTTTTTAGGTCGAGCCAGGGAAGCGCATGCGCTGCTCTGAGAGGCATGTTGTGTTGAAGTATGGAATAGAAGCCCCGTCCACTCTCCGCCTATATTTTTCATTGGCTTGTGTCGTTGTCCCTTGTAAATGCTGGCTTCCTATTCGTTAGTCCCTCCTTAGTACCGCCTTGTCTTAATTTGTAACCTTCCATGAGGACAGGAACCTTTACTTCTGTTGTTACACGGTATGTCTTTTTTTAGCCAGTAAGCACTATTTTCGTTAATGAGTTTCTCCTACTGCAGGTACAACATGCTTTCCTGCAACATTCAGCGGGCCATGCGGCTCTCACTTTGCAAGCAGCCCAGGACAATGGCGGCCGCTTCTTTGGTCTTGCATTTATGAGAGTTTGAGAAAATGACAATGCCTTTTATTTATGTGATAATTAGCAGAACACATAAATAAATAAAAGACATTGTGATTTACAATGGCAGTAGCTTAAACTCTCGCAAATGTCAGACCTATTGCATTGCAAATGCTTGTTTCCCTTCTTGTTAGTGGGTTGGTTCGTGATTCTCGGGGGGGGGGGGTTTGAACTGGATATCAAGTCTCTGCATTTCTGTATTATTCGTTTTAGGTGGCTCTGTGAAGTCCGCAGGGTTGCCTGTCACTTTTTTGTGTTTGTTTGTATTCTTTCGGTTTTCTACTAGGAGTGATCATTGCTCCGGGAGGTTGAACAATTTGTCAAACATAGGAGTGCAGGCACAATCCTTTCTTCCACTAAGATGATTGTGTGAAGAAAATGTTTATTGTAAGTTAGTGATTTTAGTATCAATGTTGGATATGGAATTCGCCAGTGTTGGCACCAAGACGATCTGTATTTCCAGTTTAAGGGATTGTTATGCGAGTGCATGTGTTGCCGCCACTACAGTTGAGGTAATTCCCCTTATTATAGTGTCTGTTGGTGGATTACTGGCATATTTAGGTCTTGTCGCTGTGTTATTCGCCCCTACTGTTGTTTGCCCTATTCCTTCTAACAGTTCTGCGCCAGTATCGTTCAAAAGACAACTTGCTGAATTCCCAGATTGACATCCCATTTTTGGGGGTAATTAATATATCACCACTTATTTTTTCTTCTTCCACAGAAGCTGCTCTTTCCCCCTTATGGTCCACATTGTGTTTTTCCACCACTCTTTCAATGATACAGCCTCCTTGTGCTAGTGACCTGGATTAACTGCAGGTGTTCTTTGGGTTAACTGGTTGGTTGGCTCGGGGGTTGATGCAGGCTCAATTATTTCACACTCCTCAGTCTTCTTACAGACCTGTGGGTCTGGGCGTCGTCCTTCTGGTGGATGAGGAATAGTAGGGGCCACATGTATCATTATTAGGAATAGCAATTACCTGATTCTGATTTTCGGCAAATTGCAATTGGGTAATTTCTGTTACTAATGTATGAAACTTCATGAGTTTCATTCAGCGATTTCTAGGGGGTCAACCTACCCCATTATTATTAATGAGGAAGGTCGCAATTCGCAACCCATTAGGAATTGCTAAAATCACGGAATGGTGGCCTGCTGCTGTCAGCAGATCACCATGTCTCTGGTTGCCTTTAAATAAAGCAATATTCCTTTTTAAATGCAGCCCGTTTTCCTTAAAGAAAAATGGGTTGCGTTTAAAAGAAAAAAAAAGAAAAGTTTTCTTTTCATTTTTTAAGAGTAGGCAGTGGTCGTTGGGACCAGTACCTGCTCTTATAAAACGGATTTCACAACCATTCACCGAGGTGAAGGGGTCCCTTGGGGACCCCTTCCCATTTGCGAATGGGTTACCATCATACTAAATCTGATGGGAAACTGCAATGTTTTGTGACTGGTATTAGGTTGCAAAACTTCATACATACCGCTGCAATTCGGTATTGGGAAGGGATACCCTAAATACACCCCTTCCTAATACTGACTTGCAAACCCATTTCCAAATCGCAAAATACAGGTGGGTACATTAGAAACGCCTTTTTTTACCAGGGTCGAGAATTGTCCTTCCTGAGAGTCTGACACAACGAGTCATTGAACTGGCCCATGAGGGACGCCGTGAAGTTGTTGCTACTAAACAAGCTCTTCGGGACCGAGTGTGGTTCCCTCGTCTTGATGAGAGAGTTAAAAAGCAATTAAGGGCTTGTCATTTGTGCAAACACTTGTCATCCAAAACAAACCCGCAACCATTAAACATGCCAGCTCCTCATTCTACCATGGGTGAAAGTCCTGCCACCTTAATGTTTGGAAAGTAACTGCCACAATGGATCACTGCACAGAAAAACTTTGCTCTGCTGATTCATCTCACAAACGCAAAATGAAGATCCATGTGGATAGACGCTGTTGTACTTGGAATACTCTGTACAAAAGAGGAGACCAAGTCATTTTCAGACAGAAACGGAAACACAAGTCTGATGCTCCTATTGATGGTGACCCACTAAGGTTTGTGAGTAGCAATGGACACATGGCGACTGCTCACCGTCCTGGAAAGTCCATTATGTGAATTTCTTTGCATTTCAAGCACCTGCCTCGAGACTCTTCAACTCCAGATATCAGAAGTGAGGGTTATTCACCTGAGAATCCGGAGAGCCCAACAACTGTACCAGTGTCTGTCACTAACAACGGTCATGGACCTTTAACCTGTATCGCCGCAGCCTCACAATGGAGCATATTAACAAGCCAGGCGATAAAATTATCGTCGCTTTAGCGGCAGAAAACTGCCGCTAAAACGACGATAATGGGCTTCATAATATGCTCTATGGAATTCCAATTGAAGCCCATGTTAGATGTCCTTCACATTTAACATGGGTTTTAATTGGAATTCCACAGAGCAAATTATCAAGCCCATTATCGCCATTTTAGCGGCAGTTTTCTGCCGCTAAAGCGGCGATAATTGTATCGCCTGGCTTGTTAATATGCCCCATTGTAGGAGAGTAGGATCTGCTTCACATGGGTACCCCCGCTTTTTGCTAGTGTTTCACTGTTTTTCGGCCTTAGTCTGGCTGTGGCCCTGCTAATCAGGACCACAGCCTAGCTGCTTCCTCTCCAAAATGGTTTCCATGTACAATAGGTGCATATCTAATTGGATTCTGGAGTGCCTTATAAGGCCCTAGTATATGGTATACTATGTACCTAGGGCATAGGTACCTCAGTGGCCTACCAGGGGCTGCAGCATATATTATGCCACCCCTGGGAAGCACTCCAAAATGACACCACAGGTCTGTTACTGCAGCCTGGGTAAGGGTGTGCTTGCACCCCTTACTGTGGTATAGGCTACCTATATCACTACCTTATACAGACACATATAAACCTATAAGCCACTCCTATGGCAGGCCTTGACAATCCTGAAGGCAGAGTACTTGGTTTTATGTGAGGGGGTGCACAAACATGAGTTGAGTCCCTCTGCAGCTTTCGCAAATACTTCCTTATGGCTGTTCTGGGATACAGCCATACCATATAATTTTAAGTGCATTATAACTTCACGGTAAATGCTAACTTTGGGATAGCTGCATCAAAACATGTCGTGTTTGGTGTCAAACACTTTGGAATACTACCCCAACACCAATTCTAATTGTAACCACCTCGCCAGACAGGCTGATGTGCATTGGGGCTGGGCGGGAGCACTCTCTGGTGCTTTGAAGTCCTGCAGTGGGGGCACACTTGGTGTCCCTGTGCATACTCCAGTTCAAGCCGGTTGCAGGGGCTCCCTGCCCCTCCTTTGGCATGAAACTGGACAAAGGAAATGGGTGTAACCACCCCTCTTTCCTAGCCCACCCATAGGTGGGGCCTTAGAGTTAGTCCATCCCCTAAACTCACTATAAGTATAGGAATCAAGTCCCTAGGACTTTAGATTACCCTGGACGAAACTCTGCAACATACATCCTGGACCTTCAACATTATATCCTGACTAGAAGACTGAAGAGATCTCCCTTGGGGTCAAGGAGTGACTCCCCTGCTTGGCAGGCACCAAAGAAGTAACTGACCGGTCTGCAATTCTGAAGTTTCCGCCGGATGCCAAAGTCTCTGCATCCCCAGAAGTGGATTTCCAGACTTCCACAAGGCTGCCCTGAGTCCACAGCAAAGCTGAGGCCCGTGGCTATCGTGGGTGACGTGGAACCCTGAGCCCTGGACACCATAAACTTTTGCAGCAACACTATCTTCCTGGTCCTCCTCGAAGTTGTGCTTTGGGCTCTGAGTAGCCCCGCTTTGGGCTCTGAGTAGCCCCAGCCTTGAGCACCACCTGTACCGAAGATTGTTGGCCTCCACTCCACGAGTGACCCGTGGGCCAGCTTCAAGTGCGACTGCTCGAGGCTCCTTCTCGATCACTAGCCTATTGGCTAGCAGGTCCCCATGAAGGCAACTCCTTTTCTGATTGGGCTTACCTAGTTGTGCCAGAAGTGCCCTCACTTACCCTCGCTGGGTGAGTACCTCAAACCTTGCTGGTCTGCACTGCAGTCCTTTCTCTGATTTCCAGTGACTTGCCGTTGCCAAGGCTTGTTGGGTCCATTCTGGTTGCTGACACCGCAGCACTTGACAGACTTTGTGGGACAGCTCGAATCCGGCTCATGGACTTCGTCGACGCCTCCTGAACCTCGTGGCTGAAGAGTCAAGACACCCATCAACTCACCTGAAGCACCCGACATCTGTGGGCATTGGTCCATCCTGCCCTAGGTCACTGGCAAGTGACCCAGACTCTGTCCCCTCTGCTTTCAGGTTCCTTACATCACAGATTCACGGCAGAAGCTGTTCTTTGCAGGCTTCCATTGAAATCGACGACGCGACCCGACACCAAAAGACACCTATGCACCCGGCTCCCCTGGGTGAGGTAACTCGAGTACTCCGGTGCTCTCGTGGGTGATAGCCCTAGAACTTCTTAAGTCCAAAAGGGTTTGGTCCTGACTCAATTAGAAGTGTCCCTAATCTTTAAAATTCCAACCGCGACATTGCCCATAGAAGATAATATGAACCCGTGGTTGTGTTTACACACTGCATAGAGTCCCCGTGGGTCCCCTGTGTCACTACCTTGGGTGGTTCCTTGGGGTCCCAGCGATTCTAGAGGCAATAGGCCTAGTGCCTATTCCAGTCATGGTTCTTATACCACTTTTGTGGTATATGGTTTGGTACGCCCCTAGGGCCCAAACGTGTATTTGTGCTTTTACTGATGCTTGCTCACTTGTAAACTAAGTACTTCGAACTCCAGTCTCATAAAGAGACTAGAGGGGTGTGTTTTATCTTAAATACATATATTTTGAACATATACCTGGTGTGGTTGTCTTTTCATTTGATCATTCAAGAGATTATAGACTGGTAAAACAAGCTGCTTTTCATTCCTTCAAGACTTAGCCTGAAGGCTGCTCTCCATAGCTACCACTAGGATAGCTTTCAATAAAGGTTGTCTTTAACCTATCACCATAAGGGGTTGTTTGGACTGATACAAGGTGCCCACTAGAACTAGTGGACAGCATATATCAGGCCACCTTCTCACACACATGACAAGATCTTGGCGATTGATTGGAGCATCAAAATGTCTTATAGAAGAGTTGTGATGTATATATGTATATATGTATTAATTGTGATTTTTATTTAAAAGTGAGCTAGATTTAGTGTCTTGTGAGTTAGAGACACCGTAGAACAGTGACGTAAGTGCTTGGGTGTGGGTGATAGAATTAATGATGTAGAATGTTAAGTAAACGGTTACAGGCTGAGGGATAAAGACATGTAATACCAAGCTCTGTGTTTGGTGTGATACTTTATGTGTACATGGGCTTAGGAGGACCCTACAATGGTGTTGCTGTAGGAAGGTGGATATCTGACTATGGTTACCCCCAACTTTTTGCCTAGTGTCTAGCTGGTTTTTCGACTTAGTTGGCCTGAGATCCTGCCATTCAGGGTCTCAGGCTGTCTGCTCTCTCTGTAAAATGGACTCCATGTACCCTAGGTACATAACCAATTGGTAAGGATCACCTTATTGGACCCTGTACAGTGTACCCTAGGTACCCAGGGCATAGGTGTACCCTAGGCCTCCCAGGGGCTGCAGCATGTATTATGCCACCCCTGGTCTGGCCTTCCAATCAGACACAACTGGCTGATCACTCAGCTGGGGCAAGGTCGTGTAATCACCCCTTGCTTAGATATAGTATATCTATATCTACCTTATATATAGACACATGTGTACCTATCAGTCACTCCTATGGCAGGCCTTAACAATCCTGGAGGCAGAGTGCTTGGTAACATGTGAGATGGTGCTCTAGCATGAGCTGAGCCTGTCTGCAGCTTTCGGAACCTTGTCCTTATAGCTGTTCTATGATATAGCCTACCATATACTCTTAAAGTGCCTTATAATCTTAGACGGTTATGGTAACTATGGTTTGGCTTTATCAAAACATGTCGTGTAAGGTGTCTAACACTAGGGAATAATACCCCCATGCCATTTCTGGACCTGAGAATATTATTCCCCCCTTCTAGAGGGAAAGACATGTTAAAATCATACTTCAACTGTTAGCCTCTGACCAAAGCCTCAGCATCACAAAATGGATGCTGCTGCCACGACACAAGTCTGACCTCCTGCAGCTGGGAGTGATCCCAGCCAGGGAGGCCTGGACAATAGGTTTCCTGCTTGGGGAGGTGCTAGCACCTCCCCAGACAGCCTTTAGTGTATTGGGGCAGGGTGGGCTGAAAGGAATGAGACATGCCTGGGGCACACAAGGTGTTCCTTGCATAGTCCAGTTCAAACCGGCGCTGGGGCACTCCAGCCCCAGCTCTGGCGCGAAACTGGACAAAGGGAAGTGGGTGTAACCACCCCCTCCCAGGTCCCACCCATAAGGCGTGACCTAGCAGGTATCTCAGCCCCCCAGATTAGTATAAGAGTGGGAGTTGGGCCTCAAGACTTTAGATTATCCTGAACCTGCAAAACTGAACAGAAACTCTGGACCTTCGACATTCGACGAAAGAAGAAGACTGAAGAATCTCCCTTGTAGCCAAGGAGTGGCTACCCTGTGCAAACAGGCACCATCAAGAGACTACCCTTTGCTTTGCCCACGTTCTACGAGGAACCGACTGCAGAGCCCGACCAGAGCCTTGACTTCCAGACTTCTCCGTCCCTCATCCACATCTGCAGCAGAGCTGAGATCCGTGGAGGCGACGAGCGACGTGGGACCGGCTACCTGGAAAAAGTGGCTAGTAACTTACAGCGCAGCTTCTGAGGTACCCTCGAAGTTGTGCACCGGGGATTGAGAAGCCCCAACCCCAAGCACCATCTGCACCGAAGACCAGCGTCCCACACTCCACGAGTCCTGCGTGGGGCCCTTCAGCATTTTCCTGCTTGCCGCGTCTGTCCGGTTGCTTGCCCGCTGGCTAGTGGCCTCTGTGACGACGCACCCTGAAATCTTCTGCGCTGGTTTGGCTCCTCCAGACTGGCTCCCGCTTCTCTGCAAAGAAGAAGCACCCCAGACCTTCCTGGTCTGCACCAGAAGCAAGTCCTTCGTTCTTCGTGGGTTCCGCTTGCCAAGGCTTGGTGAGTCCTAGTCCAACTTCGACGCCGCCGACAGCAAGAGCCTTCGTGGGACAGCTGGCCTCCTGGTCCTGGTCGTCCTTGACGCTTCCTGGTCCTCCTGGCTGCAGCGACAAGCTTCATCTTCACCTGCAAGTCTTCACGACATCGCCTGGTTCCTTCCTGGTTCCACGTGGTCACTGGCTAGTGACCTTGACTCTGTCCCTTCTGCTTGCAGGTTTCTTCTCTTCTTGATCCCAGCCTTGGGATCCACCGGACACTCTTCACTGACTGCCTGTCAGCATCTTTCTTCAGGCATCCATAGGAGTCGACGACGAAAACGACGCATCTTCACCCCTATGCACCCGCAGCCTGTGGGCTAGGTAACTTGGGTACTCCGGTGCTCATCAGGATAGTGACTATCCTAGTGTCTAGTTTTCAAGTCTCAACTTCCTAGCTACTCCGGAAGTGTCCTAAATCTACCGTTTTCTAAACTGTACTATTGCTATTGACTTTTACGCATTACGCGTGAGTGTTTCCACTCTGCACACGAATCCCGTGGGCCTCCCACTTCCTAACTAACGCTAGTGTAGTGTAGCCCCAGCGATTCCCTAGGCCTAGGCCTATTCTATTTCCGTGACAGTGGTTCTTATACCACTTACTTAGTATATGGTTTGCGTGGCCCCTAGGGCCTAACTGTATTACTTACCTGTGTGACTTACTGTATGCATTAATAAGACTGTGTTGTACCTACCTCTAATCTCATAAAGAGTGCTGAGGGTTTGCTTAGAATAAATACACTTTATTTTATATATATATCTGTTGTGGTGTCCTTTCATTTGGTATTCAAGGGATTATATATGGTATCACAGCTGGCTTCACATGCCATTCAGAGTTTAGCCTAAGACTGCTCTTGTCCATGCTACCACTAGGATAGCTGGTCTATAAGGTTGACTTTACAACCAATCACCATAAGGGTATTTGGACTGATATAAGGTGTACACCATAACTAGTGACATCATACATCAGGCCAACTCTTCACATTGGTGAGCAGAGGTTGGGATCTGAGCTTGCTGTTGTAATACCATTGTAATCTTGAGATACTAAATTGAAAGATCACACAGATATTGTCTAGGTACATATAACATAGATTATTATACTTAAGTCCTACTGGACTTTGTAGTTGTAGGTTGAAGGGAGTAACACACCCTGACTACAACTACTAGAGAGGTTTAGTAGAAACAACTAGTGTAGGTAGGTGCACACACCACACCCTCACTAGATCATGCCTCTGGGAGGAGATCAAGTAGATGCTCTCTCAGGAGGGGCAGGTCTGCAGAAGACCCCCTCTAGGTATGATACCTTAACATTCCAGGAGATGAGACATTTGTGTACCTCCAGAGGAATAAAACAGGGTTCCAACCCTACCCTTAGACAGCTAGTGGAGCTTCTGGAGGCCTATGATGCTGAAAGAGCTGCCAGGGATGGTGCCATAGCTGTAGATAAGGGTCTACCCACCACAGATGAGTCAGATGGGACTTCAGATGGGGAGGTAGACAGCCAGAGCCAAGTAAGGAGACTTAGCCAGGCTAACCTAAGTTTACATGGGAGTTTGCATGGGGTCCCCCCATACAGACCCCCAAGTAGGCTTTCACAGAGAAGCAGGAGGGACAGATCCCCTTCAAGGGAATCCATCCACTCCCATGTTTCTAGCATCTCTAATGCTTCCTCTCACAGGGGAATGACTTCACCTGAGAGAAAGGAGCATAAAGCCAGAATGAGGGAAGCTAATCTGAGGATTAGGAGGGAAGAAATTGCCCTTGCCAAAGAGAAGCTTGCTCTGGCTAGAGAGCAAAAATTGTGTGGGTCAGAACCCACTGGTGGCAGCAACATTCCTAGAGATAGGGATAGGTCTTATGACCATAGAAACCTAAGCAAGATAGTCCCCCCATATCAGAATGGGGATGACATCCACAAATGGATGACTGCTTTGGAGAGGGCCTGCAAAGTACAGCAGGTACCCCAAAGTCAGTGGGCAGCTATCTTGTGGCTCTCCTTTTCTGACAAAGGTAGAGACAAGCTCCTCACAGGCAGTGATGAGGATGCACACAATTACAAAGTCCTGAAGAGTGCTCTGATAGATGGGTTTGGCTTAACCACTGAGCAATATAGGTTGTTGTTCAGAGACACCCAGAAGACACAGACACAGGACTGGTCTGATTTTGTGGATTGTGCCACTAAGGCTTTGGAAGGTTGGTTAAATGGCAGCAAGGTGCAGGACTATACAGGATTGTACAACTTGATTATGAGGGAGCAGATCCTTAGTAATTGTCAGAACCAGCTTCTCCATCAACACCTGGTAGACTCAGATTTGACCTCTCCCCAAGAATTGGGAAAGAGGGCAGATAAATGGGTCAGGACCAGGATTAGGCCTAAAAATCAGGGTGGTGACCAAAAGAAAGATACCACCAAGCCTCAAGAGAAGGGTGGGGATAAAGCAAAAGAGAAATCTTCCTCAGGGCCCCAAAACTCCACACAGGGTGGTGGGTCCCAAGCTCCCTCCTCTACCACAGTTAAAAAGCCTTACTGCCATGTGTGTAAAATACCTGGGCATTGTTAAACTGACAGCAGTTGTCCACAGGCTAAAAACAAAACTGTTCCTCCAACTACTCCTGTCACACCACCTATTACTGTCAGCAGTAATCCCCCAGGTGGTGGGAGTGCCCCCAAAAATTTGGTTGGGTTTTCTTGGGGAACACAGGGGGATCCTGGCTTAGCCAATTCCCCTACAGCAGCTACTCTTGTCTGTGATGGTGGCATGGGGTTTGCCAACTTCACTGCCTGTCCCAACACTTTGGGTAGGTACAGACAGGAACCCTACATCAATGGTAGAAAAGCTGAGGCCTACAGAGACACTGGAGCTAGCATCACTATGGTGGCCCATAGGCTAGTTCCCTCTGAGCAGCTTTTGCCTGGTTTCTCATACCAGGTAACTAACATTGATGGCAAACAGAACAGTCATCCCATGGCAGAGGTATGTCTCAGCTGGGGAGGTGTCACTGGCCCTAAAAGGGTGGCAGTGTCTCCAACCTTGCCTGTGGACTGCTTGCTGGGGAATGACTTAGAACTCTCAGCTTGGGCTGGAGTTGAACAAGACACCCATTCTAAAATGGTAGGCCTTTCCAAAAAGGACAACCCCTGTCCAAGTAGCTTTCCTCCCTGAAAAGGTTGGAAGGGCAGTGGTAGCCACAGCCCAGGCACAGACAGACTTCCCTGTAGAAATTGGCAGAGCTGTGACAGTCACAGCTCAAACACAAACTGAGTGCCTTCCTGAAAAGGTTGGCAAGGCTGTAATGGTCTCAGCCCACACTCAGACTGATATAGGTGTAGTGAAGCCTGAAACTATGGATCACTCCACACAAACAGAGAGTAGTGGGGAGGAAGAAAAGTCTCCCTCTCCCCAGACATTAGGAAGAGGTCAGCCTCCTCAGGAACTGCCCCAGAGGTAGCCAGGCCTGGCCTGGCAGAGCCTCTGATGTCAGTGGCCCCTTCCAAGGTGGGACCCAGTCTGGTGCAGGTAGCCTGCCTCTCTCTACCCTGCCTCAGTCAGCCCAGGGCTGCAGAGGTCAGGGAGGCCAGTGGACCCCAAGAGGGCCCCTGTCCACAAGAACCCCCCCTTCAAAAGAATGAGGATTGCCTGGTTAGTTGCCCTAGCCAGGTGATGGGTAAAAACATTCCTGAGGGATCCCCTTCACAGGTAGTTAGGGACCTCCCCGAGAGGGATTCTGTTGGGCACAGGCAAACATGGGACCTTAGGGCCCCAAACCTGACCTGTCCCTCCAGTAAGCCCACAAAAGGGACCCAGCCTCCAGCTTTAGGTAGCCAGAGGCTGACCCTGAGAGCACAGTGCAACTCAGTTAGAGAAAGAAAGGCATCCATGGTGGAGGATGATTGGAGGAAGCTGAGGCCTCACTTTGGGGACACTCACTTCAGTACTCCATCTCAACACCAGCCTTTTACTTTGCAAAGACACACCAAAGGTAGAGATTCCCTATGGTGGAGACCCTATGATATCTTTAGGATGAGGGATTGCTTAGTGGACCATGAGACAGGGGGTAACCATGCCAGTGCTGGTTCTTCCTTATATGGCCACTCAGGCAATAGAGGCTTACCTTGTCAAGGCCAGCCTTATCTCCTTTCGTTTGGGGGGGGGTTGTGTAGGAAGGTGGATATCTGACTATGGTTACCCCCAACTTTTTGCCTAGTGTCTAGCTGGTTTTTCGACTTAGTTGGCCTGAGATCCTGCCATTCAGGGTCTCAGGCTGTCTGCTCTCTCTGTAAAATGGACTCCATGTACCCTAGGTACATAACCAATTGGTAAGGATCACCTTATTGGACCCTGTACAGTGTACCCTAGGTACCCAGGGCATAGGTGTACCCTAGGCCTCCCAGGGGCTGCAGCATGTATTATGCCACCCCTGGTCTGGCCTTCCAATCAGACACAACTGGCTGATCACTCAGCTGGGGCAAGGTCGTGTAATCACCCCTTGCTTAGATATAGTATATCTATATCTACCTTATATATAGACACATGTGTACCTATCAGTCACTCCTATGGCAGGCCTTAACAATCCTGGAGGCAGAGTGCTTGGTAACATGTGAGATGGTGCTCTAGCATGAGCTGAGCCTGTCTGCAGCTTTCGGAACCTTGTCCTTATAGCTGTTCTATGATATAGCCTACCATATACTCTTAAAGTGCCTTATAATCTTAGACGATTATGGTAACTATGGTTTGGCTTTATCAAAACATGTCGTGTAAGGTGTCTAACACTAGGGAATAATACCCCCATGCCATTTCTGGACCTGAGAATATTATTCCCCCCTTCTAGAGGGAAAGACATGTTAAAATCAAACTTCAACTGTTAGCCTCTGACCAAAGCCTCAGCATCACAAAATGGATGCTGCTGCCACGACACAAGTCTGACCTCCTGCAGCTGGGAGTGATCCCAGCCAGGGAGGCCTGGACAATAGGTTTCCTGCTTGGGGAGGTGCTAGCACCTCCCCAGACAGCCTTTAGTGTATTGGGGCAGGGTGGGCTGAAAGGAATGAGACATGCCTGGGGCACACAAGGTGTTCCTTGCATAGTCCAGTTCAAACCGGCGCTGGGGCACTCCAGCCCCAGCTCTGGCGCGAAACTGGACAAAGGGAAGTGGGTGTAACCACCCCCTCCCAGGTCCCACCCATAAGGCGTGACCTAGCAGGTATCCCAGCCCCCCAGATTAGTATAAGAGTGGGAGTTGGGCCTCAAGACTTTAGATTATCCTGAACCTGCAAAACTGAACAGAAACTCTGGACCTTCGACATTCGACGAATGAAGAAGACTGAAGAATCTCCCTTGTAGCCAAGGAGTGGCTACCCTGTGCAAACAGGCACCATCAAGAGACTACCCTTTGCTTTGCCCACGTTCTACGAGGAACCGACTGCAGAGCCCGACCAGAGCCTTGACTTCCAGACTTCTCCGACCCTCATCCACATCTGCAGCAGAGCTGAGATCCGTGGAGGCGACGAGCGACGTGGGACCGGCTACCTGGAAAAAGTGGCTAGTAACTTACAGCGCAGCTTCTGAGGTACCCTCGAAGTTGTGCACCGGGGATTGAGAAGCCCCAACCCCAAGCACCATCTGCACCGAAGACCAGCCTCCCACACTACACGAGTCCTGCGTGGGGCCCTTCAGCATTTTCCTGCTTGCCGCGTCTGTCCGGTTGCTTGCCCGCTGGCTAGTGGCCTCTGTGACGATGCACCCTGAAATCTTCTGCGCTGGTTTGGCTCCTCCAGACTGGCTCCCGCTTCTCTGCAAAGAAGAAGCACCCCAGACCTTCCTGGTCTGCACCAGAAGCAAGTCCTTCGTTCTTAGTGGGTTCCGCTTGCCAAGGCTTGGTGAGTCCTAGTCCAACTTCGACGCCGCCGACAGCAAGAGCCTTCGTGGGACAGCTGGCCTCCTGGTCCTGGTCGTCCTCGACGCTTCCTGGTCCTCCTGGCTGCAGCGACAAGCTTCACCTTCACCTGCAAGTCTTCACGACATCGCCTGGTTCCTTCCTGGTTCCACGTGGTCACTGGCTAGTGACCTTGACTCTGTCCCTTCTGCTTGCAGGTTTCTTCTCTTCTTGATCCCAGCCTTGGGATCCACCGGACACTCTTCACTGACTGCCTGTCAGCATCTTTCTTCAGGCATCCATAGGAGTCGACGACGAAAACGACGCATCTTCACCCCTATGCACCCGCAGCCTGTGGGCTAGGTAACTTGGGTACTCCGGTGCTCATCAGGATAGTGACTATCGTAGTGTCTAGTTTTCAAGTCTCAACTTCCTAGCTACTCCGGAAGTGTCCTAAATCTACCGTTTTCTAAACTGTACTATTGCTATTGACTTTTACACATTACGCGTGAGTGTTTCCACTCTGCACACGAATCCCGTGGGCCTCCCACTTCCTAACTAACGCTAGTGTAGTGTAGCCCCAGCGATTCCCTAGGCCTAGGCCTATTCTATTTCCGTGACAGTGGTTCTTATACCACTTACTTAGTATATGGTTTGCGTGGCCCCTAGGGCCTAACTGTATTACTTACCTGTGTGACTTACTGTATGCATTAATAAGACTGTGTTGTACTTACCTCTAATCTCATAAAGAGTGCTGAGGGTTTGCTTAGAATAAATACACTTTATTTTATATATATATCTGTTGTGGTGTCCTTTCATTTGGTATTCAAGGGATTATATATGGTATCACAGCTGGCTTCACATGCCATTCAGAGTTTAGCCTAAGACTGCTCTTGTCCATGCTACCACTAGGATAGCTGGTCTATAAGGTTGACTTTACAACCAATCACCATGAGGGTATTTGGACTGATATAAGGTGTACACCATAACTAGTGACATCATACATCAGGCCAACTTCTCACAGTTGCCATGTGGTCACATTGTCCTAACTCCCTCTCCTATTTACCTCTGAACTTATGAACGTACATGGCAACCAGTGCAACTAGGTGAGGGATGTGAGAATGGAAAGAGAAGAGGGAAAAAGTTGTGAGGTAGTCAGCCAGTCGATTCAACTCAACATCCATTGTACCTCAAGCTGTCCACTAATCACTCAACATGTTTTGTAGCATGTGTCTGAATTTGTCTTTCAAAACACCATGAAAATGTTGAATTGAAATACATAGCTGTAACTTCAACTCTACTTAAAACATATTGTTTCTCATAACATAGCATATAGAATTCTGCTTTTCACTGTACATGTTCTCTCTTTACTTGAAGTTGATGAGTACACTTTGGCATGAAAGGGATTCGACAACTTAACCCGTTTGACACTATGAAACCTTCTTAATGGGGATTAATCCTGTTTAGCAACTTCAATCAGAAACCACCCAATTTACCTTTTGAAAATGTGTGTTATGTCTTACTTTACAGTGGATATGCACAATCAATGTTCTGGATTTAAATTCACAGTATTCTGTATATTAAGTTGTGAAAGCCTGATGTGTAACAATGACTTTGCCAAACACAATTACTAAATACAATTATCTTTCTTTGCAGACTGAAACAACGAAGATTTTAGTTCTGGGCATGGAGCAGGCAAGTTGATATTGTAGTAAGCTCCAAGAATGCATTGGTGCAAGCACTTTACCTTTAAAGATATTTGTTCTGGAGTCTGATCAGTTCTTCATTTTTGATCCTGCTATGGAGAAGCAGCTATTAGACATGGATTAGTGTTGGTTTCTATAAGTCAACAAAGGAAACCAAAAGAACATAAAGCATGAGAGGTATTTAAAGAAAAAGGACTTATTGAGCTATGGAGAGCAAATACTGATCTCAGTCAATTCAGCTTTACACAACATTTCCTGACAGCATCAAGCTAGACTGTTTATTTAGTTTAAAAATTCCTGAAGGTAACAGATGTACATTACATACTAACAGTTTTTTTTAGTTCACAGAGCTATCCGTCTCCTCTGAAAACACATGAGGGTTTATCCCACACAGGCTGATCAAGAATGTCATGCTAAAATAATAATGACTCCCTGAGTTTTAACGAAACTGAAGGTTCAGCAGCTCCTGAAAATGTCTAGGATAATTGTAAGGGTATCAGCTGGAGAAATCTCATTCTCCGGTCAAAAGCATAACCTTATTAGAGGGCCATTAAGATTACTTCATACCAGAATTACTAAGGTGAAACCTATGATACATATAGATAATAATATCTCAAATGTCCAAACATGGGAGGAGGCTAAGGATAATCTTAAGGGATACTGCACAGAGAGACACATTTTGATTGGCCAACACATCTAAGAGGAGGAAGAATATGCCGGACAAAGACTAGCAAGAAAAAGTAAAGCTAAACAGGTTAAGAACCTGATCAGCTCAGTGAAAAAACGTTAAAGAAATAGGCCAAACTTCCTGTGACAAATGCATTGAGATGCATAGTTTACTTGTGATCACCTGCTTCACATGTGCTGCAAACAAGAACAAACATCACCTGAAAAGTCTCTACTACTTCTTGGACTGGAAACCTCAGATATCATCCTATGAACACACCACCATCTTGGAAAGGGCTGTTCATATGTTTTGGGCACACCACTCTCCTGGAATTCATAGCATTCTTTGGCATTGAAGAAGCCTAAGTTTGAAATCCATTGTGAAGCCATGAATTCTTCAGGCCCACCACCATCCTTATGATCCAGGCTCCAAACAGCTTGTACAACACTCTTCTGAGTGACCACTAGTGGAGAGATACCAGAACAATCCAGTCAGTGAACAAGTTAAGTCTTTGTAAAGCTCTTAGTAATGCTATCAGCACTACTCACAGCACAGATCTCAGCAGAAATGTAACAAGCTGCATGTCATATGCATCTGGTCTTCTATATCCATGAACGGTCTCTATTAAGCTGTAAATCCCTTGGATCTTTCCCCCAAGAGCTTTGAGATCAGTAGAATATCTTTTCAGAGTCCCTGGTCCAGAGGTAATAGGTTGGAAGTCAGGCCCCTCCATTTAGAAGGAGCCAAGGAATACAATAGTCTAATTCTTTTTCTTAAAAAATCTTTTTAGTGCAATTAAAACAACACATGACAACAATATTCAGCATATTTGACAACACATAGTAGAGTATATGGCACCACAAGTGACAGGACATTCATTTTGAATTGTTATTCCACTTCTTTCTCTCTCTCTACTGAGGAACCTTAGTCTTCCACCATCTGGGAAATCTTACTAACAGGCAAATGGAGCATTCCCCTACTCTTGTTCCAGCGCCCCCAAATTTTCGTCTATTTATGCGGACAACCTCTACCCGCATACACCACCTTCTCTGCCTGCATGCACCAATCCATATCAGTTTTCCATTCACTCAGTGCAGGTCCAGAGGTCGCCCTCCATCTTCTTGCTATGTTACACTTAGCCACCACAAGGCTTAATGTGACCCACAATTGCACCCCTGCCGTTAAGACAGTTGCTTCCCAGATATTCGGTAGGCATCAATGAGGCAAGGCTTTTACGTCTTTCCCACATAGAGTCATCATACAAGTTATGACCACACCCCAGTAGTCTTGACTCACCGGGCAGTCCCAGCGTATGTGTTAAAACATGGCAACGTGGCCGCAACCCTGGAAACTGCGTGATGGCTATTTGACCGATGTTAAACTTGTGTAATATGTCCTATGTAATATTTTCACCTGGACTAATCTGAAACGGGACATCATAGCCACTTCCCTGGGAGATGCCAGCACCTCCAGTAAGCCACTCGTCATCAACCAATTGCCACAGGTCGTCTGTCCATTTGTCACGTAGTTTCTCCAAAATGTCAGGGGAGTTGTTTAGTATCTTGGAATATTCCAAGGATATGGCCCTCCTCTGTAGGTAGTCATCTAACAACCTATCTTCCAGCGGGAAGGAGTTTGGAAGTTCTGTCCCCTTCAGAATGGCCTCCGGTCACATATGTCGTATCTGGAGATATCGGAAGATTTCCGCCAATGCCAACTCATGGTCCCTCTGAAGGTCAACTAAGGGTCTTACGTCTCTGTCAGTCCATAAGTCGCACACCTTTGGAATACCAATTGAGTCCCATTTATCAAAACCTGGTTGATGCCCTAGTAGACCCAACTCTTTCAAGTCCCACAGTGGACTAGCTCGTGTGATCTTATTCCACCACCCCAGTGCCACCATCACTATTTCCCATATTCTCAGTCACTGAGGTCGGGTGACTTTTGGAATTTTGTGTTTTCCCCCAGAGAGGGCTCTGAGGTCTCCTCCGGTTTGCATATTATGTCTGTCCATCCTATATGTTGGTTCGTCGTGTGCTAGGTGGACCCAATGATCAACCACTATGAGTTGTGCCTCCCAAAAATAATACTGAAGTGCTGGAAGAGCAATCCATCAATCATGACAGCTTCGTACCAGTTTTAGAAGAGGTATCCATGGGGTCCTCCCACCCCAAAGGACAGTTCACACTAACACTTCTACTGCTCGAAAGTATGTGGGTGGAACTAGGTATGGAGTATTTTGTACAACATACAAAAAGCGGGTCAATGCCATCGTTTTATGTAGGGAAGCCTTTCCCACCAACAACAGGGGTCTGTTTCCAAACTGTCCCTGCCAGTTGTCTTTAACGAGGGCATATTTAGAGTGGCCAGCAAGTCACGTGCCTCATCTACAGTGGCTTGTGGCAATGTATATTGCTGTTTACAGTACATAGCAAAGGCATTGGCCACTCTCTGTCTGTCTCTAACTGGTGTGGCATTCTCTTCTGTGATCTCAAATACCCATCTTACAATGGTCTAATTCTTGGCATCTGCAGTGAACCTCCTTTGCTAAAATTAGTCAAGAAGCTTGAAAGTTATCCCTTTGGAGCTTTATTCAATGTTGTCATTTTTTTCAGTTTGAACATTTTTTTGCAGTTGAGGCTATGTTTAGTGCCAAGAGGCCCCCTTATGGATAGTAAATGTACTTTTTAAAATGCCCATAATATTTAAGAAATATATAAATAAATCTATAATAGACAAAATGCAGATTCGCAAGCCCTCTCTATTTTAGGCTATGTCTGGTTACAGGAAAGTGATGTTGGTTTCACAATAGCTACTCACCAGCTTGCCTGTGATATGCAGATCCGGTAGCTGGGAGGGTGGAGCTAATTATTGCATGATGAGCTCCCGTGAGACACATCTGGGGAACAGAGGAGCCGAAAGGGGGCAGACACAGTCTTTACATTTCAAATGGTCTCTGTATTCCCCTTTCCTTTCACAAGCGGCTAGACTAATTCAATGGGCTCTAAGGAATGGTCGAGGGGTCCACATCCTGGTGTGACAGCCTCTTTACATAGTCCACTCTCACATAAGACAGCCATATTGGAATCTTGTGCCCTTGATATCATACACAGTCCACATGATCAGGCATTCCTTGCCAGACAACTAGAGAGTAAAAACACACACCACCCAGGCCCCACCTGAAAGTAGTGTGTGAAGGGATATTTACTTTCTTTGTTCACACTAACGTATGGTTTTAGGAGATGCGTGGCTCATCCAGCGCATTATCAGTGCCATATGCAAAGGGCTTTTGTGCCCGAAATCATTCGATTCTTTTATTTTTTATTAGTTTTAATCCTTTTCTTTTAGTTTAATTTTATTTAGCAGCAGTGGCTACCTCACAAGGGAGCTTGCGGTAGCGCACAAGAGATTGCTTGACCCCTGCTTTACTTCTACTTTCACCCCACTTCTTTTTAGATTGCGCTGGAAAGCACTGTGTCACCACACCCCCAGACAGATACCTCCTGCTGCAGGCCTACAAAGCAACCATCACAGTGCATTCACCCTGCCTCACGTGAAGGTAGAGTGTGAAGTGAACTTTATTTTACTTGTACGCACTAGCCTGCGGTTTTAGGAGGTGCCTGGCTCCTTCAGCACTTTATCCATGCCATATGCAAAGGAACTCTGTGCATTAAATCATTTGATTCTTGAAAGTTCGATTCATTTTAATCCTTTTCTTTTAGTTTAATTTCATTTACCAGTAGTGGCTACCCTGCACGGAAGTTTATCGTAGCACACGAGGGGTTGCTGGACCCCTGTTTGACTTTTAGTTTAACCCCACTTGTTTTTAGATTGTGCTGGAAAGCGCCGTGTTGCCACGCCCCTTGCCCCTCCTGATGCCAACCTACAAAGCTGCAACACAGCGCGTCTGTGCATCGGACGCGCAGAGCAGGTGTCCCAAAGGGGCACCTAAGGCATGCCCGTCTGTGCCCATTCTTGCCTGGGCTGTGTCCAACACCAGCTCCCCTGCTCATTTCCTTCCGACTCTACTGCCAGGATAAATTACACAAAGGGGTAATTGCTTAATTCTAAAACCTACAATAAGAAGCCTTTCTGTACCAGTTTACAACCACAGGTGAATCTGGGCACCACCAAACGTTTGCACTATGCATCCTCAAAATCAGAGACAGGACTATCGACTACTAACAAGGCAACAAAGAAATAACCGCTTCCATGCACCTTAATAAACAGTACATCCTTCATAAAAGAAAACAAAACTGAGTTTAGCAACTTCATAGACATTAACAAGCTGGACCTCACTTTCATACCTGAAACATGAGCTGACCTCTCTTCTGGCCCCGACATTGTACATGCTACTCAATTTACAAACTAGACCGGGCCATTTAAAAGTCAATCGAAATAAGTTCACCGCCACTTTCTCTGCCATTCCGCATTCTGCAGAGATTGAAGCCCAACCCTAACAACACTTTTAGTGGATTGCTTATTTACCTGCTGCCGTGCACGTGGTCCATTTTAACTCAGAAACTCGGCCATCAACTACAATCTAGATTTAGTACCATAAATTACACAGTTGTAGGTGATTTTAACTTTCATCTGCAGAACTGAGCGGACAAAGATTCAGAACTGCTAAGAGACCATGACCAGTCTCGCCCTAAATCAAAAAGTAAATGACCCCACCCATGTGGCTGGCCACACTGGATGGGATTTGGACAGATAATCCCTCCATAAAAGTTAGGGAAGTAATACCACCAACTTGGCCCGACCATTCAGCAGTAATGTTCAACATTACACTAACAGACAGCGAATTGTCAACAATCCGCCCTCACTCAACCAAAACAACGCATCCATGGCACAAACTTGATTTAAATAAACTAGATATGGTCCTCACCAGGAAGAAACCTACCTTTTCCAAAGATCTGCACCAGGCCGTCTCCACCTACAGCTTTTGGCTAGATAATGCAATGAATCAGCTAGTCCTCAAAAACAAATCCACAAATCATAGGGCAACTCCCACTGAACTCTGGTTCTCGGATAAACTCAAAACTCAAAAGCAATTATGTCGCAAGCTACGCCCTCTATGCTGGAGCCCAGAGCAAGCTTATCAAACGACTGCAACGCATCCAAAACGCCTCGTCATGACTGATCCTCGACGCACCACGCCACGGCCACATCACCCCCACCTGAGAAACCTGCACTGGCTGCCTGTCAACAAGAGGATCACCTTCAAGCTCCTCACCCACGCACACAAGGCTCTCCACAAGACCGGCCCAGCCTACCTCAAAAAATGACTTTCCTTCTACACCCTCAACCACAAGCTCCGCTCCGCTGACCTTGCACTCGCCACTGTCCCGCGCATCCGAAGAACAACCACCGGCGGGAGGTTCTTCTCCCACCTCACCACCAAGACCTGGAACACCCTCCCACTTAGCCTTCGACAGACCCAAGACCTGCTGACCTTCAGAAGGCTACTCAAGACCTGGGTGTTGGATCAGTAGCGCCCCCCCCCCCCCAGTGCCTTGAGACCCTCACGGGTATGTAGTGCACTCTACAAATGTTGTTTGATTGAATGAAGATGGAGACAACACTATATTGCAAGGGAAAGAGACCTATATAAACATTCCATAAGAGAATGCAAAACCATGATCTTAGAAGACAAATCATTCCTACTTCACTAACAAAATTTAAGCTGACACAGACTCTACAAAAGAGCTTTTTAAAACAGTCAACCTGCTCACCAACATTTCTAAAAACAAAAACATTAATACTAATCAAACTTTCTGCAACACTTTAGCTTTTTTTTGCCAAGCTAAAGTTGATGATGTATTTGCGGCTTTCACAGCTAAAGTCACATCAAATTCCTGCTCCTCTAGTGAGAAACCTCCCTCAATCACTCTAGAAACTCTGACTTCATTCTCACCACTCACAATGGATCATGTCACAAGAATGACTAAATTCATGAATTCTGGCTCCCCCAATGACCTTTGTCCCCCATAATTCTTCAACAGGTTTCAGAAACAACCTAAGCCTACCTGACCAAGATCATCAATGACATGTTTTGTTCAGGTTATTTTCCAAAAATTTGGAGAAGAACATCGATCCTACCCTTAGTAAAGAAATCCAATCTCCCTCTTACAGACCCAAGCAATTATCAGTCAATATCCTGATTACTGTTTCCAGCCAAAATAGTCGATAACGCCATTAACCAAGAGCTGACTTACTTTATGGCTGCAGTTTGCATGTATGATGCTCTTGTGCTCTGAGGTACAGAATTAAGAAAAAGGTACAGAAACCTGGCATGGGGATCTTAGGGTGGGATTGCACACTCCCTTGAGCCATGAAGAGCACATTCATGTACCAAAGATGTCTGAGAGGATATTCAGAGGTGCCAATTAAGAAACACTATGGAAATGTAGGCAGACTTAGACTTGCTGTCTTGACTTGTATAGATTTACACATTTGTCATGATTCTCGAAGCCTTCCAACTTATTTAGTGAAAATATGTGACTTACATTTATTTTCAGGCACACGCTTGTAAATTAGAAAACTAACTATGTGGAGTATCAAGGAGGTGGTAGAGTTACCAATCGAGAGAGGGAACACACCTGGACTGATGTAAGTCGTATCCCAGCCTGTTCAAGAGGGATATTCCTTATTATTTTAAAATGACTCTCATCCACTGGGATTACCAGAGGCATGCTTCGTCATTGATTCCTGACCCAGATACCATCCCTATATCGGCGTGCTCAAGTTTGACCATCAAGCGAACACATCATGGAAAGTAACATTTCCTAGAAAAAACACAATGATTGTCAGGTAAATTAATCCACCGTCCCTTAACATCATTGAAAACAGAAGGTGTTAGAGGTCGTGCTTCCTGTACTCTTATTCTATGTAAAACACAGGAAAACTCCAAGTCCCAGAATGCTTAGCCTGAGGGAGTACCTTGTATGCCTTCCCATGCTGCCTTACACCAGATCATGTGACTACCGCCGGCATATAGGCTGCCTGCTCATTCCCAACAGTGCTTGGCCTCACTTCCTGTATTAGGACCACGCCCCTGTTTCCCGTTTGGACCTTTCCTTGACCGGTTCCTCGTTTGCATATTGTTTACAGAGCTTCTGGAATCTATATCAAAGGACTGAGACAGCGGGAGTCTGCAGAATCGTGAGTGCGCTGCATATTGCCTTAAAAGCCTGTTCGACCTCTGTAATTTACGAGCTTTGTAATTCTATATTGTGGAGCTTCTTGTCAACTAGCTCCGAGGAGCACTGGTGGGAGAGTTTGCCATCTACTCTTTTTAAGCCGTCAGCGCTGGCTCCGCGCTGAATTATACTTGGACCCGTAGCGTGAGGAAGCGCTAGTTTGGAATCTTGCCGTTTGTGATTATGCCGTAAGCGCTGGTTTCGCGCTAATCACAGTACCCTTTGAACCCCCGCGCTAGGAAGCGCTGTTGCACTCTCGGGGATCTTCACAGCTGTTAGGAGTTGTTTGTGGAGGACCCACCACCTTCTTTATGGTTTACGAATGAATTAGAAGGTTCGAAGCCTTCGAGACGGACAGTCCTGTTTCTTTATTTGTCTTCCAAGAGATCAACACGGAGAAAGGACTATAGTGTGAAATAGAGACTCTTTTGCTATTGGACATTCTACACAGCGCATTGTAAGACGCTGTAGATCTTCTTTGTTTTGAGAGCGTGTTACAGCCAACGTCACTTATACTGGTCACCACCTGCCTTCCTTATCCCTGGTGACCCCATAAAGGAGCTGGGGCTTCTTATTTTACGTCTTCCTTCATTACCCAGGTCTATTGTGTGAGTATGGGGAGGCATATAATGTAAGGAATATAGCTTGGAGGTAGGGGATCACAAGAGGAGACATCTTATACCTGTCTTGTTGTTTTTTGTCTTTCTGTAGGTATCCTGACACCCTTACCTGACATCCCTGTAGAAGACCTGGTGGTCCTTTCTGGTCTCTTCGCCCTCTAGGGGGTCTAGGTCTTCCTATAGTGTATTTATGCATATAGGGGACGGGACCCTGTGAGAGCGAAAAGACTCTCTCTTCGCTCCTGTGGATCTCGGACTCTCTGTCGTGGACACTGAACCGGACAGAAGGCAATGTTCTTGGAGGAATTATTTGTCTTGAGCATCTGAAGGTCTACATGTGTCAGGCAAAATATGTTACCTAGCTAGTAACTTGGCTTTTATAAGGTCTGGACTCAGATCACTGAGTTATTTCCTCTGTTCAATTTCTGTGGGTACATAAATAGTATTCACATCTATAATGTTACATGGTCTGAAACACACAGTGGAGAGGAAGTGAGCATTCATTGGATTTCCTACATTACCTATTCTCATTATGTTTAGTGAGCTTTTTCTGAACTCTGGTAGTTGCAATAGTGTGTTTGATCATGTATCAAAGGTGGTATTCAATCATCATCTTACTTAGTAGGTGCACCTCTCATACCTTATAGGGTGTTAGAGTCGGGCAGACATAGTCACACATTAAAGAGAAAAAATGTTCATATGTACCCATTGGAAGCTAAGCTCTCATGAGCATTGAGGTTTTACTTTTACAGCAATCAAAATGTCCCCCTTCAACCTAAGATATACTTCATCAAAGATCTCTGCTCATCCATCACCTAATCGAGTACTTTAACCTCTGCAGGTTGACTGGGGTGCCTCCTGGGGACTATTTCAGCATCTCTGGTCTTGCTGCCATATCTCATGGCACTGGTACACCAGCATCCTGCAGAATGACAATGGATGCCCGCATCATGTGGTAAACAGCAAAAGCGGTACAGTTAGTAGTTGAGCATCATAGTAAGGTGTAGGAAAAGACATGAAAGACTATCTCATTCTGTGTGGTTTCCTGACCTCTTCATTGCTGTGATTATGGGCATTCACGATTCCCATGATGTGGTTACAGTAAGTGAGTGCAACCGTAGGCCATTCCAAGAATACTTAAGACCTGTGCTAGTTATGTTTATGGTTATAGACCAGAGTCCATGAAAAGGCAGTATAGTGGTGTGTTTATTAAGAGATCGTCTTGCATCTATTCTATAGGTGTGCATGTGTCAGGGTAGTAACTAACCCTGGGCGTAGTTCGCTAAGGAGCGCTACGCGTAGCTAGTACGCAAAGTGCACTTCACACTATGCGAGCTACGCGTAGCACTTCGCGAACTGCATAGTACCCTGTTCGCACTGTGCAAGATGTCGTTTTCAATTATTGCACAGTGCGGACAAGCATCCAGCACTGTGCAATCATTGAAAACGGCATCTTGCACAGTGCGAGCTGTAGTTTTCTGCCGCTCGAGTAGATTTTCACTCGAGCTGCAGCTTTCTCAACGCAGACTGGTAGTTTCTCTTCGCGAGCGGTCGCGAGCATACGCGACCACTCGCAATGATAAACCTGACCTCCCCGCATTGAGAATCTCACCGGGAGGTTTATTTTCCACGTTCGCGATCGCCAACTTGATATTGCTGATCGCGAACGAGGAAAAAGTCTCGCCGGGATGTCATTTTGCTTGCTCGCGGTCGCCAACTTGACGTTAAGGTCCGCGAGCAAGCAAAAAATGACCGCTGCACTACGCAACGCTACGCTATGTGTGTTTACACTATGCTACGTGCAATTTGCGTAGTGCGAAGTAGCGCAAACTTCGCAAACTACGTGAGCGTAGCGTAGTGCTTTGCCCAGGCTTAGTAGTAACATAGTGCCCAAGCCCCTTGTTTACTGGTATTGAGGACGCAAGTGAATCTTAGATAAGACACCCCCGTTAAGTACTTTCCATGTTAGTGGCATAGAGAGACATTGGTGCACATAGCTTATTAAAGCAGATCCACAGGATGTCATTGTTTATCTCATTTCTATAGGATTTTCATCTATATATTTCAAAAACAATTTGCACAGGTTTTTTTGTCATTGCCTCATAAAAAAGGATGAGTCGACAAGTCCTGGAGCACCACTTCCTTTCCTCCTGTGAAAACACACATCATGCCAGATATTAGTTCAAAGGTAGGCACTTACCAGGGTAAAAGCACGTTAGAACAATAAAAGTCGAATTCAGACAGTTTAAAACAACACACTGTAACCGCAATAAAATTACTCAGGATTTAGATGAATAGTCAAAGTCACAATCTACTTTATTTGGCCAGTAAAAGCCATAAAAGCAAATAGATAAAAAACATTTTAAAACATTTTAAAAATTCATTGCATTGGAAAAAAGAAAGGCCCCATCATACAAGTATTAGGTATACTAGAATTAATCACTTAACAAATAAAATTAAAACTCATTACGGGGAATCAGGCGGCAAATACCAAAATAGACATAAAATAAATTGGATAACATACAGTGTGACTAGTGCTTAATGAAGGGCAGCTTAATTACACCTTAAGAAGCGCTAGGTGATACATATAATGCCCTGGCCATATTTAAATGAATGCCGCATAACTACTGCTGAGGCATCTTCTTCCTGAGTCTTAAGGCCCCTAACAGGAAGCTTGCAACCCCAAAGCACACCATGGGGAAGGAAAGCATTTGTAAAAATAATAATGTGTGCCTTACTTCAACAAAATTAGCATTTCTAAGTAACAGCAGTATGAACCTTTTGTGCAGAGAGTCGTAGAATTCACAAAAAAAGATAAAATGCAAGGTATCCTTCTCAGAAAAATTGTCACAATGACATGGCTTTAGGGCACCAGACATCGAGTATCCCTTGAGGAAGGCTAATATCCAGGGTACAAGGTGCAGCCGAAATCAGGTTAAAACAAAGAGATGTTGCGCATTGGAGACTAATGACAAATAAGGCACAAACTCAAAGTAACATACCTTCTCACTGAGGGCTTGGCTAATCCCATGCCCTCCCTAGTCGCCTGCTGCTTAGCCATAAACTTCTGTTTAATATCCCTGATGGCTGCTGGACCTAAGGGTCTAGGGTTAGTATACAAGTCAGGGCAGCCCAACCACTTAATTTGCTCCATAATGTACTTTAACCAGGGGATGCGTAGGGCCCCCTCGTGGGCAGTACAGTCCGCTATGACAAGCTGGTTCACAGTGGTTGTAGGGCTTGACCAGATTCTCAGCCAGCGTATCAGGGGCGCAGCAGTAAGAAGGTCAGAAATGTGACCCCAGACCAAGCTCTTCATGCAAAATAAAGGCCGGGGTGCTAAAGGGGAAAGTTAGAAGGCCACGCATGAATTTCTTTTCAACCCCCTGAATGTCATTCACATTCTTGAAGTCCCAGACATTAAACCTGTGTGTGGCCATAGGAATACATTTTTATTTAAACACCTTAAGCAGGGCGGGTACGGGTTTTGACCCTAGCCCTTTAGGAAAGTCCCACATGGCCCCTACTGTTCTTGCCAGAACATTCTTTTTGAGCTGTCTTTGCCCAACTGAGGTCCCACAGTCCTCAAACAACACCCATAGGTAAGGGTAGGTAGACACTTTCGTTAATTCTACCCCTTGCAAAAAACACTTGCATTTATCAGCCTTTTTACTGCCCATAGTCATGGTGTGCGATTTTAATAAATTAGTGGCTAAATCAAGTGAATCCATAAAATCAACAAAAAATGTTAACGTTTTTGGAGGCCTATAGCGGTCCTGGCAAACAGCACCTCATCATCTGCTTACAAGAGTGCAGGGATCAATTTAGACCCTGTTCTTGGGATATCTTTACTGCTGGATGAGAGAAGGTCCCCTAGCTATTGATGTAGAGGGGCCAAAATGCACCCCTGCTGTACCTCTTTCCTGACCTCCCAGGGCTCTGTCATGCAGCCATCCTCTTAAACCTTACTGCCGCAGTAGTGTTATTGTGGACGGAATGTAAGAAGGTCACCAGGTCAGGCTCCATACCCAGCTCCGCCAGGATCTGCCACAGTTCGGACCTATTTACACGATGAAATGCCGATGTTAAATCCATAAAGTCCCTGTGCAGGGTACCCCTCTTGGATGTTGTATATTTCCCAACCACCATGTTCAAATTAATGTACTGATCGAGCGTCCTCTTGCCTTGCCTAAAACCATACTGTAAGTCGCCAATAACATTACAATTATCTAACCACGATGATAAACAATTCAGAATCACCTTCCCCATGATTTTAGCAGCTGAGTCCAAGAGCGAAATGGGTCGGTAACAAGCAGGATCGGCCCTTGAGCCCTTTTTAAAAATAGGGATAATAATAGCCCTGGCCCAAGCGGGAGGAAAACCACATGTGCCAACTGCATTGAAAACCCATGCCAATAACCTGGCCCAGACCAGAAGGTCTGTCTTATACAGGTCAGCTGGCACTCCATCCGGACCCGATGCCTCTCTCCCAGATGTCACACAAAATCCATGGGGTTTGCCCAAATAACCCTCCACTGTCCTGGCAGTAAATATCAACAGAATAAAGAGTGGTCACCCAAAGTAATAATAGTGTACATTAAATTACTCCTATATTTGTGATACACTGTTCCATCTCATTAATATGCACTTCAACAAAGTCACATACCAACGCTGATTCCTGGTCGTAACCAATAATAATTTCTTTTAATAATTCATCTGGTGGAGAACAAATATTCATTTTTCCCCAATTAATTTTTATTAAATCAACATAGAAAGATAAAATACAACATGAACACAAGTAAATACATGATTACACAAAAAGATTGGTTCCTAACCCCCTAATTACAATGGAACAGTCAGCTTTCAAGGTTCATTACGGTCCACTGTGAGGTAATCCTTTGCACACTTGATGTACCCTATCCACCTCTATATCCTTCTACCGGTGTGCATGATCATTTTTAGCACCATATTCATAATTTAACAGATTCATCCTTCTTCACCTGTCGACACGTTTCAGCCCTGTTGATTGGGCCTCATCAGGACAGGGGTGCAAGGAACAGCTATTAAGTACTGCCTCAAGTGCACAAGTACTGTAATGCCATGGTCTCTGGCTCTCTATCTCTGTTCTAGCAGCTACTGGCGCTCAGCCCACTGCCAACTTGCGACACCTCGAGTTGCGTATGCCTCCATAAAGGGGCTCTTGTCCGGTAAAAGGACACCCAGTTATACCCTTGTTTCATACCCACTAACTTCTGTCTGAAAAAATGTGTCACACGGTGTTCTCAAATCACTGTAGGAGACATTTCTAAGGAGTACAGAGAACAGGGGCATTATTTACCCACACAGGGGCTGAAAAAAGGCGGTACAAGTACACATGAGAAGAGTTATGCACATAGATGGTCATACAGAAACTGCACAGTCAACAAGTAGGAGGAGTAATAAGTTGCTGACATCAGTTAGAACAGCCTGACAGTTCTATATTAGGAACAGGTGCACTCTACTAGCTAAGCACATCTGCGCATGTGCAAGACTCTGGGAGAGGGAAACAGCAAATGTCCAGCACATAGCTAACTAAAATGGCTGCCAAGTACAAAATGGCTTTCAGCTCATGCTAAGAGATTAATGCAATCTTCAACAGATAGTCCTTTTAGCATGAGCTAAAGACATTCCCCATAATCCAGTAGGAAATATGCATATTAATTTTTTTCATAAATTTATCAATATCCTAATTCATTGCTTGGTGGGCATTTCTCATTCTAAATATTGTTAAGCGGGTATGTATAAGGTATAAGCAGGAGTACAAAGGGAACAGAGAATTGGGTCATACAGATAGCAGGAGAGAGTAATTACTATCATCAGAAACAGAACTATTAGCTTTCTAGTCCTAAGCAAATCCTAGAACCATCCAGTAAAAACATTTTCAAGGCTCCTATGCATTTCAGTGACCATCAATTTCAACTTCAAAATAGCCAACAGCACATATCTAATAAAATCATTTTCGCTAGACTTTTCCAGTGTTTCCTTTATGAGGGTAAGAGTATTAATCAAGGAAAGGGTAAAGTAACATTTGTCAACTGCTCAGAGGAACTTTTCTCTCGTAGAATAAACATTATTCCTAATACAATTATGAAAGCAGTCAGACATATTATTACAAAAATTATCCTGGATCCAGAGTACCAGGAGGACCACACAGGACCATGACAATTAGGACGAAGAGCGGCAAAGGGCTGCTCCTCCTCAAAAATGGGACGACCAATGGGGTACATTTTCAACAAAAAAGAAAAAGAAGTCCTTGGGAAATTAAAGTTGCTGTACAACCAACCAGAGGGGAGTCTTCTCCCTGTGACCGTTTGAGCCTCACAGACAGGCTCTTGTTGTTCCCACGGTGGAGCTGCACAACTCGCAACTCAGGAATCATGGCCCAGTTTCAATGGAAAAGTTTCTTCTTTCAGGATAGGGCAATCACCCACCAGGGCAAATGCTCTTAGCGATCCTGTCCAGTGTCTCAGGCGGTGCACTAGTTTTCTTCACTTTAATCTAACAGTCACCAGAGACACAGCACCTGTACCCTGAACTCAAGTCCTTTCCTAACTCCTGTATTGCTCTGCTGGCACACTGCTCTTTCGTTGGGGCCATAGATTGCATTCAGTGTGCCCAGGTATCTCTTGACCAACAAAGGTGAAGACTTTACATCCACTTTCGGACCAGAATTCAGAGGCCTGATGCTAGGATCTCTGAAGCAACCCTAGTTTCAAACGGGGTTACCTCAAGCAAAAATTTTCTCGCCTTCCTGGTCGGTCTGTGACTCTCGGCTGGGCATCAAAAACTTGATCCACGATTTCTCCTTTCTGATTTGTGACCCCGCCTTTCGCCCAAGATAGTAGCAGGGGTACTCTCATCACAATGCTTCCGGCCTTCTACCTTCACTGAGGTCCTGGTTGCCAGCAATGCCTGTGCTGGTTACCTTCACTTTGACTTCAAGCTGGACTGGTGCTGACTCCTCAAGCTAGATCTGATGTCCGCGCCCCTCTGGCAATGGTTGTAAGGCAGCAAATATCTATTGGTGGACAGAACAAAAGGTCTTTAGACAAGGCACAGAAATAATCTATCAACAGAGAGGTTAGTCTCAGAATACTTCCTAGTCTAGGGACGCCCCATGTATTAGCAAGGCACCCACGAACCACTTTCATCTATGTGAGAGTAAAAAAAACAACAGCCTTGACCTATTGGCAAGTATAAAAGGAACTCTTTGTTGAACTGACAAGAGTAATACGTCACCCAATCCCAAGCAGCCATGGAAGTCTGTGTTCATTTACTAAATTCTGAGGAAAAGAGAAAAACAATACAGACATACTCCAAATCCTTAAATCTGTATATTCCTATCTTAATCATCTAAAGACTCTCAAGAAAAAAGGAAATGTTCTACACTTTTACTCATAGACTTTGCATTACTTGTACAGGACTGCAGACACTTCTAAAATGATTTCTCTTAATAAAAGCACCTACATTTTAAGTTTAGGACCATGCTCTCATGTTATAGGAGCAACAGGAAAATCTAAAACTGCTAATTTAACAGGGATTCCTATTACATCAAGAACTAAAAAACTTCTACATAATGGGTACATTTTCTCCAGCAGAACATCGTTTGACACACAGACTCCTATAAAACAATATTTTCCTCAAAAATGTTTGCTAAGGATCACATGGGCATCTTCTCTGCATTCTATTTTTCACAATCCAAACTATGCAACATCAGCTCTAGTAAGGACTGTCAGTTTATTTACACAGACTAGCTAATAAAAACTAGCAATGCCCTTACAAAACTGTATGTAGTATGAGAATAACAAACAATAGTGGTGTTATCACCTGAGAATTTTAGAACAAAAACTACCCACAGCTAGTTCCCCTTAAAGATCAAATAAGGAAACAGCAATCTAGACTACTCATCCTTTCATAATTTCATCAGACAGGATGGGCAGTAACATAGCAAATTTATTTATTCATTTTATTAATGCTAATAAAGTTTAAAACAGTATTACTGAATAGCCAATTAAATGTCTCATGGCTATTTCACAGACAGTTTAGACAGGCTCAAAAGAAATTGAGAAAAAGAGAGAGAAAACATAAATTTGCCTACCCTTAATTTGTATAGGAGTTAGCCTCCTCCCCCCATTTTTGACAGTGGGAAACCTGTAACAGGTTTCATTCTGTCAACACTATCAACCCCAATTTGTAGCAACTGGGCATAAACAAACTCTGAGGAGCTAAATAGCACATTGAGCTAGCTAAAGAACATATTCCTTTAGCAAATGTACAAGTGTAACACGAGGGCACATGAATTCAAACTAAATCCCATTGCTTCCTTAATTCAGCCCTAAAAGCATTAGTGCTATATATATGGCAGAGCCATTGTCTTAATAAGAGCTCACATATACCATTATTATTCAATCTGTTCATATGAGTGAACAATAACTTGCTTTTGCCAAAAAAAGTAAGCAAAACCTCTTTCTTTCCCTGCCATGCCATTTCGTCTTTCAAATGTCGAAATGTCAAAGCAAATGTTGCGCTGAGCCCTGCTTCTAAATGTAGAACTTCGACCTTTAACCTATTCGCAGCTGTCCCATCTTGTGTGCAAGGTTTTCATGCAATTTTACTTTTACCAATTCAAAGTGACCCTGGAGACTGAGAGCTCAACAACCCACTCCATTCCTGTCTACCAGCAATTCAGAGGTAAGCTTAATAACTTCTGCCAGTTTTGTTTGTACAAATTTATATTTGTAAGCAGTGTGCGGAGTGCTTGTCTAGCAGTATAGATGTCAGCTATTCACTCTATGCTTACATATGTGCATTTACTGGAGCCTAAGGCAGTTTAAAAGCTGCTCTGATTGGAATAACCTCATTTAAATAGTGAATTTTACTCAATTTCGACTTTGATGTTTGGGGCACTTAAAAATGAATATCCTACAATGTTTTTGCATAATAGTCATCCCCAGAATGTCCTCTACATATCCCAGAGATGTGGCATCAGAAATGTATAATGTATACCCTTATAAAAATAAGTTTTGTACGCCTGGGTAAAGTGACATTTCACATGTAAGTGACCCCCTATTGCTGTATAGAACGGCTTAAATTCAATTTGGATGCTAGGAGGTCACAGCATCATTATTAGGCATTATAAATATCAAAAAACTAATTTAATGCACCTATTTTAAATAAAAAAATGTATATAATCAAAATAATTTTTATTTTTTTTAAATAAATCTAATCATTTTGATGAGTCCACATATGAAAAGCAAGCTGCATCCCTTGCCTATCATATTTAAACGCATTCATTCACAACCCTAAGAACAGAAGCTTAACTTGAAACATCTTAAGTCTGCGCCACTTTTAAATAAAGGACAGTCATTATTATTTAACATCAAAAACCACTCTTATCCTTATTTAAAAAGGCATTAAGAAAATAAATCCCTACTGTCAATCTGTCCTCTGTTTATCAAAAATAATGAAACTATATTTCTAACTTTTAAAACAGCAGTCTGAAATGCAGGATTTTACACCGTGCTTGCACTGACTTAAGGGGTAGTGACTTTAGCTGTTTTCTGTGGCCGGAGTCAGAAATACCCATGTGCTGACACAGCTGCTTGACACGTAAAGGCGTCGAATTCACACGCCTTTCAAGTCAGCCTTTCGAGCCAGCACAAATCTGTCGTTCTGTAATGTGTATTTTGGTTCAGCAACAACCAATTCAATCAGATAATGTGAATGCCTTTTAATACCTAATACAGAAGGATAAATGCTGTGACATTTTGTATCTTAATTTATTTATTGCAAAACACACAATTTCGTTTTTTGAAGCTTTTTTTACTCCTATTTAATGTGGATTCTAATATTATCTTTAACATTGTGGCAATTTGCACACATGTATAGTGTCTTAGTCTGTCAATTTAATGATAGCGTGCAGCTATTTAGCATATATTGTATAATTCAATGCTGGATTCTTTTAAAATATATTTTATTTTAATGATGTTTTGCATAACAAAATGATGACAAAAAAAAACATTGAGCTCATTCCAGACATTTTCAAAACGGTGTCATATACTCAGAACACATAATACAGGGAGTTTAAGGCGAGCCATTCTTGCACCAAGAGCGCAATTGCTACTTACTCACACAAGTACCACTAATTACAAACCACAGACATTTAAACACACATTTAACCCACAGATCAACACTTAGGACAGAAACAAAAGACAGCCCACAGACTTAAACCAAACCATTTGTAAATACTAGTTGTAAGTCATATTCACTAGATTTGGCTGGCAGAACACCAGGAAAAAACGCTCTGCATATCACCACTTCTGAATGTTACTAAGTGCACAGACCAGGATCCTTTCTACGTACATATTTAGTTCCTCGGGGTACTAGTCACCAAGGAAGAAATACGTTTCTATACCTAAACCTAGTTAAGTATCCCCTCTAGGGGAGCCGGCTAATTCAATACAAGTTCCAAGGGTACCTACAAACCAGGCAACAGATTCTACGATGTGTGCTAAGAACAGGCATGCCAAAAATATTGCAGCATATACAATATTATACACAAAGTAGCACTTAACTCAAAGTGTGCCGTTCAAGTTTACAAAAGTTTCTCATTACCTGCCTACATAAACTGCAGTTAACATATTTCCAAATTCCAAATATTGGCCAATTTCCATACAAATCCAAGAAGCGTCGTAACAAACGACCTTACCAAGCACAAGTTTCCAGATTCTAACTGCCAAGTTCTGAGTGACCAAACGGTCATTTTTAGAATACTCACGCAAAAATGTTCTCAGTCAGGAGTGGTAAGCAGTTGGAGGAGTCCAATCAGGAAGACCAGAAATATACTGGGCTGCAGAGACAGAATCTCAGTTTTAGGGTACCTTTTTACTAGAGTCCTGTTCTGTCCTCCTGAGTAGATTCCTGTCTCCCATCAGGATCACTCCCTTGGATAGCCACTTCTCTGATGAGCCTCACAGAGGGCACCAATTGTAGAAATCAAAACCTCCTCAGGGGCTTCACTGATACACCTGGTCCTTTTAAACCAACAAAGAAGAAATTGGCACAGAAGCTGTAATATAAAAGACATCTTTTTATTTAACCTCTGAAGAAGGAAAAAATGTGTCACACAGTGTTCTCAAATCACTGTATGAGACATTTTCTAAGGAGTACAGAGAACAGGGGCATTATATACCCACACAGGGGCTGAAAAAAGGTGGTACAAGTACACATGAGAAGAGTTATGCCCATAGATGGTCATACAGAAACTGCACAGTCAACAAGTAGGAGGAGTACTAAGTTGCTGACATCAGTTAGAAGAGCCTGACAGTTCTATACTAGGAACAGGTGCACTCTACTAGCTAAGCACATCTGAGCATGTGCGAGACTCTGGGAGAGGGAAACAGCAAATGTCCGGCACATAGCTAACTAAAATGGCTGCCAAGTACAAAATGGCTTTCAGCTCATTCTAAGAGATCAATGCAATCTTCAACAACCTCTGCTAGATGATGTAGAAAGATAAAAAGTTTCTGTCACCATAGTGATTGTTCGAAAAGTGTCTGGCCACTGGGTGTTCAGGTTCTATGTGTTCAATGGCTTCCAGATGTTCCAATACTCTTTTCTTGGTGGCACGAACATTACTCCCAATATATCTGAGGCCACATGGCATATCAGGGCATATATATCATGGTTGGTACTGCATGTGCATTTGGCGTGTATTGCCATTGTACGTAGCATAGAATTCAGTTATCTTGCTGCCCTTACATGCTTTGCATCAGCCACAGGGGTGTGTTTATGGTAGTTGTTCGAGGAGGTAATGTCACTTTTCACTAAGATGTCTCTGAATGATTGGGCCCTGCGGTAGGTGACACAAGGGTAGTTACCTATCTTCTTACCTATGATCGAATCATTGGGGAGGATGGGCCAGTTTTTGGATAAGATGCAGTTGACCTTCCAAGAACTGTTGTTGTAGGTGAGCATAAGTCTGGTAGTGGACTCATCTTTGGCTGGTATAGTGTTGTCAAAGAGAAGTTGATTTCTCTGTGCCATACTAACTCTTTGTGTGCCTTTTTTCAACACCCACTCTGGGTATCCTCTTTCCCTGAATCTATTGATCATAATCTCATTGTCATTGGAGAAGGATTCCTCCGTACTACAATTTCTTCTGGCAATTTCTACAATTTTCACAGCACACACACTTAGTTAGATACTCATACACACTCTCCTAGACCCAGTGAAAATCTTAGATCTGGCACAGTTATGCACCAACTAACAGACCCATTGAAATTCTCATACATGCACTCACTGATACACTCAGACAATTATTCATGTTTTTAATAGAATTATTTAGATAGTGATGTATCTAATGTAATGTTCAGAATTAATTATATTGTTTAAAATTGTGAATGTGCTGGTGGCTGTTAATATTCTGCTTCTGTTTGCGTCTTCACGATGTACTCGCAACTATTCATGAAGTGGTCATGAATATTTTAAAACAATTTGAAAAAAGATATTTATAAAGAAATATCAATAACATTTTGGACAATAGGGTGGCTCTGAAAAGAGCCTTTGTGTTCATTGTGTGTATGTGAGAGCTACGCATAAGTCTGGATTCAGAGTTTCTGGTTGTTGAGAAACAACCTGTTGCCTTCATTTCTGACATGAACTCCGTCACTTCTATAGATTCCATGCATGTCAAACGCAGATTATTGTTGTAGATAGAGCCCACGATATGGTCCCTGAGGAATGCAGTAACAGTTTTAGGAACATGTTTCCTTTTTTTGTCAATTTGTGGACAAAATTGATTAGACCACATCCATATCTGCCTCTGGCATATGTTGGAATATATCAAGACAGTATGAGGGGAAAAGTGTCTTTAATTCTTCAATGGCATTCTTCATTAGGATTTCCAGTCCCACCTCATCAGTGTGCCTAGGTCATTGCCATCACAGTCCACAATCATGAGGTCAGGGGGTTGGTAATCCATAATGCTTTTAACCAAAGACAGCAATTTATGCCACTTCAACCCTCTCTGGCCAATCCAAGTAATGTCCACATTAGACAAACCCAAGACCCTGTCAATACCACTTTTTTCTAGCAGCCTCTCTAGCCCACAAGATATAGCTGTTGCCCACAATTCACACTCCAACCATTTTGAAGTGAAGCAGAAGTAACAGATAGGAGAAGGCTGGAGGTGAATGAGGCAGTTTTCAAAATGAAAGGCAGTTAAAATGAAGCTGTGATGTTGGTTTTAAAATAAACGTATCTGTTGGCATGCAGTGAATATGGAGGTGAATACATTTACGTAGTCTTGTGAAAGAATAAGTAAGTAGATCTATGATTGGATACAGGAAGAATAAAAAAGTGTAATGCAGATGTGTATATGTTTTTTGTTCTATACTGTAAACCGCACTAGCTGCAGCTCATTTTGTAACTAGTACAGCCCTTCTAGAAAGTACTGCAAACTTATGAACTACTGGCTTTTGTGGGTTGCTATGGAGAGTGTGTAAGAGTCTATTGAAGAATGGTATTAAGGAGAGAGTTGTCTATCTTTATGAAATTAGGGGTCTTTAAAGTGCTTATTGTGAAACAAAAACTACATTTCCTAGTGAAGACTTCCTACTAAAGCGTATTGTAGTCTCAAAGGAAAATAAAGTGATGTTGATATGTTTTTGGAAACCTGTTATTTTTCCCACAAATTCTTTGTGACAATCGTGGATAATTCATGAATATGCACCCCACCATGTTGGATTTCTTTATAAAATTGCATGAAAGGGTTAAGATATACTAAGCATTGATAAGTGGAGTTACAAAAGAGAAAAATGAAAGATATATCTTTCTATTTGCTGCCTTCTGTACTATCAAAGGGTGCAAAGTTCAATAAGTTGCCATTAATTGTTGCTTTGTATGGGAGTGGTGCACCGTTTTTATGCTTAGTTTTTACAAATATTTGATCTAACATACTCAATTTTCCGGTACGTGAAACACATTTACTTGGGAGAAAATAAAAGAAAGAAAATGTATATGTGCATGTGGGAATGTTAAAACACAGTATGAAATGTTTTTGCAAAAAATATTGGACCTATATGAGATAATGTATGAGTGTTTCAGTGATTGGGTTTGTATATTTATTAGCAGGTGAGTAAGATGATTTATGAGTGTATGATAATGTAACAGTTTGTCTGATGTGCACACTTAGGGGTCGATTACGATACGGTGCGGAAAGGCTCTGACCAATGGCTAGAGCCTTCCGGGCCACATCGTAATCAGCCTCCTGGTTTACTCTATGATCGCCACATACAATGCTGATGGTCAGAAACTAAACTGGACGGTCATTTCGGCTGGCTTCCAGTTGGGGATTGTGCCCCCCTGTTGATCCCTGCCTCCCGTGGCAGGCACCTTGAGGTAATATTACAGAAGCTCAGCTAATGCCCAATTTCATTAAAGAATAGAAGTCTAAAGTTTGTTTAATGCCAGCACTTCAAGAGTGCTCCAACTGTAATGAACAAATACTACAACTGGAGAAACAAGATATTTTGGACATTACATCTATTGATAAAATGGAACATCAGGGAGACTCAATACTACTCACAGATAAACTACAAGCAACATTGGATGTTTTTCAGATGTCTCTCTCAAAAACTGCAGGATAAAGATTTTACATGTCAGCAAAACTGCTCTGAAATTTTGCACCATAATTTAAATGTGGAGGAAGGGTTATTAGTAAATGGCGCAATGGATACCATAATTGATTTAATTAATTTCCAAAACAGAGATGAGTTTGAATACTTGCCCATAAATTTTAATCAGATACATGACGTATAGCAGATTTGCCATTGTGTTGTACGTTTTTTGCTAGTAAAAGACCTATATGTGCAGTGCCAACAGTTCCCACTCTTTCAAGCACATGTTGTTAGCGTCCATAAATCACAATGTTTAAGTGTAGATGCAGCTTTTGTTAATATCGGAAGCACTGCATTAAAGAAGGAATTTCATACGCAGCATTGTTGCGAGTTAGAACATTGTTTGGTTTACTTTTGATTTGTTTTGATGAAAAGAGGATTAGTTCTGATGCAAGTACACTAGTTTAAGAAGTGTATGTGCTCCTCTTTTAGTCCAATATCCTGTTTATGAGAAATGGATAACCTATCCAAAATGGAAGATTACAAAACAGTGTACAGATATTGAAGAAAAGAAAAGAAAGACCATAAGGACAAAATAGAAGCTGCCAAGAAAGGAAAACTGGAGAATGACCTAGATATTTTAGGTAACCTTTTGGAAAATATTTCCGGTGTCAACTGATATGTGCATGTTGTTCTCAATGTACTTTTTATTTACCACATGTAGTGAACCAAATTGAACAAAAACCACATGAGAGATTGTGTGCTGCACTATTTCACTTGCTACAACTTTTACTGATGGACAGAACTGTGACACATTCTGCTTCGGGTATTCAAGATCTTTTAGATATATGTAGTGGATCAGTAATGTTAACTCCCAACAGTCAAAAAGATGCTCAGGAATTGATTATGGTCATCTTTGGAGTTTAAGAAGAAGAAGAAGTAAATAATGATAATTTATTTGAACTGAATTATACATGGAACCATAACTGTGAAGATGGTGATTATTCATCTACCACTGAAATAAATGCTGCAAGTTTTCTTTATTTTACATTACCAGATTCCAAAAATGTGCCTTTTGACAAATTGTTCAATAATGCTAACCAAAATATGACCTGCTCAACCTGCAGATCAGGGACCGTATTTCACAAGGTGCCCCGGGAACGCAATGGGCGTTTGGACCCACTCTACGCACCCATGGTGCACTTTGGTATTACAGAAGGTGCCGCAGATTCTTGGGCTTCCCCTTCTGTAACACCGAAAGTGCTGGTGCACAAACAGCGCCAGTGCTTCCTCAAGAGGGTGCTCCCTCATTTGCATGGGGACATGGCCCCATGCAAATGAGGGAATCCCTTTGCCTCTGTGCCCGCGAATATTACAGACGTGGGCACAGAGGCAAAGAATCTCTCAAGAGGCATACTGACAGTGTGCCGACTAAAAGGTGGTGCACTGTCAGTGTGCCCCCTGATTGCAGCGGATAGGGACTCAGATTGAACCACCCAGATATCCCATGCAGGTGGGTGCAGTCACACACTGAACCTGCCTGCAAGGGGGTCTCTAATCCCCTTTAAAAGTTCAGGTGGGTTGCTGCCTTCACGGTAAAAACACAAAATGGCTTCAAAGCAGCTGCTTCATTTTTCACTGGAATACGCTGCCCTGGGGGCAACGCATCAAGTAATGTGGTGCATTTTCATAGATTGCGCTGCATGCATAATATGACCCCAGATGTTATGTTTACATGAATCCTAAGAAGAAATGGAAAATGCCTTACAGTAATGCTACAGTGATGCAGAGCAGATGGTTCTAATTTGGAAACTCAAATTACAAACTTCAAAGCTGTAGAAATATCAGTTTCAGGAAGAACTTTCACTATCATCTGTCATTAAGCTCCGGACACTACACCGTGCATTGAAAGAGTGAAACTGAATGGATGAAATGCAATGACATCGACCTAAGATTCAAACTAAGACTTCCTTACAAATGACCAAAGTCTTATCTTTTCTTTCTTTAACGAAGGTTCTAACGAGAAATTGTGGATAAAAAAGTGATGTACGGTCTTTCTTTTCTCTGGTTCATCAGTCTTTTAGACATTATTCGGCCTATTGAGGGTAATGTCTTTATCGTCTTTTTCAAAATTCAGCAGTTGTTTTATCTTCCACAAAGGAGTTAACATCATATTTAAATATTACACTGTCTAATTGAAGTGAGAAACTGAATGGACATAATCAAAGTGCAGCAGCTTTAAGTTGAAAGTAAAACCTACCTTTGTAACAAAAAAAAGACCCCTTTGTCTTCATCAACCAAACTTCTACACGCTATTTACAGAACTAAACCTACCCTATGGAATGTTATCTCTATGGATCGCCATTGCTTTAAGATCACCTGGCCTACCAGGGGTGATGATTTGCCAAGGTTCTCTAAAATGGAACAGCACTTTGTATTTATTTGTAATAATATTAATAATATAATAATTTTAGAAACATGTTTACCTTAGGTTTGTTTATATGTCTGAAGTAACTGAAGCAGTTAATGAAAGAAATGCAGTGAGTGAAATGCACAACCTCATTTAATTATAGAGGTGTACTGTGCATATGTGGTTTTGTTTTTAGAATCCGTTGTTTTTTCTTTGCCGTTTGAAGATGATGCTTCATACAGGCCACTGTTTATGGTGAAGAAGTATGACAGCTGAGAACAGCAAAAAAGGGAAATTATATTTTCACTCTGTTGCAATACAATGCTACAGTATAAGTAATGTATGTTGGTGTGATTCTGTAATTATGAAGATCTAATACTAACATATCTTTATCTTCTTTTTCTTTTTCCATTCCAGTTGCAGTTGAACATCATTAGATGAGTCAAAATATTTTTCCTACCACAGGCATTTTCCTTATAAATAACCATGGAAATTGTTTTTAAATGTGAAGTACTCTTTCGTTAATTTTCTATTTGCTTCTTTTGCCTATTTTATAATAAAAATGTAGTCTCACAGTTATTCACTCATCCTTACAGACACTCACATAGCCACACACTCTCCGATACAACTACTCACACACATGTGTATTCACTTATACAGTTATTCACACACCCATCCAGTCATCCGTACAACTACTAATACTACCACTCACTTACCCATACAGCTACTTCCACACCCTCTCACTAACTCATACAGCCACTCACACTAGCAGTCACTGACCTACACAGCCACTCACAATCGTGGTCATTCCACTATATGGTCATTCTCGCAGCTACTGTCTGACACATACAGCCACTGACACTCACCTATGCAGCAGCTTATACATTCACTCACTCACTTGTACTGCCACTCACACATGATTGGTGCCTGAGTATGTATATGGGTGTGTCAATGTCTGTGTGGGTGGGTGAAGGTATGTGTAACTGTCTGTATGGATGAGTGCATTTGTGAGTCAGTGGCTCAATGGGTTAGCGATTGTGTGTGCAAGGAGCTGTATGGGTGAGTAAGTGTGTGTATGGCTGTGTTGGTGAGTGAATGGATAAGTCAGTGGTATATGGGTGAGTAAGTGCATATATGAAAGGCAGTATGGGTGAGTGTTAGAGTATATGAGTGACTGTATGTGTGACTGGGTGATTGAGAGAGTGGCCATATAGGTGAGTGTGTGCTTGTGTCAGTGACTGTTCGGTGGGTGAGTATGTGTTAGTATCTGTATGAATAAATGAGTGGGTCGGTGTATAACTGCATTGGTGAGTAAATGGCAGTGTGATTGACTCTCTAGGTGAGTAGCTCTATGAGTGATTGACTGTGTGTGAGTGGCTGTATGGGTGTATGAGTGGATATAGCAGTGGCTGTATTAGAGACTGAGTTGGTGTATGTGTGGCTGTATGGGTAACTGAGTGGATGTGTGTGTAGTCCTACAAATGAGAGAGTAGGTGTGTAATTATGGGTATGTGGGTGTATAAAAGGTTATGTTGGGGTGTGAGTAGGTACATCAGAGATTCTGTGGATGATGTTATCAGTGATGTAATTTGAGATGTCATCCGTGATGTCATCAATGATGTCACTGACATGTCACTGACTATGTCATGAGTGATGTAATATGTAAGGGCAATGTGGGGGCACGAGTTATAGTTAGCTCAGCTAACTATGACTGCTGAATTTCTCTGGTTTGGTGAGTGTGAAATCTGAGCCTAACTATAATGTCCCTGTAACCTTTTGTTTTTTCAGTGAATATCCAAGGATTTTTAATTCTATTTCCTCACTATAACAGCTCTTTAACCTTTGTTTTTTTTCAGAGAATTGCTAAGGTTATCTTAATGATAATTTCTAACTATAACTTACTTTTAACCTTTGTTATTTTTCAATAAATTTTTATGAGTTTTTTTAAGTAGCAATAGTGTTTGCAGAATGGTTTGGAAAGGGTGCGAGACCTATGACCAAGCCTCAGGTATCCCGCTGTGTAGACATTACAGAAAGTACCAGGAGTGCTTCTTGGTCCCCAAGGTCCCTTAGCATCCAAGAGAGCTTTATTCCCCAACCAGTAGTGAGCCTGGAGCCGCATTTGCAGAGTGATGCAAAAAGGGGGGATGGCCTCCGAAGACCTCCTAGCATACTGACTGTGTGGGACTTGCTTGAAGTACCAAGAGGGGTAGTTGGCCCCCAGCAACACTCAATAACTACGGAGACTTCATACCCCAACTAGTACTATGCTAGGAGGCGTGTTTGCAGAGTGGTGGAGAAAGGACGTCCTTGATGATTGCACAGGTAGATCCTGTATCCTATGAGTGATATTGTCAAGGAAGGACACACTGCAAATACTGGGTATTTTTGACAAAGTGTAAAACACATATATAGGCTTATTTTACATAAAGGTTCAGTGCAGTGATTTAGTAAGATACAAAAGTAACTTTCCCCTTTGTATACATTTTTCAAAAGAACTACATCAAAAACGCATTTTCCTTCTTCACAGAAGCACCAAAGGTCATAAAGACATCAATAGTCTAAAATACAAATGACAAAATGTAAAACAGACATCTAAACATATTTTTCACAAAGTTTGAGCCTAGCTATTTAGTAACATAATAGATTAACTTCATTTTAACAACACATTTAACAAAAACAACAATTTCATAAAATAACTTTCAAGATCTGAACTCACGAATAGAACATAATTACAAAACACCCATAAAACTAACCATTCTGATGTGGGATGACATCCATGGTCTATCATCTTAAAACCTAATATAGAAAACATCTCTAACTGGCAATCAAATAGAGGGAAGCTGGAGGACCATCTACATCAGTGGCACCAGCAACAACAATTCCCGGCCAGAAGGTCCCTCAGACGTGCAGGCTACTGCAACAGATATGGCTCCAGAGATTTCAAGAATGGCCATGTATTGCATTGACTGTGATGTTGTTATACCTGCTGGTTAGAAGTGTGTTACAGCTATTCATAATGCTGCAAAAAATCATACATGCTAATTTTTATACCCTTTTATATGTTTGCACATTTCTCAGTGCACATATTTTTAATTCTTCCTGTCCCAGTTGCCATATTTGTTACCATAAAAAAAGGACTGAAAAAAATAGCAATTTTACAAAACCACTAAAAAATATAAATTGGAAAACAAAACAGAAAATCAAGTCACTGGGAAATAAATGAATTGGATAATAAACGTTTCAACTACAACAATAAGAAAAACATGTCCATTTATCTATCTTGAACATTTTTTAAGAGAGGTTCATAGTGAGCAAATGTGTGCAATGCACAATATGCCATCAGACATTGTCAAGGGGTATAAATAAAAAATAACCTTGCAGGACTATGTCCGTGCATTACCATTTTAAAACATACCAAACCAATATTGTAAAAGCACCAAGAAAGCAACGCAAGGCTGAAGGACCCTCAACTTCAATAGCAGCCACAACAACACGGGGGTAGAGAGTCCATTCATAAAGTCCAATCTCAACTTCAAGATTTGGCACTACAGTTTTCCTGTATGGCATCATACTGCAATAATTGTGGAGTTGTAATGAGTGTTGCAGAGGAGTCCATAACAGCCCCTCGCAATGCTGCAAAGAATCATAAATGTTGATGTTTTTCTTATATTTAGCCCTTCAAAGCTTTTCTACATTAGCAGGCATTTTATTATTTTACAGAATGGGTATCTAATATCTGTGTATTGTAACACTACGTACATATAACTTGCTGTATAGGCAAGTAAAAGTGTTCCTCTACAAATAAATACACAGCTAACTTTTGCCAGTTATCATTATTTACTTTTTCACTTTTAAAGTTAAGTTAACAGTCTGTGTTTAAATCTGGTAGCGAGTGCATTGACAACATATACAAACATACTCTAGTTTTTTGGACCACACTGTGTTACATTTTGCAATCTCTTCTTTAAAACTGTAATATGTGTCCTGTTCTACAACTCCTCTTATCAACTCTTCATTTTCACTAGAATCCTGTTGAGGACCAAAGAAATGAAACTGCAGAGCACCACAATCCTTTTCTATGTCTAACACGGTACCATGCAAAAGTGCTCTATTAATTTCTCCTAAACATATCAGGTGTTCTCACATAGTACAGCCTCCTAACTAAAAATCGCATTGTTGAGTGGTGTACAGCTAACACCATGAAATGATGAAAGGTGCTATGGGACACTTTGTTTGAGTGTCCCTGCAAATGTGTATGCTTTCCAATCTTGCAAAGATCTAATCCTTGTAAACAACGTTTTTTCTGTTTTAAACTTCGCCTTGGAAAGATATGTAGAGATTTCCTGAATATATCAATGAACAGTGAATACTAAAAACACTATTACAATTCCATTTCTATACAGGCATCTGACCCCGCCTTCCCTGTACTTGTTCACCGGTAACTTGTTCTACATTTGTAGGTACCATCACCTCTTTTGCTATCGAAGTGCCATTCTTCCTTTCATAGCACCGTCCTCTATTATCAATAACATGAACTAATCTATTATCCTGGAAATAGCTTTCTTCACTAAAGAAAGACTCTGTAGTAGAAGTATGTATGCATTATCCACTAAAAACTGTACAAAAGTGACTTCTACTCACTAATCGCTTTTTCTGGTTTTGTCTCCTCAAGTACAAGAACATTTTGTCAAGAGTCTTCAATCTAATCATAATCAAAATAAAAAACTTCACCTTAAAAGCAAAGGCCTTATCAACTACACTCTAAACTCATTCTTTCTGATTCACTGCATATCTCCTTCTATACTTCTTAACATTTCTCAGTAGATTTGTAACTACTCTACTACTATATATCCTAGCTCTGATTTCCTTAAACTACTTCTGTGTCCTGGTTAAGGTGTATACATCTTTGTTGCATTATTTTCTGTTCTTGCTATATAGATTTTGTCCATTGTTATTATTTCTCACAGTTTGAATTTTATTTTCATTATTTCATAATCTTTGGACATGTCCACATATATTTTTAAAAAATGACTTTGTTCTTTTGCCAATAGCTCTTTTTTCATTCATACCTTTTCTTAATTTGCCTCCTTTTGAGTCTCAGTTCTGTATAGATACTGTACTTGCTTCTGTTCCTTTTACCTCACAGCTTTTGTAGACAATCTGTCTGTAATTATGCAGATATTGTTCTGTAAAAAAAATAATAATAATATTTGAATATTTTTTCTAGCCAATGTACCAGCTACTTTACTACTGACTTACACATAATACAAAAATAGTTTTTATGTTATGTTGTAGTTTTAAATCTACAAATCAACCTACCTACATAACTACAAGCACTTACTTAAATGTACCAATCCCAAACCAAAACACAAAACATAATTTATTAGTTACCTTTTAATATTATAGCACCCTCTCCTACAACACAGCTGCACCATAGCTCAGTTCTCACTTATACATGGTAAAAGACAGCTTTATGCCTTTTGTAGTAAATTTTAAAATAAACATCAACCAAAGTGTAAAAGTACATACAGTGTCTCAATACTCTGAAGACAAAACATAAGAGCTATTTGTTTGCCTCTCAACCACTGTGTCATTGGCAGATTTAGTATTTCAGTAATTTTCTACTTAGATGTGTCAGATTTATATTTTGGGAAAAACTGCATATAAAAATCTGCACATTAATCTGTATCACAGCACATAGCTATCTAATTCTTCAAAGTACATGTAAACAGTGTGTGACAAGTTACATATATAATTCACCAGACAGTTCTAAAAGAGCACATATTCCTCACTAAAACTTGTAAATACATGTGTTTGAGTACAATACTCCCTGCATGAGTGGATGAGTGTATAAATAGTGCCTATAATTCCCTAAGAATATAAGTAGTGCCTGCATGATTACCTGAGTATGTACGAACTACATTGTTGGTCCCATATCTGCTAGTTAGCACCTATGTATTCACATAACTATAGTGCTACTATCTGGGTGACTGGATGAATGCATGGGGGATGCCAGTGTAGTTCAATCAGTACATAATTAGTACCTGCATGATCAAAAGACTGCATGTGTAGTGCCTGGATGATTGAATAAGTCTAGATATCACACATGATATATATATATATATATATATATATATATATATATATATATATATATATATATATATATATATATATATATATATATATATATATATATATATATATATATATATATATATATATATATATTAGCAAGACGACTCCTTCATGATGTCTGTTTCCACAGCAAAGAGTCACGGACCCAAGAATGATGGCTCAAACCGTATTTATTTCACCAAGCCTTATGACGCGTTTCGAGCATACAAAGTGCCCTTGATCACATGCGGAAACGCAGTCCGTTATTTGTTTTTATACTTTTTAGTGCTCAACACCTGTGATAAACATAAAGAAAATACTTTCCTACACCGCGATGGGTGAGTCAGCAGCGGAGATATATACACATTTGTTTTATATTTGATACTCATATTGCTAATCTTACTAGTTTAAATACATGTCAAAGAGTGGGCATAAAGATAAAAGTAGTGCAAACTTATTACACAATTGTTGTGTTAACCAAGACAACATCTACTTAGCAGCGTTACTATAGTCTGTGTTTATATATATTATGGCTCTCTAAGAGCATACCTTGCTTTGTTACTCAGCATCCACATGCATCAATAAGTTTCTAAAACTGAAAACAACAATTCTCACCCTTTGAAAGCACAAAACCTTTTCCTAATGCCATACCAACATAATTTTACAACATGTGTCTTAACAACATATGTTCAGAATTTCTGAAAGAAAAGTTACATGCCCAGTAAAGCTAGCACACAAACTCTCAAAATACATTCTTCACCCCTCCCCAATTTTAAACAGAGCATGTTGAAAGAAATACTCCACCCTCACTATATACATGACATTGTCAACAGCCTTGAAGTACATAGATCACCATGTAAACATATATGTGATTTCATAAAAGATATACACCTTCAGGCCATCTTTCCAAAAATATATAGTTCCCTGCATCTTTAAGTAAACTCAAGAGTCTCATCATACATATAACTATCTGCAAACAGAAACAACATATCTCACCATCTAAACATATGCAAACCGATCATGTTAGTTAAAAGCCACATCGACAAACACTTCCTTAATACATACCTAACAAATATTACTACTTTATAATTTATATACAGGCACAGCATATGTTCTTTTGTTTTATTCATGACTACATTACTCCCGTTTAAAAATGTGACTAAAACTACCACAACTCACAGAATGCAAATTATATAGATGTATCTAGTTTGCAAATAATGTTCAGACATTTCAAACATTGTCATTGTTAAAGGCATTGCTAATGGTAATTTTCGACAGTACTAAGGGGTCTATTAGTATGGCAGGCAAAGGCACCAAGGCGGTGGCAGAAAATGCTTTTTTCTGCACGCCAGCAGCGGATCTCATGTCCACCATATTTATATGACCAAACATAGCCCATTTCTCGTCCGCTGCGGTGCGACGCGAACCGCCATCAAAGTGCGCCTGCCAACGCGGCAGTGGGAGCCAATGGAGACTCAACGCTGTGCGGAATGACGTCCCAACCACCGTACAAATCAGGATGCCCCAAACAGCCAGTCGCACCGCAGAGGAGAAACCAGAGACGGCGGAAGCACGACAGTGGAGCGCGAAAACAGAGTCCCGGTCCCTTCCACCCAGTCCTGACTGCAATGGATCCAGCTCTACACGTCTTTCCGGTGCTGTACCTGATACATTACCAGCAACTCATGGACCGTCGCAGACGATGCCGCAGGTACACAATAACACAATCCCGCACACAACCACAACGCACAACTCATGGGCTGATATAGGGTTTCTGTCCACACCTGACACCCTGGTGGGGACAGGAACACATCCAAAAGTGTACCCACACATGTCCTACCTTTCACTAAATCACCCCTCTGCTTCCAGGTCACCCATCTACCGCAATCATGAAGTTATGTCCCGGTCACGTCACTGCAGCGGTGGAGATGCGGGAAAACATGCGCACAATGCAGAAGGCAGGGCCAGGCATGGGCAGTGCAGACAGACCACAGGGCCACACCTCTATCCTCCACACACTGGGCCACCCCAGCATGAAGGGACATTCCATGTGCCCCTCCTGTGCTCCCCATGCACAACAACAAGCCAGGTAAACCCACACCCTGCACCATACACTAAATTACTAGAGACAGCCACAGCAGGAGTGGCTGCAGAGGAACACACAGCACAGAAGCACAGGCCCAGGGCAATCCACACACCACCACAACACCACACACATGGCAAGAAAACTGAGTACAAGCACAAAATGGACACACACACAAATGATGAACAATCACTACACTGGACACACAGCCTGTCAAGTCACACAGACATACCCCACACTGACACAGAGCCACATACACAGACCACATGCCAGCAGCAATGGAGGACAACATATAGGACAGCTAAAGTGAGGTGCCCACAAATGGAAGGCCAAGGAGCTAACTACCAAGCATGTGCACATCACATGCAAGAAAAGAAACATATAACAACACCCTCAGCCCATCAAGTCGCACATGGCTGGCACTGTGAGTAAAGTCAAATCACAGTCACCTCAGTGCAACAACTCAGGGAGACAGCAAGGCAACCCATGTATAGGCACAGGGAGGAAAGGAAGGCCCTGAAGTCAAACTGTGAACAGCCACACATATGTATCAAACTGCTTGACAGGAGTATGTCAGCAGCACTAAACACAGGGCCCATTGGCACACTCCATGTCTGTCAAACACAAGTAGGAATCTTCACACATACCTCCCATCACACCTGCAGCACACAACACCAGTGTCAGACACACAGAAGGGTGTCAATAATGTCCAGTCAATACACAAACAATCACACTCCCTGGGGGTATCCAAAAACATCACACACACACAGGGATGCCAGAACCAATGTCTATACAAAAACAACTGCCAAACACATAACTCAACAAAAACACACACAGAACCACAACAAGACCAGACATGACTGTAGAAAGGTAACAAGAGCACAGACAGAACAAGAGGGCACAACCTCATCAGTCAAGAACAATGCACAGACAGCATACCACAACACAGACAAGAAGTGCACCATCACAAAACAAGCATGTAATGTAAATGTAAATGTATGCGTCTTGTAAAGCGCACTGCTGCCCTGAGGCGTCGTGGCGCTGTAGACCGCTGGGGAACCCGTCCTGGCTATCCCTGTGAGATGGTACCTCCAGGGTATCTCCAAGGTGAAACCAGGCATCCCCGGCGAATGTGGGGGGCCGTTGTGGAGATGAGGCAAGCTAATGCCCAGAGTTGCCGAGTGTGTTCCTGGTTAGAGTAGGTACCGAGGCGAGAATTATCAAGTCCGTTTTGACCCTGGTCCACGACCCTGCCGCGTCGGGAATTGAACCCTGGTCCCTGGCCGATTCTCTGCTTGCGGATCTGCCGCCTCTAACCAGTGAGCCACACCTCTCCACCAAGCATGGACACAAAATCGGAGAAATGGGCCTACAACGACACACAGACAGACATACCACACCACTCATCAAGTCAACATGATGTCACAGTATACCACATGCCTGCACATGCACAAGAATGACAAGAGACAGCTCAAATATGAGAAGAGAAAACACCAAGAACGCATCAAACAAAAGCACAGCAACTAGAATAGACCTAAGTTCATGTGACAGACACACAAGTAAGGCACACCACACTGGCAACACACATCTGAATGAAACACACCACACCAACAAAACACACACACTGACATGCAAATAGAACACCACACGTAGGGCATCTGTCAGCTGCAAGAGATAGCACAGTCCAAACACTGCACACTGCCACATCAAACACACAACAGATGCACATACCAATAAATCACATAGCAAACACAGCACGCCATCAGGGGATGCACACCAGGCAAGGACAAGGCAACATACACTCACAGCACTGCATGCATGACAAGCAGTGTGTGCATACAAAACATACCAGTCCCACACAGATATGAGTGACACCATGAACACCCACAACAACAATCAAAACAGCACACTGACAACATCACACTCTGGAAGTCAAGCAGTACCTTAGCAAACACACATACACCTAACCCAACACCCACAGATGCACAAGTCTGTGACACCAAAGTGGAAACAACCTGACCAGAGGACTGTGCAGCACAAACATTTGAACTGCATATGAGCAACCATGACTGCTGAACAGTACAAGAAATTCACATATGACCAATTGGGAAAATGTCCTGAGTGGCACATTGATCCAATTCAATTCAATTCATGAAGATTTATTCGGTGCATATAAAAATGACCATAAAAGCACAACAAAAGTAAATACACTTCAATATTACAAATACAACAAATTATAATCCACAGACTACAAATGGCAAATACAATACATTTAAAAACACATACTTTTCCTGGCCTTGATAGATTGGGTTAAAAACACAGCAGTAAAATAACAGATATCGAAGTTTTGTAAGTTAAAAACTAAACTCATAGCATGATTAACAGTACATGTGCCATATTTACGAAACATAGGTTTTAAATAGGCAATACGAAAATTCATGTACAGCTTACAGATGAGGAGAAAGTGCACAGTGCTCTGTTTGGAAACGCCATCACACATACAGGGCCCCTGCGGATGTTTCTTTAATGTTGGTAGTGCCACTAAATGATGGACGATACCAAGTCTCAGTCTAGTCAGCACAAACTTATGGGATGGCCTCGTTACCCAAACTAAGTAAGTAGGTAAACCCTCAACAAGGTTATGCTTATTATAAAACATCACAGTAGACAGAGAACCTTTAGCAATGGCCCGTTTCCTAGCGGCAAATGCCAAAAAATGTATTTGTAACTCTTGTTTTGTAATTGCAGAAGCTGCGTTAGGATCCACATTGATCCTGTGCAAAGATCTGCACCACAAAGCACAGTGTCACAAATGAAGTGATGGGGAGGCGCACACACAGGCAACATAAGGCAACAGCTGACATGAAAGTGAAGTGGTGTGTACCTCAGTAGTGGACATGGCAGCAGTGTACCATACACAAATAGATGGAGTGCAGACTCACAATGGGTAGGCATCTGAAGCACAGATAGGGGATGGTATGACACCACACACCACATGCCATACTGGAGGCAATAAAGCCCCATGTGACAGCAATGCATGAGAAAATCACACCCATAATGTCAGTGCGGTTGAGCAGGTATGCACAGTGACCATAAACAGCACCAAGACACATGGATGATCAACAAAACACAACACTGACTTGCCAGTCACATACTCTGCATACTCACAATTTCCAAAAACAACAAGTAGGAGTCAGCCAGAACTGCAAGGACACACCAGCACACCGCACAGTGCACAACATACAACACACACATGTGCACACAATCACAAGCACAGGGCTGAATAATCACACAAACAGGCACTCCACTCCTGGGTGACACATGTGCGTAGTTGACATTGCAGGGGCACACACACACACATCAACACTCCCGAGAAATTCACCCCTTCACACTGCACACTTCTTAACCACCCAAGTGCACACATTGAATGCAAACCAAGTGACTACGATGACTGACCATCATAAGATGACTATACACCTACACTGCTGGGCACACATAAAGTAAGAACACACATACATGATAACCCTGGCCAGCCTACCTGCAATTCTGTAGATAGAATCCCACGATATGCTGGCAGTGCCCCCAAACCTGAAATGTGTACAATATAGCTAACAGGAACAAAGAATGATAATGATAAAGGTATTTCATCTAAAACCACCATCATTACACCCACAAGTATCAGAGTCAGGAAGAACTGAAGTCCCTGTCACCCCTGTAAAAACAAGAAAAAGTGAGACAAGCCATTGGCAATGTTGAAGTGGCATACAGAGCATTTGGCACAGTAAACCATATACACACAGCAAACATTTTATTCAGTAAGGACACTGACAAAGCAGACAACAGGAGCAACTGTCTTTATTCACATATTGCACGGATAGGCACCAATATTAGACAAGAGCAAGGCCAGTGGCCAGCACAAAGTGCAGAGTATGTCCATGATAAGCTGTACAGGGAATACTTTAACACAGCAAGGAGTAACAAAGCCAGTGGCCAGTTCAAAGTGCAGAGTATGTCCACGAGAAGCTGCACAGGGAATAGTTTATCACAGCAAGGAGCAACAAGGCCAGTGGTCAATACAACGTTCAGAGTATGCCCATGAGAAGCTGAACAAGGATTGTGTGCAACTGTAGCCTGCCATGGTCAGCAACACAGTCAGGGGGTAACAATGGGCAGTATAGGTACCGCTGTAGGAGAGACAGGTGTGTGAGGGTGACTACCACTCAGAATTGGCTAGCAGTCAGACTGGGAGCTGGCTGTGTGTCGGGGACAGTTAGAGCTCATGAGGGGGGAGAGAGAGGGCCAGCTGAGGTAGAGGCATCAGTGGCTTGGCAAGCCGGAGGGCTGCTTGGACCAGGTGGTGTAGTGGCACGTGAAGGTGGACTCATGCTGACATGGGACACAGAGTGGGTGGGAGTTGTAGAGGGGTGCCTTACCACTTCTTGGAGAATGTAAATGGCTTCCCTGTCTTGGGTTTAATGGGAAGTGGAGTGGACACAACAGACACACTCACCACCAAAGCTGTATCAGGTGCAGACGGTGGCCCTTCCTCTGGGGACGTGCTGGATCTAGCGGTACGCTTGGCCTGCCCTTGCCTTTGCCCCTCCATCCCCTCTTTACCATGTGAACCCCCTATAGTGCCTTCCTTTCCCTGCCTTATTGGGCTTTGGATGGGAGTCTAGGTTGTGGGTGAATCTGCCTTGGACTCTTCTTATGTGTACTCTTAGCAGGCACAACCTTCTTAGTGGGCACAGCAACTGTCTGCTTGTCTTTGCGAGACGCTTGTGGGACAGGAGATTCCTTGACTGGGGATGCCTCTGAGGCATGTGACCCTGAGGTCTGCTTCTTGGCTTTGTGGCTTTGTGGCCCTTGGTGTCACCTGATGGGCTTTTGTCTTTGTGCTCTGGGGTGGCTTTAGTTTTCTGTGGGGATGGTGTCTGTGCCCTGGACCGCTTGGGCTGCTGCTGCTGTGTGCTGCGTGTGCTGTATCTTGCCCTTGATATCTGTGGTGTGTGGTCTCTATCGTTAGATGTGGCCTCTGGCAGGGGGGTGGACAAAGAGACTGGAGCTGGATCCTGAGATTGTGCCAGTTGAAGGGCTGTCGTCACTGTGGAGAACAAAGACTGGACAGTGCGGTGTAGCCCACCCACGTCTGAATTTATGCCCTCCATGAAAGCAACCACCTGTGCCAATGTTTTGTCGTGGTCTATGAAGGCATTGAGGAGAGCAGTCTGGCCCACACATAGCTGACGTAAAAGGTCCACAGACACAGCACTGATGGCAGCAGGAGGGACAGGGGCAGCGGTGCCTGGGGAGAAGGACACTCTTCCCTTCTTACTGGTGTGTACAGGGGCAGAAACAGTGGAAGTAGGTGGGAGGGTGGGCACTGTATGCTGTGTGGTGGAAGAGGAGGCAGAGTCACCATTCCCTGTGCCCGCCAACATGGATGCTTCACCGCCGGCGTCAGATGATGTTGAGCTTTGCGTCTCTGCCAGTGATTCCTCCATTAGACACCTGTCCCCCTCCGAGGTCACATCTGTGTCACTGTGCAGCTGTTGTGCTTGATGCCTCACCACTGGTGTCCGTCCCCTGTCCCTCCGTGCCCACGGGAGATGCTGCATGAGAGAGAGAGATGTTTGGTCAGTGCAGTGGCAGCAACAGAACAAACAAATTTAAGCAAAGCATCACTGAAGATGAAAAAATTGACACGTTGCACACCACCCTGTGCAATAACATTGTGCAACCTCAATTTTTAACTCAAACAGTGCGTGTAAACAAGAAAACCATGCATAAGTGAGCCATGTGATGACCACACAACACAATATCCTGCCGGTGGCTCCGTTCAACCAGACACACAAATAGCTCAGAGCAGACCTAGGGCCTTGTTGCCGCTCCCTTCCATGTGATTTCCCAGACTACCCAAATGCAGACGATACCTGAAGACCACAACTCAGAATTCTATGTAAATGCCCAGTACGCATATTACATTAGGAAGTACAGGTAGGGCAAATGCATGATAGCTGCACCCAGCACAGAGGCCACTTACAAGCCACTGCATCACACTACCAACATCACATAGGCCAGCGCTGGCCCACGCTGTGTACACATGCAGCCACATACAGCCAAAGTCACCCTTCCCAGAATACTCACCCCTAGTCTGCTGCTGATGCTCCTTCAATCGTGCGTCCAGCTCAGGCTGTGTCATGGCCAAGATGCGGGCCATTAGTGGTGTCATGCTGCGCCGTGCCAACTGCCAACCTGCCAGTCTGAGGGAGCAGCCCCAGTGTCATCTCTGCCACGTTCTTGCTCAGCTGGCAGATGTCATCCCAGCTACTGTGGCAGTGGGTGCGCTGACAGTTTGAGACACCCAGAGCCCGCACCTTGCATGCAATGGACTAACACACGGCCTTATGCTGGTGTACTTTGAGCTGCAGGCATGGGAGACAATGGGAGACACATGCAGGATGCCAGCACAGAAAGCCATGTGTAGTCTGCCCACATCTACCTTACATTTTCGATGTAGAGCAAGACATAAATTACATATCAACATATGTTTGGGGGTAGGATCACTGTGTCCAACACTGCGCAGCCCTCAATGTCCTTGCCCTGTGAATGGCTCACTGTATCATGGCTGTCACATTGAGGGACATGATCTCACAAACACACCCCTTCTCACAAGGCCTGTTGTGTGCAACCTACAGGGCAGAGATGGCTCATTGATGGAGAGTAAAGAAAAAAGACACATGTAACACTCTGTACATTCAGTGATGTGTCCTTGTCATTTTGGGCGGTGACTGTGCAGGCCAGGTGGGCTCACACTGAGATGGACACCAGGGACCCACACAGCCATTCACATAAGCAATCACTGCCCTGACTCCTGCATTACCAACTAGCTGCATCACTGTATGGCTGACAAGACAATATATGTCCCTCCAATCTTGATGTGCAGGCAGGGAAATGTGTGATATAGGCTTCACACCCCATACCCCTGGAGACAGCATGTTAGGCAGTGCATGACACGACCCCACACTCTCAGGCACATACTGCATCAGATCAACTACATATGTGCCCCCTCTGCACTCTCACTCACACTGTTGAAACAACATTTGCACAGGCATCAGACTGTGGAAGCAGTGGAAATGTGAGGCTCTCTTCCACACATATATAGCCTTTTCAGTGGTTTTAAGCTGCTGCAATTGGTGTTCCAGGTCTGCCTTTTTCAAATGCATCCAATGACCGGCTCCGCTGTGGGGGAGCACGCCTATAGCGATTTTCAAAATTGCATTAGGCTACCGCGATTGCGCTTCCCATTGGCTCTAAGGGCATGGTCCATGGTGTTGACAAACCACAGGGGCCAAGCGGGCGCTACCACAGTGTGCATCTTTCAAATGCATCCAAAGACTGGCTCCGCAGTGGCGGAGCACGCCTACCGCGATTTTCAAAATTGCATTAGGCTACCGCAATTGCCCTTCCCTTTGGCTGTAAGGGCATGGTCCATGGTGGTGACACACCGCTGGTGCCAGGCGGTAGCTACCGCGATTTGGGTGCCATACATTGACATGAGTGACCGGAATTTGGGTGGCGGAGCACTTTGACAGCACCTATGGAAACATCATGCTGTGTCAATGGCCAGTGGGCCGTCATCAACAGTGCACAGTGGCCACATGATTAATGGCACATCATTGTGCACACAATGCCAATGTGACATTTAAGACACTGCTGACTACACATGCCGTGTTTGTGTATGTGATTTGGTACATTGGCATGTACTCCCTCACATGCCACTTGTGATATTGATGGGCAGGTACACAGAACAGTGTTGGTATCGACTCTCCAATGTGTACACATGTCAATGTGTGAAAGTGTAGTGAAAATCACAGCGATGTATGTCTTAATGAAGAATGTGCAGATTTCACAGTCTTCCTATCTTGGATCATGCACACACTTGTTGTTTACGCTCAGTCTGTGGTAATTGTGTTGTTGATGTGTGCCATGTTAAACTTATGCCTGAAGGTGTTGACGGTACAGCAGCTAGGTATGAGACAGTAGTGTTGCATTTTTACACATATGCTGGATGATATACTCTCAGGCGTGCCCATGCTAGATGTGGCCATATCCCTATGTGCATTCTCATGGACCGAGGTTGTTTCGGAGGTACTTCCTGTGTGAAAGTGGACAAGTCAACAAAACACTGAGATCCAGCACTCCACAACGTTATTTTGCAATCATGTAATATATCAGTCCATTCAGCAGGTGTGATTTCACAATTGTTTCTTTATTATATTCTTCTTTTCTTTACAAATGTAAAAGACATAAACAGCGTAGCCGACGCGTTTCGTCCAAGCGGACTTCTTCAGGGCAATCACTTAAGTGTAAAGAAGGTTTCAACTTGTTTCCCTCCAACTTCAAGAAATATAGCTATACCTTCCTCTAGTAGTCCCAGTCAAATACGTTTCCTTATTCTTTGTTTGTTTGATCAGGTTAAGTTCTTCAAATATATTTATTTCATTAGTATACAGTTAAAATAATATCCGTATGTAGGAGCAGATTCCCTCCATCTAGAGGTCCCGGCTGACATATTGCTGGATCTTTTGATCCTAAGGAGGTTTAGGGGTATCTAACCTCATGATCCGTGGCACCTGAAAAATATTGATAATTTTTGACCTAACTAGATGAATTGGTGCATTGAGATACCTACCTTATACCCCGTTTCGTTTGTGTATTGTGAAAGTGGACAAGTGTATGATTAGTGTAGCTAAAGGTGTCCCTACATGTAAGCTGCTCTGTAACCCAATTGTGATGAATGTCATTGTTGGCGTTGTGTCTGTCAAATCGTAAGATGCTGTGCCCATCTCATGGCGTACTGCATTGACATGTGTCCACTTTCATCTCAACTAGGAGGAGACCGAATCTGCATCATCCCTTCACAGTGCTGGCAGACATGGAGAATGAGGAGTCTGGATAGAGCCACCCTACAGAACCTTTGTGCTATGTTGGAGCCCCAACTGAAGGCTCGCCAAACATATCCAACAGCTTTCACCCCAACGTCTAAGGTGATGGCCACTGAATCATTCCAGGTGGGATGTCGCAACGTATGTTCAGCATGGTGCTGCATGATGTTCTGTCCGCTATGATGATCTACAAGGACAGATATATTCATTTCCCCTGAGGGCCTGAATTGGCGGCTGTGAAGGGAGATTTTTATGCCCTTGGGCACATACCCCATGTTGTTGGCCATTGATTGCACCCATTTTGGGCTAGTTCCACCACAGGCACGTGAGCACATCTACAGGAATGGGAACATTTCCACTCCATAAATGTGCAAGTGGTGTGCCAGGCGGATGTGATAATCTTGCACGTGTGTGCCAAATTTCCAGGCTCAGCCCATGACTCATACATCATGTGTAACAGCATTGTACCACAGCTGATGGCTAATCTGCTTCCTGAACATGCATGGATTGTGGGTGAGTATGCATAGTCAAATAGTCTGCTTTGTGTGTTACATGCTGTCCTCTGCCACAATGACATTACAAGGTTTCTCTGTGTTGCTCACACCTAGGTGACTCTGCATATCCCAACCATCCTTGGTTGCTGAGTCCACACTGTTGTGGTGACCCAGTGCTACAGACGGATGCCATTAACATGGCAGTGTGGGGAAAGATAGTTGACAATGTCAATGGCAGGGGGAAGAGGTGTGCCATCATGGCTGGCCCATTGGATGGTTTTTGGCAGGTGCTTTGCCACGGCTTGTTCCCAAGGATTTCCTCAGACGGCCCCTTGGTTTTTTGGCAGGGGGGGCCACAGCTGCAGGGCCAGTGGGGTCTGAGGATTCACCCCTCTCTGTATCCGCAGGGGAGGATGGGGAACTGGCATCCTGCGGGACACCGGAGGGAGATGTAGATGTAGATGTAGTGTGTGCCGCAGGCCTGATCCTCAATTCAGCCACCAGCTGGCCCAAGAGGTCACATTCTTGTCCATGCAGTGGTCCATGGACCTCAGCACCTGTTGGAGCTCACGTGCATCTTGGTGGGCCTGGTCCATTTGTCCCTGGACCTATTCATAGGCCCCAATGATTCTGCTGATGTTTGCCAGGGCTTTGGTCCCATGCTCCTGTTGTCTTTGTGTCTATCATGGCCTCACCGCTACTGTCACAGCCCTGTTGGATCACCACTGTAGGCACACACCTACTCTCCCTGCCCTTCGCAGTTGTTGAGGTGGGGTGGACATCCTCTGTGGCAGGACGGGTGTTGCAGCCAGCACTGGTGGTGGTGATGGTGGTGGCCGCATGGGTCGTTTCAGCAGGGCTCAGCATTGTAGTTGTTGCTGAGGGGGTGGGAGCGGCTGTGGTGTCCTGGGACCGGTTGTACCCTGGCATACAAGATGGGCTGGCTTCCTGGTCAAAATTTTCAGAATCCAGGGAGTCTGCACCAGAGTGTCCATGTACTGGGGGAGGAGACTGGCTTTGCAGGTTGGTGTTGTCGTCCTCCGCAGTCAGTTCTTGGTCACCTGTGGGACAGAGGTGAGATGATTATTGTTGTGCACACCTCAAGCTTGCTGTTCGCTGTCTCTTATTTACAGGTGATGCAACACACAGTTAACTATTTCACACACTGTATTTTCTCACAGTGATGTACATCATGACATTATGTGGGGGTACATACATTATTTTCTCATGGGGTAACATGTCAATGGATACCATGCCCCAAGTGCAGAATGTTTTATTACAATGAAAGGTTGTCATCTGCCAACTGGCAGATATACAACTTGATGTGAAGCATCTTTGCTGATTGCTCTGCCTGGCAGCGGTTACATCTGCGCATGAAATAGCCATTGTCATGTCATGCATACCTTGGTTATGTCCTGTGCTTTGATTTCTTTGTTCAACAGACCATGCTTGTTTATTTTTCCTATGGTCCTTCATGATCAGCCCCCATGGAAGTTACAGATCGCCTTCTTTGCTGTGCATGTTGGTGCCCTGATTTGCTTCAACATTGGATTTGGTGAGTCACACTCCTGTTCCTGTGACAGTTCCATACGCTTAGCTGTCTGCACACTGTATTTTGAGATTGTATCTGTGTCAACCTTTGTGTGATGTGAGGCCTTGTGGTGTCATCTGTCTCCATGCTTTTCTGGAGGTATGCCCGGGTGGGTGCACTGTCTGATTACGTGTCCTGTTGTCACATTGTTGTGGACTTTCTGGCACATACTTCTGGGTGGGGGGGGAGTGCTCCATCCTGCTCAGGGGTGGGACAGGGGTGAATGGTGGGAGTTGTATTGCTATCCTCCCACCCCCAAACATCCCTCCCTGGGAAGATGGCTACCTACCTGTTAATTGAGGGGGAACCACACAATGGCTGCCACATGCTTCTGGGTGGGGGCGCAGGCTACATCCTGCTCAGGGGTGGGACAGGGGGCCTGGTGGGAGTTGTAGTGCTGGTTGTCTGGACACATACAACCCTGTAAATCTTGGCTACCTTTGGGCTATTCAGATGGAGTGAATGTTACATCTGTGAGACCTGTGTGGGGTATTGTGGTGCAGATGAATGCACTTGGGCCTTGGAGATGTGGCTTTGTAGTTGTGCAAGACAGTACATAGCAGTGGAATGGTATACATGTGTTGGTACTTACCAGCCTGCACTCCCCTTGCTATTCCTGTGAGACTCTCTGGATGCAGTATGGCAAGCACCTTCTCCCCCCATGCAGCGAATGTTCTTGGTGGAATGGGAGGGCCACCGCCAGTCCTCTGGGCCAGCACATGGTTCTTGTTCCTCTTCTTTTTCACTACACTCTTCAGGTCATGCCACCGCGTCATGATTTCCTCTTTGTTGTGCGGGGCGGTCCCTACTGCATTGACCCTGTCAACTATCCTTGTCCACATTTGTGTTCTGGTGGCTAATGGTGTCTGTTGGACCAGGTTACCAAACAATTGTGGCTCTACTCTTATTATCTCATCTACCATGACTGACAACTCACTCTCTGTGAATTTGGGCATTTTCTGTGGTGCCATGGTATGCGATGTGAAAAGGGGTTATGGGTGCAGGTGTGGAGTTGGTGGTGGTGATGGTAGTGATGTGTGTGGTGTGTGGTGTGTGTGTGTGTTGTGATGGTGTGATGATTTGCCTCTCCTTTGTTCTCAGGGGTCGAACCCTTCAGTTGTGGAATGTTGCAAAGGATTGTGGTTAGGGAAGGGGCTGGTTTTCTACTCAGCTATGTGGGTGTGTTCAAATGGGGTGTTGCTGTCAGGTGTGTTGTGTGGGTTGTCCTGGGATTTGTATTTTTGTAGTTGCCATGTGGTTGTGTCATTAGGGTGTGTTCTGTGTTTTTGTGTGCATGACTAGTTTGCTGTGTGCACTTTGTGGCCTTGTTGTGAGTTTTTTCTGTCGACCGCCATAGTTTTTTTGGCAGATTAGCCTAATTGTACCGCCGGTTTTGCCGCGGTACCGGCGGGCGGTTGTTTTCCGCTACCATGGCAGTCGGGGTGGTTTTTCGACCGCCATGCTAATGGGCCCCTTACTTCTTAAACACATACCCTCTGCAAGATACAGTTCATCTGATATGTATTTTTACATCACTGTGATACTCTTTTTAATCAAACTCCCACATACATCTTCATTTCTAATGTACATTTTTTATATAATTAAAAAGTTATATGCATACCAGTGAATTGAGTTTGTAGTTTAAATTGTTGCTTTAGCTCTTTCTGTATAGGTTTGACACTGTTAAGATTTGTAGGAACTAAGCACAAGAATGGTATACATACTCATAGAAAGCAACTCTAAAATGGCAACCTGTTCAACTTTCTACTCTATCATCAGGTAGCAAATGAAATCATGTCTTTCATTTTAGACTACTGCATGTCCACTTGTGAATGGTTAGCATCTGTTAACCCTTTCCCTCTCTTTCAAAACAAGGTTCTTGTTGAAGCGTTTTCACGATGTTTTCGCAATAATCGCGGAGAAATAGTGGGAAAAAAAACAGGAGTTCCAAATTAGATCTTGCCATTACTTAAATTCTGTCATTACTCCTCAACTTAAAAAAAAATGTTCTGTCTCTTTAACACTTTTCCCCCCAATAAACTCTCAGTTTAGTGTACCAAACAACCCGGTGGAACCAGTAGGGCACACGTTCACAGCATATTCTAGAAGGAACATGCTACTTCCAAATAAGATACAGCAGGTGTGCTCTACTCCACAGATTCAAAAGCATTTCCATGTCTGTATTACATTTCTTCTTTTAAAAAAGAGCCAATAATAAGCCTTCTTACTAAGGCATCCAGCACACAGCCTAATTGTATACACATTCAAAACAGCGTGACAAGGAAGTACTACTGTTTGGAACCAGCTACCCTTAACTATCTGAAACAAATGAAACCTTCTAAAATTCTGCAAGCTCCTAAATACATGGTTGTTCGCACTGTAACCAGGGCCACAGGAATTATGTAGCAGTGGAGGACAAAATTATGATGCAGGGTTGTCTAAATTATCCAGCAAGAAAAGGCAAAATATGCAGCTTAATGTGGCACATTTTGTGGTAGTATCACTTTAATTAGTTCATTTTACATGAACTAACACTGGGGAAAAGTTTTACTTCATAAATACCAGTTTAATACAAAAATAGAGCAATTTGCAACAGAAAAGGAGCACTCAACCTTTGTGCACTTCACTGAATTTGTAGTAATAGTTGTAGAGTTTGATTTAGAAACTATTTTTTTTAATCTGAAGATCAAGATTATTCAGCAGATGAGGGAAAATCCACACCTATTTGGAAAATGCAGCAGTTACAGAATCAGATAATTCCATTGGCCCTGACTATAACCTCCTTAGGTTCCGAAGGTCATTTCCTTGTCACTAAGCTGCTGCAACAGCTCTGTGATGCCCAAAATTTACCTAGAAATCAAGAAATATGAATTCTCACTTGGTTGTGAAATATCCATTGTCTGTAGATTGTACAACAGTGACAGTAACTGAGTGTGCCTTTTCTAAAATTGCTGAGTGGAGGGTGGCCCAGGCTGTTGAAACTCGAACTGTTCAATTACAATATCCTCCTCTGACGAGTGCAATCTACAAACAATGGGGAAGATATATGGTGGAGGAGAGCTAGATGGTCCAGCTATTTCTCCACCAATCAACCATGCATTGGCTGCATGGTTAGTTTGCTTATTTGCTCACATCACAGACATCAACAACTATGCATTTGTGCAATACCAACCTAGGGGTATTCCCACCAACGCCCTATTCCATCCCTTAAATAGGACAAGGCTTGGTAGATCTGTTTGTTGTAGGCTGACCAGAAACACACCTCACACCTAACATCCCACTGCTCAATGTATGTCTGATCACAGAAGGTCATAAATGCTACACATTGCTAGTAAACATTTTAAAAAACAAACACTGACTTCCAGCAGCAAAAGGACATGCAATGAAAATGTGGAGGACATTGACTCCTAGGAAGCCACAAAATACCTTTTATGGGGGGTGGTGGGAGAGGGGGGAATGTATCTACAGCCTCCTTTCTCTCTGCAATTGGGATGGACGCTTTAGTATTCAGTTGGTTGTGCACTGCTGTATAGATCAATCTTTATCCAGCTGACATCCTGCTTGACATAGGGGCCTGGATAAGGCTCCTCAGGAGAGTAGTATGCTATGCATTACATCTATTAATACCCAATCTCTGGGGTTTGAGGTTTCATGGGTGTGATACATAGCAAATGTTAAGAGTTTTGCCATTCAGAATAAGGCATAACTTGCAGATATTGGTGCTTTTCACACCAAAATATGCATATTCTTGTGTTTATTGAGCATTTTCTTTGAGAATAAATCAGTAGATTTTACCTTCTGATACGTACTTGAGGAACTTGCACGTGCCCAATTGATCACGCTACGTTAATGAGTACCCTGCAAAAACAGGGGCTTTAACAGGGGTCAATGAGATCTTATTAATATTATGGTCTCCCAGGGCCAGAATATTCCTGAATGAGCTCTCCATGTTGTTCAATAAATGCAGCAGCTGAGTACCAAATCTTCTGCTGCAAGACTTGGAGATGATGTATCACACAGTCACTCTTTGGACTGAACTCAGTCCTTTTGGCTGGACTAGGGATCCTTCATACCTGACGCAAGACGTTTGCACCACCGCATCATGCTACCGTGCACCATTCAATCCTCCGAAATATTGCCCATGGCTTCCAGCATTATACCCTCCCATGCCAACATTTTTATGGGTTTGTATGAAAGGAGCCCGCCTAGATCATCGAAGCCTCTGAATGGCTGCAATTTGTGTATTTTTAGGGACCTATGTTGATGACATCAAACTGTCATCCTGGGCCATTACTCTTCACGCAAGACAACCTTAGACAGGGGTGTTCTGCAGGGCTTGTGCCTGATCCCCACTTTCTACAATATCTATATGGCTCCATTGGCCGTGACTGCGGAGCACTTTGGCTTTGAAATTGTCCTATACACGGTTGACACCCAGCTGATGTTTACGTTTGGCCAAGACTAAAAAAGCACTTTGCCTTAGTCATGTTAGCTATCTCCAATTGGATGAATGAATAACTATCTCCGATTGAATGTAGATAAGATGGAGATCATGCTTCTTGGCAAAGCCTCCTCAATCTAGATGGATGATTGGTGGCCTCACCAACTGGGGCCCACTCCCGTGCTCCAACAAGTAGTGAAAAATGTTGGCATGAAATTGGACCATGCCTTAATGATGAAAGAAAACATCTTGGCTACCACTGGAATATGCTGTTACAACCTGCGCCGTTTGCGCAGAATATTCCCCTTTCTTCCCACCTGGGCCTGTAGAACCCTGGTCCAATCCTTGGTAATAAGTAGACTGGACTATGGTAACGCCCTTTGAGCCTTAGTTGCCAAACTTCTGGTCATTCAAAATACTGCGGCCAGGTTCGTTCTTAATCACCCTTATAGCATTTCCTCTGCCCTCCTGCTGAAATAACTACACTGTTTGCCAGTGAAGAAACACTCTTATTTTAAGATCTGCTGCCTCACATATAATGCCTTAAAAGTGAAAGGACCACTATATCTTAAAAAAGAATTAAATCTATGCACACCAGGACACAATCTAAGATCCGGTGACTAAGCCTTATTGTTTGTTCCCCGCATTCATCTAACCCACAGTGGTGGAAAGGCTTTTTCCTATCTCACACCTTTGTACTGGAGTAAGCTCCCCTTTTATGCCCGCTCATGTCCAAACTACTGTGAATTCAGGAAATTACACAAATCATATCTTTTCCCAAATCTGCTTCCTCAACAGCGCCCAGATGCCCCCGGGTGATTTGTGAGCTATATTAAATCGAATTAACATAAAATAACATGACTTCATCATAACATGGGCTGGCACAAAAGAAAAGATGTCAAAATATCATAGATTTCTAATCATTTAATGCCTTTAATGTGAGGCTTACAAATGTTGACACATGGAACTGAACTGCCTTTTTGTCAGAGGGTGTCTTCCACCAATTATGCACAGGAGCAGAACTGAGGCAGTTCCCAACGCCCCTCTGCAATTTCTGGTCACGCACGTATGACCACAAAACCACAGGGGGGAAAGGGGATGGGACAGAGAAGAGACATCCTTGGGATATTCACTGGTTCTTCCTTCAACGTCTAGACCTTTCTTCTTTTTTTTCTGTTGTTAGTCTTAGCTGAAGTGAACTGCAAATGAAATGATCATAAACAACTTATCTGACTCTAAACATTTATCTAAAATGAATTATTCTTAGTGTACATACTCAGTTCTCCTGTGACCTATGCCTCTCTTCTGTTATTTGTTTGCCTTCATCTTGTTACTGGCTTACTGTAACTAAACATTAAACATTGTATATTATTTGTCTCTGCTTTTCCTTATTTATTTCTCTTTCTTATTATTCCTAGGTTTTTCTAACCTTATGTTCAGAAGACTCAGCTTTACTTCACATCCTACTCTGGTAAGTCTTACCCTTAAACACCTAATTACATGTATGTTCTAATGTGTGCTTCTACTGAACTCCAGATATACTAAGGAACACTCTAACTGAGCCTCCCTGTATCTCTGATCTGGATTTTCTCAGGAAATATTTACATCTGCTAATGTTGTCTTGAAATACATTCCCTATTGATATGCGCCACAACTGAAAACTGGCAGGCTCACCAGTTACCTTCAATTATCGCCCCAAAACGAAACTGTATCTCTTACTGACAGCTGGAAATGACTTCGCTGCTCACGCTGGCAGCAGCGCGTTTCCTGCCGTGATTTGTTCACTCCCGAATCTTTCTCCTTGCAACAATCCCGGGACGGTTGATTCCTCCAACGTGTCCCTCTGTCAACACGGGCATTCTTCTCCCAGTTTTGGATCCCTCGGCCAACTCAGCCCGGTTTCCTTGGACCTTACAATTGCTACTAATTCACGTAATCTTACGTGCGCGCACTTACACTGTCCTGATAATGATCTTGAATTTCTAAGATCGAAACCCCATCGACTACAATTTCAAAGTTTCCTAATATTGTTTAAATCATTTGGGTTCTTTTGACCTTTTTTCAATGCAATGCAAAGTTTTTATTGTCACTAAACACTTCACTCCACGCACCCTCACTTATGTATGTGTGAGCACTGTATATAATGTTTATTCTTGAAATGCAAAAATGACAGAAACGGAAGCTACTCCATTTTATGATGTTTAATAAAATGTGATGCCTTCCTCTACTCTTCTGTGTCCTTGCATACGTTTCTGAATTGGATCCAGCTGGGTTCAATATATCAATGAATGTAATTGAATTTCTCTATAATTAATAACTGTAGCCTTGCTACTTGAGGATCCTTGACCTCACCAGACACTGTCTTTTTGAACTATCTACCTACCCCAGGTCACATGCGTGTGGGGTTCCCTTGTTTTTCAAACATATTACTCTAGATCCAGTCATCAGTTTTAGAAAATACTCAATGGACATTGGGAAATGTTAGAATATGTGCAAAGTTTGGTACATTTCTTATTAAATTAGCCACTTATATCTTACAGAAGAGATCCGAGAATTGACAAGTCTAAGTTACTTACAACCACCTGACTATAGAGATGAAAGCTTGTTTCCAGAACTCCTAACGGCTTCTACACTTGTGGACACTGCTTGGATTGCCCACTGGGTTTTAAACAAAAAAGTTGCATTTTTTGTTATAACAAATAGCAAAGATGTTTGTTCAGGCATTTAATTATTTTCAGACAACATACTTAATATATGAGATTATTTGTAGATATGAGAACATTTATATGGGGAGCACGAGCAGACAATTAAGACTTAGGATTTTGGAACATGCTAGAACGTGTCAAAGTAAAGAACAAACCTATACTTAAGTCACACATATCTGTCCCAAAGGCAATGGCAATGAAACATCACTATTTAATGGGCTTGACCACATTTCAGCGAACCCCAGAGGGTCAACCGAGACCTCCTTCTTAGACGCATGCAAGTTAGGTGGATCTGCTGTCTTCAGGCAGCAGACAGAGGACTAAACAAGGACAATGAGCGACAATATTTGTTATGTGGCCAACATTTATCAGTCCATGGATAGAGCAGAACAACCACTTTAGGATGTGGAAGGATGTATAATATGGATGGGAATGGATTCTAAGATATGGATGGTTTAACATATCCAGTGCTTATTATCTTCTCAAGATGGCGTCCATGTCAATGTGTTCACAAATTTCACTGTAGAATGTGGAATGACGCTACTGGTGCAGGACTTGTACTGTGGACTGACCTTTGGATGTGTGTTTTTTAGCACGCTTAGTGGTAGTTATCCGTTCTATTTAGTGTTCATTTTAATGCATTTATTAATCAGTAGTTTGTGCAATATCTAGAATCTGCTCAGTGATAAATAAATCTAGAATCTTTCCTATATGGTATGGTACAGTTAAGATGGCACATTTTTTAGTAGATTCTCAGTGAAGCCTATTCAGTGAATTGTAACACTGTTTTGTTCAATGACACATGTATTATGGACTAATCACTGACAGAATATCGAAAACCAGAATATCGAGTTACACAAATATCGGGACACAAATATTGTTGTCAAAAATATCGACCTCCTATCTCCATAATGGTAAGTACAAAAATATCTAAAAGAAATATCATTGTTTAAAATATCAAAGTACTAAATATCGGTTTTTTGTGTATAAAAAATAATGTTAAATGAATTCAATAATAAATATAACTTTTAAAAAATTAGATTTATTTGTAAATTATAACAATTATAGGAAATAAATTTAATTTAAAAATAAATTAAACCTACATATATAAATTGTAATATATATATTTACTTTAAAATAATTAATAAATAATAATTTTAATGAATTATAAAGGTGCCGATTCCGATCCTGTAAAACCCGGGTACGAATGGTCGTACGGAGCGTATTCTCCATACGACTCGTACCCGGGAAATCCTCCTTACAAAGCCGCAAGGACGATGCGTACAGAAATACCATTTTCGTACGAGTCGTACAAAAGTAAGTGCGGCGAAAAAATACCCACAATTTCGATCCGGCAGCGTTCTACGGACCAGCAAGTACGATTCGTGCCTACGTCACTCCGCATGGATCATTTTTTACGGCAGCCCAAAACTCCTGGGAAATTGAGGACGACGCGAAAAAGGAGCAGCGGTACGCGACGGACAGCCATGGACCCCACCCTATGTGTCATCCCGGCCCTCCTAGCCTACGACCTGGTGCACTGAAACCGCCGCCCATGCCGCAGAAGGTCAGTACAACACCCAGGGGCAAAGGGGGGGCGAGGGGCAGGAAACATAACCTCTACCTAAGTTTTTAAAATACCATATACTGTCCATACATTACCTCCAGGGTCTGGTCACTTCGGGGGGCGTGTCGACCAATCCCCGCATACCCGTCACCACTACAATGGTGGTACGGCCCGTACCCATGCCCTCAGAGCGTGGGTATGGCCCGTACCACCATTGTAGTGGTGATGTAGGTGTACGCGCCGTACCCACACCCTCAGAGCGTGGGTACGGCCTGTACCACCATTGTAGTGGTGATGTAGGTGTACGCGCCGTACCCACGCCCTCAGAGCGTGGGTACGGCCCGTACCACCATTGTAGTGGTGATGTAGGTGTACGCGCCATACCCACACCCTCAGAGCGTGGGTACGGCCCGTACCGTGATGTAGGTGTACGCGTGGTACGGGCCGTACACACGTTCTGAGGGCGTGGGTACGGTGTGTACACCTACATCACCACTACAATGGTGGTACGGGCCGTACCCACGCTCTGAGGGCGTGGGTACGGCACGTACACCTACATCACCACTACAATGGTGGTACGGCCCGTACCACCATTGTAGTGGTGATGTAGGTGTACGCATGGTACGGGCCTTACACACGCTCTGAGGGCGTGGGTACGGTGCGTACACCTACATCACCACTACAATGGTGGTACGGGCCGTACCCACGCTCTGAGGGGGTGGGTGTGGCACGTACACCTACATCACCACTACAAGGGTGGTACGGGCTGTACCCACACCCTCAGAGCGTGGGTACGGCCCGTAACACCATTGTAGTGGTGATGTAGGGGTACGCGTGGTACGGGCCGTACACACGCTCTGAGGGCGTGGGTACGGCCCGTACCACCATAGTAGTGGTGATGTAGGTGTACGCGTGGTATGGGCCGTACCCAACCTATGAATGCGGGGGTACGGACCGCATCACCCGTACCCCTAGGGCACCAGTACACATGTGATACAAGGCGTACACACGCCACGAATGTCGGCCTAGGGCCTGGTGCAGCATATAACCAGTATATTGGGGCGTGTACATGGCCAGGACAGCAGTGTACAGCACCAAGGGTGTGGGTGGGTGGGTGTCTGCCTAGGAGTCCCAGCAGAGGACAAAGACATGTGAGGGGTGGGTGCAGAGGAATACCAGCAGTGGACAGAGAAATGCGAGGGGTGGATGGCCATGACTCCCAGCAGTGGACAGTGACATGTGAGGGGTGGCTGCCCATGACTCCCAGCAGCGGACAGAGACATGTGAGGGGTGGGTGCAGAGGAATACCAGCAGTGGACAGAGACATGGGGGTGGGTGCAGAGGAATACCAGCAGTGGACAGACACATGGGGATGGGTGCCCATCACTCCCAGCAGTGGACAGAGACATGTGAGGGGTGGGTGCCCATGACTCCCAGCAGTGGACAGAGACATGTGAGGGGTGGGAGCCCATGGGGGTGGGTGCAGAGGAATACCAGCAGTGGACAGAGACATGGGGGTGGGGCAGAGAAATACCAGCAGTGGACAGAGACATGGGGGTGGGTGCAGAGGAATACCAGCAGTGGACAGAGACATTTGAGGGGTGGGTGCAGAGGAATACCAGCAGTGGACAGACACATGGGGGTGTGTACAGCATGATCAGATGACCACAACTCCATGGGTGTATGTATGCATCCCTAATGTCTGCCATTTCCCTCCTGAGGCTCAGCCGGGAGTTGATCTTGCGTATTTGCACATGTTTTAATTTTTAAAACTTACTTGCTATTACTGTTGTCTTTTACCGTCCTCTTGCTGCCTCCCGCCATCGGCCACGCCGTAGCGAGGGACACGCCCCCCTCGAGGCCATGCCCCCCTTCACTGGTATTCCTGACCGCTGAATTACGAGCGCGTCAGTCTGCCATTTCCCTCCTGAGGCTCAGCCGGGAGTTGATCTTGCGTATTTGCACATGTTTTAATTTTTAAAACTTACTTGCTATTACTGTTGTCTTTTACCGTCCTCTTGCTGCCTCCCGCCATCGGCCACGCCGTGGCGAGGGACACGCCCCCCTCGAGGCCACGCCCCCTTCACTGGTATACCTGACCGCTGAATTACGAGCGCGTCAGTCTGCCATTTCCCTCCTGAGGCTCAGCCGGGAGTTGATCTTGCGTATTTGCACATGTTTTAATTTTTAAAACTTACTTGCTATTACTGTTGTCTTTTACCGTCCTCTTGCTGCCTCCCGCCATCGGCCACGCCATAGCGAGGGACACACCCCCCTCGAGGCCACGCCCCCCTTCACTGGTATACCTGACCGCTGAATTACGAGCGCGTCAGTCTGCCATTTCCCTCCTGAGGCTCAGCCGGGAGTTGATCTTGCGTATTTGCACATGTTTTAATTTTTAAAACTTACTTGCTATTACTGTTGTCTTTTACCGTCCTCTTGCTGCCTCCCGCCATCGGCCACACCGTAGCGAGGGACACGCCCCCCTCGAGGCCACGCCCCCCTTCACTGGTATACCTGACCGCTGAATTACGAGCGCGTCAGTCTGCCATTTCCCTCCTGAGGCTCAGCCGGGAGTTGATCTTGCGTATTTGCACATGTTTTAATTTTTAAAACGTACTTGCTATTACTGTTGTCTTTTACCGTCCTCTTGCTGCCTCCCGCCATCGGCCACGCCGTAGCGAGGGACACGCCCCCCTCGAGGCCACGCCCCCCTTCACTGGTATACCTGACCGCTGAATTACGAGCGCGTCAGTCTGCCATTTCCCTCCTGAGGCTCAGCCGGGAGTTGATCTTGCGTATTTGCACATGTTTTAATTTTTAAAACTTACTTGCTATTACTGTTGTCTTTTACCGTCCTCTTGCTGCCTCCCGCCATCGGCCACGCCGTAGCGAGGGAAACACCCCCCTCGAGGCCACACCCCCCTCCCAGCCCTATAATTATGTGTATGCACCGGAAGCGCAGCGGACGAGCGCAGCGGGCGCGACGAATGCGCGCCGAAGGCGCGCATAAGGCAAGCTCATCTGCGCTCGTCCGCGACTGTCCGGGGCAAGGGGCGCGTCACTCTGCCCCGTCCACCACCTATACCCCGGACCAACTACACAAGCTCCAGGGACCCTGGCCCATCGCTACCTCTACCTGTTCCCGTATCCTCTCTCTTGGTCTCTCTCCTGCCGCTCCCTCTCACATCCCTCTTCCCACAGTTGACTCCTCTCTCTCGTCCAGTAGCAGCACCCTCCCCACTACCCCTAAATCCCTCACGGTGTTCTATCTCAACACTCGGTCAGCAGTCGCCCATGCACACGAACTCTCAGTTCTGTTGGATCTTCAAGCCCCTGACCTTCTTTTCCTAACGGAGACCTGGTTCAGCGACGACTCCCTCCCCGCCCTATTAGCCACCTTACCGGCCTCCTACTACGCCCTTCGGGCTGATCGCCCCTCCGGCAGGGCTGGAGGCGGCGTGGCGGTCATCGCACACACCGATCTCCCCTTTCAAATTCTGTCCCTGCCTGATATCGCGACCACCGAATACTTGGTTATTCGCACTACCTCCATTACTCCCCCTCTGACCTGTTTTCTTACTTACCGTCCTCCTCAATCCCCTTTACAGTTCCTTTCTGACTTCTTGGAAGTCCTGGCTACCATTACAGTTAATAACTCTTCTATCCTACTCCTAGGCGACTTCAACTTCTGGCCTTCCGACCCAGCTGAATGTTCGTCCTCTAAGGAAGTCTCTGTAACCCTCCAATCCCTCAACTTCATCCCCCATGTCCACTTCCCCACCCACAACAAGGGTCACACTCTTGACCAGATCTGGTCCCTCAACTGTCCCGTGGAATTCCTCTCTATTTCGCCTTGCACTTGGTCTGACCACCACCTTCTCTCTTTTTCCCTACCCATTTACCCCCCAGCTAATCCCCCTCGCCCCAAAAACACCTGGGTTCGAGCATGGGGCCGTGTCAACCCGGAAGATTTTTCCTCCCTTCTTATCACTTTCCTCCCTTCCCTGCAGGGCCTCTCTACCCTCTCCCAGGTTGAGGCCATAGATCAGTGGCTCTCCACTGGCAGTGACTCTGTTGCCCCGCTCAAACGTATTACTTCCAAGCGTGACAAGGATGCCAACCGGTGGTTTAACGCAGAGCTGAAGGCCACCAAACTTACTGTACGCCACGCAGAGCGGGTTTGGAGGAGAAGTTATTGCCCCACTTTAAGACTGGAGTATACCAACATCCTTACCCAGTACAAAAAAGACATCTTGGTGGCCAAAACCGCCTACTTCTCCTCCAAAATTCTTGCTGCAGAAAACCAGCCTAAGGAGATTTTTACGATTGTCCATAACCTGGCGTTCTCTGACAGAACAACTTTGAAGCCCGCCCCCTCCGAGGAACTCTGCCACTCCCTCAATAACTACTTCATCCATAAAATTTCTACTATTAAAGCTAACATCCCGCCCCCTTCTCCTTCCTTTGTTGATCCCCAATGTCCCCCTCCCAAGGGACATCTCACTGCCCTCCCCCCCCATATCTAAGGAAGCCTTATCTTCCTTGGTACCCTTGGTTAAATCTGGCTCTCCACTCGACCCCTGTCCTGCTCACATTCTCCGTCACATCTTTGTTTCCTGCCCGGATCCTCCTCTTCACCTCCTCAACAGTTCTTTGGCTAAAGGTGTGGTTCCTTCCCCCCTGAAGTCTGCGGTTATTGTGCCGATTCTAAAAAAACCTGGGGCGGACCCTTCTGTCCCTGCCAATTTCCGCCCCATCTCCCTCTTACCTTTTCTGGCAAAGGTGCTCGAACACCATGTCACCGGCGCTTTGAGCTCCTTTGTAGAGACTCATGGAGCTCTTGCTCCCCGCCAGGCCGGCTTCCGCCCCGCACACTCTACGGAGTCCGTTGTTATTTCGGTCATGGACAACCTCAGGGAGGGTATGGATACTAACCGGCGCCAGGCCCTTGTGCTCCTCGACCTCTTGGCCGCCTTTGACACGGTGGATCATACCATCTTGCTTTCCCGTGTCGGGGCGGCCGGGATCGGAGGGACCGCCTTGGTCTGGCTATCATCCTTCCTGAGTGACCGCACCCAGGCCGTTTGCCTGGGTGATTTTAGAGCGGACGTCCGAAAAGTCCAGTGCGGGGTTCCCCAAGGCTCCTCCCTTTCCCCCCTCTTGTTCAATCTCTATATTGCCCCTCTTATCTTTTCTCTTCAACAAATGGAGGTCGCCGTATTTAATTATGTGGATGACCTCCAGCTGGTCTTTAACCTCTCCTCTTCCCCCTCTTCTGTCCTTAATTTTCAATCTGTCATGCTTCACATCCGGGACTGGATGAACCACAATCACCTTAAACTCAACCCTGATAAGACCGAGCTGGTGTTGATGGGTGGTTCATCCAGCCCCTGGTCCCCTCTCTTCTGGCCCCCTTCTCTTGGCCCCTCTCCGGAACCCTCTACCTCCGTCAAAACCCTAGGCATAAAACTCAACTCCCAACTCACCCTTCACTCCCAGGTTAGCTCTGTGGTATCTTCCTCTTTCCTTTCACTGCGCACTATACGCAGGGTGTCCCGTTTCTTCACCTTTTCAGCTCTCAAACTCATCACTTTAGCCATGGTGGTGTCCCGCCTGGACTACGGCAACGCCCTATATGCAGGTATCCCTGCATATAGTTTACGGCACTTGCAGCAGATACAAAACCAGGCGGCCCGCCTGGTCTTCAATCTTCCCAAATTTCATCGTTCTTCCCCCCTCTTGAAATCCCTGCACTGGCTCCCTGTGCGTGCCCGAATCCAATTCAAGCTCGCCTCCATCACCTTCTTGGCCCGACTGGACTTGGCTCCAGCATTTATCTCCTCAGAGATCACCCCCTATGTACCCGCTAGGGAACTCCGCTCGTCTTCCCAGTCCCTCCTCACCATCCCACGCTACCGGGCAAAGAAGTGGGGAGGTTCGAAATTTGCTACTCTTGCCCCGATCCTCTGGAACTCCTTTCCCCTGGATCTGCGATCCATTACCCTGTACCCGCAATTTCGCAAACATCTCAGAGCTCATCTGTTCACAAAATCCTTCGATTAAACTCCCAGCAGTCTCCCCCGTTTTTTAGCCCTGGATCTGGTTAGCAGTAGCGCCAAGAAACCGCTGGTGTACGAGCGCTTTACAAGTATTTTAAACTCAAACTCAAACTCAAACTTAATGTTCTACTATGTTGACAGTGCCATAACAACACACCACTGACAGCAGTGTCCCACTCCCATGAGGATGGATGTATTCCCCCCACTGCATGACACACCACATGTGGGTGTGAGGACAAATGACACATGCATACTAGGCTTGGGCCAAAATTCCGTTCCGTTCGCGGAAATTGCGATATTTTGGCATTTTCGCGTTCCGCGGAAAGCGCGAAAATGTCAAAATTTCCGCATTCCGCAGCTTAGCGATAATTTTTTTCTTGCTCGCGCTGTAAAACAATACATTCTCGCGCGCGCGCGATCGCCTTACCTGAATCCCTGCGTTCTCCGACAAGTTTTCTTGACCCGGTCGCGTTCTCCACGAGATGTTGGATTTTGGTAGCCATTTTGCGCTGTCTCGCGAGAGTTCGCGGCCGCATTAAAGTCATTTTTCACGCGATCACGTCATTTGTCGCGCGATCACGTCTTTCTTCTCGCGATCATGCACCGCGCGAGTATGAGAAGATTGAGATCTCGAACATGTCATTCTACATCGCGAGCCAGAGGATGAGGACGCGGGCACGTGAAATCGAACGCGAACAGGAGAAAGAGACCGCGAACACGTCATATCCAACGCGACAGGGACAAAGAAGAGAACGCGATCATATCGTTTTCGACACGCCGGCGGAAGTAATGTGAAGCTCGAGAACTCAACAACGTAAAATTTACAATTTGGAGAGGAATATCGGCTCTAGCAGCATGAAACCATCTGCAAATACTGATTTTGGATGAAAAGAACTCCTTACATTCACATTTGGCTTTCCTTTTTTGTGCAAGGAGTCATTTTTTTACAAGGTGGAGAGAGGGAGGAAGTGACACAGAATCTCCAACTTCCTGTTCCTGTCCAGCAGGCTCCTCCCAGTGCTTTGTCCATCTCCTGCTCATTCTGCCTTTGGATTTGGAGCTGGAAAGATCACTCTTTTTGTCTGCTGCATCATTGCAATTGGATTTCAGGATTTTTGGAATAGGATATTTTACAAGTAAGTGGTTGTTGTGTTTGATTGTGGGCATTGCAGTTGTTGTGTAACTACAATTTATTTTTGATAATTAATTAATTATCATCATTCCTTTTTTTAAATTTTTTTTTAAAATTTTGTGGGTTGTAGTAGTAGGCCCGAGCTAGCCATGGGCATGGCCTCATGGGTGTGTGTGTGCATGATGAAGCAACTGTTCCTTTTGTTTTTTGAATATATTTCATTTTCAAGCACATTTAGGGCATGGATGGCATTGGATTGAGTTGGGGAAGTGTGTTTTTTGGGGTGGCCTTGCTGATGTTGTTGGGCCTGGCCATGTGGCTGGTGGCCATTTTGGGGCCTAGGCCTGCAAGCTTGCCTGGCCTTGTCTGCCAACAGGCCTGCTTTCATCCACTGCTACCAGAGCAGGTAGCCACAGCTTTAGTAATCTACTGTTTTCTGTGTGCTCTGTTGAATTTAGACATCATTTAGGGCATGGATGGCATTGGATTGAGTTGGGGAAGTGTGTTTTTTGGGGTGGCCTTGCTGATGTTGTTGGGCCTGGCCATGTGGCTGGTGGCCATTTTGAGGCCTAGGCCTGCAAGCTTGCCTGGCCTTGTCTGCCAACAGGCCTGCTTTCATCCACTGCTACCAGAGCAGGTAGCCACAGCTTTAGTAATCTACTGTTTTCTGTTTGCTCTGTTGAATTTAGACATCATTTAGGGCATGGATGGCATTGGATTGAGTTGGGGAAGTGTGTTTTTTGGGGTGGCCTTGCTGATGTTGTTGGGCCTGGCCATGTGGCTGGTGGCCATTTTGGGGCCTAGGCCTGCAAGCTTGCCTGGCCTTGTCTGCCAACAGGCCTGCTTTCATCCACTGCTACCAGAGCAGGTAGCCACAGCTTTAGTAATCTACTGTTTTCTGTGTGCTCTGTTGAATTTAGACATCATTTAGGGCATGGATGGCATTGGATTGAGTTGGGGAAGTGTGTTTTTTGGGGTGGCCTTGCTGATGTTGTTGGGCCTGGCCATGTGGCTGGTGGCCATTTTGAGGCCTAGGCTTGCAAGCTTGCCTGGCCTTGTCTGCCAACAGGCCTGCTTTCATCCACTGCTACCAGAGCAGGTAGCCACAGCTTTAGTAATCTACTGTTTTCTGTTTGCTCTGTTGAATTTAGACATCATTTAGGGCATGGATGGCATTGGATTGAGTTGGGGAAGTGTGTTTTTTGGGGTGGCCTTGCTGATGTTGTTGGGCCTGGCCATGTGGCTGGTGGCCATTTTGAGGCCTAGGCCTGCAAGCTTGCCTGGCCTTGTCTGCCAACAGGCCTGCTTTCATCCACTGCTACCAGAGCAGGTAGCCACTGCTTTAGTAATCTACTGTTTTCTGTGTGCTCTGTTGAATTTAGACATAATTTAGGGCATGGATGGCATTGGATTGAGTTGGGGAAGTGTGTTTTTTGGGGTGGCCTTGCTGATGTTGTTGGGCCTGGCCATGTGGCTGGTGGCCATTTTGAGGCCTAGGCCTGCAAGCTTGCCTGGCCTTGTCTGCCAACAGGCCTGCTTTCATCCACTGCTACCAGAGCAGGTAGCCACAGCTTTAGTAATCTACTGTTTTCTGTGTGCTCTGGTGAATTTAGACATCATTTAGGGCATGGATGGCATTGGATTGAGTTGGGGAAGTGTGTTTTTTGGGGTGGCCTTGCTGATGTTGTTGGGCCTGGCCATGTGGCTGGTGGCCATTTTGAGGCCTAGGCCTGCAAGCTTGCCTGGCCTTGTCTGCCAACAGGCCTGCTTTCATCCACTGCTACCAGAGCAGGTAGCCACAGCTTTAGTAATCTACTGTTTTCTGTTTGCTCTGGTGAATTTAGACATCATTTAGGGCATGGATGGCATTGGATTGAGTTGGGCAAGTGTGTTTTTTGGGGTGGCCTTGCTGATGTTGTTGGGCCTGGCCATGTGGCTGGTGGCCATTTTGAGGCCTAGGCCTGCAAGCTTGCCTGGCCTTGTCTGCCAACAGGCCTGCTTTCATCCACTGCTACCAGAGCAGGTAGCCACAGCTTTAGTAATCTACTGTTTTCTGTTTGCTCTGTTGAATTTAGACATCATTTAGGGCATGGATGGCATTGGATTGAGTTGGGGAAGTGTGTTTTTTGGGGTGGCCTTGCTGATGTTGTTGGGCCTGGCCATGTGGCTGGTGGCCATTTTGAGGCCTAGGCCTACAAGCTTGCCTGGCCTTGTCTGCCTACAGGCCTGCTTTTTCGGATCAGAGCAGGTAGCCACAGCTTTATTGATCAAGTGTTTTCTATGTGATCTGTTGAATTTTTAGACATCACCTTCCTGAGAGTGTAGTGTGTGGCTGTACACAGTACTAGTAGTATAACATAGCTGTAGTAAAAAAAAAGTCATAAATGGCTAGACTATCTTTTGTTTGCACTAGTACAGTACTAAGTAACTGAACCACAAAAACAAATGCAACATTTCACTGATGTTCTTCTCCTGTCTTCTTTGCTTTTAGGTGCACAAAAGACAGAGTAGGAGGTGTCATCGGCATCACCTGGCTACCCGTTGTACTGCCAGCCAGACAGAAATCCTGCTGCGCATCATGCCCACGTGTGACCAGAACTTGTTGTGCATCTGCCTCCTGCCTGACATCGGAAGAAGATGGCCCCAAAGAAAGGTACCAGGTCCAGTACCAAGAAAGTTGCTGGTGAGAAGAAGGAACAGAAAAAGGAAGTGCCATTAACCACGACTGGTGGTGTGCCGGCCAAGGTTTTTTTTGGCACCAAAGCGTTGTCCGGGAACCAAGCTGGGACCAGCACAGCGGTCCAGCAACCCCACCAACCTAGGCCCAAGGGCTTTACTGTCGCAGAGGTAGCCAGTCTACTAACGGGCAGCGATGTTGAAGAAATGTCATTACCGCAAAGTAGTACACAATCAAGTTCAACGCAGGCGCAAACTCAGCATATCAGTGTCAAGCCGCCGCAACCAGAACAGCAGCAGCCGCCGCAACCAGAACAGCAGCAGCCGCCGCAACCAGAACAGCAGCAGCCGCCGCAACCAGAACAGCAGCAGCCGCCGCAACCAGAACAGCAGCAGCCGCCGCAACAGCCCACCATAGTAGTTGTTGCTCCTGACGTAGGGGCATTTCAGGAAATCGAGCTTCCTGCAGACAAAGTGGAGCGAAGTCAAACCACTGTTTCAGAAGATCAATTGTCTTCCAGACCACCAGCAAGGAAAAGGAGGCTTAGTCCATCATCTTCTTCTTCAAGCCCCGCTTCTGATGATCGTGATGACACTTGGGTCCCACCAGCTCGGTCTGAGAGTGAAGTACGCCACAAGACATTGCTTCTGAAAAGGAAGGTCCCAGAAAAACTTAGAGTTATGGAGGTAGATGTAGAAGAGGGGGGTGATGATGTTGATGAAGACGAGCCAGTCATCACGCACATTACTCCCGCCCCAAAGGGATTGGAGACCGACATTCTCACCCTATCCAGAAAGGCTGCTACTGAGCGGGATGTAGCACGGATCTCACCAACACAGGTTACACCACCACTACCTCCAGCTGCCATATTTTCCAAGGCCCGGCAGGGACCTACATCCAGCTCAACCATCTCAGTAGGAAGTGGTAGTAAAAGTCACAGTGTAGGTGGACAGGGTCACATATTTTCAAGCACCCCCTCAAGTTCATCTGGTGTTGAAAGTGGCACATCCAGCAGTGCCAGAAAGTTCTCCTCCCCAGTTTGGGACTTCTTTTCTGTTAGCGCCAAGGAGGAGAACGTTGCTATATGCGCAATTTGTCGGCAAGGTGTTCGGCGTGGTAAGCTTAGTACAAACTATGGTACCGGAGGACAAGCAAGTCATCTCAGAATACACCACAATATCGTGTGGGAGGATCACCTACGTAAGTTAAAAGAAAGTAGGAAAACTAAACCCTTTGAAGTTGGTCAGGAATCAGGGAGCGATATTATTGTGGTGGCAGGTGAAGAACAGGGAGGCATTTCTAGCCCTGTCTCCAGTAGTGCAGTCACTGCAGTGGTAACGCCCACATCCTCCTCAGTAACATCAGAGTGGCACCGCAGTAAGAGCCATACTCAGAGTGTGGGTGAGACACCAAGGCGACCGGCGAGTACCTCAATGAGACAATCTGTGTCGTTGAGCCTTAGTGGGTTAATGAAAACAGCACCACTAAGGAAAGTAAGCCAGCCTACCATTGACAGCATGTTTAGGTTGGAGGGGCAGTTCCAACGCAACCACCCAACGGCACGATTGTACAATGCGAAGCTGGCTAAAATGTTAGCGCTGGACCTTCTTCCTTTTTCATTTGTGGAAGGGGTGGGTTTCCTTGAATTTGTGTCTGCCATCTGCCCGAAATGGAAAGTTCCCAGCCGGTCCTATTTCGCAAGAATTGCTGTTCCGGCACTACATCATGATGTGCTGGAATTGGTTGGTCACGGTTTGCAGCAGAGTGCTGTGCACAATATCCACCTGACAACAGACATGTGGACCAGTTGCCAAGCCACAGATTACATGTGCATCACTGCACACTGGATCTCTTTTGTGGGGGTTAGAGATCAACTATCTGCACGAGGTGTTGTTGACACAGCTGCGATTTTTGAAGGTACTCGGAAACATGCAACTGTAGCCATGTTCGCCATGGAGAAATCTCATACGGCTGAAAACATTTTAGAAGAGTTTCGCACCAAGGTTTTGGAATGGCTGCGGCCCAGAGGGCTTGGTATTGGTTTTTTTGCCACAGACAATGGCAGTAATGTACTTAAGGCCATGGAACTTGGTTCCTATTTCAGGGTTCCGTGTTTGGCACACTGCATAAACATTATAGTGCAATACTTTCTGAAAAAAGAACCCATAGTAAGCAATTTACTGGCCATCTGCCGAAGAATATGCACTCATTTCAGCCATTCTTTTAAAGCTCGGAAGCAGCTGAGGATCCTCAAAACATGAGCGTAGGATGCCAGTCAAGGCACTCATCCAGGAGGTGGCAACACGTTGGAACTCAACGTATTACATGCTTGATCGTCTGTACGAACAGCAGAGGTCACTCAATGAATATGTCTGGTACAGAAGCAGTGATGCTAGTGTTAAAGGCATGACCCTTCAGGGGAGCAATGGACCCTAATTCAATGCCTGACTGAGATGCTGTCTCCTTTTGAGGTCTTCACACGTGAAGTCAGCAAGGAGGACTGTACAATGGGCCAAGCTATCCCATTGTTGCAAATGCTAGAGCATGAGCTGAATAATGTGTCTGAATCCTACAAAGGTGTAGAGGACAGAAGGCAAGCCCATGACTTGGTGGAGAGCTTATCCAGGCGCTTATCAGAAAATGTAAGGATACAAAATAAAATTTTGTCACAAGAACATTACATTTGTGCCACAATTCTGGATCCACGTGCAAAATTAGGACTATTCCTTTCTTTTTCCGACAATGATGTTGCCCGCTACAAAAGTTGTATAGCTGAAGCAGCCATCAAGTTTGAAAACGAAGGGCTGCTAATTAAAAGCCCGCCACATCAACCCACAACAAGTACTGATACTGAAGCAGGCCATGCAGAATCAAGTGCAACTTCGTCGGCTGAGGGCAGTGCGGTTGGCTCACAATCGCAACACTCACCATCACCATCGACTACAAAAACAATAACTGGATCATTCGGCCGAGTACAATCATTATCAGATTGGTATGTAAAGATGGGCCTTAAGCACAGTGCTGATGCACAGAAAAAACAGCACAAAAGCTTACCAGCAGCAACCCTGAACATTGAGCGGATGGTCCAGGCCTATCTGGACGACCCAACAGAGGTGTACGTTGATCAAAACCCAGTGCAGTATGGTATAGGAAAAGGTCTGAATGGCCACAGCTCAGCAGGCTGGCAATAAGCTATCTGGCTTGCCCTGTCGCAAGTGTCTCTTCCGAACGTGTTTTCAGTGCTGCTGGTTCCATTGTAACCTTGAGAAGGACCAGTCTATCTCCCAAAAACGTGGAGAGGTTAACAATGATCAAAATGAATCAGCACTTCATACCACCGAATTACACAATGCATGAATCAACAGAGGAAGATGAGGACAGCAGCTCAGGTGACGGAAGTATTGTGTCAGATGATTACCTACTACTGGAAGATCCCCCAGAGTTTGAGGACGAGCTATACTTCCCTGACAATTAGGCTCGCACTTACTGTCTTCCTCCCTTTTTTCCCCCTTTGTTTATGTGTCTGTCGTTCCGGTTATAAACTTGTGAATCGCAACAAATGCATTATCACCGTCTTCTACTCTTCTAATTTAAGATACAAGTTTCAGGTGTCTGCCATTTGACACTACAGTCCTCAGAATCCAGCTCCTCCGCTCGATCATACTGCATCTCCTGCTCAATTTCATTTCCCTCATGAATGATGATTGGATGATGGTAACAACAAATTCAAACTTTTCTCGTCCTTCCAAAACAAGTGGACCATGAATCAGATGACTACTATAGCTATCCTCCTTCAGAGCCGAGAGAGACTGGCCATTAACTGAAAATAAGATGCAACAGGTAATGATTGATGCCATGCATTGGCCGCAGAATAGCAGACTGAATGATATAGATTTTGTTGTGTGTGTTGCGCATGAATTGATGTAATTGTGCACTGCCACTAATCAACTTTCTACAGAACACACTAGTAATTACTAATTTTCCCCTTCTTGCAAACAAGAAATGTGTACTTCTCCTGCATCTTGGTGATACATTGCTTTTAATTCAATACAGGAAGGGGACTCACTCAATCTGCGCAATGCAAATGACTGTGACTTAACAGCACCGTCCATCATGATGATGGCGAAAGAGACGGCCTGCAACGTTAACAAGATGAGATGGAACAGGTAATGATTGATGCCATGCATTGGCCGCAGAATAGCAGACTGAATGATGTAGATTTTGTTGTGTGTGTTGCGCATGAATGAATTGATGTAATTGTGCACTGCCACTAATCAACATTCTACAGAACACACTAATTTTCCCCTTCTTGCAAACAAGAAATGTGTACTTCTCCTGCATCTTGGTGATACATTGCTTTTAATTCAATACAGGAAGGGGACTCACTCAATTTGCGCAATGCAAATAACTGTGACTTAACAGCACCGTCCATCATGATGATGGCGAAAGAGACGGCCTGCAACGTTAACAAGATGAGATGGAACAGGTAATGATTGATGCCATGCATTGGCCGCAGAATAGCAGACTGAATGATGTAGATTTTGTTGTGTGTGTTGCGCATGAATGAATTGATGTAATTGTGCACTGCCACTAATCAACATTCTACAGAACACACTAATTTTCCCCTTCTTGCAAACAAGAAATGTGTACTTCTCCTGCATCTTTGTGATACATTGCTTTTAATTCAATACAGGAAGGGGACTCACTCAATCTGCGCAATGCAAATGACTGTGACTTAACAGCACCGTCCATCATGATGATGGCGAAAGAGACGGCCCGTTAACTTAAGATGAGTAGGAACAGGTAATGAATGATGACAATTAATGGCATGCATTGGACACCTGACTCTGAGCTATTGGTCTTTGTGTTTGCGTTGTTTGTTGTGCACAAAGTGATGTCAAAGTGTACTAGTGGTAATCTATCTTTCTGTACACAATAAAGAATGACTCAAGTCAGTAATATTTATATTTCTACTCTTGTTGTGTCATAAAAATTACACTTGTACTGCAGGCCGATCTCCAGTCAGTCAGGAGAAGTATCAGAGCTGATGATGAAGTCAGGAGGATGTTTCATGAGTGGCATAAAACGGAAAAGCCTAAAGGTAAACACGTCAACAACAACCACAGCACACCCAAATGTCTGTGTAGAAGTTGAAGAGAGTGTAGCGGTGGGATGACTGCAGTGCATTGATTTTACTAACTTTAACTGTAAAATACTATGTTTGGAATGGATAATGTGCTTTGCGTTTGTCCAACTCTTTGAGAGAAAAAAAAGGACTCTAAAGTGTTAACGTAGGATGTGCTAATGGTAAGCACTGTGGGCCTGATCTCTCCTGTTACTGTTGAAGGTCTATGCTGGAAACAGACTACAGTAGAGATGATGCATATGCATACATGCCACCTCGTAAAGTGTTCTTGTTGCACTACACCATCACTTGTGCATTTGTTTTCACTTTCTTTCTGAATATCCCCTTTGGTTTTCAATCTAAAATTACAGGCCGGGCCTTGTCCAAAACTTTGTAAAACATTACAATGCATATTAATTACCTTACCAATCAATCACCTTTTTATTCCAGCAGGGCAGTGGCGAGGCGACACACCCAAGATTGATGGACGAGAGGAGCAAGAGGAATGCCGAGATGCAAAAAACCAGTCCACATTTTTGACCAGGATAAGACAGTAACAGTATCCACTTTTCACTTCTTTTAAATAATTTGATTAATATCTTGTATACATTCTTTACAACAGTGTGTTCTTGGAGTTGTTATTATCAATCATCATTACGTTTGCTCTGTGTTTACGATTCTTCACTACCAATATTTAAAATTTCTATTTGCTATCTGTTAAAGTATTAAGGCCGGAACAGAACAAGAAATAGAAGTGTATGTAATCCGGGTCTCATCATCATGCATGCATTGCCTTTTTCTCCCTTAACATATGGAATGGATATGGTATGGTAGTCTTCAATGATTGTCGTTTGTTTGTCTATGTATGCATACTGTTTTTCTATGTCAAACCTTTCCCAAAATCCCCCTTCCCATCCAATCAACGGACCCTAACCCTCTTCCCCCGGGCTGTGTGACTTATTGTCGAGGTGTAACTAAATTAAATGTACACCAATACTTAATCACACACTTGCTGGGGCGGATGTGGTGAAAGCAACACTACTTCAATTTCAATGCAGAGCGATGATCTTCTTCTGCTTGCCCACCCATGAGTAGGATATTTCAGAGGTTATTTTATTTAACAAAGGAACATATACCTCAGCATGAATTGCCGGCATTGATTGGATTTGTTTGTTGTCATTCCTCATATACAGCACTAACTGTTAGACTGTAGGCATAGTCAAGTGACTCGAGTCGACAAAACTATAGTTTGTAACTCTGTCTAGTAGGCTATCCTCATAATAACCAGCATTCAGTTTTTTTGTCAAATATTTGAGCATATAATTGTTGCTCGGTAAATTCTGTGATGTACTTCATTCAACTACTCCTCTAACAGTCTCTCAAAGGCGATTGACTATCTCCTTTTCTTTTTTTGGAAATGCTGCCACCCTGCCAGTGTATACTACTACTACTATACTACCACCACCACCACCCCAATCATGGCATGTATGAAAAAGGAAACCATCTTCACCATGCAGCCAGTGCTGTGCCACAGTTGGACATAAACATCAAGCACCGGTAAGAGAGAAGTTTGGGGGAGGCAGAATTAATAATGGACATGTTGTCAATGATTTCAGTTTCAAACACCACTCCAAAGAATGCATAGTAGGACCAGTCAATGAGTGAGGTGTGTCGCATCTATCTGTTTGTGTCTTATACAGTCAGCAAATTATTGAAATCAAACACACGCTATGGGCGGCCATGCACCAGCAAGGAAACAGTGTGATGTAAAACAGTTACCCCACCTACAAAACATTAACAACATTGCATGTAACATAGAAAAATATATTTAATTGACCCTAACAAATAAACTTAACCCACAAAAGCTGACCCACCCACCTCCCTAACCCCAACGACTGTCCATAGAAGTAGAGAACGCCCAAACGAGTGAAGAACGAACAGGAATTAAAAAAGGGGCAGTGACAGGGACTAACTGGTGGGGCGGGACTGGAGGAGGACACGCATCTGGTCCTCTAAATGGGCGACGCGGCGTCTAAGGCCGCGGCAGTTGCAGCCACAGTGGGGGGGGGGCACCGGAGATGACACGGTGGCGGCGGGCAGCCATCCGGCGGTGGCGCCGTACCGCTGGAGGGCGGTGGCTGGGGCCCGGGGCACTGGAGGAGGCTTCAATAGCTGCAGCAGCCTCCTCCTCCTCCTCGGCTAGGACCACCAGCCGCCGGTATTCCTGCTGGATTGCCTCCAGCTTCCGGCGCCGTGCCTTGGCGGCCAACTCCTTACGGTTGAGTTTCGGAGTTGCTGTGTATCAAAAAGAAAAAGACAAGACAATTGTAAAATATAGTCTTAATAAAACAGTAGGACAACGTAATTATTTATACACATAGTGGTATGGTAGAGTAGCACTATAAAATAAAGCATAGTAGTACATAACATTTTAAATGTCGCCCGTCCTTCTTCCTTCCACCTGTCTTACACTTTTTAGTTGAACAGTGCACCAGGTGCTCTTCTCCATAAAACTTTCAAAGCGGAGTTGAAATCAGATAGATGAGGACATTGGTTACTCAATACTCCGGCTCCTAGTCCTATACCAATTAAAGGGAATTCTAGTCTTCTAGTTCACTCTTCAAACGTCCCCAAGAACTCATACTTACTTACGACATCGGATAGCGGGCGGACTTTGTCCGCCCGCCATCCGACTGCTAAAAAGGGTGGGGGTCCCGTGGGGACAATTAATTAGGATGATGCGTCCGGCACAGTGGCGGGCGCACCCTGTTTTTTTAAATTTAAATTCTGGTTGGCTTTGCTGAAAGCAATGCTAAAATGTTGTGCTGCTTTTCCAAGCACAACATGACGGGCCTCGCACGGAGCCTGTCACGTTTTGCTTTGAAAGTCGGGGGGGTACCATAGCATCGGTAGGTACCCTCCATGGGGGCCCCCAAGCATACTCTGCAATGTGTGCATGCCTTTCCGTGGCGGACGGCAATGCCGCCATGCAAAGGCATTCCAAAATGCAGATTATATGGCTGCCGGTGTGGTGAGAGAGACACCACCGCCATATTGAACCCTTTTCCGCCTGGACATGTCGGAATATTTTCTACAGGGATGGCGGGAGGTTTGCCCCTGCGGTGACGGCAGTGAATTCCAGCCGGCCCGGCGGGGGCAATACGCCCACCATCCTAATGGGGCCCTAATTCACAACTGTACAGTATACATATACATACAGTACACCTTTGCAGTGAGTGTGCTGTCAAGTTCAACAATAGTTAAAGATTATGAATCTAACTTACCACCGCCTGCCACTGGTGCTGCCACTCCCCCTCCGTTGCTCTCTGCAACTGCCGCATCCTCGCCCTCGGCGTCGCCTTCGCTGGCCCCAGCAATGGTGGTCGGTAGTGCGCCTAGAAAACATTACACATTTATTAGGCGACATATACACCTCCCCCCTATTGATCAGTAGCAAGGTTGAAAAATGAGTTAATATTAACATACATCACTAGTACAAATCAGGTAGTAGTAGAGTAGACACTAAGTTATATGATCATTGTAGCATTTGCTTGATTAGCCCTAGCCATGCACATGTGACGTTACCTTTACCTTGCAGCTTCTTAAGACACCTTTGAGCCCACATGACCTGCCTCACACTGCTACTGTCTAGTCTACGCGCTGCGTACAAGCGGTCAACAAACATTAACAAGCCACTTTTTTAGGAAGAACTGGTGTACTACTGTTACTGTTAGTCCATATTGCTTATCCATAGATGCTACACTTTTTGGCACAGCTGAGAAATGCTTGCAAGTTGCAATATACTAACGCACACCATTTCTTTTTTCGCATTACAGACGCAAGATTCCCTTCTACGAACCAGAGCTTCTGAACGATGCACCAACTACCAGTACTAGGTTCTTCTGAGGTGAGGGGTCCCTTCACTCACATCTTCATTTATAAATGTATATAAACTAAATTGCTATGGGATGGTGGTGCTGCCTTCCACCACTGTTCAGTTATCATGATTTAATTCCCAACTGTATAAGTGTAACAATGTATATTGTTTTAATGTTATTGATTTGCCGGTTGGTGCTGCTAAGAAAACAGTGTACAGACCTTCTCAAATTGAAATAAACATTTTAAACTTACATAGACTTTGTGGTATTTGGTGTGGAGTGGACTAACTTACACGAGTGAGCAAATTAAAGTAAGGGTGTGCATGTGAATTGCTTCCACGACAGAGGTTGGGCGTGTTATGTTCTGGGTTGTCTACTTGTTGGTTATCTTGGGGGGAGGGTTCCAAGACCTAATAGGTATGACAAGACAGTACTATAGTCAAGCAGTGGAATTGTGGTGGGTGCGGAATTTCTGATTGAGGTGTGCAAGGAAGGTCCAACCTACCATCACCAACATCCTATTTTCTGGTGCAAATGTATGTGCAAGATCCCTACAACTAACCCTGGGCGTAGTTCGCGTAGTCGCGCTTCGCGAAGCTTCGCGAAGATGTCATTGCACTACGCGACCTTCGCGAAGCTTCGCGAGCTTGCGTAGTTGCTTGTGGCAACCTGTTCGCGATGGCTTTTTCTTGTTCGCGAGCGTGGTAAGCATGTTCGGGGAACTGTTTGCATGCTCGGGGGATATATCTCGCGATCTTACCCATGCGGTCGCCAATGGGCGCGGCCATCTTGTTTTTCTATAGTCCCGCCCGCTCGCGATGCCTTATTTCCTGTTCCGGGTCGCGGATAGCGTGTTCGCGATGTGCATTGACGTGTTCGGGAGCGCATTTTACTTGTTCGCGATAAATTGTACATGTTCGCGAGAAATATCGCGCGAACTTACCCACGCGGTCGCGAATGGGCGCGGCCATCTTGTTTTTCACTCTATGCCATGTTTCTGGGCCTACTTTTGTATCCTCCCTTTATCACAGCAATCCTTTGTCTTTAAAGCCTTTTTCCTGACTTTTTTTTAGTTATTATCTATCTCTCTATTTGCCTCAGTTTATATTTTGCATTTTATTTCTACTTTTACTGTGTTTTTGTTACTTTTATAAAGTTCTTTCTATCTTCTTCCCCCTAACTTTTTTTCCCCTTCGGACTTTTCTTTTCCGCCTCCCACCCACCCCAGAACCATGGCCAAGGGCACACCAAGTCCCAAGGGCAAGGGACCTGCAGGCGCAGAGAAGCGCCGCCTGCCTTGCGGCAGAATGCGTCCTGCAGGGGTGCAGGCCCGGCAACTGTTTGGGGAGGAGGAGGTGGCGGCTCTTGTTTTTTTCATCCAGCGCCTCCTCCCCTTGACCTTGGCAGCAGGCGGCAGGCCCGGCTCCGGGTACGCTACCCAGGAGCGGCACCGTCGGTGGGCGAAGGTGCGCCGGGCCGTGTTCCGGTGCACTGGGATCCGGCGCACCCACAACCAGCTAGCTCACCGGTGGTCCGACATCCTGGACCGGGAGCAGGACCTGTTGGACCTGCTAGGTGTCGAGGTCATCGGGCTTGGTGAGTAACTGATTGTGTATATTCAATTAGATGAACAACAAGATTACTGCTGCGTGCCAAGCGTTGCTGGTATTACGTTCCAAAAAGCAAAATGTTCTTTGATTTAAGGACCCAGGTGCACGGTGGTACTCTTACTTGTTTGCAACGTAGTTTGCGCTAGCTTGTGCTGATGCTGATTATGTAAGAGTTTACTTTACAGAACTGAAGTTAGGTAATGCGATTTGCTAGAGAGACTCTAGTCCTTCCATTGTCCTACTGTGAAATAGTGGTGGATGGATATTGGATACTAGGTTTAGTTTGTTAATAGTAGTTACTAATTGTTTTATGCGGTCTGCGTGACGCATCCTCTGTCACTGAGTGCTGCTTACCCCAGTCCTCCGTCGAACCTTTTGTACTTTGTTTAGTGAGTGGTAGGCTTAGCATGGCCAGTCAGTAGCAGAACTAGATCAGCATTATGCAACCAACCCACAATTTGTTGTATGTATGCACTAATATATGCAACTATGCATGTCTCCTCCATCTCATCATCTATGCATTTGTGGTCAATCACTATTTAAACACACGAGCATTAGTCCCGTGTGTTACGGAAAACCTGAGGATTAGTTTATCGTCCAGGATTTGAAGGATGCGGAATCGGGTAGGTGCTTTGGGAATTTTTGACACTGTTTGATTTTGAGAACGCTGAGATATCCAAACCTAGTATTATTTTTGGCAAACTCAAACAAACTTTTATTGAGCTTGTTTCTAGGGACTGATGGCAACTTATTAGCATTTCCCCATAGCTTTATGACATGAATTAGATCCTTTATACTTAGTACTGGGATTTACTTTTAATTATGATTCTCAAATAATATAACGGTTGGTAGTAAAATACTTTTTTGTTCGTTTTTTGTAAAGCTTACACATTGTCATATAGTTTGCTCGCAATATCCGTTTTTTTTTTTTTTTTTATTAGGTCACCCTTAAATCCCTTTCTTCCTGATTCTTTTTGTGTTTTAATTTTGGGTTCACTTATACAAAATGCTATGAGTGGGTTGGTCGAATTCATTGAAAATGCGATCATTGCTTTGGACTATTAGTTTACTGTGTTCTCACTTTAGGCATTCTAAAGATTCGGAACCCTAACCTTATTATTGGATTTTAACTTGATTGGATACTTCATCTTTAATAATAAGACGGGACGATCACTCGCAACTTATCGACATCAGACCGTTACTCTATTCTACATATTCTTTATTCCATTTATGTAAGTACACATACCCCTAAGGGTTTTTCGTTGTTCTTTCCTAGCCCCTATGTACATTTGTACAGTTGAATACGTCTTTTGGGGGCTTATTTGTGACATGGGAATAAGAATTTACACGCATATTTATTTGCATTATCAAATTTTGTAAATGACCCCTTTGTTTTACTTTATACTCCACTTCCTGTTTAAATTTTCAGGTTATCATTAACATAAGATGTACCTTTGACACTCTGTAATTTACAAACACTAGGACATTACGCTGAGTAATGCCCTCCCCTTTTTGACCTCTTTCAGTGATCCTGAATGACATTCCAGAATTTTCAAGTAAGAATTACACAAACAGATGCATTATTTTTTACGGTGGGTACATCTTTGAACCTCCCTCTTTCCCTTGCTGCTTCCTGTGAAACCGCATTGAGCCAGTTGATAGTTAATTTTTTAACCCTTCTGACCCAATTTACTATGGTCCATGCAAACTTAGTTGAGGAATGTGATCTGGTTCAAAGAAACCAGTTGCACCACACGTTTGTGCAGTCTGAAATTACTATTCACCCAGAAACATGCCAAAGAGTTGATTTCTCGTTTATATCAAAAGTTATTGAACATAAATTAATAGCAAGGACTAACTGACTTACAATCTTGTTTTTAACTTGTTTGTGTCTTCTAATGTATAGTTAATATTGTCCTTTGTCTTCCTCGTCATTAGCAGTTCTGTGTATTTGTTTAAGATCTATGATTATGTTGTTGGTTTTGTATATATTGTATGTGGCTATTCGTTGTATTTATACATTGTTTTATATATATACCTTGCAGCCCTGAAGAAGTCCCAAGAGGACGAAACGCGTCGGCTGCTCTGGCTGTTCTTAAATGTCATTTTAACATATGAAAAATAAAGAAGATCACTTTGGAAAAGAAAAATTTGATGTACATGGACTAATTTTGATTTAAATTTGAGGTTGTGGTGCGCCTTTTGCTGTTTATATTCCTCTCTTGCCCCAGTGTTTGGGGAGGTATTGTGTTAGCGGGTACCAGTCGAGAGCGCACACATAGGGTGAATTTGAACTTATCACCAATCAATACAAAGGGTAATTGATAATCCGGTGCTGTCCCAGAGGGTTACCGCTAGCTCTGTTCCTTCTGATTCGTATTTGCACCCCAGTTAGCACGGATTAACCCCAACAATCAATTGATATTACAGTAAATTGTACTAATTGGAAGACAGTGAATTTCAATTCAATTCTGGAATAAGATGGCCCAATTTAAGGATAGAAGACATGAGTTAGCACAGGATTTGTTTACAACTGGCTCCAAAGCGGGAGGTCCAACTACAACAACCCCCAGCCCTGAGGGTCTGAAAAGTAAGTTCCAAAAACTGGAGAGGCTAAAAAAAGCCGAAATGGCTCGTTGGTGGGACGGAACAACCCTTGAGAAATACATGGAAAATGATAAGATCCCCAGAGGACTGAGAATCCTCATTTTTCCCACCTTCGAAAACCTTGAGACTGATGACCTCAAGGACTGGGAGAAGAACTTGCATGACGCCTCATTTGTGATGATGCGGATACTCATTAAAAACGCAGAAGGGAAAGGGAAGAAGCTACAACAGGAGATTAGTGACCTAGAGTCAGATATAGCCACACTGGAACCTAAGGAGGCAATTCGAAAAAATTATGAGATCCTTAACAAAATCCTTGAAGATTATCAAATCTATCTCAAGGATAAAAAGGTGAAAAAAATACGCAGAGATGATCAAGATTACAGGGATGGTAGGGTATATACCTTTGCCCGCAAGTATGATAATATCAAGGCTGTGGGAGAGGGGAAAAGGCAACGTGAAGACACACTGGGTTCTTCACTTGCGGGTAGTGTGTCCTCGGTTTCCTCCTCAGTCAGCTCCATACCACCTGAAGATGTAACACCAATACAATCTAAGACTGCCCAACCCTCTTCTTTTTTATTGGAAATGGAGAAGGTGAGAGTAGGGGGAAGGTTAGCTCCAAAGGGCCAAGGACTAGAAGGGGCGGTAGGCGATGGCAGAAACAGCGAGAAAAACAAAAACACAACAAATATGACCTCAGACAGGTCAACAAGATCCAAGAGGGGAGGGAACAGGAACTAAACCCCAATGAGGAAGCCACAATGGAGGAACTGAGGATTGTTAACCTTTCACAGAAAAATCTGTCAGCCTGCGAATTATCTGTTCTTAGTAAAGGCTTAGGATTCTGCCCAACTCAATCGGGCAAGGATGTTGATGTTTTTGTTGACCTGTTTAAATTTGTGCGACAAATAAAATTGAAAGAGCATTTCTCACGAGTCTGGCCTGTGTATACTAACAACCAACAAGACCAGGGAGGTACAGAACAAACAGTTGCAGAATTTAATGCTCTCAAATCCATGTTGTCTATACAGTTTGAAACAGAAATGGACACAGACTCCTTACGTTCTGAATTGAATATTGATGAGGACCTCACTATTAACAGTGGTCTAAAGGAAAGATCTAAATTTATACCGACAGGCACACACCCGAATATAGATGTCTTTTGGGAAAAGGTTAGCCAGGATCTATACAAGCTCCAGGCCACACATCCTGGAAACCACAATACAATATACAATCTCACCACAGCCGAAAATCGCGCCCTGAGGGACTTGAGATCTAATCCTGCACTGGTCATCCGCGAAGCTGACAAAGGGGGTAACGTGGTGGTGATGAACACAATGGACTATATGGGGGAGATTGAAAGGCAATTGGCTGACACAAATTGTTATATGAAACTGTCGCATAATCCGATGAAATCATTATGTAAACACATCAATGGCAAACTAGTTGAATGGCGGGAGACTGGGTTAATCGATGGCAAGGAATACGAATACCTTGCAGTCGGAGAGCCCACTTTCCCGTGTATTTACATTCTGCCCAAAGTACATAAAGGAGCCCCTTTTCCACCTGGTCGACCGATCATTTCCGGTATTAACTCTCCTACAGAGAGATTATCGGAATATGTGGATGGCTTTCTACAGCCATTGGTCCAAAACCTACCTGCTTATGTGAAGGACAGCAAGGACATCCTATCTAAACTTGAGGGTTTGGAATGGACAGACACCTTAGTTTTTACTACCCTCGATGTGTCCAGCCTTTATACCAGCATTAAAAAAGAATTTGGCTTCAGGGCCTTGGAATTCTTTTTGGGACAAAGATCTGCTGTCCACTTATCCCATAATGAGATGTTAATGGAGATGACGGATATCATCCTGTCCAAAAACTACTTTCTCCACGACAATGTATGGTTTCAGCAGATACAGGGCACTGCCATGGGTTCCAGGTTTGCACCTGCTTATGCCGGCCTTTTCATGGGCTGGTATGAGCGGGTGCACGCCTGGGGCCGCCATGCCTCCACATGGATGGAATATATACTTTTCTGGGGCAGGTACATAGATGATGTCATCATCATCTGGAATGGACCTGTCCCTGAACTGATGAGTTACTTCCATTTCCTCAATGATAATCCATACAACATAAGATTTACAATTAACTGGAGTAAGGAGAAGATTGATTTCCTGGACATCCAGTTTTTTGTACAGAATAACACAATACAGAGCACGGTACATCGCAAGAGCACTGCCTGCAATAGTGTATTGCGGTATGACAGTGCCCATCCCCGACATGTTGTTAACAACATCCCCTTTGGGGAAATGATAAGAATGAGGAGGATCTGCAGCACTCAGGAGGGATTTATCCGAAATGTTACGGAGACCAAAAACAGATTCATCAATAGAGGTTACCCTGTGCCCCTCATGCATAAGATCGAAAAGAGGGCTTTCAAGGTAAAAAGAGAAAGCACTCTGGAGAAAAAGACATCGCATACTGAACGTAAGAAACAATCTACCACTGCACTCGTTACCACCTACAATAAGGACAGTAATCGGATCTATAATATCTTGAGAAAGCACTGGAGATTACTGTGTGAAATACCGGGCTTAAAAGATGAAATCCCCAGTACACCCAGGGTCACCTACAGACGGGGTCAAAACCTGAGGAACATTCTATGCCCCAGTTTTGTAACGTCCCCCAAACCTCCTAACTGGTTGACAGAGGGTAATGGGGGTTTCTTTACATGCATGAAATGTAATGTATGTAAACTGGGAAGAAATAGAACACGTACGTTCCGATACAACACTGACAAAACGCATAAGATCAAGTATACCATCACGTGCAAATCAACCTTTGTCACATACATTCTGGGCTGTCCATGTAACATCATCTATGTAGGCAGCACAAAAAGGGAACTTAAGACCAGAATACAGGAACATCTAAGAGTGGCAGTAAAGGGTGATTCCAAGTATCCCCTTACTACACATATTCAGGACAAAGGGCACAAGCCAAATGAACTGTGGTTCATTGGGATAGACCATACACCATCATCCCCTAGAGGAGGGAATAGGGAGCTGGAATTAAGACGAAATGAGGCGGGTTGGATATGTAGGCTACGATGTGTGGAAATGGGGCACAACCCCGAATCTGAAATGCATTATTTCTTGTAGAAATCATTACATGAGAGAACAACTTGATTTAACCACAGATGACCATGTATTTAGCATATGAATCTTTTGTCTCATCTTCCCATCGTTTTCCTACTAACCCAACCTTACTGCTGTTCTGGAAATGCCATTGTTGATGTTATTATGTACTTTTGTGTGGGAATTATTGGTAACTATGCATGAATCGATAACGTGGCATTCTGACAAACTGCCACGTTATGTGCTTTCATTTGCTGTTAATACTACTATTATGTGTTCTTGGTATAGCTTAGCTCATGCTGCCGATTTACATATGCTCAATCATGCTGCCTTTCTAAACCTTATCTCTTGAGTGCTGTTTTGGAAATGATAATGTTTATGTGATTATGTGATTACGTACATCCGTGTTGGATTTATCGATCACTATATATGAATTTTAACTATGGCATTTGAACATCTGCAACGATAATGATCTTCATTTACTGTTATTATGGTTTTCATGTTTTTTGTTTTTTTTATTACAACCTAGTTCATGCCGTCCACTGACAACTGCTTAACCTCCGGCTTCTGTATTTGAAGCTACTTCACAGTACAGTTAATGCCGGTTAATCTTTTTTGAAGAAGACATGGTCTATTTTTTCTTAGTGTTTTTCACCCCACTGTTAGTCCCTTGTTGTTTATGCGAGATACGGGCTGTGTATATACCATAAATTATTAGGACCTAAAGCCTCTGGGGCGCATTATCTTTCGTTGGTATTGTTGACTTTTTCTCCTGCTCTAAATTATCACCGATATCGGTTCGGTAGCCAGCTTAGGCTGTTTATCAAACATTTAGTTTGTGCTACGGGGAAACCAAGATTCGCTTGCACTGACGCAATTCTTTAGTCAGTTAATTGATTTTTCTTCCCAGATTTCTAGTATACGTTTGAGGCGAGATTTTGGTTTGAAGATTAGCTTACATAGATAGTTGAGATTTTTACAATTTGCCTGTTCCAACATGGCGGCTGATTTGCTCGCGTCTAACTTTGAGATTTTTACAATTTGCCTGTTCCAACATGGCGGATGATTTGCTCGCGTCTAACTTATACGGAGTATAGACTACTCTGTATTCTCATGACTTTAATGGATTATTAATCGACTAGATGTACGGCAATGGATATATACGTCGTACGCTCTTACATTATGTCAGTAATCGCAATACCTATTATCATATTATATGTTCTTTACATCGGTAGGCTCGTTACCGTGTACCCTTCCAAGATGGCCACTAGGTTTACATATTATTCTTAGGAACTATACTGTGACGTAAATCCCGGGAACGAGGCTGGGACCCAGGTGCTCTGAGTTTACATGGGGTCAATCACTATTTAAACACACGAGCATTAGTCCCGTGTGTTACGGAAAACCTGAGGATTAGTTTATCGTCCAGGATTTGAAGGATGCGGAATCGGGTAGGTGCTTTGGGAATTTTTGACACTGTTTGATTTTGAGAACGCTGAGATATCCAAACCTAGTATTATTTTTGGCAAACTCAAACAAACTTTTATTGAGCTTGTTTCTAGGGACTGATGGCAACTTATTAGCATTTCCCCATAGCTTTATGACATGAATTAGATCCTTTATACTTAGTACTGGGATTTACTTTTAATTATGATTCTCAAATAATATAACGGTTGGTAGTAAAATACTTTTTTGTTCGTTTTTTGTAAAGCTTACACATTGTCATATAGTTTGCTCGCAATATCCGTTTTTTTTTTTTTTTTTTATTAGGTCACCCTTAAATCCCTTTCTTCCTGATTCTTTTTGTGTTTTAATTTTGGGTTCACTTATACAAAATGCTATGAGTGGGTTGGTCGAATTCATTGAAAATGCGATCATTGCTTTGGACTATTAGTTTACTGTGTTCTCACTTTAGGCATTCTAAAGATTCGGAACCCTAACCTTATTATTGGATTTTAACTTGATTGGATACTTCATCTTTAATAATAAGACGGGACGATCACTCGCAACTTATCGACATCAGACCGTTACTCTATTCTACATATTCTTTATTCCATTTATGTAAGTACACATACCCCTAAGGGTTTTTCGTTGTTCTTTCCTAGCCCCTATGTACATTTGTACAGTTGAATACGTCTTTTGGGGGCTTATTTGTGACATGGGAATAAGAATTTACACGCATATTTATTTGCATTATCAAATTTTGTAAATGACCCCTTTGTTTTACTTTATACTCCACTTCCTGTTTAAATTTTCAGGTTATCATTAACATAAGATGTACCTTTGACACTCTGTAATTTACAAACACTAGGACATTACGCTGAGTAATGCCCTCCCCTTTTTGACCTCTTTCAGTGATCCTGAATGACATTCCAGAATTTTCAAGTAAGAATTACACAAACAGATGCATTATTTTTTACGGTGGGTACATCTTTGAACCTCCCTCTTTCCCTTGCTGCTTCCTGTGAAACCGCATTGAGCCAGTTGATAGTTAATTTTTTAACCCTTCTGACCCAATTTACTATGGTCCATGCAAACTTAGTTGAGGAATGTGATCTGGTTCAAAGAAACCAGTTGCACCACACGTTTGTGCAGTCTGAAATTACTATTCACCCAGAAACATGCCAAAGAGTTGATTTCTCGTTTATATCAAAAGTTATTGAACATAAATTAATAGCAAGGACTAACTGACTTACAATCTTGTTTTTAACTTGTTTGTGTCTTCTAATGTATAGTTAATATTGTCCTTTGTCTTCCTCGTCATTAGCAGTTCTGTGTATTTGTTTAAGATCTATGATTATGTTGTTGGTTTTGTATATATTGTATGTGGCTATTCGTTGTATTTATACATTGTTTTATATATATACCTTGCAGCCCTGAAGAAGTCCCAAGAGGACGAAACGCGTCGGCTGCTCTGGCTGTTCTTAAATGTCATTTTAACATATGAAAAATAAAGAAGATCACTTTGGAAAAGAAAAATTTGATGTACATGGACTAATTTTGATTTAAATTTGAGGTTGTGGTGCGCCTTTTGCTGTTTATATTCCTCTCTTGCCCCAGTGTTTGGGGAGGTATTGTGTTAGCGGGTACCAGTCGAGAGCGCACACATAGGGTGAATTTGAACTTATCACCAATCAATACAAAGGGTAATTGATAATCCGGTGCTGTCCCAGAGGGTTACCGCTAGCTCTGTTCCTTCTGATCTATGCATTTGATGGCTGAAAAAAATTGAAGTGCAGACTTAGTGAACAATTGGCCCGTCTGGAATAGGTGGTGTAGGTCAGGTGGTACTTACTAGGCTTTGTTAGTATTTGGAATCAGAATGATCAAGGAACACTGGAGTGTTCATAAATAAGTAGACGATCCGTAAATGCACTAGGAAGCAGCCAGTAGTCGATCCATCTGATTAGATAGGTCAATTTTATTGCACTTGTTGTTTCCTAAAATGTTCTTTGACTTATTGTTTTTCCAAATGATTTATTATTTTTCTCACAGCACTCCTTAATGTTGGTCTCTTTCTTTATTATATTTTACATGATCATCAGCACCACCCAGGGGCAAGAAGACGGGGTCGGAGTCGGCGGGGGAACCCCAGGACCTCTCCTCTACTGAGGCTCCTGCAGCTGGCCCCAGTAAGTCCTCCATTGGTTAGATTGACATTTATATTTCCCTAAATGTTATGTTACTGCATCTTTTTTTTCCCAAACTCTAAATTATGGTTCCACTTTCTGAATCTCTTTTTTACAAAAGCTTACTTCTTTGACCTTGACTATCTGTTTACTAATTCTGTTTATCCCTGCCTCGAAGTTGCTTCTAACTCCCTCTGCTATGACTCTCTGTGCTACTAATACTACTACTACTATTACTATTATTACTCTGTGTGTAGCGAAGCTTGCACAGTTGCCCACTCTTTAATAGAAGGTTTTCTTTGCAACAATAAAACTCTGATTGACCAATAGCTCTAGCCACTGGGTCCTGTCCTTTGGGTTGTCCTCTTCAAGTCTTCTCAATGTTGAGGCTTTGACAATTACCACAAACAAAATGCCCAACCAGATATTTGACTAGTATTTTTGATCGGATAGTACATGATACTACTATTGTCTAGGATTCTGCAGAGCCACATACAGAACTATGCACAACAAAATAGGATGGTGCTGATGGGAGGTTGGATCTTACTGATCACACCTCAGTCCGAAGAACCCAGGATCCCCTAACAGACTAGCTATAGTGTCTCACATTAGGGTCCCACTCCCGACCCCCCCACGAAGACGATACACAATGTTGATGATGACGGAGACAGAGACAATCCAGAACATAATAACAAACACCATTTTGCTCACACACTTGTGTAAGTCCACTCCACCACACCAAATACCACAGAGTCTATGTGTAAGTTCAAAAGGTTTATTTGAAACAAGTATCAAACTCTGTACATCGTTAATATGAAATTTAATTTACGACAGCCATAGTCAATAAGCCAGCAAAAAGCCTAACATTAAAACAGTAAACATTTACAAGTGCATGATTGACAACAAGAACAAGAGCCAAGATCTTTATAATTCTGGAAGATCCCTCACCGTAGAACGTAGAAATACTGGTTACATCATCTTGCATCCACTATGCTCTGTAAATCTCTGGTTTGTAGAAGGGAATCTTTCGCCTATGATATATGAGAAAAACGCTGCGAGTTAGCCGTTAGATAGTATACTGGTGAATGATGCTAGCATTTTGCAGTCATGCCAAAAAGTGTAACATGTATGTGTGATGGCTAAGCAATATAAACTAAACAAAGTCAATATGTTGTTTTTTTTTCGACCTCTTCACTTGTACGCAACAGTCAAGCGGCCTTAAAGGCATCTACTGCTCATGTCAATACGCTGGCAGGTATAATATGCACCAAAAGAGTAGTAGTCGACATGATGAATCTAAAAGGGTTACTCATGGCTCAGGCTAACTTTCAAAAGAGTAGAGTAGGACTAGATGACCCTAGGAAGTGGAACCATATCCTACTAGTGTCTGTCTACTGACTGTACTTACTGTCTAGTGCTGATGTAGGTTGCATCGCATTAACTTTTTGTTCAATGTTCCAAGTGAACACTTAAAATAGGGGGAGGTTTACAGGCATCTAAAAAATTTTTGATGCTTTTTTCTAGGCACACTACCATCCACCAGTGCCGTCGGGGCCAGCGATGCGGCCATTCCGGAGGGGGCAGGCGAACTGGCGGCACCTGCAGGAGACACAGGGCCCAGGGGGGATCCAGCAGCAGTGGCCGGCGGCGGTAAGTTATATTCATTACTTCTTGACATTACAGCTAGATGGAACTGTGTTCACTATTTCACTGTACTGTGCGACATTATACAACGGTTGAAGAAGACACCCTTTACGTAGCATTACCAGCGTGAGTAGAGTAACCAATGGCCTCTTCTATTTGACTCCAAAATCAGCTGTGAATGTTTTATGGAGAAGACAAACTCAGATCAGATGACCTTCATGGATGTGTTGAACATAGAGGGAAAGCACTAAGGGTGGAAGGACGGGCGAGATAAACAATATGACTGACCGGCAGAGAAGGATATGTTGTTGGAAGCATGTATAGGAGTCTGATAGTAATAAGATCAGATGCATGGGTTGTTGAAGGATGGGTGGAAGTTGAAAGAATGCCTGCCTGGGTGGGCGACACAGTATGGGTGGATAGTACTAGATAGCAAGAATCAGCGGTGTTTTTGGTTCAAACTCAAAGCCAAGGCAAGGAAGGAAGGAGCAGAAGCATGGGTGTTTGTTGGTGAAACCAACTAAGGTTTGTTAAGAGATATATACAAAAGGATAGACGTTTACTTTAATGGATGTATGCCTGGATGTACTATCACCAAGAGACAGTATAGGTGGAAAGTGTCACTGGAGATTCTTACTTTGAAGAAAATGTAACAGAAACTGCGCGACAGTAGCAAAGCCTAGAGGAATCAAGGTAGTATTATGAGCATACAGTACACTTGCAGTAGTTTGCAAGCACGTCATATATTATCAAGCGGAAACCCCTTCCTCCCACTCTGGGGACCACTCCCTACCTATTATTATTAATGTATTTTCGATTGGGGCAGCCAGCCTGCAAAGGGTGGCCTATCTGTTGTTTAATGTTTATGTATATTGGTTACACAAGCAATGAAAGCAAAGTACCCTCTGCAGTAGCGGTTGGTGGTGGGATTGTTGGCGGGCGGCGACATGGGGAGGGGACGGGTGGGTGGCACTGGCGAGTAAACTGTGTATTACTGTTACGGCCAAATACAGGTAATCAACATAAAAATAAATAAAACTATTTTCAAGGTGTGCACTGCACCGCCGAATGCGATGCAGTGTGTGCTACTGTGTGCAGCAATGTTTTTTTTTTTATGTATTCTTTAATTACCTGTGAATGTCCTTAATCCATCGTTTACTATCCCCACCCTGCACCTTCCCACGTCACCGACCGGCAGCACTCCCACCACCGACCGCTACCGACCTGATGTCGTATATCGTATTAGCACTAGCAGCATCTATAATATGAATATAAGCAATGATCGTTGGATCCGATAAATAAATAATCAGCCTTTTTGTAGTACCCATGGTAGGGTGTAAGTGAAATTGTGCATGCCATTTGCCCTCATGTAACAGAGTATGACCAGTTCCAACGGCCGTAAGGCGTCAGACAAAAAGATGAGCTTCCCCACCTGCAGACAGTAGTAGTAAATAAAAGTAACGTGAGTCTGCATCATCATGTGGCTCATATCTGTTTCTCTTGGGTGCAAGCTTAGCTGATGGACCTGGCATGCCGCCTACAACAAGGTTATGTAATTGGGCTAAACTACAGATAAGAACAGCACGACTGGTGTACCGCAGTACATACATAGTACGATTATATTTATAAATAATGTCTGAAACGGTCACAAATGTTAGAGTCCAAGGAAGTAGGATTAGAGATACTTACCCCAGCACCAAATCCCAAATGTTATGAACTGTGCTTGCTAGTGATACTGTGACACTATGTGTTGAATGATTTTAGTGTTCCTGTTTTGCTAAGAGTATTGGCTCCAACATGTTCTTTTTCTTTTTTGATATAGATTATACTCCTTCCAATAAACCATCATGGAAGGAGTTGGCCACTAGGGCCCGGCGCCGGAAACTGGAGGCCATCTGCGAGCATTATCGCCGGCTGGTGGCTCAGGAGGAGGAGGAGGAGGAGGCGGCTGAAGCTGCAGCCTCCTCCAATGCCCCGGGCCCCAGTCAGGCCCGGCCTCCACTTTCACGGCGCCGTGGTCCGGCATTTGCCCGCCGCCGCGCCTCGATTTCCAGCACTGCTGCCCCCCACCCTGGAAGCAACTTTAGGGCATTTCGCCGCCAGCTGCTCCGCCGGATGGCCCGCTGGGAGGAGAACATGGAGGAGCGGGTCAAGATCCTGGTGGACAAACACCTTAAGGCCCGCCGACAATAGAGGACCTCGTCGTTTGCCCCTTTTTTAACTCCTTTTGTTGGTGGGTAGGTTTGTGGGCGTTGGGGATTTCAACGGACATTGGGACTTTGGACTTTCGTTTCGTTGGGGTTAGGGAGGGGGGTGGGTTAGGTCAGAGCGGGATAGTTTATTTTTGTTAGGGGATATTAAAAATATACTTACTATTTATTTATATGATGTTAATGTTTTTTGTGGTGGGTTACAGTTTTCCGAATTCAATGTAAGTTACATGGTTGTTTACTTTGTTTCCGTGCTGCTGCATGCCCACAGCCAGTGTTTGATTTAAAAGATCTGCCGATTTTGTAACACACAAACCGATAGATGCAGTACCCCTCACTGAGTTATTTTTAATTGTCATAGTACTGTCAATCTCTCCTCCTAGTCCATACCTCCCACCAAACTTATCTTACCTGTGATTGATGATGAAGTTCGGCACACTGATGGCTGCATGGTTGGTTTCCCAAATTGACGGAGTAGATGCCATTATAGTGGTGGTAGTAGTAGACACTGGCAATAGCGTTTGAAAAAAGAAAGAGAAAGTCACTTGACTGAGACTCAGGGAGGAGGAGTGGAACAGAACACAAAGTAAACTACAGCATGGGTGGTCAAGCAGAAGAAGATCCTTGCCCTGCCTTAGTTGAAATTCAATTAGTGTTGCTTTCACCACATCTGCCCCAGCAAGCGTGTGATCAATTGGTGTACATAGTCATCACATCACACCTCAATATAAATCACACAGCCCGGGGGAAGAGGGTTAGGGATTGATGATTGGATGGGAAGTGGGGTTTTGGGAAAGGTTTGAGAAAGAAAAACAGACAATATGCATGGACACAACAAAAGTAAAACACAATATTGTAAGACGACCATGATCCATTATCAAAGAAATCAAAGTATGAAGTGAGAGAAAGCAAATGCATGCATGCTGAGGAGGATAACTTGATGGTTAATGAGATAATGAGTTGTACTATAACTACTATGACCCAATGAGACAGTACAGTCAGGGACGAAATTGAAATTTGCCTTGCCTGTCTGACGCCCTCAGAGCTCAGACCGAACCCAATTACCTGCTCTAACGGGCTTACTTTCATTTTTCAAGCTAGCTAAGGAAACTAAAAAAAAGTTGGATCAATTAACAAACAAACCACAACACACAGTCGTAATGATTAAAGAGAAAAAAGCAAGCAAATAAATGTAAAGACGAATGATGATACTAAAGTTACTGTATTATCCTGGTCCAAATGAGGAGTTGCATCATTCTCGTCATTCTTCTTGGTCCTCCCTTCCATGGACACTCCGCACATCAATCTTGGGTATCACTGCCTGCCTGATGCGTATTGGTAAGGTACGTGTGAGTCGTTTCTCCCACTGTAGCACAGGGTAAAGGGCCGGCCGGCCTGTAAGTGTAGATGGAAAAACAAACGGGGTATTGAAAAATTACAGCCTTTACAACAATAAACTCAATTACAGTGGAGTGCAAGACAACACTCTGGAGAGAACACTTTCAGACTGAGGCAGCTTGGATAGGCTACATAGTGTGTCTACTCTACAGCAAGCATTAAGGTACAACAACAACGGGACAGGATTCAGGAGCCAGCACAGCCACAGAACAGGAGAACCGCGGCACAGGCCAGGCACCCTACCCCTTACTTACATTTTGACCGAGCCAGAGAAATGTCAAATGCACTGCAGCAACCTAGAATTTTCCCAATGAAGTGACTAAATCAATGCGCCACTGTCCGTCATACCACTACACTCTACTCCAGTCCACACCACTACAAGGACATCTAGCCTAGGTCTGCTGTGGTTCTTGTTCAAACTTTTTACCTTTTATGTCAGCCCATGAAAAGCCTGATGCGTATTGGTAAGGTACGTGTGAGTCGTTTCTCCCACTGTAGCACAGGGTAAAGGCCGGCCTGTAAGTGTAGATGGAAAAACAAACGGGGTATTGAAAAATTACAACCTTTACAACAATAAACTCAATTACAGTGGAGTGCAAGACAACACTCTGGAGAGAACACTTTCAGACTGAGGCAGCTTGGATAGGCTACATAGTGTGTCTACTCTACAGCAAGCATTAAGGTACAACAACAACGGGACAGGATTCAGGAGCCAGCACAGCCACAGAACAGGAGAACCGCGGCACAGGCCAGGCACCCTACACCTTACTTACATTTTGACCGAGCCAGAGAAATGTCAAATGCACTGCAGCAACCTAGAATTTTCCCAATGAAGTGACTAAATCAATGCGCCACTGTCCGTCATACCACTACACTCTACTCCAGTCCACACCACTACAAGGACATCTAGCCTAGGTCTGCTGTGGTTCTTGTTCAAACTTTTTACCTTTTATGTCAGCCCATGAAAAGCCTGATGCGTATTGGTAAGGTACGTGTGAGTCGTTTCTCCCACTGTAGCACAGGGTAAAGGCCGGCCTGTAAGTGTAGATGGAAACACAAACGGGGTATTGAAAAATTACAGCCTTTACAACAATAAACTCAATTACAGTGGAGTGCAAGACAACACTCTGGAGAGAACACTTTCAGACTGAGGCAGCTTGGATAGGCTACATAGTGTGTCTACTCTACAGCAAGCATTAAGGTACAACAACAACGGGACAGGATTCAGGAGCCAGCACAGCCACAGAACAGGAGAACCGCGGCACAGGCCAGGCACCCTACCCCTTACTTACATTTTGACCGAGCCAGAGAAATGTCAAATGCACTGCAGCAACCTAGAATTTTCCCAATGAAGTGACTAAATCAATGCGCCACTGTCCGTCATACCACTACACTCTACTCCAGTCCACACCACTACAAGGACATCTAGCCTAGGTCTGCTGTGGTTCTTGTTCAAACTTTTTACCTTTTATGTCAGCCCATGAAAAGCCTGATGCGTATTGGTAAGGTATGTGTGAGTCGTTTATCCCACTGTAGCACAGGGTAAAGGCCGGCCTGTAAGTGTAGATGGAAAAACAAACGGGGTATTGAAAAATTACAGCCTTTACAACAATAAACTCAATTACAGTGGAGTGCAAGACAACACTCTGGAGAGAACACTTTCAGACTGAGGCAGCTTGGATAGGCTACATAGTGTGTCTACTCTACAGCAAGCATTAAGGTACAACAACAACGGGACAGGATTCAGGAGCCAGCACAGCCACAGAACAGGAGAACCGCGGCACAGGCCAGGCACCCTACCCCTTACTTACATTTTGACCGAGCCAGAGAAATGTCAAATGCACTGCAGCAACCTAGAATTTTCCCAATGAAGTGACTAAATCAATGCGCCACTGTCCGTCATACCACTACACTCTACTCCAGTCCACACCACTACAAGGACATCTAGCCTAGGTCTGCTGTGGTTCTTGTTCAAACTTTTTACCTTTTATGTCAGCCCATGAAAAGCCTGATGCGTATTGGTAAGGTACGTGTGAGTCGTTTCTCCCACTGTAGCACAGGGTAAAGGCCGGCCTGTAAGTGTAGATGGAAAAACAAACGGGGTATTGAAAAATTACAGCCTTTACAACAATAAACTCAATTACAGTGGAGTGCAAGACAACACTCTGGAGAGAACACTTTCAGACTGAGGCAGCTTGGATAGGCTACATAGTGTGTCTACTCTACAGCAAGCATTAAGGTACAACAACAACGGGACAGGATTCAGGAGCCAGCACAGCCACAGAACAGGAGAACCGCGGCACAGGCCAGGCACCCTACCCCTTACTTACATTTTGACCGAGCCAGAGAAATGTCAAATGCACTGCAGCAACCTAGAATTTTCCCAATGAAGTGACTAAATCAATGCGCCACTGTCCGTCATACCACTACACTCTACTCCAGTCCACACCACTACAAGGACATCTAGCCTAGGTCTGCTGTGGTTCTTGTTCAAACTTTTTACCTTTTATGTCAGCTCATGAAAAGCCTGATGCGTATTGGTAAGGTACGTGTGAGTCGTTTCTCCCACTGTAGCACAGGGTAAAGGCCGGCCTGTAAGTGTAGATGGAAAAACAAACGGGGTATTGAAAAATTACAGCCTTTACAACAATAAACTCAATTACAGTGGAGTGCAAGACAACACTCTGGAGAGAACATTTTCAGACTGAGGCAGCTTGGATAGGCTACATAGTGTGTCTACTCTACAGCAAGCATTAAGGTACAACAACAACGGGACAGGATTCAGGAGCCAGCACAGCCACAGAACAGGAGAACCGCGGCACAGGCCAGGCACCCTACCCCTTACTTACATTTTGACCGAGCCAGAGAAATGTCAAATGCACTGCAGCAACCTAGAATCTTCCCAATGAAGTGACTAAATCAATGCGCCACTGTCCGTCATACCACTACACTCTACTCCAGTCCACACCACTACACGGACATCTAGCCTAGGACTGCTGTGGTTCTTGTTCAAACTTTTTACCTTTTATGTCAGCCCATGAAACGCCGTTATTCCATAAATTTTCTCCAATCCAACTGATGGTGTGCAAAGATAGTATGCTCAGCATCCTCAATGATGGTGACCGTGTGGTACGTATTCTCCAACACCAACTCAGTCTGTAGTGACTGATTAAGTTTATAATATATTCCATATTACCAAATTGCAACGGATATTGGCCGGCACCTGCAGTGGTAGGAGTACAATGTGGTCATTATTAAACAGCAAGGAAACATTAACTGTCACCACACCTGAGTCACTTGTACTTTGTCGATAAACTAGTATAGTTCTACTTCATGGCATGCACAATTCGTCGTAGTCAGCCAGCATCCAATGCAATGCATGCCACCATCATTCACAATAATCACTCATTACCTGTCTTGGTGTTCTCTTTGGCTGTCTGATCTGATGCCTGCCTAGCCTTCTGCCAGTCAGTGATGAGTTTCTTTCGGATTGGAAACAAAATGGAATATAGGTGGAGTCACGTTTCACTTCTTATGGAGGGACTGTTAGAGGCAACATGTATTGTACTATTCTCCATCTCCATCCAATGTCTGACTTGCTTGAAATGTACTTAGGGAGAGTAAGGAACATGGAGCAGGACCCTGAGGAGTGGAGTGGACAGTTATGCACAGACGTGCAACTCCAATAGGGAAATAAAAAAAGGAGACTGTTGATGGCTTTGTTGTGAATGTAGATTTTGAACCAGAAAAACAGATACACACAGTCACACACAAATAAAGGAAGGGAGAACAATTTGAAAGCCTAGTTGTCAGGGAAGAGGAGCTCGTCCTCAAACTCTGGTGGTTCGGACAGCAGTACGTCTAACAATCCACTACTTATGTCATCAAAGTCACTCTCCTCTTCCTCCTGTGATTCACGTATTTTGTACTCCGGTGGTATAAAGTGTTGATTCATTTTGATCATGGTTAACCTCTCAACACTTTTGGGCGAGAGACTGGTCCTTTTGACAGTAACAATGGCACCAGCAGCACTGAAAACACGCTCTGAAGAGACACTTGCAACAGGGCAAGCCACATACTTTATCGCCAGCCTGCTGAGCACTGGCCATTGGCTTCTTTTCCCATACCAATACACCAATGGGCTTTGCTCCATGTAGACCTCTGTTGTGTCATCTAGATAGGCCTGAACCATCCGCTCAATGTTCAGGGGTGCTCCGATTTCCTGGGCCTCTTTTGCCTTTGCATCAGTCATTGATGTGCAATACCCTTTCCGTAGAAACTAATCACCTGCCGTTTTTGGAAATGTGCCTGATGATCCTGTTGGTGCTGTTGATGTTATTGCTGCTGGCAGTGTTGACTGCTGGGAGGCAAACGCACTGCTCTTGGCTTCTGAAGTAGAACTTCGTTCTGGGTGCCCTGCAGTACTTTTTCTGCCCTGGAGGGGCGGGCCTTTAATGAAGATCCTTTTGTTTTCAAACTCAGTGGCTTCCTCAGCTATCAAAGTTTTGTACTGGGCAACATTCACTTCTGAAAAAGGAATGACTTCATTACTGCGCAGCAATAATTTGTAACGTGGATCCAAAATTGAGGCAGTAATGTAATGTGGATCTGACAGAATGTTATTTTGAATCCTTGTATTGTGAGATAAGCGGGCGGATAAGGTGTCTGCCAAAGAATGTGCTTCTACTTTGTCATCCACATCTGCGTACATTTCTGCCACATCCTTCAGCTGTTGCTCTAGCATGTACAACAATGGGATAGCTTGGCCCATAGTACAGTCCTCCCGGCTCACTTCACGGGTGAAGACCTCAAAAGGAAGTAGCATCTCTGTCAGGCTTTTGACAAGGTCCCATTGGGTCATCTCAACTCTCATGCCTTTCACTGTAGGATCCCCTGACCTTTTCATGACATAAGCATTAAGTGGTATGTACTGCTCAAACAGACGCTCAAGCATGTAATACGTTGAGTTCCAACGTGTTGGCACCTCTTGGATGAGTGCTTTGACTGGCATTTTATGCTCACGTTGAATCACCCTCAGCTCCTTTCGGGCTTGAAAAGAATGGTTGAAATGTGTGCATATTCTTCTGCAGGTGGTCAGTAAGCTGCTGACTTTGCTTTCATTTTTCAGAAAGTCTTGCACAACAATGTTAATGCTGTGTGCCAAACATGGCACCCTGAAATACCCACCATCTTTCATGGCCCGAACTACATTACTGCCATTGTCCGTGGCAACAAAACCAATGGTAAGACCTCTTGGTCGCAGCCACTCCAACACCTTGCTGTTAAACTCATCCAAAATGTTAGCAGCAGTATGAGATTTCTCCATTGCAAACATGGCTACAGTTGCATGTTTGCGAGTGTCTTTAAAAATCTCAGCGGTGTCAACAACGCCGTCAGATATCTTATCTTTAACACCCGAAAAAGAGACCCAGTGTGCAGTGATGCACATGTAATCAGTGGCTTGGCAACTGGTCCACATGTCTGTTGTCAGGTGTATACTCTGAACAGCACTCTGTTTTAAGGCTTTTCCAAGCAATTCCAGCACGTCGTGATGTAGTGCTGGAACAGCAACTCTTGCAAAATAGTAGCGGCTGGGAACTTTCCATTTTGGGCAGATGGTGGTCACAAACTCAAGAAAACCCACCCCTTCAACAAAAGAAAAAGGGAGAAGGTCCAGTGCTAACATTTTTGCCAGCTTAGCATTGTACAAACGTGCTATTGGGTGATTGCGTTCGTACTGCCCCTCCGGCCTACTAAACATGCTAAGAATGGTAGGCTGCATGGTATTCCTTCCTGTGGTCGACGTCGCACTTTTTGGCCCAGCAGTACTCCTTGGTGTCTCAGGCTGGCTCTTACTCTTGTGCCAATGAGATGTGGCTGAGGATGTGGGCGTTACCACTGCAGTGCTGGGGACAGGGCTACTTTGTGTACCACTAGCACAGAGAATGTCTCCCTCTTCTTCCTGTTCCACCGTGAGCGGACTTTCTACTCGTTTATGCCCAACAGCAATGGTTCCAGTTTTGATGAGCCTAAGGTGCTCCTCCCACTGGATTGCGTGGTGTTTTTTCAGATGGGTCATTTGGCCTCCGGTACCATAGTTTGTACCAAGCTTTCCACGGCTAACAGAGGAATGACAAACGGAGCATACAGCAATGTTCTCCTCCTTTGGGCTAACCGTAAAGTAGTCCCACACTGGGGAGCTTAACTTTTGTCTCCTGCTGGAGGTGCCACTCCCACTTCCAATGCCGGATGAACTGGAGGGTGTGTGTTGAATTTGACTCTGTGCAGGACCACTACCTACTTCTGCTGAGGTGGTGCTTGTTGTGCTGGATGTAGGACGCTGCCGGCCCTTTGCTAATGTAAATATGGAAGCTGGAGGTCATGTTGGTGTTACCTGTGTTGGAGGTATGCGTGCTACATCCCTCGCATCCATTTTCGATAATGTAAAAATGTTGCTCCCCATCTCCTCAGGCCCGGGAGTGATGTTTGTGATGACTGGCTCATCATCATCATCATCATCAACCTACTCTTCTACATCAACATCCATAAGTGTAAGGCTTTCTGGAACCTTCCTTTTGCCATGCCTGCTCTTGTGATGTGTTTCCCTCTCAGACTCAGTTTGTGGCTTCCAAGTGACATCTAGATCATCAGAAGGGGGGCTTGGTGAAGAACTTGATGTACTAACCCTCCTTTTCCTTGCTGGGGATTTAAAAGCCAATGCAACTTCTAAAGGAGTGGCTTCCTCTTCTTCCTCTGCATGAGGCTCAATTTCCTGAACTGCCCCTACTTCAGGAGGAACAGCTACTATTGCGGGCGGTAGCTGCGGCTGTTGACCACTTATCTGCTGTGTTGATGATGTTCCCTCCTGCGTTGATTGTGTACTACTTTGAGATAGCGATAAGTTTAGTTCAGGCTCAGCATCACTGCTTTCTACCATAAGGCTGGCTACCTCTTCCACACTCATCTGCTTGGGCATGGGTTGGTGGGTTGGGCCCACTGATGTGGAGGTGCTGCCCCCAGCTTGCCCCCCCGACACCGCTGCTGCAGGCCTCATTTTTGGTGAACCAAAAAAGGTTTTGGGAGGCACACCAGACTTAAGTGACTCTTCCTTCTTCTTCTGTTCCTTCTTCTCCATGGCAACTTTCTTGGTACCGGAGGACCTGCTACCTGCTTTCTTTGGGGGCATCTTCAACAGATGTCAAAACAGCACTCAGTTGCACAAGTTGCAGAGATGCCTGGTCAGGTCACTGACACGTCACGTTGTGTACACTACAGCAGCAGGACGTCGGTCTGGCACCACAACAGTGGATGATGATGACACACCTCTGTCTTTTGTGCACCTAAAAGCAAAAAAGCCAGAAGAACATCAGTCAAAAGATCCATAATATAATATATAATTTATTAGTGTCTCGTGGGTGGTCATCACAATTATTAAATTTCATGCAGTCAGTGAACAACATCAACAGTATAGCCAGCCATTAAGAGACTGACAAGGCCAGGGATCCTGTTGTATTTGTACTGTGTAGTGTACACTTAGGAAGAAGAATAGCAAGGGAAAAAAACCCGCCGTGATGATTGCTGAGTTGTACCCCTGGGCCTACTGTACGACTAGGCCACAAGTTTGGACGCCTATGGCAAAGGCACAATGCATGCCTTCATAAAATGGCCGCCACACACATGCCCAGCCCACCCACCACAATAACACACAAAAAGTGATTGCAAAGGACAGGAAGAGGAAGTTGTAGTGTCTGCGGAACTTAATCCCTCTCATAAAAAATTTTTCCAGACAAATAACAGCTTCTCCCTGCGTTAAACCTACAGCTCAATGACAGCCTGAGGAGTTTTTTGTGCAGAAATGCACAAAAAAGCGTTTTCGAGAAGGGTCTATGTTGCTCGCGAGATATTGTTTGCCAGATTGCAAAAGCTGCGTGTTCGAGATCGCGAACTGTACAAAAAGGCTTTCTCGCGTGCGCGAACACGCATATTGCGAGCGCAAAAATGACGAAAACTGTAAGTCCGCATTGTCGCGCTGTGCAGAGTTACCGAAAGTTCGCGAGCTGAATCCCTTGCCTTACATGCAGGCCAAAATAGCCCAATTTGTTTAGCACATACCCAAAAAATGCTATTGCACCCCAAACACACCTTTTGCAATAAAATCCAAAGCCATCCATGGAGTAAAGGAAAATCACCAGACAACACCAACTGTACATGTAAAATCACGCACCACAGCTTGGAGGCTGACTACCTCTGGGCCTAGTGGAAGACTACTAGGCCACAAGCTTGGAACCGGATGGCAAAAGCAAGCACACTGCTTGGATGGCTTCACAAAATGCCCGCCACACACCCACAACAACCACAAGAAATGGGAGACAGTCAATGGACGCCTATGGCAAAGGCACAATGCATGCCTTCCTAAAATGGCCGTTCGCGAGCTGAATCCCTTGCCTTACATTCAGGCCAAAATAGCCCAATTTGTTAAGCACACACCCAAAAAATGCTATTGCACCCCAAACACACCTTTTGCAACAAAATCCAAAGCCATCCATGGAGTAAAGGAAAATCACCAGAACACACCAACTGTACATGTAAAATCACGCACCACAGCTTGGAGGCTGACTACCTCTGGGCCTAGTGGAAGACTACTAGGCCACAAGCTTGGAACCGGATGGCAAAAGGAAGCACACTGCTTGGATGGCTTCACAAAATGCCCGCCACACACCCGCAACAACCACAAGAAATGGGAGACAGTCAATGGACGCCTATGGCAAAGGCACAATGCATGCCTTCCTAAAATGGCCGTTCGCGAGCTGAATCCCTTGCCTTACATGCAGGCCAAAATAGCCCAATTTGTTTAGCACACACCCAAAAAATGCTATTGCACCCCAAACACACCTTTTGCAACAAAATCCAAAGCCATCCATGGAGTAAAGGAAAATCACCAGACAACACCAACTGTACATGTAAAATCACGCACCACAGCTTGGAGGCTGACTACCTCTGGGCCTAGTGGAAGACTACTAGGCCACAAGCTTGGAACCGGATGGCAAAAGGAAGCACACTGCTTGGATGGCTTCACAAAATGCCCGCCACACACCCACAACAACCACAAGAAATGGGAGACAGTCAATGGACGCCTATGGCAAAGGCACAATGCATGCCTTCCTAAAATGGCCGTTCGCGAGCTGAATCCCTTGCCTTACATGCAGGCCAAAATAGCCCAATTTGTTTAGCACACACCCAAAAAATGCTATTGCACCCCAAACACACCTTTTGCAACAAAATCCAAAGCCATCCATGGAGTAAAGGAAAATCACCAGACAACACCAACTGTACATTTAAAATCACGCACCACAGCTTGGAGGCTGACTACCTCTGGGCCTAGTGGAAGACTACTAGGCCACAAGCTTGGAACCGGATGGCAAAAGGAAGCACACTGCTTGGATGGCTTCACAAAATGGCCGCCACACACCCACAACAACCACAAGAAATGGGAGACAGTCAATGGACGCCTATGGCAAAGGCACAATGCATGCCTTCCTAAAATGGCCACCACACACATGCTCAGCCCCCCCACCACAATAACACACAAAAAGTGATTGGAAAGGACAGGAAGAGGAAGTTGTAGTGTCTGTGGAACTTAATCCCTCTCATAAAAATGTTTTCCAGACAAATAACAGCTTCTCCCTGTTCCAAACCTACAGCTCAATGACAGCCTGAGGAGTTTTTTGTGCAGAAATGCACAAAAAAGCGTTTTCGAGAAGGGTCTATGTTGCTCGCGAGATATTTTTTGCCAGATTGCAAAAGCTGCGTGTTCGGGATCGCGAACTGTACAAAAAGGCTTTCTCGCGTGCGCGAACACGCATATTGCGAGCGCAAAAATGACGAAAACTGTAAGTCCGAGTCGTCGCGCTGTGCAGAGTTACCGAAAGTTCGCGAGCTGAATCCCTTGCCTTACATGCAGGCCAAAATAGCCCAATTTGTTTAGCACACACCCAAAAAATGCTATTGCACCCCAAACACACCTTTTGCAACAAAATCCAAAGCCATCCATGGAGTAAAGGAAAATCACCAGACAACACCAACTGTACATGTAAAATCACGCACCACAGCTTGGAGGCTGACTACCTCTGGGCCTAGTGGAAGACTACTAGGCCACAAGCTTGGAACCGGATGGCAAAAGGAAGCACACTGCTTGGATGGCTTCACAAAATGGCCGCCACACACCCACAACAACCACAAGAAATGGGAGACAGTCAATGGACGCCTATGGCAAAGGCACAATGCATGCCTTCCTAAAATGGCCGTTCGCGAGCTGAATCCCTTGCCTTACATGCAGGCCAAAATAGCCCAATTTGTTTAGCACACACCCAAAAAATGCTATTGCACCCCAAACACACCTTTTGCAACAAAATCCAAAGCCATCCATGGAGTAAAGGAAAATCACCAGAGAACACCAACTGTACATTTAAAATCACGCACCACAGCTTGGAGGCTGACTACCTCTGGGCCTAGTGGACGACTACTAGGCCACAAGCTTGGAACCGGATGGCAAAAGCAAGCACACTGCTTGGATGGCTTCACAAAATGGCCGCCACACACCCACAACAACCACAAGAAATGGGAGACAGTCAATGGACGCCTATGGCAAAGGCACAATGCATGCCTTCCTAAAATGGCCGCCACACACATGCTCAGCCCCCCCACCACAATAACACACAAAAAGTGATTGGAAAGGACAGGAAGAGGAAATTGTAGTGTCTGTGGAACTTAATCCCTCTCATAAAAATGTTTTCCAGACAAATAACAGCTTCTCCCTGCTCCAAACCTACAGCTCAATGACAGCCTGAGGAGTTTTTTGTGCAGAAATGCACAAAAAAGCGTTTTCGAGAAGGGTCTATGTTGCTCGCGAGATATTGTTTGTCAGATTGCAAAAGCTGCGTGTTCGGGATCGCGAACTGTACAAAAAGGCTTTCTCGCGTGCGCGAACACGCATATTGCGAGCGCAAAAATGACGAAAACTGTAAGTCCGCGTTGTGGCGCTGTGCAGAGTTACCGAAAGTTCGCGAGCTGAATCCCTTGCCTTACATGCAGGCCAAAATAGCCCAATTTGTTTAGCACACACCCAAAAAATGCTATTGCACCCCAACACACCTTTTGCAACAAAATCCAAAGCCATCCATGGAGTAAAGGAAAATCACCAGACAACACCAACTGTACATGTAAAATCACGCACCACAGCTTGGAGGCTGACTACCTCTGGGCCTAGTGGAAGACTACTAGGCCACAAGCACACACATCCAACAAAGGTAAATCACACACACACACCAACAGTGAAATACACCACAGCCACGTTTAGCATTTCAATCCTATGCCATCCATGCCCTACATGATGTAGAAATTCTACAGACACCACAAAACATGGACCCATGGGTACCCTACTGGCTGAAATTGCAGAGAAAAACAACTAGGCCCATATTGAAAGTAGTACAGGCCATCCACCACAACAATAATTTTTAAAAACAATAAAAATCCCAGAAAAATGTAGGTACAAACAAGCCCCAATGAAACAAACACACCAATTCTCCAACTTACTTGTCGTAAATTAAATCTCAAATCAAAAATTCCTCAAATAAATCCCAAAAAATGGTATGATGCAGCAGACAGACACAAAAAGTGATCCTTCCAGCTCCAAATCCAAATGAAAGTGAACTACACATGCACAAAGCACGTGGGAGGAGCCTGCTGGACAGGAACAGGAAGTTGTAGTGTCAGGGGCACTTCCTTCCTCTTGAAAAAAAAGTGTTAAAAAAATTAAAGGACTCTTTCTTACACAAAGACTACAGCAAGATCACAATCTGAGGAGTTTTCTGAGCAAAATGATCATTTTAGAGAAGGTTTTATGAAGCTCGCGAGATATTCTTTGCCAGATTGCAGTTTTTCCATGTTCGGGATCGCGATCTTACCAAAACAGCCGCCGGAAGTCAGTTCGCGCGCACCAATGACGTGTTCGGGGTCGCACACTCTCGCGGGCTTGGGCAGCCATAGTACAAATCTCGTGGCGCTCGCAAACAGACAGAAAAGCAAGTTGGCGATTGCAGAATCAAGGTAAGACATTACCGCGCGCGCGAGAATGAATATTGAGCGCGTGAGGAAGCAAATTTACTACGCTACGCGCTAGATTGCGTAGCAATCTGCAACTTCGCGCTCTACGCGAAGCGCGAAGTTACCAAAACTTCGCAAGCTCCGCGAACGGAGCGTAGTTCAACGCCCAGGCTTACCTACAACAGTGGTATGTCCTATAGGGTATCATATCAAAATATTAAGAAATCTGGTAGGGCTGTTGTTGCTGTGAATTTTCAAAGCCTCAACATCAATAAGAGTAAAAAGTAGTACAAGACAACGACCCAACAGATTGTACGAGCTACTGGTGAATATGAGTTTTATATTACAACCTTTCACAAAGAGTGGCACTGGCCAACTGGGCAAGACTAGCTACTACAGTACAGACAGACAGACTGATAGTATGTAGTAGTACTCAGTCATCATAGCGAAGGCAGGGATAAGCTTTTTGAAACCGTACAGATCGAAGGATAATTGGTGGTAAAAAAATAGCATTTGGAAACACACTATAGTTCGGGAGAAATGGGGCAGTAAAAGTTATGGAATAAGAAATATTATTAAAAACAAGAAGACTTACTGGGGCCAGCAGAGGAGCCCTCAGCGGTGTCCTCCTGGTGGTGTTCCTGTCCCGCCGACTGTCCAGTCCCTGTCGGTCTGCCCCTGGGTGCTGATGGACAGGAGAGATATAAGAATTAAGAAGGAGACAAACATTGATGGATGGTGTCAAACAAATACAATATTTTTCAACAACTGTCAAAAAACACTTATGTAAACAACAATTGCAATAACTACATTGACCGATCTCATCTGGTCAACATGTAATATCGTGGGATTCGCAGTTCGACTACTTAAGTTACTATTTATCAACAGTAATCCATTCTTCCATTCTGATTCCAGAAAACTAAGTTACAAGTAAGCCTAAGTATTAGTACAACGTACCACCCAACCTAGCCCACCTATTCCAGGCATGCCAATTGTACATTAAGTATGCATTTCCACTGTATTCCTCAACAATGTGTATGATCCAATCATGGAGGACACATGAACATGACTACATTTTTTGTATACACCAAATTTTGGTTTGATTGATGCTGATCTGCTACTGCTAAGTAACTGCAAAGCCTACCTCCACTCATTGAACAAACTAGAAAAGGTTCTAAAGACTGCCGTACTAGCAGCACGTCACGTAACTGAGTGAGGGGGGGCATCACGCATACCACTAATCAATTAGAAGCTCATACAAAGTACCTAAACCTAAGTATCAATCCGCCCCTATCTATTAGTGACAGGACAAAGTAAGGAGTGGACGTGAGTCACTGTAGCATTACGTAACTTAATTTCTCTAAAATAAACTCGTAAAGAATCACGCCAAGCAAGCGCAAACGCAAAGCTGCAAACAAGTAAGATTAGTAGTAGCGCAGAAGAGCACCTGTGTCATAATCACAGAAGACTTTTAAACGTTATTAACCTGGAATGTATTGTAAGCAGCAACATTCTAGCTGGTTGGAAGGAAAAAAAGATATTCGCAATATATAACATAGAGCAGAAGAACAGACACAAAGTTGTAATAATTAAATAGGTACTCACCAAGCCCCGGGACCTCCACTCCTAGCAGGTCCAGCAGGTCCTGCTCACGGTCCAGGATGTCGGACCACCGGTGCGTCAGCTGTGCCTGGGTGCGCCGGACCCCAGAGATGCGCGACACTGCCCGGCGCACCTTCCCCCACCGCTGCCGACGCTCCCGGAGGCCGTACCCGGACCCAGGCCTGCCACCTGCTGCCAGGGTTGAAGGGAGGTGGCGCTGCACAAAGAAAATTAGTGCAGCCAACTCCGCCTCCCCAAATAAGGCCCGTGCATGCACCCCTTGTGGGCGCCGCCTTCCGCAAGGAAGGCGGTCGCGGCTCTGGCTGCGCCGGCGAACAGCCCTGCCCTTGGACATGGTTCTGGGGACGGGGCGGGAAAGAAAAGGTAAAATAAATAAAGGAGTAAAGGAAATAAATAGCGGGCAATACAAAGATAAAAAGTAGCTAAAAACAAAAAAAAAGTAGACAAAAACCAAAAATTTAGAGGCAGGAAAATAGTTAGAGAAATAATAAGTAATAAAGATCCAAAAAAAGTGGCTATAAACAAAGGATTGAAAAGATTTAGGGAGGATTGAAAATCAGGCCCCAGAACCATGCAATAGAGTGGAAAACAAGATGGCCGCGCCCATTGCTACCACGAGCGCAAGTTTGCGCGATATTTTCTCCCTGAGCAAGCAAAAAGCAACGCGATCAAGTAAAAGCGGTCGCGAACAGGAAATATCGACCGCGAACATGCATTGCGCGACCCGGAACAGGAAGTAAACATCGCCAGAGGGCGGGACAAGTGAAAACAAGATGGCCGCGCCCGTGAGCAACCGCATGGGTAAGTTGGCGACCCGCGATCATGCAAAAAATACCGCGAACAGGCGGCAAAAAAACTTCTGCGTCTTCGCGATATTTCCGGCGTGTTTGCGGAGATTTTCTGCATTCTCGCGATAATTTGCGGAAGTTAATTCTGCAAATTCCGCCCACCCCTAATGCATACCCACCCCTGGCGGATGCAGCACAATACACACACAGAGATCATGCCACAAGACTGTATAGTCATGTCAATGCCTACTAAACTAAGAGAGCCAAAGGGAACACACACTGTCACGCATATCCCAGGACTGATAGGAATGTACCGTTGCTGGGACAGCCACAAAGATGTTGCCTCTCATGGAAGGAATAGGGTGGAGTTCACACAGATACAATGCCCACAATTATCAGGCAGGTGCCTAAATACCCTGCAGAACATGTACCAATTGTGTGCTAGGCTGGGATTACACACATGCATAGTGCAGAAAATGGAACATTTAGCCATTAAGGCATTACAACATACTCAATACACAAGTACAGTGACTAGCAAGGATGGCACAGGCGATGCAACCAGAGACATTGCTTAGCAGGCATGCCCATAGTTGTAGTGGTATCCATCACCAACAAAGGAAATGTAGACAGAGGTCAGCACAACAATTGTGCAACTCCCTGCAGGGAAGATGTCAGGTGCCACATAGGAAGGGACTCTCCTTGGGAAAATGTCTCCAAACACAAATAGCACACACGACCAAAGATTCTTCGCTGAGACCTTGTGATGGCACGCAGATACCATGGTCCACCCCATGAGCAGCAGACTACAACATTACCCTGAAACATAACACATTAACACAACCCCAACTCCTTTAGCATCAGCACCCACATCAATACCTGAAATGCAATAGTGTTCAAACTGAAAAGAAAATGCTTTATTCAGCATTAAAAACAAAATCATAAAAGGACACTATTTACAAAGGCACTTGGCCAGTCCATATCAGAAGTCCTTGGGGGGGACACATGTCTCCCCTAGCTTGCCTGCACATTAAACCCTCAGGTTCGTCGACTGGGGGGGGGGGGCATCATGTGGGGAAGGACCAGGCACCGCAGGGACAGGAGGCGTAAGGGTAGGTGTGGTGGGTGCAGGGACGGACGCCTCCACCACAGGGGGTGGGGCAGCGCCAAAGGTGGAGGTCAGCTCGGCGCTGCACACTGCTGCCAGCTCGTACAGCGTATCCCCTGCACCCGAAGAAAACACAGGCTCCAAGGAGGGGGGGTCGGAGGGATGGGGGAGGTGTGCGCTTGCCCTTACGTGTTGGTGTGCTGCCTGTGTCTGGTGGGGTGCGTGCTTGGGAATGTCTGGTTGTGCTTTGGACAGGCATGGACAGTGCTTTGGACAGGCATATGAGTGGGAGGCATGGGAGTGGGAAGTGTGGATGGAGCAGGGGCGGGGGGGACGAAGCGCTGCAGGAGACTCACTGCTGCCGTCAGTGAAGAGTCCATGGACATCAGCAACATCCGTTGGTCAGACATCGCTGATGACATGCCCTCCATGTACGACACCATCTGTGTCAGCAGTCTGGTGTGGCCATGGAGGACATTCAGCATCGATGTCTGGCCAACCTACAACTGCCGCTGAATGTCCACAGACTCTGCAGTGAGGGCAGCAGGGGGGACAGGGGCAGGGGCTGCGGTGCCTGTCACAAAGGAGACACGGTGTTGCCTTGCACGGACAGAAGGGACCGGAGCAACTGGGAGGGCGGATATGGGAATGGAGGGGTTGGTGACAGATGTAGTGCTGCTGCCAGGTGTTGTAGCAGACTCCGCCCCCTCGAGTAGTTCAGCCTCGGACCCGTCAGCGTCATAGTCAGTGTTGCCACTAGACAGGTCCTCCGCCTGACTCCCCTCGCCCTCCGTGCCACTTGCTCCCGCAGACTCACCAACAGTGCTGGCAGCGGTGCTGGATCCCTCCTCCTGGTCCGTGCAGGTGTTTCCCTCAGTGTCCTCCGATGATGCTGTGGGCAAGGTGAAGATACAGAAAATAATCAGTCACCTGTATACATCTGACACATGAGTTCAAACAAAAGATATGTCACAGTGCATATCAGGAAATGCATCATGAGTAACATGTAGAATACTCCGCACATATGTAACCCTGCACTCCCCAGTTGGTTGACCCACCATGCCACTTGGAAACAATGGAGAATATGACACAACAGCAAATAACTTGATACAACTTATACTGAGAAGCTAGTGTCTGGGAACGGATGTATGTCGTTACAACGCACACTTTTACAACGCATGCACTTACAACGCATTTTTTACAACGCACAATCCATTACAACGCATGACATTACAACGCAGGACACTACAACGCATTTTTAAAAACTACCTTTACAACGCATTTCCATTACAACGCATACTACCTTTACAACTCATACCATTACAACGCATAATATTAAATTGCATTTAAGGTAAGTATTAGATAGTATAGGGGTAAAAATTACTATTCTAACTCCAGGGGGTGCAACAGTAGGGTAAGTGTTGGATAGTATAGGGTTAAAAATTACTATTCTAACTCCAGGGGGTGCAACAGTAGGGTAAATGTTGGATAGTATAGGGGTAAAAATTACTATTCTAACTCCAGGGGGTGCAACAGTAGGGTAAGTGTTGGATAGTATAGGGTTAAAAATTACTATTCTAACTCCAGGGGGTGCAACAGTAGGGTAAATGTTGGATAGTATAGGGGTAAAAATTACTATTCTAACTCCAGGGGGTGCAACAGTAGGGAAAGTGTTGGATAGTATAGGGGTAAAAATTACTATTCTAACTCCAGGGGGTGCAACAGTAGGGTAAGTGTTGGATAGTATAGGGGTAAAAATTACTATTCTAACTCCAGGGGGTGCAACAGTAGGGTAAGTGTTGGATAGTATAGGGGTAAAAATTACTATTCTAACTCCAGGGGGTGCAACAGTAGGGTAAGTGTTGGATAGTATAGGGGTAAAAATTACTATTCTAACTCCAGGGGGTGCAACAGTAGGGAAAGTGTTGGATAGTATGCATTGTAATGGTATGCGTTGTAATGGTAGTATGCGTTGTAATGGAATGCGTTGTAAAGGTAGTTTTTAAAAATGCGTTGTAGTGTCCTGCGTTGTAATGTCATGCGTTGTAATGGATTGTGCGTTGTAAAAAATGCGTTGTAAGTGTAGTGCGTTGTAAAAGTTGCGTTGTAAAGGTTGTTCCCCCTGGGAACAGTTGAGCACAGCAAGACTATGAAGGCATGCCACCTCTTGTTCACTGTGAACGAAACAGTATTGGTGCACCAAAGGACAAATAACAGACATCAATGCTGAAGGTGAGACCTGTGAGTACTTTGGAAACCCAAACCAAAAACATTGCGACCCCTTGGGACTCACAACACTTCACACAATGTACATGTTTAGAATGTGTGAATGTGCCACTTTGTGAACAGAACACACATGTGCCTGTAGAACGGAATTCACACATGGAGGTGCAGACTAAACTACATTTACACTGTCATTGTATGAGCTGGCAGCCGATTTCAAATAAACCACTGTAAAGAAGAAATGGGGTATCAGTAAGTACATATACATGGCACCACGGTGGTCTGGATGACTTGACACTCGTAAGTTGGTATCAGCAACAACCAAGGACTTACCCAAATGCAAGAACATTGTGGGAACATGGATATGTATAATCAGAAAACAAGTAGTAATCGAACTGTGCCTTTCTTTAAAATGTGCCAGCGTGTCCCTGGAAATTGTAAAGCTACTTTATTTAGCACTTCCTTGGGAGACATCTGTCATGCAGGCACATTATTGTCCTTCACAACAAAACATCAAAGTCAAGCTATTTAAAATATTTAGACATGTTGACAGGTGTAGTGAGTGCCAAGGTACAATACTTCTTGACTAACAACTTGAATCATGCCACCTGTCACATGGCCATCCGTACCATGATGACACAGTTGGCAACACATCGGACCCACTGCCTGTCATGTGGAGTGGCACACATGTCCAAACACAGGACAATGCATTAGCTAATGGGCCTGCAATTGTGTCTGGATACGGAGCACCTGCACTGAGGAGACACCCTCATGGGAACCAAGAATGTCCACACAGATGTCAGCACACACAGGCCAAACTACGTAGCATCTCGACCACACACTGGTGGCAAAAATGGATGAGCATGAACCATGTATTTTAAATTTTGACACATGCTGCAAAGCACAAACATTAAACCCTGCACAACATGACTGGGTCACTGCATGTTGCGTGTTTGTCCAGACAATTATCACACACAGGTCAGACCTGGAAAGGAGACATGAGGTTTGGACATGTAGGCCTTGCCCGCACAAACCCACCATACCTAACACAATGTGATTGAGACAGATCAAGAAGTGACACCTCTTAATCTGGGTTTACTAAAATGTGCCTCAGGAATTCCTGAATGTACTCCACATCACCTTGTGAGGCTGCCAACACATATTTGTGACAAACAACCATCAACAGATAGTTGTACATAGACACACAGGCACTGCCCAGTGTGAGGATGCACAAGCCAAATGTGGTCAGCCAGTACAATGGGCACATGTAGCACACTTTAGATAAATACAAATGAGGCCAGGGAACAATGCCACAGAGGCCAACACATGCTGAACACACAGAGAATGGGCACAGTGTTGGATGACACACATGATTCCGAGGAAAGGGTGTCTTAGGGGACTGTAGTGGGCACACTGCTCCATGGTCCTGGAATGATCTGACTGTAACATGAGCTACCGTCCCGGCACTATGCATATCTCCCACTCATGCACATCATGTCTGAGGCCACAACATCGGTAATGCATGCTGCAAGTCTGTTCATTTGAAAAATCACACTCCTATGTTGAGGCTCTGCATCAGTGCCAACTAATATGGACCCCCAAATTACTGAACAGGACAGGGCACAGGCAAGGTAACAACACATGTCTCAGCCCCCCCCCCCCACATGATGCAGAAAGCAATGTGCACTTGGATTAACTGGCAGCCTAGATGACCATGTGCAATAGTGATTACACACAGGCCAGGGAACACATGTCAAGGAGGGGAAGGGAGAAAGAACAGCATCGGTTGACTTTGGGGAACAGGATATGCACTGCACATATTAACCCTCACAGTGTATCCAGGCGACTGAGCACTTCAATAAGCTGGTGAAACACAACAAACACATATGTACCTACCCCCTCCCTGCTGCTGCAACTCCTGTAACCTCCTATCCATGTCAGGGAACACCACCGCCAGGACACGCTTCATCAGGTGGGTCAGAGGTGAGTCCTTCAGCTGGCACCGGGTGATCCTCCGGGTCCAGCACCGGATGTCCTGCCAGCGTTTCCTCACCTGGGCTAGGCGCCGACTGCGACCCTCCACCGATTTCACTGCCCTGACGGACCGCTTCCATATCTTCCCCTTCTCGTAGGCAGTTACCTGTGAGGATGACAAAGTGAGACAACATCACAACACCTGCTCCATGTCACAGAGACACACATTTGAACATCTTTGATATGTTGAACAGGGCATAGTATGCTGGCAACAAATAGCACCTTTGTCATCGGGACATTAGCCTCTGTGGAAGCCCCAATACACTACATGGCATTGAAAGTACACAGGTGGCATGAGGGGTGCAACACACTCCCTGATCATGGCACACACTGTGCATCACATGCAACACCAGGCTGATAGACAGCACCTCCAAGCAGTTACATGCCCCAGGCCACTGACACAACCTCAGCAGAGTACACAGACACACACAGGCACAGATCAATCACCTGCCATTGGCAACAGTGAATACAAACCTCACTCTGCACATGTGCCACTTGGCTGTGGGGTGTCACAGGTGTGGTGCTAGCTCAGCAAGTCAGACACTCCGCATGGCTTACATCTCACATCAGATGGGTGGAGCTGTAGCCTCCTCCATGCAGCTGTGGTGCAACACTCCACATAGACACTCACCCACATTACAAGGAACATTTACACACATCAATGTCCAGGGGGCGTACACACCCTTTGGACACTCTCACCACTCTCACCACAGCTCCACTCAACTCACACACATCTGTGGGTACAGTCACCTGTCACACCGGGGGGGGGCAGTGAATCAGCTCAGGACTATAGAACTAAAATGGGCCAAAGGATCGGGCAGGCTGAATGTGCCATGCACTATGCAGTGAATGTCACAGTAAGCACAATGCAAGTGAGGAATGCACACATGAACTACATCATGCTCTGCATGAGAGACATAAGCCATTCCCACCCCTGGGACCCACTCTAAACAACATTGCATGTCTGTCACACCTGGACAAAATGCCAGAAGTGACAGTCACAAAAAAGGTGCACAGTCTAAGCTAGTGGAGTCAGCACTCGCCTGTTCCCCTGGTCTCCCATACAGGCTGGGGTACTGTGGGAGGATGACATCCAGCAATGCCTCATTCTCCTCTTGTGTGAAAGGCTGGGCCCTCTCCATAGACCTTGACATGGTGCCAGAGGAATCACAAGCAGCAGCAGTGTTGTCGACTGAAAGGTTGTGCAGGCAAGTGCCCTCTCCTGGGTTCTGGCTGACTTATATCTGCCTTGATGGGCTGTTTGTTTTACAGGAGTACAGAGTGATTGGTCAGACTCATTTGCATCCTACGTTTCCTACAATCCCTTTAAACATACACCAGTGACTGATTTTGCATGGTTCAAAATTTGTGCATCATGTGGAGTCAACAACCACTTTGCAACATAGTATTTAGTTGCCAACTGACTTTTCCAGGCCACCTGATGGAAAAATTTGAACTGGAAACTCGGTATCCATGACAACCAGCATGCATTTAGGCCCTAATACTTGTCCCTATGTAATTTAGCAATCCACACACAGGTACGGTGCGTTTCACACGTATCCCTACGGCACCAGTTGCACAGTGCGTTTGACACGTACGTGTACGACCAGTGTGTACATGTACGTATACACACTGGTTGTACACGTACTATACACACTGGTCGTACACATACGTGTATGACCAGTGTGTACACGTACGTGTACTACCAGTCTGTACACGTACGTATACTACGAGCGTACACATACTATGCGCACTGGTCGTACACGTATGTGTCAATCAATCAATCAATCAAGCATTTATATAGCGCACTACTCACCCAGAGGGTCTCAAGGCGCTGGGGGAGGGGGGTCCGCTACTGCTCGAACAGCCAGGTCTTGAGTTGCTTCCTGAAGGCGAGGTGGTCCTGGGTCAGGCGGAGGTGGGTCGGGAGGGAGTTCCACGTCCTGGCGGTGAGGAAGGAGAAGGACCGTCCCCCTGTGGTGGCTCTTCGGATGCGGGGGACGGTGGCGAGGGTGTGGCCGGTCGATCGAAGCTGGCGTTTGGGAGCGTAGAAGTTGAGGCGGCTGTTGAGGTATCCTGGGCCTTGGTTCTGTAGGGCTTTGTGTGCGTGGGTGAGGAGACGGAAGGTGATTCTCTTGGTGACCGGGAGCCAGTGCAGGTCTCTCAGGTGTCCGGAGATGTGGCTGCGACGGGGGATGTCCAGGATGAGTCGTGCTGAGGCGTTCTGGATCCACTGAAGTCTTTTCTGGAGTTTGGCGGTGGTTCCGGCGTAGAGGGAGTTGCCGTAGTCCAGACGGCTGGTGACGAGGGCCTGGGTGACCGTCTTCCTGGTCTCGGTGGGGATCCACCGGAAGATCTTTCGTAGCATGCGCAGGATGTTGAAGCACGACGAGGAGACGGCGTTGACTTGTCTGGTCATGGAGAGGGTGGAGTCCAGGATGAAGCCCAGGTTGCGTGAGTGGTCTGTTGGTTTGGGTGCGCTGCCTAGGGCGGGGGGCCACCAGGAGTCGTCCCAGGCGGAGGGTGAGGATCCCAGGATGAGGACTTCCGTCTTGTCCGAGTTCAGTTTCAGGCGGCTGTTCTTCATCCATTCGGCTACCTCTTTCATCCCTTCGTGGAGGTTGGCTCTAGCGGTGGCGGGGTCGTTGGTGAGGGAGAGAATCAGCTGGGTGTCGTCGGCGTAGGAGATGATGTTGAGGTTGTGCTGGCGTGCGATGTCTGTGAGGGGGCTCATGTACACGTTGAAGAGGGTTGGACTGAGCGAGGAGCCTTGAGGAACGCCGCAGATGACTTCGGTGGCTTCAGACCTGAACGGGGGGAGGCGGACTCTCTGTGTCCTTCCGGCGAGGAAGGAGATGATCCACTCCAGTGCCTTCTCCTGGATTCCGACGTTGCTGAGTCGCTGCACTAGTGTACGGTGGCAGACAGTGTCGAAGGCCACGGAGAGGTCTAGGAGGATGAGGGCCGCTCTCCGTTGTCAAGCAGAGCTCGGATGTCATCGGTGGCTGCGATCAGGGCGGTCTCGGTGCTGTGGTTGGCCCGGAAGCCAGACTGCGAGAGGTCGAGGGATCCGTTTGTCTCGAGGAAGGCGGCCAGCTGCTTGTTGACGGTCTTCTCGATGACTTTTGCAGGAAACGGGAGCAGCGAGATGGGGCGGTAGTTCTTGAGGTCGGTGGGGTCGGCTGATGGCTTCTTTAGTAGAGCGCTGAGTTCGGCGTGCTTCCAGCTCTCCGGGAAGGTAGCGGTGTCGAAGGAGGTGTTGATGATGTCCCGCAGGTGGGGTGCGATGACAGCGTCAGCCTTGTTGAAGACGTGGTGAGGGCAGGGGTCGGTAGGAGATTCGGAGTGGATGGAGTTCATCGTGCGGATGGTGTCTTTGGTGCTGATCGGGGTCCAGGCGCGGAGGGTGGTGGTGGGGGGCGGTGGTTCGGTCGTGGCGTGCGTCGGTTGAGTGCTGAAGCTGTTGTGTATGTCCGCGATCTTGTTGTGGAAGTAGGAGGCGAGGGAGTTGCAGAGGTCTTGCGAAGGGGTGATGTCGTTGTTTCCGGCGTTGGGGTTGGAGAGCTCTTTGACGATGTTGAAGAGTTCCTTGCTGTTGTGTGCGTTGTTGTCCAGTCGTTCCTTGAATGTGGTTTTCTTGGTGGCGTGGATGAGTTGGTGGTGTTTTCGGGTGGCGAGCTTGAGGGCAGTCATGTTGTCCGGTGTTGGGTCTCTGCGCCAGGTTCTCTCGAGGGCTCGGCAGTTCTTCTTGGAGCTCTTGAGTTCGTCGGTGAACCATGGGGCTTTCTTGCTAGCGGGTCTGCTAGGCGGGGTCTTCAGAGGGGCGAGGTCGTCTGCGCAGTCGCTAATCCACTTCGTGAGGTTGGTGGCCGCTTGGCTTGGGTTCGTTGCGCTGGTGGGTGGGTTCTTGCTCAGGGCGGTCGCGAGCTGGTCGGCTGTGATCTTGTTCCAGCTTCTGCGTGCAACCTGTTGCTGGTGGTGGTGGATCGTGGTCCTTCTGAAGCTGAAGTGGACGCAGTTGTGGTCCGTCCAGTGGAGTCCGGTGGCGTGGCTGAAGGCGATGTCCTTGCTGGATGAGAAGACGGGGTCGAGTGTGTGTCCGGCGTAGTGGGTGGGGGTGGTGACCAGCTGCTTGAGTCCGAGGTTGGCGAGGTTGTCCAGCAGGGTGGTGGTGTTGCGGTCGTTGTTGTTCTCCAGGTGGAAGTTGAGGTCCCCGAGGAGGATGTAGTCAGCGGAGGGGAGGGCGTGCGGGCTGATGAAGTCGGCGATGTCTTCGCTGAATTGTGTGCGTGGTCCCAGGGGTCTGTAGATGAGGGTGCCTCTGAGGGTGGTCTTGGGGTTGATGTGGACCTGGAAGTGCAGGTGCTCGGCGAGTGCGAGGGTGTCGTCGGTGTTGGTCGTGATGCGGATGGTGTTCCTGTGGATGATGGCGATGCCTCCGCCGGTGTGGTTAGTGCGGTCCCTTCGGATGATCTTGTAGCCGTCTGGGATGGCGATGGCAATGTCGGGCGTTGAGGAGGCGTTCATCCAGGTTTCCGTGAGGAAGGCGACGTCTGGGGCTGTGGTGTCGAGCAGGTTCCAGAGCTCGATGGCGTGTGTACGACCAGTGTGTACACGTACATGTACTACAAGCGTACACGTACGTGTATGCTCGTAGTACACGTACGTGTACACACTGGTCGTACATGTATGTGTACGCTCGTAGTACACGTACGTGTACACACTGGTAGTATACGTACGAGTACACACTGGTCATACACGTAGGTGTACGCTCGTAGTACACGTACGTGTACACACTGGTCGTACACGTACTATACACACTGGTCGTACACTTACGTGTACGCTTGTAGTACACGTACGTGTACAGACTGGTAGTAGACGTACGTGTGTACGGTCCGTACACACACCCGTTCTCCCACGGCAACACCAATATGATGATACGGACCGTTCACACGCCCTCAGAGCGTGTGTACGGGGCGTTTCACAACTTACACTGGTGATAGGAGGCGCACACAAAAGGAATGGAGGTGTCAGACTCATGCACAGCTGTACATCAAGTCATTGTCATTGCAGTCCTTCATGTGCAGGGCCTAGGTGTGTCAGGCAGTGATATGGCACATATCTCCTCATGTTTTAGCACAATAGATGTGTGATGACCTATGTACACATTTCATGTGTGATGGGGCATTATGTGGCACACTTCCCCTTCCCACTCTGCACATGCGTGCATGTAGTACAAACGTGTCAAGCACTACTTCACTGGTATGGCACAGTCACCAACACCCGCAACTGTCCCCTGATGCCAGGGACAGGGACACTAACACCTGACATCTAAGTAACAGCGTGCCCCGATGTGACTATGTCCTGTGTGTGTCATGTGTTCCCTTGAGCTTGCTGTTGGTGTTCCGTCAACTGCATCTGCTGTTGCTGCATCCAACATGTGTCTGTGTGTAGATGGGCATGGCACACATAAACACACACCATGCCACATGTGGATTCACATGTTACGTGTGTCTGGATGCTTCGAAGATGATTTTTTGACATGAGGACATATCTGCGCCGTATCCATGTCAGTGTGTTCGTTTTTCACGTGTACCCCTTCATCGCAATGTGTGTGATGTGTTCATGTTCAATGACATGTGACCTGTGCGTCTAGCTTGCCACCAGCTGTATGTATGAGATGACATCCTTCAAATTCAGATATGTGGATGTATGTCACTCCTGTGATGTCTCTGGCTGTTCACTTACACTGGCCCACAGCTAGTTTCGGGGCATGTTATGTAGCTGCCTTTTCGTAGGAGTATCACCTGCCTGGCATACGTGTCCTGGATGTCTTGCACAGACCAGACTCTGTATTTAGCAGATGTGTAGTAGCAGTTGAGCATGTGCTCAGTTCATTGAGATTGATGTTGTTATGTACTCACTCTTCGTTATTCCTTCCAATTTTCTGCAGGGCACCGCCTCTCCCCCAACCAATGCCAGACTTGGGTGCCATGAGGGAACGTGACTGCTTCTCGCAACAGTTGATTGAGAACTTGACCGCAAAGCTGGAACCACACCTCCAACCGCGACACAGGTATCCTACTGTGCTGACACCCAAGATGAAGGTGATGGCAGCCCTACATTTTTTTGCCACCGGTACGTTTCAATTCACCATAGCTGATGTGGGTGGCATGTCACAGACCATGTTCAGCCGTGTCCTTCATGATGTTTTAGAAGCCATGTTGCAGCACCTGGATGAATTCATCCATTTTCCGACTCCTGAGGAGTTGACAGGTGTCAAGGGTGATTTCTTTGCCCTGGGAGGGATGCCCCATGTCATTGGGTCCATTGATGGGACACATGTGGCTTTTGTACCACCACAGGCACAGGAGGTCGCCTATCACAACCGTAAACATTGCCACTCCATAAATGCCCTTGTGGTGTGTCTTGCTAACATGTTGATTTCCCATGTCTGTGCACGTTTTCCAGGGTCAGCACACGATGCGTACATCATGAGGCGTAGCAGGGTGCCCGAAATGATGCTGTGGCTGCACAACGAACGAGCATGTCTTGTTGGTGGGTATACTCTGTTTGTCCTTTGTTTAGCGCTATCATTGTATCTTACGGCATCTCCTGACCCACTTCTTTACATGATGTGTCCATGTAGGGGACTCTGGCTATCCCAACATGCCATGGCTGATGATGCCTCTCCGCAACCCCAGAACAGCTGCAGATCACCGTTACAACAATGCACATGGCCAGACCAGGCGAGTGATCGAGAGGACGTTTGGCCTCCTGAAGAGCCAATTTTGGTGCCTTCACAAGGCAGGCGGGTCCCTCCCATATGCACCGGTGAAGGTCTGCAAAATCTTTCTTGTGTGCTGCATGCTGCACAACATGGCAGTGGAGAAGGCTGTGCCACTCATCCTGGATCCGGATGACCAGGAACATCCACCCATGGAGGATGAAGGGCTTGGTCACGAGGCAAGTGAGGATGATGAGGAGGAGGAGGACGACATCCGGAGTCAGCTCATACGCAACTTCTTCTCATGATGGTGAGTCCATGGGTCTGAGTGTGCACGCTTGTAGCCTTGTGTGGCATGTGTTGCAATGTGTGTGTCCAGCTGACTGTATGCAAAGTGACTTAGAGGTGTGTTCAGATGTGTCACTTGAGGGATGAGGTCCTTCCACACATAATAGCTTAGACACTCAATTTACAATTAAATATGTTCACACACTTATTCTTGTACAGTAAATGACCATGCATGCGGATGACAATCTTTTCCCTGACTTCTTGTGTGTCTGTCATCCACAGGTAGTTGCGCATGCTGTCTGCTCGTGTCATCCTTGGCCGCCCGCTATTCCTCATGAGTATTGCAACGTGTGCTGAATCAGCGTTCCATGCACGGACATGATGAAAAGTCTTTTTGGTTAAGGATTGCTGCAAGGCATTTTGGTGTTGGTAGGTGTTTCGAATGTGTGGGCACTGCTCCTGTGCATGTTGTGTTACTATACATACATGTCGACTCACCATGGGGCACATGACATGTTGCATGACTCCCATGAATTGATAGTCACCCTTTGTAACAGTAATCTGTAATGGGACTGTGGATTCTAATGAAGGCATCAATGTGTGTACAACTTCCCTCTGAAACATACGGGATGCTACGGGTGGACATAGTGTGGGACATCCCCATGAGAGGATCAATGGGGAATTACAGACCCTCCATGTGCAGCAGGGGGTGTTTGGCTCACACCCTTCACTTGTGTGTCAGTTCAATGGATTTACAGCATCGGTGTTGTGAAGGGCGTGTCCAGTGTAGGTCCCACATGTTCTGCCTAATGACCTGTGAGTCTGTTCATATTGATGCATTTCCCTAGGTGTGAACCTGAATGATAAAGGTGTGTTCCTCACCCTCCAAGGTGCCTCATCTCTGTCAATGCTGGTCTCTTGCCACTTTGCATGCGACATCTCTGGCATAGTTGTCAAAGATTGTGCATACGAGTCTATGTGTAGTTTGGCAACATGCATGCAGTTCTCCAGGGATTGGGATCTCTATTGTGCATGATGTCCATGGTTGTGTATGTATTTGGCCATGTTGGTCACCACAACGGGACGTGAACACCTGCTGAGGGTGTGTATCCTGTGTACAGCTCGTCCTTCTGTTTCGTGATCCTGTGTCAGTCATCTTTGGTGATTGGGCATCCATTGTCTCTGGGTGTGCCATGGGGACCCGACACTCCTTCCTTTACATAGGCCTGTTGCAGTTGTCCTTTCTGACATCCTTGTCTTTGTGTGCAACTTGTGGCATGGTTTCCAGGACATGCCGCCTGCTGCTGCTGCCCCTGCAGCAAGGCCCAACAAAGTGTCTGGATTCGGCAACACACACAACTCAAAGATGCTCCTCCCTTCCTCCCTCCACCCATTCATTTCGCTGTCATCAGCTTGTCTGTGCCAGTGTTGCGACCATGCGGTGCCAAAGGCTGGACCATCAGCGCATGCAACGTGCACATTGCACGACCCTCATGTCCTTGCATGACCCACATTACACTACAGTCTGATGCTGCAGCCACCCTCCAAGAATTGTCCATCCGATAATCTACCGCCTGCTCTCAGGCATACCCTAGGCGCACAAACGACACCTTTGCATGATGAGTGTGCAACTCCAACTGCCTACACAGAGCTGCCCCGCCTTCCAGGCCCTGTCACACCAACCAGGTCATGTCCCTCCTACTCCCCACCGGCTCCGTACTCCAGCAAGGCCATGGGAGTGGGAATAAAGTCTTCAGCATGTAGTATAGTGGCATCATCTGGCACATGGCCCAGATATCATCTCTCAGCGTGTCAATCTTCAATGTGTCCAGGTCCCCCTCTCCGGCATCACATGCGCACAGCACATCATCACCAGCTCGTATGCCATTGACAGCCAGGTGCTCCTCACCCTCACCAAAGACGCAGCCATTGCCAGTTCCAATATTCATGAAGGCATGAAATCCATTGATGGATGGCTGAACATCAGCCAGCTGAGTCTGGACTTGTACAGGACTGAGGTAATCATCTGAGCATGGGTCAACTGCTTGTGTCCCACCCGCAAGAGCCCTGCACATACACCCAGTGCCCACACACACAGGATGGTGTACATCATGGATTCGTCACTCACATTTGCCATGCTAATCACTAGCATCTGTCCCTCAGGGTGCAACACCCTCTGCATGATGCACATGATCCACAGATATATCCACTCCAAGGAAAGACAGACCATCCCCCAGGCCCACGACACCAGCCGTGTCAACTACTGCCCCGCCCTCTATGGAGCAAGTACATCCACACTCCCGGGAAACTTGTCCACATCCAGGCTCCATGTGCACACCTCAGCTTCAACATCCCGCGCCCCAGCCACATCGCCGTCCACCAGAGATAGCTGCAATGGATCACTTTCTGCTGCAGGATGACCTTCAGACTCCTCACCCACACTCAGGAGGCAGGCCACAACCCCAGACCCTAAACCAACCTTGCACGTCTGTCATCCAAGACCCTGTTGTGCCAACTCCGTGCATCCAACATTGCCCTGGCCACCATTCTTCACATCCACCGTACTCCAGCATGCAGGACATAGTTCTCCCACCTGGCAAGACATACCTGCTACTCCCTCCCCGGCAACATCCGCATGAGCCATGCCTCTAAGCCTTCATGATACTCTTCCCAATTGGCCTGTACGCACAGTATTGCATGCCCCCCCCTCAGCAGCTTGAGGCCATCACGGGTGAGTATTGTGCTCCATGTCTGTATTGTATGATACATTGTGACCCATGTGTGTCCTGTACCAGACTCAGATTCCAGGGTATGGATGGCTGGAGTTAGTTCAACACTCAGGCCTAGTTTGACATTTCCACACACATAGGTTGTGTACTCATGCTAAATGAATGCAAAATCTCATTGAAGAAATTAGGATTTATTCTCGTTGTGGGGCCAGTTTAGTGTGGACAAATAGGTGCTATACAGTGTGCATGGAATCCAAAGTTCACAGGGGGAGATGGGATCCTTGGCATTTGAAGTCATCAGAGTCCAGACCACAGTGTTGGTCATCATTGGTCAGACTGTGACCAGCAAGTCCATGTGGCAGAGAATGTCAGTGAATGATGTGCTGCTGTTGCGCATGAAGGCCAGGTGCCAGGCCAGGTGACCTGGGAGATGTGGATGGTCCGCTGGCTCTCACAGTCTTTTCCGTGGACCCTCAGAAGCAGGCCTTGACGATGTTTGGGAAGCTGCGTCGGACAAATCCTCCTCCTCCTCCTCCCTCCCTGTGGCTGGTGCTGGTCTGCGCCTGGTGTCACAGCGAAGCGCACCGTGCGCGCATGGAACGAACTGCGTTAAGTGGGTGCGCACGCCACAAATGGCGTAAAGTAACTTAGCATTTAAAAAACCGTACAAATTCACTGAAAAAACCATAGGTTTCACACATGTTATAGTTAGCTGGACATTTTACTGATAAAAAACCAATGAAATTCCCCCGTTATAGTTACTGTAGGCAACTATAACTCACGCGACCGTAATCCTCTGCTGATGACATATGTGTCTTTATGAAAAAAAAATATTTGTAATATATGGATAGCTAAAATTTAATGGAAGAAGACATGGGCAAATAAGTATCTAAATACAGTATTAGCATCAGCAGAGGATTGCGGTCGCGTGAGTTAAAGTTGCCTACAGTAACTATAACGGGGGAATTTCATTGGTTTTTTATCAGTAAAATGTCCAGCTAACTATAACATGTGTGAAACCTATGGTTTTTTCAGTGAATATATATATGCACGAACCTCCTTCTTGCGAATGAGTAGAGACCACACCGGGGAACAGAAAGGAAGCAGCTTTATTCCTTTAAAGGGCGAATGCATTTCGGCTGCACATCAGCCTTCGTCAGCGCCATAATGTTCAGGAGGCTTCCACTTCACGAACCTGAGTCCTGCTGCCCTCTTATTGGCTGAGGGCCCGCTCCGCCCCCTGTAGTAAACCGCGCACCTGTCAACAGTTCAAGTGGTGTAGACGAACTGCAACTCCCAGAAAGCATAGTGAAATCCAGGTAGGTAATGCGTGAGGGGTGTTACGCCTGGTGGATGAGCGGAATGGCAGGACAGTTCGTGATGAAGCCAATTTCCCGTAGGTAAAGGAACAGCATGCCCCCTTAGGTCCCCCAACCGCCTCAGCCAAAGAGTTCAGGGATTGTGTCTGGCAGGGGCAACGATGACAGTGCACGTCACCCAACATGGGGTTGGGTAACCTCATGACTGCTGTCTTTCCTCTCCGAAATCCGTGGCGGGTCCCGGTCTTCCAATAACTTGGATACACGAACTGCCACTGAAACAGCGACGGAGCCAGTAATTGCCGGGCCAACAGGTGAGGCGGGGGTCTCTAAAACCGTGTTTCTGGCACACACGGGAACTAAATGCACGAACCTCCTTCTTGCGAATGAGTAGAGACCACACAGGGGAACAGAAAGGAAGCAGCTTTATTCCTTTAAAGGGCGAATGCATTTCGGCTGCACATCAGCCTTCGTCAGCGCCATAATGTTCAGGAGGCTTCCACTTCACGAACCTGAGTCCTGCTGCCCTCTTATTGGCTGAGGGCCCGCTCCGCCCCCTGTAGTAAACCGCGCACCTGTCAACAGTTCAAGTGGTGTAGATGAACTGCAACTCCCAGAAAGCATAGTGAATCCAGGTAGGTTATGCGTGAGGGGTGTTACGCCTGGTGGATGAGCGGAATGGCAGGACAGTTCGTGATGAAGCCAATTTCCCGTAGGTAAAGAAACAGCATGCCCCCTTAGGTCCCCCAACCACCTCAGCCAAAGAGTTCAGGGATTGTGTCTGGCAGGAGCAACGATGACAGTGCACGTCGCCCAACATGGGGTTGGGTAACCTCATGACTGCTGTCTTTCCTCTCCGAAATCCGTGGCGGGTCCCGGTCTTCCAATAACTTGGATACACGAACTGCCACTGAAACAGCGACGGAGCCAGTAATTGCCGGGCCAACAGGTTCTACATTATAATATGTTTCTCTGTTTTGTACATTTTATGTTTTCATATTTGTTTTGTTTTTGTTTTTTTTTATTATATTTTGTATTGTAGTTGATTTTTTGTTTATTTTTAAATTTGGGAATGGTAATTTTTAACCCTCAAGCTATCCAACACTTTCCCTACTGTTGCATTCGCTGGATTGGGAATAGTAATTTCATCCCCTCCACTATCCAACACTTTTCCTACTGTTGCACTCACTGGAGTGGGAATAGTAAATGATTCCCGTCTGCTATCCAACTCTTTCCCTACTATTACAATTGCAACAGTAGGGAAAGTGTTGGATAGTAGAGGGGATTCATTTACTATTCCCACTCCAGTGAGTGCAACTGTAGGGAAAGTGTTGGATAGCGAAGGGGATTAATTTACTATTCCCACTCCAGCAATTGCAACAGTAGGGAAAGTGTTGGATAGCAGAGGGATACAAATTACCATTCCCACTTCAATGAGTGCAACAGTAGGAAAAGTGTTGGAAAGCGGAGGGGATAAAATTAGTCAAGTCAAGTCAAGTCATAAAATTTGTATAGCGCACTACGTACCCAGAGGGTTTCAAGGCGCTTAGGAAGGGGAGGAGGATTATTTGTCAAATATCCACGTTTTAAGCTGCTTTCTGAACGCTAGGTGGTTCTGGGTGAGGCGAAGGTAGGCGGGGAGTGAGTTCCATGTTTTAGCAGCCAGGTATGCAAAGGATCTGCCTCCCATGGTGGTCTTGTTGATGCGAGGTATAGTGGCGAGGGCTTGGCTGGAAGATCGTAGTTGGCGGGAGGGGGTGTAGAAGGACAGTCGAGAGTTGAGGCAATCTGGTCCGATGTCGTAGAGTGATTTGTGTGCGTGGGTAAGCAGTCGGAAGGTGATCCTCTTATTGACGGGTAGCCAGTGGAGGTCTTTAAGGTGATCAGAGATGTGTTCGTTGCGAGGGATGTCTAATATGAGCCTGGCTGATGCGTTTTGGATTCGTTGGAGTTTCTTCTGGAGCTTTGCGGTAGTACCCGCGTAGAGGGTGTTTCCGTAGTCCAGTCGGCTCGTGACTAGAGCGTGGGTAACTGTTTTCCTTGTTTCGAGGGGGATCCAGCGAAATGTTTTTCTGAGCATGCGAAGAATGTTGAAGCAGGAAGAGGATACGGCGCTGACTTGTCTGTTCATTGAGAGTGAAGAATCCAGGATGACGCCTAGGTTCCGTGCGTGGTCTGTCGGGATGGGTGCTTTTCCGAGGGCTTCAGGCCACCAGGAATCGTCCCATGCAGAGGGGGATGTACCTAAGATGAGGACTTCAGTTTTGTCTGAGTTCAGTTTCAGACGGCTTTGTTTCATCCATTCGGCAACTTCTTTCATTCCTTCGTGTAGGTTAGTTTTGGCGGTGCTGGGGTCATTGGTGAGAGAAAGGATTAGTTGAGTGTCGTCCGCGTAGGAGATGATGTTGAGGTTGTGTCGGCGTGCGATGGCCGCGAGGGGGCTCATGTATACGTTGAAGAGGGTGGGACTGAGTGAGGATCCTTGAGGGACGCCGCAGATGACTTCAGAGGCCTCGGACTTGAATGGAGGAAGGCGGACTCTCTGGGTTCTTCCGGTGAGGAACGAGGTGATCCATTCAAGTGCTTTTCCTTGGATTCCGATGTTATTGAGGCGTTGTAGAAGGGTGCTGTGGCAGACTGTATCGAATGCTGCAGAGAGGTCGAGGAGGATGAGGGCGACTGTGTCTCCGTTGTCCAGTAGAGTTCGAATGTCGTCTGTTGCTGCGATGAGGGCGGTCTCAGTGCTGTGTTTGGCTCGGAAGCCGGACTGTGAGGAGTCGAGGGATTTGTTGGCTTCGAGGAAAGCGGCGAGCTGGTTGTTGACGGCTTTCTCGATGACTTTGGCCGGGAATGGAAGAAGCGAGATGGGGCGGTAATTTTTGAGTTCGGTGGGGTCCGCTGTTGGTTTTTTCAGAAGGGCAGTGAGTTTGGCGTGTTTCCAGTCTTCTGGGAAGGTAGCGGAGTTGAAGGAGCAGTTGATGACGTCTCGGAGGTGCGGTGCTATGACGGAGTCTGCTTTGTTGAAGATGTGGTGAGGGCATGGGTCTGTGGGGGATCCTGAGTGGATGGAATTCATCAGGCGGATGGTGTCCTCAGTGGAGATTGGGTTCCAAGCGTTAAGGGTGTTCACGGGGGGAAGGTGGTCAGCAGATGGTAGGGTGGGTTGGTTTCCGGGTTGGTTGTCAAAGCTGTTGTGGATGTCTGCAATCTTGTTGTGGAAAAAAGAGGCTAGGGAGTCGCAGAGGGTTTGAGAGGGGGTGATGTCGTTGGAGTTGGCCGAGGGATTGGAAAATTCCTTGACGATGTTGAAAAGTTCCTTGCTGTTGTGAGCGTTGTTGTCAAGTCGATCCTTGAAAGCTGTTTTCTTGGCTTTTCGGATCAGTTGGTGGTGGGTGCGGGTGGCGCTTTTGAAGGCGTCCTTGGTGCTGGTGGTTGGGTCTTTTTTCCAGGCCTTTTCAAGGGAGCGGCAGAGTTTCTTGGACTTCTTGAGATCATCGTTGAACCATGAGGCTTTCTTGCTGCCAGGTTTGCTTTGATGTTTTTTCAGTGGAGCTAAGGTGTCGGCGGTGTTGGATAACCATAGGGTGAGGTTGGCGGCGGCTTCGTTGGCGTTAGAAGAGAGGGCTGGGGAGTTTCGAAGGAGCGATGCGGAGATTTGGTCTGTGGTGATTTTGTTCCAGTTTCTTTGCAGGGTAGGTTGGGAGTGGATGATGGGTTTCGGCTTGTTGTAGATGAAGTGAACGCAGCTGTGGTCGGTCCAGAGGAGATCCGTAGTGTGGCAGAAGGAGATATGATTGCTGGATGTGAAGATGGGGTCGAGTGTGTGACCTGCGATGTGGGTGGGGGAAGTGACTAGTTGTTTAAGTCCGAGGTTGGCGAGGTTGTCCACGAGGGTGGAGGTGTTGTGGTCGTTGGTCTTTTCAAGGTGAAAGTTGAGGTCTCCCAGAAGGATGTAATCTTTGGAGGGGAGCGCGTGTGGGGTGATGAAGTCCGTGATGTCTTCACTGAATTTTGCGCGGGGTCCTGGTGGTCTGTAGAGGAGAGTGCCTCTGAGTGTTGTTTTGGGGTCGATGTGGATCTGGAAGTGAAGATGTTCGGAGTTGGCGAGATTGACGTCAGAGCTGGTTGAGATGCGGATAGATTTCTTGTGGACGATGGCGATTCCTCCTCCTGTGTGGCTGGTACGGTCTTTGCGGGTGATCTTATAGTCTTCAGGGATGGCAATGGTGATGTCTGGTGCGGAGGAAGCATTCATCCATGTTTCCGTAAGGAAGGCGATGTCCGGGGAAATGGTGTCTAGTAGATTCCATAGGTCAATGGCATGCCTATGGACCGATCGGGTGTTGAGAAGGATGCATTGTAGGTGGTTGGGGTCGGGAATCTGTGGTGTGGACGTAGCAGAGATGTTGTCGGTGCCGCTGAATTTGCAGGAGTAGCAGGAGAAAGGTCCATGAGTGTGTCCAGGAGCGGCTTGGACGCAGTTGGGGGCGCGACCGGGGTTGAGGGCTAGGAGGGTGGCGGCATCGTAGGTGATGCGGGAGGGCAGCGCAGCGCGAGGGGCAGGGGGTCTGGCGCTGGGCGCGGTCCAGGCGCGGACGGGCGTAGACGGGCTTACCTTTGGCGCACCTTCGGCGTGGGTTGGGCGCGGGCGCTGCGCGTGGGCGCTGCGCGCGGGAACTACTGTCATATATGGATAGCGGAGGGGGAGCGGCGAGGGCGGCTCAGCTGGGAGGCGTGGCGGGCTCAGGGGAACACAACAACAGCAGGATCAAAATGGAGGGGAGGTCAGAGCAGGGCGCCGGGGGAAATCACACACAACAATGCAATCAAAGCAATGTAAGCGCTGTGGGATAATAGCGCTATGAAATTACGAAGCTTACTAAAAATGGAGCTATGCAGATATCACAACTTGGTTACAATGCAGCAATACGATACCACGCTGTGAGGAGCAGCGAGGGGAGCGATCACTCAAGGCGGAAGCAGCGAGTGAATCACAGCGCTGCGAGGTTTGGGGAATGCTTTTGGGTGCTTGTGGGAGGGCGGCTCAGCTGGGAGGCGTGGCGGGCTCAGGGGAACACAACAACAGCAGGATCAAAATGGAGGGGAGGTCAGAGCAGGGCGCCGGGGGAAATCACACACAACAATGCAATCAAAGCAATGTAAGCGCTGTGGGATAATAGCGCTATGAAATTACGAAGCTTACTAAAAATGGAGCTATGCAGATATCACAACTTGGTTACAATGCAGCAATACGATACCACGCTGTGAGGAGCAGCGAGGGGAGCGATCACTCAAGGCGGAAGCAGCGAGTGAATCACAGCGCTGCGAGGTTTGGGGAATGCTTTTGGGTGCTTGTGGGAGGGCGGCTCAGCTGGGAGGCGTGGCGGGCTCAGGGGAACACAACAACAGCAGGATCAAAATGGAGGGGAGGTCAGAGCAGGGCGCCGGGGGAAATCACACACAACAATGCAATCAAAGCAATGTAAGCGCTGTGGGATAATAGCACTATGAAATTACGAAGCTTACTAAAAATGGAGCTATGCAGATATCACAACTTGGTTACAATGCAGCAATACGATACCACGCTGTGAGGAGCAGCGAGGGGAGCGATCACTCAAGGCGGAAGCAGCGAGTGAATCACAGCGCTGCGAGGTTTGGGGAATGCTTTTGGGTGCTTGTGGGAGGGCGGCTCAGCTGGGAGGCGTGGCGGGCTCAGGGGAACACAACAACAGCAGGATCAAAATGGAGGGGAGGTCAGAGCAGGGCGCCGGGGGAAATCACACACAACAATGCAATCAAAGCAATGTAAGCGCTGTGGGATAATAGCGCTATGAAATTACGAAGCTTACTAAAAATGGAGCTATGCAGATATCACAACTTGGTTACAATGCAGCAATACGATACCACGCTGTGAGGAGCAGCGAGGGGAGCGATCACTCAAGGCGGAAGCAGCGAGTGTTCCCACTCCAGCGAATGCAACAGTAGGGAAAGTGTTGGATAGCTTAAGGGTTAAAAATTACCATTCTCACTAAAGACAATTCAAATTTATAAATAAACAAATAATCACCTACAATACAAAATATAATAAAACAAAAACAAAACAAATATGAAAATATAAAAATTTACAAAACAGAGAAACATATTATAATGTAGAAAAAATCTAAAATTTACAGAAAAAGTTTTTTTTTAATTTTAACAAAAAATGAACTAACAAATACATATTTTGTAACAGAAATTAATTTCACTAAAAAAATTAATTATTAAAATAAACACACATCTAAATAAAAAAAATGTACCTCCATAAAATATTTATGAAATTAATAAATGAATATTATTGATCAAGTAATGATTAATTAATTTAAACTAAAGCACTTTTTACCCTCTACCCCAATAAACACCAAAATACACACCTAAAAATATTTACACAATTTCCATAACTAATTAAACATTATTAAATTAATATCAATTAACAGCAAATCATTCATTAATTTGAAAAAAAATACTTCCCACCATTTACCACTATAAACCCCACAACTCACACATCAAAATAATTACACAATTGCCATATTTAAATTTTAATTATTATTTAGCATTTTTTAACAAATAATTAATTAATTATGAATGAATTACCTCCCACCATTTTCCCCTATAAATGCACCACCAATTTCTTGAAACTTGACACAATTGAAATAATTATTTAATAATTAATTAATTGATTAATAGCAATTAACAAGCAAAATATATAAATGATTATTAATACATTAATTCACACATTTAACACTATAATCTAACATTTAATAAATATAATATATTAAAAATATTAATAAATGTATTACAATTAAATTACTTCCCACCCTACTCCCCTATCAACCCACAATCCGTTCCTGAAAAAATAACACAATTACCATAATCACCAATTAAATAATAATAATTAACAATCAATTAAAAAATACTCAACTAATTCCCACAAATTACAATATAAAATATTAATAAATAAATATTATTAAATAAAAAATATTAATAATCTAATTATAATTAAATCACTTCCTGCCCTATTCCCCTGTAAACCCCCAACCCGCTCCTATAAAAAATGACAGAATTAACATATTTACCAATTAATTAATCAATACATATTAACAGCCAATTATTACTTAATTAATAATAAAATAATTCCCACAATTAACACTATGAAATCAAAATTAAATAACTACTAATGAATAAAAGTGAATATTTATTTATTATAATTAAATTCCTTCCCACCCTATTCCCCTATAAACTCACAACCCGCTACCGAACGAAAACGCAAACTTGAATTTAATTAAAATAAAATTAACTTCTAAAAATGCTAAAGCAAATGCTGTACTTCCACAATCAAATAAAGCACATACATTTAAAATACATAACATTAACTAAAAAACCGATATTTTTAACAACTATTGCAAACGATATTAATAACTTTGATATTTTTTAAAACTATGGGGTCCATTAGGATGGAGGGTGGGTCACAGTTGCGATCCGCTCTACATCATACCCCGCCCGCCACCCATTTCCCCCGCCATATTAGTATGGCGGAGGGTACCACGGCGGATGGGAAGACCGTCTGCCGCTTTTCCGCCCAGTCGACGAGTCGACCAGGCGGAAAAGATTTTAATATGGTGGCAGTTTCTGATAGACACTGCCATCCATTTCAGGATTCAAGCGGGAGGCAGCCATTGCCGCCACGGAAAGGCATGTGTAGTTTGAAGTTGGGGGCCCGTTGCGGGCCCCTAGGATGTTGGGGGGTGGGGGGCACATGGGGGGTACCTATGCTATCCGACAAACAGTTACTTTGAGTCCATCAGTGCTAAGAGTGTAATTGACCTGCTCCTGGTCGTTTGTTTCTCATTTTGCCTTGGTGTGTTTGAGCAACAGGGTATGAGGACAATAATAACTAGATTTTCTGGCCACACTCTCTCAATTTGTGACCATTCTAACATGGCCCTGAGAGTGACTGTCATATATTAATCTTGTAGGCAAAACTGAGAATTCTAAGAAGAAAATAAACAAATAGAGTATAAGACGTAGTAGTATATGAGGCAGGCATCAGATGTTATTATTACAAGATGACGTCTCTGTCTTTGGCTCTCTTTAAGTGAATTTCTCATGATCACTTTATTGAAAAAAGACAGGGCTCACTTATTTAGCAAAAAACGCAATTTATTTCCTTTTTCAGTCTCAGTATATTATGAATCTTGGCGTAATGAGAATCTGAAAACTGTACCAGGGTGTATAAACACAATGGAAATGCTTGCCTATTATTTGTCAAATGCGTCACTTATTTGTATTCAGGGTTATGACGGATTGCTGAGAAAAAGTTTTGGCAGTGTTTGGTCTCTGTGTTTTCAATATTTATAATATGTAATTGATTTTAATTAAGTTGCGTTATTTTGATTTACAGCCTTGGGGATTAAAACACATATCATAAACATGTTGCTCTAGTGCCGGCAGGATTTGACTACAATATGGGGTGTTCCAGGTCTCTTTGATAAATAAACAATCCCCCATCAATATTTAGATCCACAGTATCCTGAGTGTGGCATACCGCAGAGAGGACATTGTGGAGATACGTTATTGTCATGCACTCACCGGGTCCCAAACGCAGCGACAACACTGGAGCCAATGCTGGACCTACTATCCCTCCCAGGCCCCAGCCTGTTCAAGGAATGGTCATTTACTCCCCACACGTCATTTTAGGGCTCCTTTCTAGGATTACAATCCTATGGAAGGGGACTACTTTTTGACTGAGAGTGTTTTTTGAAAAAACTATACATATCTGAATGTCCTATGGTATGTTCATTTTCAGACCATTGTGGCTGGAGTCGATATACTTGAACCCTTATTGTGGGGCTTCTTGTTGGGATTCTGTCGAATACTTTTGTTATTTGCCTGGGATCGTTTGGTTGACTTAACCAACATAGGTGAGATTTTTTTAATATTATCTGTTTTCCTATAACTGAAGGTCTCCCTTATATATTTTTGTTCCTCCTCCTATCTATTATAATGTAAGTACTTCCCTGACTCAGATTGACCCCTCTTGTTTTTCTGCTTGTTTCCCACATTTGTTTCCCATCATAAATTGTGATTTTTTGACTTATGATTTGAGTATATGGCATTGTCCGTTTAATGATTAAAAATGCGGTTTAAATCAAGTTCCGATACCTTTTATATCTACCTAGTGACTAACTGGCACATGCATCAACAATGCCATTTGCGATTCCTTATTAGCGAAAAATAAGGATTCGCTAATAAGGAATAGCAAAAGGCTATGCATGTAGAAATCGCTTACAAAATAGCGATTTCTAAACATTCCTTAATTGCGACTCGCAAATTGCGAGTCGCAATTAAGGAATACCTCCCCATTTATTTCTATGGGCCTAGAGGCCCATAGGAATGAATGGGAAGACTTTCTCAATTTGTGATTCTCAATTAGTGAATCGCAAATTGCTCATGCAATTTCAAGGGTGCCAGGGTGTCAAAAGGACACCCTGTTGCACCCCTGAAATCTGCATATGAGTACATCTTGCACACACACATGCCCCAAGGGCATGTGTGTGTGTAAAATGGAACTTTGAAAAATGCACTTTAGTGCATTTTTCAAAGTTTTTGCAAATTACCATGAAGTTCAACTTCATGGTAATTTGCTCCCCCTATTAGCGAAATCGCTAATATTTTTACTTTAATGCATTGCATTTAAGGAATCTCAATTTGAGATTCCTTAAGTGCAATCGCAATTTAAGTAATCACAATTTAGAGATTACTTAAATTGCGATTTTTGCATTTGGGATGATGCATCCCAAATGCAAAAATACCGTTCGCAAAGAGGCAGATTCCGAGAATCTGCCCGTTTGCGACCGGTTTTTTCTTTGATGCATGTGCCTGTATATTTCTACTATTTTTCTATTTCTTTCTTCTATATTTATTAGCTCTTTTTGAATTTAAAATTGACTAGATCGCATTCCTTTTAAAATAATATCCCTTATGTGTGTATTAATGTATTTTTTGTGTAGTATATTTGTGATGAGGGCTAGTATACAGGGTGTTGTTCTTAGTATTTGTGTTTAAATGAATGTCTTGACTATAGGTTGTCTTTTTTAGTTTACTGATTTATCACAAGGACTTGATTTTTTAATAAGATGTATATCTATTTTCATATGTCATGTGTATATATTTTTTGTCATTTGTATATATGTGTTTTGGATTTTTGTGTATTAATGTTGTATGTATCTATGTTGTGGATATTTATGTGCTGTCTAGTGTCAATTATTTCAGCCCTGATGAAGTTCCTTTGTAAGGAACGGAACGCTTTGGCTGATGTTTGACTGCATGTTTTACAAAGAAGAATAAAAGATATTTAAAGGACTCCATTTTAAGCTTGTGCACTTCTTTTGCCTGGTGCACCTTCCACTATCGAAAAAATTCTTGTCTGGATTCCAGTGGAGCTCAACTGCAGTGGGCTTCGGAAGTGAAATGCACAGGACTCGTATTTTTGTCCTAAAAGGATTGAGGTGCTGAACCAGTGGTCAGCTGTGGTGAGGAGTTTGTTGTATGGTATGTTGTGCTGCCACAGTCCCTTCTGCTTGCCCTTCATTGTTAGCTTGCTGCACCTGCCCTGTCCCCCAAATCCTGCCATCAGTTGCCTGGGTTCATTCCCCTGCCTCCTCCCTACTGTCCTGCATGGTCCATTGTTATGCCACTGCCCCTCCCACTGGCCTCCATGGGTAGCTTACAACTCCTGCCCTTGCCATGTGAGTCGGTGCCTCTGCCCATTACTTCTGCCCTGTGTGGTCTGTTTTGCTCCAATTTGCCCATCTACTTGTCCTCTGTGATTAACTTGCTGCCATTGCTCTTGGCCCTTCCCCAATTCCCACAGTTGTCAGAATCTTTACCCCTTACCCCACCCTCCTGCCTTCATGGTCCATTAAGCTGCCACTGCCCCTCCTGTTCCTCTCCATGATTAGCTCTCTGCTGCTGCCTCCGAACCCCCACCTTCCATTGTACGAGTTTGTGTCTCTGCCCCTCCTCCTGCCTTGTATGGTATTTCTGCTGCCACTGCCTCTCCTGCTTACTCTCTGTGATTAGCTTACTGACTTTTCTCCCTCTGCTCTACCTTATGTTGTCTGAGTCTGTGTTCCTGACCCCTCTCTCTTGCCCCTTTGTGGTCCGTTGTGCAGCCATTACCCCTCCTGTTTGCCTTCCATGGTTTGCTAGTTGCCCCTGCCCTCCACCCGCTGTGTTCCTTTGTCTGAGTCTGTGTCCATGCCCTCTCTGCCTACCCCGCATGGCTGATTGGGCTGCTGCTGCCCATTTCACTTGCCCTGCATGGTTGGCTTGCTGTCCCAGCCCCTCCCCCTACCCTTCATTGTGCTGTCTTTGCCCACTCACATTTGCCTTCATTTGACCATGTGCGTGCTTCTGCGCCTCCCTCCTGCTCTCCATTGCCAATTGAGCTGCTACTGCCTCTCATCTGCCCTGCATGGTGCATTGTGCTCCCACTGCCCCTTCCACCTGTACAGTATAGTCAGCTTACTGCCACTGTCCCTTTCTCCTCCCCTACCTTCCACTGTCCATGCCTTTATCTCCCCTCTCCTGCCCTGTATGACCCACAGTGTTGCCTCTCCCACCAGCGCTCCTTGGTCTGATTTGCTGCCACTGCCCCTTCTACCCATACTGCATCCTGCCTGAGTTTAGCCAATAGCCACTCCTTCCTGCCCTCCACTGTGCATGGTGTTACCACTTTCCTTCTACCTGCCATGCATGATATGTTTGCAGTTCCTGCACCTCCCCCACCTCCCATTCCCTCCTTTGTCTGTGTGCAGATGCCTGACACCTATTTCTGGCCCTACATGGTCCATTCTGCTGCACTGTCACTCCTGCTTACCTTGTGTAGTCATCTTGCTGCCCCTATCCTCTCTCTCTTCCCTCTGTTGTCAGAATCCATGACCCAACTGCTTCCCTCCTGCCCTTCATAGCCAGTTGTGCAGCCACTGCGTCTCCCTCCTGCCCTCAAAGATCGTCTGTACTACCACTCCCCCTCCCACATGCCCCATGTGTCCTGTTGTGCTGTCACTTCCCCTCCTTCCAGACCTACATGGGGAGGTTGTTGCCCCTGTAACTTCTCTGTGTTTTCCAAGTCCATGCTCCTACGTCTTCCTGTCATCCATGGTCCATTGTATTACAACTGTCCCTCTTGACTTCCCTGCATGGTCAGCTTGCTACCCTTCTCTCCCTACCCCTGCCCTCTGTTGTTTGCATGGTTGCCCCTGCCCCTTCCATTTTTCCCTCCATTGTCCATTGTGCTGCCACTACCCTCTAATCTGCCATGTGTGATCTATTGTGCTGCCACTTCCCAGCTGCCTGCCCTGTGTGGTCAATTTGCTGCCCCACCACCTACCTCTTGCACTCTGATGTTGAAATCTGTGCTCCTACCCCATTCCTCCCGCCTTCCATGGTTTGTGGTACTGCCACATCCTCTCATGTCTGTCTTGCATGGTTGGCTTGCAGCCCGTGCCCCCCTCTGTCCTGCCTTCTTTGTTTCGTTGTTCTAGCACTGCCCTAACCACCTACGCTGTGTGGTCTGTTGTGCTGCTACAGCTCCTTCCACCTGTCTAGAGTAGTCAGTCTGCTGCCCCTGCTCCCTCCCCTGGCCCACCGCTGTCCGAGTTTGGTCACCTGCTCCCTCCCTTCCATCCACAATGTTTTAGCGAATAATTAGCAACATACAACATTGTCCCAAGAGGTATCATTGAACGTCAACCTTAGAACATTTGTGTGATACTTAAGTTTTGTATTGTGAAGCACCTAAAGTTTGTAAGTGAGGATATGATCACAAGATAATTTGAGCAAATCTATCACTTTATACATATATACTTAAATGCAGCAAAAACAGGGTCAGTCAAGATCACAGGTGCTTATTGTAATGTGAACACACAATGCTCAAACAATTGTGTAGGTGACACAAAAAAGTGATCACAATAAACATGTATAAAACTAAGAAAAGACTTGAAGGTGTTGTGCTCAAAAGAAAGTGCAGATTCCATACTCTACAAAGGATCAAAGTAGTGCTCACTGGAAACCACTATACTGCACAATTATCAGGTAATCAAAATCCTTCTCAACCATGGGGCTTTCTGTGATCTTTTGACCCAAGCTCCATTAAAGGGTGTTGCAGGGATTCTGTACAAATATAGAACTACGCACAAGAAACCAGTGATGTACCAACAACCCACCTCAGTGCCCGGAACCCCAATCCGACTAGCTATCTCATTCGTTCTCCGTACTACAGGGAAGCTACGAATGATTAGACATCCTAGAACATGTAACTCAGACTCTCTCAGTAATCGCAGGAACAAGAACACTCTTTCGCTACCTCACTCATACTTGTCCACAACATATGTAATCAAAGACACAGTATAGTTTAAAATGTTTATTTTAACTAACGTACTCTATAATGCAGTAGACAAGCCAATACTTGCAGCAAAATGCATCAACTCAATATAGTGAGCATTGTTACAATTCCATAAAATATGAACAGGGATATCATTTTATAAAGCTAGTGGAAAAAAGGCCTAATGTGCCTTGCCACTCTCCCAGTGCTAGGAACTAGATTATAATAATTATAGAAGACCTCTGGGCATTGTCAGGGGGACCCCATACCTCCAGGTTCAGATGCAAAGATTTACATCTCCAGCCAAACACAGCTCTTCTCTTCAGAAAGATTTTCTCCAAGTGCCTAACATGCCTGCAATGCCATATTAAAAGCACTCGATTTTCAGTGTAGTACAGCTGTGGTAGCATTATGTCTAACATGCGTGGGACTGACCAAAGCAGATTAACAGAGCACATTGTTTTTGGACCTTGAACACGCTGTGCAGACGAAGACCAAAGAGCACAGCAAGAAACGTGAAAGGTAGACGGTTCCCATGTGAGCGAGCACAAGCAGAGGATTTGCGAAAACAAAGTCATGTAGAAACGTCAGCAAAAGCAGCAACATGGCAGCCAAGCTTATACTAACTTATGCTAACTTGGCAATGTACGCGGTGAATCCCATATCCTTACTACAAGGGTCATTATCAGGACAAAAGCAGGGTGTAACTGAGCACAATATGCATAGCTTTATAATGTAGATCATGAATATGTAGAATTCTTAGAATGTCCCATAAAGCGATCCCATAGACAGTACCACAAGGCACTATGAGATAGATTACTTAAGAATTGCATAAATCTCCTACGGTTGATGTTCATTGATACCTATTGGGGCAATAATATACGCTAACAGATCCTATAAGGTTTGGGGGTCACTCATGTGGTGTATGCCTAATGAACAACGAGAGAGCTAAAATTCTGTATTGATGACAAAAGTGTGGCCCAACTGAAGTTATCTCAATGGAATAGAAAATTTCAAATTTTAAAGTAATTTCCTTTAGGAACGAACAAAGTAACGGGGTTTTTTTATCACACAAATTATGATTAGTTGTCTAAAAAGCTAAAATGAGAACACTTTTCTAATTTTTCAAGTATAGCTTTTAAACTAGTTGCTATTTGTATGACTTTCATCAAATTGATCACTTGCTTCTCTGCTGCACGAATTTTATAAACATTTTGCAGACATCTATATTGGTACACGTTTGGGCAATAGTTGGGTTCGTTTTTCCCAGGCGGTCATCTGGGGAGACTTTTTTGTTTTCAAACTCCCTCATTTATTAATGTACTGCAGTGGCCTGTAAAAAAATGTAATGTAAAAAATTCTTATAGAGCGCAACTTACACCGGACGGTTTCTTGGCGCTAAGCACTTACTTGAGCAGAGGCAGAAAAAGAAAAAAAGAGGGCTTATGTATAGATAAAGTGAAAGAGATGGGTTTTGAGAAGGGATCTAAAGTGAGGGAGAGAAGGAGAAAGTCTAATATCCAACGGGAGTGAGTTCCAGAAGGAGGGAGCTAGAAAAGAGAATCTGAGGCCACCGTGTTTTTTGCGCCTAAACCTTGGCGTCTGGAGGAGCGCGTGATGAGAGGAGCGAAGGTGCCTAGAGGGAACATAGGGATGCAAGAGAGAAGAAATAAAAGAAGGACCAAAACCGGCCAGAGATTTATGAATCTCTAGCCTCTGTAGGAAATACTTTGAACTTTACAGGTTTGATTCCATCAAGATGATGTTCAGGTGTGCCACACCTTGGCCATAAATACAGAAGGATAGACCTCTAGTGGCTATTAGACCACTGAGGGAGGCTGCAGAGACACACCAGGGATGTAATTGTCTGGCTGCTGCTGGTGTTGAAAGTACACGTTTCAGTATGCATGCCAGAATTTACTGAAATGGATGAGGAAGATTTTTGATAACTATATTTAGCTTTCTACAACACTGACGATTTCTGTGACATACCATTCTCCATCATTTTGTTAATTTTTAAAGGAAATGTTTTAGGTTTTGCAGCTTTGGATGTTAGCACTCTAGTTTTTCTTTCAAATATGCTGGTAAACTTCAGTATCACGCAGGGGAATCAGCTGACCGATGCTGCTGCAGGTACTACATTTTTAGCTCAGTATGTCAATCTTTATTCTTACATGACTAAGGAAGATAGTGGGGATTTACAGAAAATATGCTCTCCTTAGTTACAGCTTTGGATCCATAATATCTGAAAAATTCCTGAGAGGAAACAGTATTGTCTCAGAATTGGTTTATCAAATCCCAGGAGAGGATCAGCATTTTACATGAGGTAGAATACACCACATCTCCTTACTTTAGTATGGTAGCACCAGCACATGATTATATTGTGACTAAAATCTGTTATCCCTATTTATATGTGTTCCTTTCTTTGAACCTCGAAACCTACAATGCTTTTATTTAATTGGGTCCATGTCCCAGAGTTCTGTCACATTTGCCACAACTTGTTGGCCATATTATGGCCAGCCAATCCAGGGAGAGGGGTCTCCTTTAGGACCACCCCACGTGCCCCTCAGGGTCAGGCTGTGCTCACTGTGCACCCTTACTTATTTTTCAATTCATTTTCAGGACATGGACCTTAATCTTAAGTCCTGTAATTACTGCCACAACAAATTGCTCATTTGTACAGGAATGTGTTGCAGTATCTGTGAGTGGTCTTGTGTGGTGCTATACTTAGTCTGAGGCTGGGCTACACTTTTTGTGTCACCTTTAGGAGAGCAGTAACTTTAGAAGTGAAGTCTGTGAATAGCAGTGGTCTTACTTTTTGGGTGGGTGTTTGTATTCACAAGCCCCTCTCTAATCTCCACCTTTGCCCTCCCTAAACCCCATGTGACCCCTCCCTGAACCCTCCTTACACATACCTAAACCCCTCCCATTTAGTAATAGATATTCCCCATTTTCATACCACTCCCCCAGAAACATCCACATTTACTACTAAGCAATATTCTTACATGGTCAGGGACTTCCCCATAGAAAATATAGGAAAGGTGGAGGTGGTGAATAGGTAGTACTACTGTAGCACTACTTTACATACTACAAAATTAAGTTTGTGAATTGGGCCTATAAACCTCACGGCCATGGCAATAGTGGTTTGGACATGCAATGATACTGAGTTCAATGCTGGTAACATTTGTTCCACCTATTTGTTAGCTCATCATCGCTCTGTCTTTTGTAACCTGTCTTTCTTCCGTTGAATTTTCCTCTCTTGCTCTGCCGCCTTCCTTCCTTATTTATCAGTTCTTTCTTCTTTCTACTATCTTCCTTTGTTTTATCCCTATGCTCATCATTCTTCCCTTTCTTACTTTCTTCCTCCTTTGTTTCTTTTCTTCCTATTATGTACCTTGGTTTCCTAGTGACACATAGCTTAGCCCAGTTTTGAAAAGAAAAAGTCAGTGGCCACATCAATGATGTAGGCAGTGCAGCAGTTTCCATCAACATGGACATGATATGAGTGCATCCTTGCATTGATTGCAGGGGGTTGATGGAAAAGTCTGGTGGTAGATTTCCATTATGACTTTGAGCCAGTGCCATAACAGAGAATATTGTTATGTATGTGTGTGGTATTTGTATTAAATGAACAGAGCCAAAAGGCCGTGGAATGCTGTACAGGGTCAGGCAAATGTATAGTTAACATGTAAATGGAGGATTCACATATGTTCAAGGTTCTTTAAAGGGCATGGCTTACATCTTTCCTGACTGGAGCACGTTATGACATTCCTGATGATTATGAAGATGTTCCAGATCCTCTGAGCCTGGATGGTCAGGGACAGCTTTCTTAAGTATTCATTGGTGCACTTCTTTGTCTACAGTCTGGCTGTGGATCTGCCAAGACCCACCAGATATGTTGAGCGTGACAGCCAGGTAGACTGGGGTGCTGGTTGTGATGGCATTTTCGATAATGCAGCTGATTTTGAAGATGATCAGGTTGGCATGGGGATACAGTGGAGTTACATCATGGTGAAAGTGAGCTGGTCATATTTCATCAGGACCTAGATGAGTAATGATACATTCTATAGGATATCATTAGGGGGGTGCCAGTGTGGATGGAGTCTGGGAGGCCAGAGAGCAGGGCATTACTACCATTCAGAAGCTAGAGAACAAGGGCATCAACAACATGCCTAGGAGCCATAGGAGCCCATGGTCACACCACACTGTTGTAATTACACATATGGGGCCTCATTACGATGTCGGGCGGACTCACGTCTGCCTGACACTGTTGCGGAATTGGGACCGACCGACCTCCAGTCGGCGAGCTCCGGATCGCACAAGCTCCCAACGGGTGAATCTGTTCATTCCTGCACCACGTGGCAGTCACCATAGGTGCCCCCTCTGCCCCCAACTGTAGGCCGCAGGGAGAAGGGAGACCTGCTAGGGTGCTCCAAAGTTACTTTCCAACAGGCTTTCCATGTCAGAAAGCCTGACATAGAAAGCCTGTTGGAAACCAACATTGTAATCCCGACGGTGGAAATGCTGTCCATAGGGATTACGGTAGTGCCTCTGACTGGTGGATCCAGCCGGTTTCACTTTCGACCACCTGCATTGTAATCCTGTGGTTGGAAGTGAAGCCTACGATGTGACTCAGGAAGCCTCCAACCTCTTTGTAACGATGCCCATGGCTGTTGATGACAACTGTGGCAAAAGCAGAAATTGAGGAGCTGGTGATGGAGCAGGGTTTTCAATATAAACCCAAATATCTGAATGTCATTATTAAAAATACTACTGATTAATTAGTAATTACTAAAGATTTGTCGAGTCTTGATTAATCAACCTATTAAGAGAAGAATTACACGTGGGAATGCTATTGCATGGCTAAAATAATAAGTGGACTAAGTTGGTGAGCATATTGACAAAATAAATGTTGCTTATGTGATGTTATTATGTTTTGCGCTTATAATTAATATGCATTAATGGCTTTTGATGTCGCAAATGGCTAGATAAATACATACACATAAAGGGTATTAGCAGGGGAATAACACTGTATAATCATTTCCATGAAGTAAATATGTTTTGTGTCTCTTTCTACTTAAGTTGACCATTGTGGCCTGCTGAAAGATGGCCACCATCCACAGCCTGCATTCGAGTAGATGTAATAATGAAAAGAGGCTTTGCGCTGACTGCGACCCTGGCCTCAACTTGAACCGAAAAGGCTTGAATATGACGACAAATCCAGGAGCGATGCCAAGTGCCCCTGAAAGTGAAGAATGTTGCAAATTCTGTAAACTGACCTGAATGAACTTATATGATTTCATAAATAAGATACATTTTATCCGGAGAAGACATCCCTGAAAGTAACGAATTAGCTATGGACTTATATTTCTATTCAGAATTTAAAGTTATCAATACATGTGAAAATTTCCTAATGTATCAAGACGACATCTTTTCCTGCCAAACGGATGTTTTAGAACTATGTTTGTTATATTTAGAATGTAAAATTTGATATAAATATTAGTAGACTAGAGAGGTCTAGTGCCACTTCTTCCCGAACCAATGATCAGAGGTCCCGACGCTGACGGAGAGGACGGTGACTCTACATGACGGCTAGAAAACTTTAATTCTTTGCTGAGGACCAGTTCTGACTTAGAAAACGACTTTTAGCCAGAATAGGTAAATATGAAGAAAATGATCTTGCATTTATTTGGCTTTTCTTACAAATTAATTTAGATAAACTATATTCTGTTTGAATTACTGTGTCGGGTGGTTATTTCCTTATTATGATTATTGAATATTCAGAATGTTTTTCACCAGATCTATAGCAACTAGTTGATGCCATTGACCTCAAGGTATATGCAGATTGGTTAGTTATATGGAAAGTGTTTCCCCTATACAAGGCACGGATAAAGTGGTTAGGTTTGAATGTTGGTGTAATGGGCCCCACCAGCGTGTGATGTGTGTGTGTGCGTGTGACTGTGAAATCACTCCGTCCGTGGAAGTAGAGGGGATTTGGAAGCATCCGATCTGCACCAGTTTCTTGGTAGCAGAATGATGGCTAACTATTGTCTTGATCTGGTGAATTTTGCGTGTATATAAGCTTATTGATTATTGATTGATATTGATATATGTACTAACACTATATGTTGAAGTCGTATTGAGTTTTATGTAGTGTGTACGGCTTCTGGGATGTAGGAAGTCGGTGACAGTTCCGTAGTAGGGCAGAGGGAAGCGCTGCTCTCGGAAGAGGCGGAATTGTTGGCCCTGTATGCAGACAGGGGAAAACGTGTGACAATAGAAGTTGCGCGTCGCATTGTCTGGGTTCGATTCGGTGGCATCGCCCTGTGCTACCATTAGAAACGTATTTTCTGTGTGCAAGAAGTGTGTATGATGGCGAAAGGTTATCTGTGAAGTTCTGGTCTTAGGTATCAGGGATCCTTATGGTATTCCAATAACGCTTATCACTAGGAAGGTAATGGGTATTCTCTGAGCTTGATAGAAGGACAGAGCAGAGGTAAGCGCTGCTTTGTTAACGTGTGATATAATTCTGTAGTAGGACAGACTGTTCGCTGTTCTTGGGAAAGACAGGATTCTGTGTGAATGTGCTACATTTTCTGGTGTGAAAGTGCGTGAATGAGAAGGCATTCTGGTTAATTGTGAAACTCTTAGGAGCATTCTGGAGAAGACAGTTAATTGGTGCTTGTAAGAAGGGTAGAGTAGAGGGATGTGCTACTTTATCAACGGAAGTAATGATTCCGTAGTGGGGCAGAGGTAAGCGCTGCTCCCGGGAAAGGCGGGATTCTCGTGGGAAAGGTCTTTTGCTATTCTGTGGTTAGCGAAGCAGACAATGGAGATGTTTGTATGTTGTAACTAACAGACTCGTAGAAATTGAAACAAAGTCTACCGAGTAGTTTTGTAAAGGAGGGGTAGACGAGAGACAGGAGACAGGAGCAGGAGCTGCTGCAGTGACTGCTGACGTCAGGAAGACCGCGCTGTGATTGGACAGTGGGTTAGAACGGTGGAAGCACGGAGATTGGTGTGCTAGTGTACGCCGCGCAAGGATTGGGAGACATACAGGGTGACGTAGGCGCTCCAGGATTGGTGCGTTAGTGTGAGTCGCGCTGGGATTTGTGGACTGAGTCAGTGACGTAAACGCTCCGGATTGATGCGTTAGTGTGAGTCGCGCTGCAATTGGACAGGAGATCGTACAGTTGTAGAAAGGACTAGAGGGTTGCGGAAAACAAGAAAATGTATTACCACGCTGGAGAAAGGAAAAAGAAATCCTTGTTTAAAAAGTTAAGACCTAGTTTGACAAGGATAAGGATATTGTGACTAGGGAAGGAGAGTTACTTCCTCCGACAAGAACCCCCGCATCCTTCATGGTTGCAAAACATGGGTATCATACCTGTATTTGGTTAGACAACTGGGTAAAGTACACTAGAGAGGATGGAGTTTTAGCTTTCCCGGAACATGGCTCATTTAATCTGGCCATATTAAGGAACTTACGGGAAAGGATGATGAATCTAGAGACTCGGCCTAGGCCGACGCAGTTCGAGGCATTAACTGAATGGGAAGATGAAACACATGAGCGAGAAAAGCAGAGGAGTGGAGGAAACTACCGATATATGTTCGGTAGAAAGTATGATCGTGAAACTCATCATGATCGGATGAGAAGATGGCGTGATGCCAGTATGACTGTGGGATTATATCCTGTCATAACTACTGGAGAAATAGAAGGGAAAAAGTGCACAGAGAAAGCACATAATGTAGAGACAAGGAGGTATGGGGCGAATGAGTCTGAAGATGATGTCTTAGAGGACATGTTTTACAAAAGACCACCCCCATATAGACGAGAACCAGAAGTAAGAACACCAGTTACCTCAATGAGAGACACCCTGCGGGTTATAAAGACGGAAGTCATGACCCCTGAGTTGAAAAGCAGTAGTTCTCTTGTGGAGAGAGAGAGAGAAAGAGAGAAAGAAAGAGAGAGAGAGATAGAAAGGGAAAATGAGATTGAGGATGAAAAGACAAGAGAACTAGCAAAAACCACACTTGAATTGACAGAGAAAATCAGAGAACTGACTAAAAATCTGGAAGCAGTTACGGTGCCAGTAACCATAGGTCCGGTTATGCCTATTTTTGACAAGCAGAGGATGGGGGAAAGTGGTAAAACAGTACCATATGTAGGTAACAGATTGGTTGTTCCTCCAGAGCAGACAGAAATGAGATCGGGAGAAAGTCAGTGGAGATCAGGAGAAAATCAGTGGAGACATACCATATGTGGTGGAGAGTTGAATGAGCAGACTAACTCAAGCTTGGACTTCGGTTGTATGGAAGGGAGCAGAATGACTGGAGGATCAATCTTAGAACCACAAAGAGTTTCAGAACCAGTGGGTGCAGGAAAATCTACGGGGATAACTGCTGAAGACTTGAATGATTGGCTGAAAGCTTTGCAGAGGAAAGAAAAGGATTCCCAGGCAATTGATGTAGCTAGACTACGTATAGAATTGGTGGAGCTAATAGCGGGAACAATTCCTACAGAAATACTGAAAGACCATCAGGATGGGGAGTTGTTATTTATGTGCAAGAGTATCACATTGAGAGCAAGGAACACACATGACAGGTTGAAAGGAATAGCCAGTGAAATGGGAATTGACACTGACAAGGTAAAAGCTTTACAAAGGCCTTACCGAGTGGATTTTACAGATAAGGACATCGAGAACCTGAATAATGTAGGCCGAACAGGGCAGATTAAGGAAATGATTGCCTTGCTGCGAAAATGGGGAGATGTGGAGAAATGGAAGGATAGATGGTATAAAAAACGAGAAGATGCAGTAGATAGAACTTACTCAACATTCCCTTTGAAAGAAAAAGAGAAACCAGTGGCAGCCTATCCCATGAGTAAGATTCCAGGAGGAGGGTATGTACATGTACCATGGACCAGACAGGATATTTTATAATTTACAACTGATTTCCCTCGACTGAGAGAGAAGCCCTTCGAGTGGTACAGACAGGTTGACAGATTTGTGAAATTGTCAAAAGTGCTGTGGATTGACCTGAACAGTCTGTTTGATATAATTGTACCAGCAGACTTGTGGGCAGAGTGCAAGATAGTCGTAGATTGGCCCACTAAAGAATACCCAAGAGATCCCAAGACAGGAGCTCCAGACCCAGAGGTAATGAAAAAGTATGAGCAGGTTATGGTTTTCCTGAAAAATAAGGTACCCCCCAAAGAAACAGACTGGGTTAAGATAGATCGAACACATCAAGAAGTGAAAGAATCAGTCCATGCTTACTATTAGAGACTAATACTGGCTTTCAAACAGTTCAGTGGAGATGAACATCTGGGTGACAAAGACCTGAGCCACTTTGTATATAGATTTGTGTATGGCTTGCGACCTGAAATCAGTGAAATGATAAGGGAGCACACCGTAGACTGGCAGAGTAAAAAGATTGATGAGATCCTGAGACATGCAAAATACTTCAGTGACGAGATTGAGGCAAAGCAGAGAAAGCTGAAAGAAAAAGTGATGTGGGCACAGGTGAAAGTTGCAGAAAGACAGGAAGCACAGTTGGTTGAACAAGTAAATAATCCAGGAAATAAACCCAGATTTGGTTTAGGAAAAGGGAAAGGCAACATTGACAAAGCAAAGAAAAGGTTTCCTTGCCACAACTGTGGAAAATTAGGGCACTGGAAATCCGAGTGTAAGAATCCACCGTCCACTGACGATGACAATCCATCATTGAATTCACAGGTGCAGAACGAGGGGTGTGGTCAGCATCAGCAACAGCAGAAGGCTGTTAAGCAGCAGAATCAGGTGCCAAAACCACCCTTGCCACAAAGCAGAGGATCCCAGAAGTACAGCCAGGATTCGGGGTTCTACAATGAAGAACAGGTAAACAAACCAAAACGCGCAAGCGCTGTGTCACAGTATTGGTTAAGAAATGAGGGAAGTGACTCTGAGGGAGACTTCTGAAGGTGCCGAAGAGAGGAGGAAGAGTGCGTACTTTGCGCAACTCTAGAAATAGACCAGGCAGGACCTTTTGTTGATGGGAAAATCAATGGTGAAAGTGTTACTTTCTTAGTTGACACAGGAGCCACGAGATCAACTGTCAGGTCAGCTGATATAAAGAATCTTCCTCTCTCGGATGAAGCAATCCAAGTAGTTGGGGTATCCAACTCACAGATAAAGACTCATCTTACTGAACCAGTAAGGGTTAGAATAGGGAAATTCACAGACATGCACCGGTTCGTGGTGTGTGACACCAGTCCTGTGAACTTGTTAGGCAGGGATTTGCTGTGCAAGATGAATTGCACTATCTTTTGTACACCAGATGGAATAGCCTTTGAGACACCAGATGAGGATGTCCTTTACAGAATGACCCTAGATAACAGGGAAAGTGAGGCTATTGGAACTTATGCAGTGTTCAATCCGGATGGATTGCCCCCAGAATTAAAACAGACAGTAAAAGCAGCAGTTTGGGATTTTACTGGAGAAGATGTGGGCCTGATGAGAAATGTAGATCCAGTAAAAATTACTGTAAAGGATGGAATACCTTACCCAAACATCCCGCAATACAGATTGACACCTGAAATAATTGAAGGAATAACCCCTATAATTGAGAAAATGATCCAGCAAGGGGTGTTGAGAGAAATATTGAGCAGTTCATGTAATTCACCTATAATGGGACTGAAGAAACCCAATGGGAAGTTCAGAATAGTACAGGATTTGAGAAAAATTAACAAGATTGTTGTGCCATGCTGTCCCATTGTGCCAAATCCATCAGTAATTTTGTATCAGATTCCCCTTGATGCAGAATGGTACACAGTAATTGATTTGTGCCATGCTTTCTTTTCAATCCAGTTGCATTATGACAGCCAGCCTATTTTTGCATTTAGGTTTGGACAGCGAATTTTGGCATGGTGCCGAATTCCACAAGGGTATACAGAGAGCCCCTCGATATTTAATCAATTGTTGAAGAAATCTCTGGAGAGTTTAACAATGCCTGAAAATTCAGTTTTGGTCCAGTATATTGATGACCTGCTTGTGGCATCAAAAACACGGGAAGCTTGTGAGACAGACACCATTGCTTTGTTGAATCATTTGGCAGATGGAGGATTAAAAGTATCTCCAGCTAAATTGCAATTCTGCCAGAAAGAAGTCCAGTATCTGGGACATAATATTGAGAAAGGCTTGAGGAAAGTGACCATTGACAGGATCAAAATCATCAGAGGAATGAGAGCCCCAATGACACAAAGAGAAGTAAGAATGTTTCTGGGAATGGTTGGTTATTGTCGTCAGTGGATAAGTAACTTCTCCTTAATTGCCAAGCCACTGATTAAATTGACTAAAAGTGAGGTGAAAGACCCATTGGAATTAAACCCAGAAGAAATGGCAGCATTCAAAGAATTAAAGAACAGGCTATGGGAAGCTCCTGCCCTAGGAATGCCAGGTTACGAAAAAGAATTTGAGCTGTACTGTAGTGAGAGGAATGGATGTGCACTTTCAGTGTTAATCCAGAAACATGGACGTCTGAGAAGGCCAATTGCGTACTTCTCATCAACACTTGACCCAGTAGCAGTGGGTTTACCAGGTTGCCTGAAAGCAGTAGCTGCTACATGCAGAAGTCTGGAACAAAGTGAAGGCATTATACTGGGATATCCTGTACGGGTATTCGTGCCTCATGATGTGGCAATCCTTTTAACAAGGAGCCGGAAACAGTTCATGTCTCATAGTCGGCTGACTAAATATGATAAAGTCATTCTTGGTGCAACAAATGTGAGTCTTGAGAGATGCGTGAATGTGAATCCAGCAACATTGTTGCCAGATGCTGAAAGTGTGGGAGTGAGAGATGATGTTGATCATGATTGCCTGGATGTGCTTGACTACTGTACAAAGCCAAGACCAGACATAAGAGATCTACCACTGCCTGAGAGTGATCATATGTTGTTTGTGGATGGATCTTGTTTAAGAACTGATGAAGGAATGCTGAGTGCTGCATATGCTGTGTGTACAGTTTCAGGGGTTGTGGAAGCATCACCCTTGAAAGGAGTTAAATCCGCTCAAGTGGCAGAATTGGTGGCACTGACAAAAGCCTGCAAGATTGGAAGGAATGTAAGAGTGACTGTAATGACTGACAGCCAGTATGGCTTTGGAGTTGTCCATGATTTTGGCCAGCTATGGCTACAAAGAGGTTTCCTGACCTCAAGTGGAACTCCCATAAAGAATGCTGAAGTGGTTGGAAAATTGCTTGAGGCGATACAGCTGCCTAAAGAACTAGCAGTTGTAAAATGTGCTGCTCATAGTCAAGGTGATGATTTTGTCACCCTTGGGAATAAATTCGACAATGACATAGCACAGTATTGTGCAAGGAATAATCACTCCATCAACCGGAGTAGAGAAAAAGAAATGTCTTCTTGTTCCTTAACCCCTTCAGTGCCCGCCCCTTTCCCCGCCCTGTGCCGGCCGTTGAATTAGCGGGCGGGGTTTGTGACGAGCTGGACTCGTCATGGGCACAGCGCCACCGCGGCCCATGACGAGTCCAGCTCGTCACGGGCATTGAAGAGGTTAATGTTTACTAATGTGGTGGGAACATGGGAGGAAGTGAAACAATTGCAGGATGAGGCAGGAGATGAGGAAATGAAAGATTGGGTGAAAGCAGGTTGTGCACCAAGGGAAAAGGACCACGTGTGGGTCTACAGAGATGGAAGACCAGTCATGCCAAATAGCATGCTGTCAACAATGGCAAGGATGTATCATGGCCAAGGACACCTGGGGAGGGATGCTATGATAAGGGCCTTTAAGCAGACCTGGTACAATGCAAAATTCAGACTGATAGCAGAGAGTCTCTGTCAGAGATGTCTGATATGTCAGCAATTCAATCCTGGAAAGAAAACAGTGGTGAGCCTAGGTACAATAGGCAGAGAGGGAGGACCCTTCACCAGAATGCAGGTAGACTTCATTGAAATGCCCCAAGTCAATAGACTAAGGTATGTCCTGGTGGTAGTCTGTTTGTTCTCCAGGTGGGTGGCGGCATTTCCAACCAGAAGAAATGATGGGATAACAGTGGCCAAGCTATTGTTAAGAGAATTCATCCCAAGGTACGGGTTCCCAGTGACCATTGAATCAGACAGAGGAGGACTCTTTTATAATGAAATCATGAGTTTAATCTGTGAAGCATTGAGTGTACAGCAAAAGTTACAATGTGTTTACCGACCAGAGGCTTCTGGTGTGGTTGAACAAATGAATGGTACCATTAAAAACAGAATTGGCAAAATGTGCCTAGCCACAGGAATGAAATGGCCTGATGTCTTGCCTCTAGTCCTGATGACAATTAGGTCTACTCCAGACAGAACCACAGGTTTGAGTCCACATGAAATCATCATGGGACGTGCAATGAGACATGCATTTGTGCAGGTCAACAAGCTGATGACTATAACTGATGACATGATTTTGGATTACTGTAAAGGCCTGGCTGACGCAGTCCATTCTGTGTTTCACCAGGTTGGAGAAGACGCCACCACCCTTGAAAAGAAACCAGCCCATGATCTGAGCCCAGGGGACTGGGTAAGAATAAAAGTCCACAGAAGAAGAAACTGCCTGGTTCCAAGGTGGGGAAGACCAAGGCAAGTTGTTCTGACCACAACGACTGCTGTGAAGTGTGCTGGAGTGAAAAATTGGATACATGCAAGTCACACTCTGAGAGTTCCAAATCCAAGAGATGGTACTGGAAAGGAATTCTTTGAAGAATCGGATTCCAGTGATGATGCAGACAGTGAGGCAGTAAGAAGAAAAAAGAATCCTGAAAGGGGGGAAAGTGAGTCAAGAGAAACTTTTGTCCCGCCAGAAGAAGTTCTGAGAGGAACAATGCAAACTTCAGAGACGAGTCCAGATTCTGAAGAAGTGCCTGAAGTCTCAACTAACAGTGATGAATACAAAAAGAAAGAAAGAAAAGAACATTTCCACAGAGGTAATACCTGGACCAAAGAGGAAATTGGAGAAGTTCCACCTGAGATAATTCTTGAAGAAAAAGGGACAGAAAAATACAGAGAGGGACAGATTGCGGAAGAACCCCGAGGAGGTGTAGGCAACATCAACAGCAAGCTAGGTGAAGGGACAAGTAGACAGCAAGAAGATTGCGTGTCGGAGACCCGAAGAGGGACAGAAATAGGGAGATCTCAATCGGTGAGAAAAGAGACTGTTGGAGAAGGGAAAATTGTTGATGAACAAGAGGTAACTGAAACAGAATCTGATGAAAGTGAGACTGAGATACCTGAAGGTCGAGTTCTAAGAAAGAGAACTTGGATTGGAGAAAGAAACAGTAAAGAGGGAAAACAGAAAAGAAATGCTAAAGGAGATCTTTGGCCCAATAAGATAAAGAGACTGAGATATCGACTGACACGAGTTAACTCTTCGAAAGCTGAACAGGTGAACGAAGCGTCAAGTCAAAACCAAACGAAAGAAGAAGAAGCAAAGAAATCTGAAGAAACTAAAAGAATCAGAAAACCAAACCAGAAGTATAAGTCACCCGAATGGACGTATGTGGCACTGCCTGAAGAAGGAGAAGAGGCAGATAGTCAAGGAAATCCAGAGGAGACTTTACTGAAAGTGGTTGAAGGAGAAGAAGAAGCTGTTGGAATCCTGAGAGTTATCTTGTCCGACATTGGAGAAGAAACGGATGTTCAGGACCTGATACAGTTTGATGATGATGAAGACACAGTAAAGAATGATGAAAATCCAAATTGAGTAAATCCAAAAGAATCACTTGAAAGAGAAATTGAAGAAATATACTAAGAACTAATAGATTGTATTAATCTGGTGGGTACTTGCTGCCCTAAAAGTTCAGTAGTGGAGTAGAAGAGGCTAAGTCAAAAGACACGGTCAAAGTAACAAGAGGGCTAACACTGAGAATAATCAAAGTAGATGTACCTTCTTGAAAAGATGGTGCAAGATGTGCTGCTGCTGTACAGGATTATTAATGCTGCTTTGGAGCGTGCTTGCTCTACTAATTTTTTTTAGAGTTACAATAGACACTTTAGAAGGACATACTGGGAACATGACTAACATAGGGAAGAGTTCACAGAAGATAGTTCCAACTAGAATGAGCAATATACACGTACATAAGGATAGGTCTATTAATGATTTTTCTAGCAATGTTTTTTCAAAATTGTTGTACGAATATGTGAAGACAATGGATGTAAGGGATTGCTACGTCTGTATGCAATTACCTGCTTCTGTTTCGGAAGGAGTGACTTATCATCACCTTCCGGCTACGTATGGAATTTCATGTAGTGTGTTAATTAGTATATTTTATCTATTAGGGAAATTAGATTATAACATGTCAAATGTAGATAATATTCCTGCTAAAGAAGCTAACATTTTAGGTGAGATTTGTATTGAAACTAGAGAATTAACATTAGAATATGTTTTTAGAAACAATTTAACCTGCAGTTTGAAGGAGGAAGAGAAAACATTCCTAGACATGGTTGAGAGAAGAAGGTTGAACATGCATAAGAAAGCTGAAGGACATAAGATGAGTGAAACAATGTGGGATATTGAGAAAGAAAAAGAATTGAAAAATGGGGCCAGTCCAACTTTGGCTCTAGATGCATCACAGAAAGGCAAATTATGCATTACCAGGAAGAAATCCCAGTATGATTATTATTTCATAGGGACTAGTGAGTGCCATGATACATACTTTATTGCAACCGGATGGGGATTTAGAGGTGGAGAAGATCCAGTTTTTCCGGGAGTGTATTATATTTGTGGGAATAAGGCTTATTACAGGTTGCCTGACCATTGGTATGGCACATGTTATGTTGGCCTGGTCTTTCCAAAGATTTTTCACATGGATAGAGTAGAAAATGCTGAACAAACTAATCCGTTAACACGCTATAGAAGAGAAACATGGACAGAAATTGTAGGAGATATTTTTGGAGCTTTAATACCAGCAGTGGGAATTTCTTTGAATGCATTTGGCATTCGGAAGCTGTCAACAGTGGTGGATCGCTTGTCAACAAGCACCGCTGGAGGCTTTCTTTTGGTAAATACTGAAATGGTTGCTTTACGTGCTATGGCGATGCAAAATCGACTTGCCCTTGACATTCTATTGGCAAAAGAGGGTGGAGTCTGTGGAATGCTGAAAGTTCAACATTGTTGCACTTACATTCCAGATGAAAGCAAAGATCTAAAGGTCTATATAAAAAATATTACTGATTTGCATGAAGAATTAGTACCACTGGATGCTGAAAGTATCTGGACTAAAATGGCTAATAAAATGATTGCTATTAAGAATTTTATTGCTAAAATAGGTAGTACCATATTTGGTAAGATATTATTTCCATTAACGTGTGTAATTGTAGCATTATTAATTCTTAGATTAGGATGTCTGTGTTGTAGATACAGAAGAAATAAAAAGAAAATAACACGAGAAAATGTTAAAAAGAGACAAAAGAAATCAGAAATAGATCTACAAGAAATAGAATTAGAAGAACTTAGGGAAAGCATGTATATAGAAACTAAGAAAGAAGATGAGATGGAAACAAGGGTTTGAAAAATGAACAAGAAGACATTTCGAATTTCTTCAAAGAGGGGAATTAAATTGATTTTTGGGTTTTTGATTTTTGTGGGGATATTGACAAAATAAATGTTGCTTATGTGATGTTATTATGTTTTGCGCTTATAATTAATATGCATTAATTTTGATGTCGCAAATGGCTAGATAAATACATACACAAAAAGGGTATTAGCAGGGGAATAACACTGTATAATCATTTCTATGAAGTAAATATGTTTTGTGTCTCTTTCTACTTAAGTTGACCATTGTGGCCTGCTGAAAGATGGCCACCATCCGCAGCCTGCATTCGAGTAGATGTAATAATGAAAAGAGGCTTTGCGCTGACTGCGCCCCTGGCCTCAACTTGAACCGAAAAGCCATGAATATGACGACAAATCCAGGAGCGATGCCAAGTGCCCCTGAAAGTGAAGAATGTTGCAAATTCTGTAAACTGACCTGAATGAACTTATATGATTTCATAAATAAGATACATTTTATCCGGAGAAGACATCCCTGAAAGTAACGAATTAGCTATGGACTTATATTTCTATTCAGAATTTAAAGTTATCAATACATGTGAAAATTTCCTAATGTATCAAGACGACATCTTTTCCTGCCAAACGGATGTTTTAGAACTATGTTTGTTATATTTAGAATGTAAAATTTGATATAAATATTAGTAGACTAGAGAGGTCTAGTGCCACTTCTTCCCGAACCAATGATCAGAGGTCCCGACGCTGACGGAGAGGACGGTGACTCTACATGACGGCTAGAAAACTTTAATTCTTTGCTGAGGACCAGTTCTGACTTAGAAAACGACTTTTAGCCAGAATAGGTAAATATGAAGAAAATGATCTTGCATTTATTTGGCTTTTCTTACAAATTAATTTAGATAAACTATATTCTGTTTGAATTACTGTGTCAGGTGGTTATTTCCTTGTTATGATTATTGAATATTCAGAATGTTTTTCACCAGATCTATAGCAACTAGTTGATGCCATTGACCTCAAGGTATATGCAGATTGGTTAGTTATATGGAAAGTGTTTCCCCTATACAAGGCATGGATAAAGTGGTTAGGTTTGAATGTTGGTGTAATGGGCCCCACCAGCGTGTGATGTGTGTGTGTGCGTGTGACTGTGAAATCACTCCGTCCGTGGAAGTAGAGGGGACTCGGAAGCTCCGATCTGCACCACTGGTAGCCAATTTTGCTGACAGAAAAGTTAGTGGTGACAGCAAGTGTGGCAAATTATGTGGAGTTGCTAAACGTTTGGAGAAAAGGGTCAACGAGCAGTTCACACACTTCCTAGAGTCCAACCTCCTTCTGCAGAGCTCCCAATTGGAATTTCATGCGGGTTACAGTATCGAGTCTGCCCTACTCAAGGTATTGAAATTCATTAAGGAAATGCTCAATCAGAGCTCTCCATTAATGGTCATATTCTTGGATATGTCCTTGGATTTCGATACAGTTTCCCATGTCATCCTACTTGATAGAACCAAGAGAATTGGTATCAGGAACAAGGCTCTGCTTTGGCTTAAATCTTTCCTGACTGATCACTGTCAAGCAGTCATTCTTCCATCTTTCTCCTTATTCTCTAAAACACTGGATTGCGGCATGCCCCATGGTTCTGCATTCAGCATCACCCTTTTTAATATCTACCTCGACCCACTGGCAATACTTATGGAGACTTTGGGTGGTTCTGGTGGTCTCCTATGCTGACGACACCCAGCTCCTCTTGGCCTTCCATGAAAACACACCGTCAACCCTGAGTTTCTTCAAGCTCTGCTTGAAGGCAGTGTGGGAATGAATGGAGGGAAGCTGCCTCAAACTGAACCAAAAAAAAACTGATATCTTCTACTTTGGCACCAAGCCCTTTCTAGAGGCTAGCTTATGGTGGCCACCTGAACTGGGTGCTGATCAAACCCCAGCACTGATGGCTAGGAACCTTGGGGTACATTTTGATTTTAATCTCAATTTTATGCCCAAATCAAGTCCCTATCCACTACTTGGTTTGTTACCCTTAGATCTCTCATAAGGATGCTCCACCTTATTCCTGAGGACTTACAGAAAATGATTGTCCATGCCCTGGTTACGGCTAAACTGTATTACGTCAATAGCTTATATATGAGTCTTCCGGCTTTCAAAACCCAACAGCTCCAAATAATCCAGGACTACGACGAACGCCTTATCGTGCTCACCAGTTTTTCATCACCTTTGGCATCTTCACTGGCTCCCTGTCATCAAAAAGATCTAATTTAAGGCACACACCTTTGTCTTCTGGGAACCTCTTCACAAATAAAGGTCCTCTTTATCTGAGTAGAAGATTCATTCCAACTTTCAATTCAGAGCTCTGAGATCTAACAATCTCAAACTGCTCCAAGTTCCCCGCATATATAAATCCAGAAGAGGCGGGCGATCCTTCACCTACCTGGCCTCCAAATTGTGGAATGCACTGCCACTCAGCTTGCATTGTAGCCCCTTTAAACACATTTTCTGAAGCAGCTCTGCAGTGAATTGAATTAAAGTGTAGTTACATCCTTTGTCTCCTTATATTGTACATGGCCCCTTTAATCCAACGTGTTATGTTATGTTATGTTAGCCGGATTTGTATAGCGCACAGCTGCCCCAGCAAAGGGGCGTCCCGGCGCTCCTTGAACAAGAAACCGGCACACAAACAACCCAGTGAACAGTGCTAGGCATCCAGGGAAAAAAGGAAGGTCTTGACGGCCTTCCTAAAAATCAAAAGTTCATCGATGGCGCGGATATGGGCAGGAAGTGAGTTCCAAAGCTTGGCAGCGAGCACACTAAAAGAGCGGCCCCCGGCCCTAACCCTTTTAAAGCGAGGAACTGTAACCAGATGAAGCCCTGAAGATCTTAGAGGCCGCGATGGTACATACGGTGAAATAAGATGTTCCAAGATCTGAGGGGAAGAGTGCTTCAGGATTTTAAACGAAAGGCAGAGAGACTTAAACTTGATCCTCTGAGAGACAGGGAGCCAGTGAAGTCCATAGATAGATTTTTTTGGCCAAACAGAATTTCGGCAGGCCAACCAGGACCTCGGCGGCAGCGTTTTGAACGCGTTGGAGTCTACAAAGTTCGGCCTGATTGGCTCCAAGCAGAAGGGAATTCGCACAGTCCAACCGAGACAGAATAGTAGCTTGTACAATAAGCTGTCTGGTTGGGGCATCGACAAATTTAAAAATAGGTCTAAGCCTGTGAAGCATCCCGAAGCTTATGGCAGCGATTTTCTTAGTATGAGAGACAAAACTAAGTTTGGAGTCTAGCCAGATGCCTAGGTTTTTTACCTCGGTAGCAGGAAGAGGGGTAGGGCCGAGCTCAGATGGCCACCAAAGGTCTCACCACAAATGGCTCTGGTTGCTAACAATAAGCACCTCAGTTTTTTTTGCATTCAGTTGCAAACAATTGTCTGTCATCCAACAGGCCACTGACCTGATACCCTCACGAAACTTGGTGGCCTCTAGGTCTAGGTGTCACTTGGTCGCATGCCACCTGCATGCAACATGTTTTTCTTTCAATGCTGTTCCATGTTCTATTGTTTGAAAGCTGCATTGTTTCACTGTTGGGCTCAGTTGCATGCTGGGCTTGTATGGTGAGGATTTCATCTTACCGTGCTGCTAATAAACTTCACTTTCATCTTTAAATTGGACCTGGATTAATTGTAATAAGTGTGTTAATGTGGACAGCACTAATGAGATACATAATGGTGACAGTCCAGACAGTGCTGTTAATGTCAACTACACAAACAACACTGATAAAGAAGACAGTGAGGACCATAAATCTACATTCTGTATTCCTAATTGTGTTGCAAGAAGTTCAAGTAATGCATTCCTGTCCAAGCGGGAAAATATTTGACTGTACTGATGCCAGAGTGGAGAAAAAATTCTGTTGAATTTACGTGTATAAAAAATTTCACATTCTTGTTAAACACGTGATTTTAACACAAATAAGATATGTCTAACCACTCTTGCATCCCTTCTCAACTGGAACAACGAAATGGTACCTGTGTGAAACCATATATTTAAAAATAGGTTAAAAATTGTGAAGTGAGTGTCACTTCTCCTCTCTAAGAAAACACAAAAGCTTAAACAGAATGAAACTACTTCCTAGTAACCACAGCAATTACACTAAATTAGTATCACTAAATAACATGAACCAAATTACATTGCAGCTTGACCAAAATGTACAGAGAGCTTTTCGTCATGAGTATTGAATTAATAATCCAGTGGCAGTGCTCGAGCCTTTTGGAGCTCTAGCACCCTACTGCTTAAACCAATAAAAAATTTAAAAATGAAAGCTTATAATCGGACCTTCTCTGCTATTGCCCCAAGAATCTGGAACACCCTGCCTATGGAAACCAGATTGAATACTTCAACAGAGTGCTTCAAAAAGGAAGTGAAAGGTTTACTGATGAATACTTTACTGAATTAGACTTTAGCCACTGTCTTGGCAACCTGGCTCTGTTAGGACCTCCTAGCCCAATGGGCTTCGTTACATCCTTTATCATTCCTGGTCATTTTGTTGTATTCAACAGGCATGTTCCTTTGCTTACCTATGCTAATTTGTATTTATGTTATACTAATCCCCTCCATTAGATCAGAGGTGCTTGCCTGTATATGTTATGACCATTTTGGTGTTTTGCCTCACTTGTCTCCTCACATATGCTCCCCAATCTCTGTAAAGTGCTCTGATACCCCCTTGGGCCATATTTGTGCTATATGAAACTTTTTAAATAAATGAATTATAAATTTCAACTCAAGTCTTCTTAATTCTAAAACTCTGTTCCCACCCCCATCAGTGGGTGGTATCCTGTCTAGTACACACAACTTTGACTTACTAGCATCTCTGGAGTAATCTCTGGAGATATTTTTTATCTTTTTTGTAGATGGCTCAAATGTGTTCAAGTATTCTCTTTTAGCTTTTTAGTGCTACCATTATATTTGTTGCATTGTGGTAAATATTTAAATTACCTGTACTATTTTTTATGCGGTAAAGTCTAGTAAGAATAACTCAGTCAAAATAAGAGGCAGAATCCGTGGTATTAGAGGTTCTGAAAAGGGCTTTATTCCTTACAAAGGAATTATAGTTCGAACTAGGCAACCATATTCCATCACCACGAAGGTTCAGGAAGGGATCAGCAATACATTATTGACAAGTAACAATATTTATATGAAAAGCATTGCATTAGGACAGATGCAGGAGGCGTAACAGCTGATAATACAGATAAGAATACACATACGTAATGAAAAATAGGCGTACTACTAGAAACGTCATTTAAAATGATGTCACAAGTGGGTGTATCCATAAGAGAATCCTGCAGTGTCAGCAGAAATATTTGGCAGAGATGCGCGCGCAGCCGCATGACGTGTGATTGACGTGCAACTAGAGGGTGAAGGGGAATTGACATTTAGCCCTACATGTGGAGACAGAAGTCTGGGGTGTCAGGACAACCTAGTCCTAAATCATATCTGATATCTTGTGTTTAAGGAACTATATTATCTGGAAGGAAAGGTCTTCTCGGACAGATCCTATTCTATACTGACTGTTAGTGCGTGTACAAGCGTCTATGTGTCTACATGAGATGCGAGGGGGCAAGAATCTTCCATGGGCCTACGAATTACTTGCATAAAGACAGCGAAGCCGGGCCCTCTGCTCGGTAGCTAGAAGGATGTTTACCTAAACTACTAGACAGGAATGCATTGGCTGAGGAGCGGAGCAGATAACTTTGAAGGCTGAATACAGTTTTTGGCAGGCAACAGGCCGCGTCAGGCACCGCTAGCCGCGCAGGGAGTAAGACAAAGTTCATGGACACGGATGCAGGTCCAAGCTGGAGCATTTCAGAGGCAGAAGCAGAAAAAGGCTTGATGGCAGAATTCAGGGCCTACTCGCCTGAACTACAAAACTAGAAAAGTGAACCACATAAAGTCGGTGGCCTTTCATACTTAGAAATGAAATATTCGACCCATTCATGGCGGATCTGAAAGAGGGCATGTTGACGTTGGACGCACATGTATTTGCGTCTTTATAGCTGGAACTGGAGGGAACATACATGTACTTATAGCATGTATATGGAGCCGTTGGGGTCTAAGATAGGGGACACAATTGACCATAAAAATTCATATTTCCACATTCCCTCCTTGTCCCCTACGGACCCTCATGAAATATCCATCTTCATCAATCCATCAATCTGTTCATATAGCATCATTTGTTCTTCTTTCTTCTTCCGGGATCTCGAATGAAAATTTAAAGGTGGGATACACGATGTGGCACATAGACCACAAATCGCTGGCCCACATTGTAGACACAAGCAGCAACTGAATAGTATGAGAAAGCCAATACCTAGGAAGGATAGGATCCTCCATCCCCAGGCTGACAACACGCTCCAGAACCAACCGGACCAAGTCCAGGTGCCTGGATTCTGGTGTATCTGGCTTACGATCTTATGAAGTCGAGTTATGGCTTTATATACTGACGGCGCGTTTTCTGGTATGAAAACACAGCAACTTGATCCGATGACCCTACAAGCTCCGCCCCTATCGGCCAGAATGACGTCAAGGACAAGACGATTTTGGAGAACAACAATCCGCATCGCAGACTGCTCCTCTGCTAAGTTGCCCAAGGCGGAAGTAGTTTCATTCACTACTGCTTCAAGGGTTCTAGTTAATCTACGTATCAGCTTACTATTAGTGACTGTACCTATGTAGGGAAAGAAACCTTTATTGAAATCTGTGTATTTCTCCCATGCTGTTTCAGTGTAGTCGACAATCGGGAGATCTCTCTGCTGTCTATTGTGTACTAAATGGGTGTTCCTATGATAACCAGGCGGGGCTAGGAAAACAGGTGGCAGAAGGAATGCAATGTAACAGGTACCATCCCAATCTAGGGGTAGGCGTATGTATGCGGTGTGACCACAGATGAAGTAGGAGTGACGAGAAGCTCTAAATGTAGACTCGCCTTTATCACTGAATTCTATTACAGTGGTACATTTACTATGGCCCATGTGTATTGAACCATTCTTTCTTACACATAATTCGCCTCTAACTGGAAATACTGACATAGTGGGCAAGACTGATGTGGCTTCGGATTCAACATTCAGGATCATGAGATTAAGTGTAAAGTTACCTAATCCATATACTTCATTTTCTAGATCAGTTCCTGTTCTTTTGGGAAGTCCCTCCTTGTTAGGGTAGCAGACCTTAAGTAAAACTAGGTTCAGGTTTCCCCAAACCCAGTTGTCTTGATAAACTACTGAATTTGAATCTAGGGAATTAATCAAACTAAACCATGCTCCACAGGAGCCATTGTGTGTGAACGGATACGGAAAGAGGGGCAGAACTCCCTTTTATTTCTGATAGGGAGGGAGTCGGCCACATATCCAACAATTTGTAGCATTGCTGGTCTGATGAGAATGATGTAGCATACTAATGAATGTGTTGTTGCGCAGCGCAAATCTATAGGACAACTCATGTGGGGGTAATTCGCTAAAAGAATGTTCGGCAGTAGCATTGGAAGCACGCTGGGAGATAGGGTAATACATGTGTAAAAATATACTGGAGATAATAATCAGAAGACTTAGAAAAAACATAATTAACAATGTCACTATGCAGTGACTACGAAGTGATTTACAGTACGCATGTGTCCTGAGCTGTTTCTGTCCATTTTTCTCTCTATTTCGGTCTAGAGGATACATGTCAGAGACGAATTCAACCGATTCACCTTGGAGAGGACTTAAACAATCAAATTGTCTGACTTGCTAGACCTTAGTTTCAGTTTATAGTTTTCATTCTTGGTTTTTTCAACCAGGGATAGTTTTGAATCAGTCTGTGAGGGAATGCAGGGCTGAGGGTTCACGTCGGACGGTAGTCCATAAAAATTTTTGATGTGGCTCGAGTGCAACCACCCTTTACGTCCCTCAATCTTCACGGCTGTCCTTGTGGTCAATAAGACGAGCTTCGGCGACTGCCACCGAGGCTCCAGCTGGCTCCTCCTGTCAAAATTCCTCACAAACACGAGGTCCCCCGGAACCACGTCGTGGGGCTTCACCTCAGTGTTGTCGGGAAAAGCTGCAGCTACCTGTGAGCGACAAGATTGTAGTGCAGACATCAAGGAAGCCAGGTAATCTGTCAGCATATTACAATCAACATCAGTTATTTTACGAGGTATAGGCGTCCCCCACATATTTGGTGGTCTACCGAAGATCACCTCATACGGGGATAGCCCTGTTCGAGAGTGTGCTACCATTCTCATGTAAAAGAGCGCAACTGGTAAAGCTACTATCCAGTCGACACCTTTTTCTCTACATACTTTGGACAATCTAATTTTCAGAGTTTGATTATGTCGTTCCACGAGACCTGCTGCCTCGGGATGTCGGACACAGTGGAATTTCCATTGGTAGCCTAACAGAAGTGAAACATGTTTCATTAGCTCGGATGAGAACGGTTGGCCATTATCTGAGTACACGACACGGGGCAAACCATATCGTGGGAAGAATTCTCGAACTAACTGTTTGGCAGTAGTCGGGGCAGTGTAATCTGAGACGGGATACGCCTCTGTCCACCGGGAAAGAGCGCATACAACTACGAGGACATATTTGAATCCTCGACAACGTTCCATCTGGATATAATCCATCTGGAGGACTTCAAAAGGGTGATCGGGGGGTTGAAATCCACCCTGGTCTACAGGTACGCCTTTTCCTGGATTGAACTGACAACAAATCATACAGGTACGTACTTTCTGTTTAGCTGCTGCTCGCAAGTGTTTATTGAACCAAATGTGTTGAATACTGTCTAGCATAGCTTTCTCTCCTAGGTGCGCTGGACTATGTATTGTGTTAATGATGACCTGAACCATTGAGTCGGGGAGAAACCATATAGATTTTCCCTGCGTTATCCATCCTTGATCCGTTTGGATCCCTCCTAATTCAGTCCATCTCTTTATTTCTTCTGGTGTAGCATGTGTCTGTATGTCAATTACATCAAGGGCGGGATCCTTAACTGTCATGCAGTGTGTTGGTGTCGGAACTATTGTCTTTGTCGTGTCAGTTGGATGAGTCTGATTCTGAGCAGTCTGTTTAGCTGTTCTGTCAGCTAGGTCGTTACCCTGAGAAATAATGTCAGTCACTTTTGTATGAGCTTTACACTTCATAATCGATATTGCAGTAGGCAGATGTATTGCATCTAACAGAGCTTGAATAAGAGGACCGTGCTGGATGTGGGCACCGTGAGAAGTTAAATAACCTCTCTCTCGCCAAAGTACGCCGAAGTCATGGACGACTCCGAATGCATAACGTGAATCTGTGTATATGTTGACTTTCTTATTTTTGGCTTGAATACAGGCTTGTGTCAGAGCGATGAGCTCTGCTGCTTGAGCTGACAAGGTATCGATACAATTCGTTTCAATAATTTCAGTATCTGTTGTGACTGCATAAGCGGCCACTAACTCTCCTGTATTTGTTCTCATGCATGAACCATCTACATATAATGTCAGGTCTGGATCTGATAATGTAATATCTGTCAAGTCTTGTCTGGGTTTCGTCGTAATAGTAATAACTTCAATACAATCATGTGCCAATGGGTCTGTTCCATTTAATGGCAAAAGTGTGGCAGGATTTAATGTACTACAACGTCTGATTTCTATGTGTGGCTGGAACAATGTTAATTCATAACCCGTCAGTCTTGCTATAGTCAAGTGTTGTGTTTGGGTCCGGTTCAGGAGAACCTCTACTGCGTGTGGTACTTGTACTGTCAATTGATGTCCTAACACTATGGCATCGCTTTGTCTGATTGCTAAAGCTGTTGCTGCGACTGATTTCAGGCACGCAGGAAGAGCCTGAGCTACGGGATCTAACGTACTAGAAAAATAAGCACATGGCTTGTGTGATCCTGCTTGTTCCTGCGTGAGCACTGACAAAGCAGTACCTTCACGTTCTGTAACAAAAAGTGTAAAACGTTTGCTGTAACATGGCGTTGCTAAAACAGGTGCTTGGCATAAAGCTTTCTTTAAGTTTTCAAAAGCTTGTGTATGTTCCTGAGTCCAAGGGAGGACAGTCGATGTTGCTGCCTCCTGTGTTGTCAACTGAATGAGTGGTTTAGCTAAAAATGCATATTGGGGGATCCACTGCCTACAGTACGAAGTGAGGCCTATGAAGGCCCGTACCTCCTTTTGTGTCTTGGGTGGTGGCATGTTTACAATTAACTGGATGCGATCAGGTGTGAGCTGTCTCCCCCATTTGGACAGCAAGTGCCCTAGGTACACAACTTGCTGGACACAGAATTGTAGTTTCGAAGGGGACACTTTGTGCCCCTTGTCGGCTAAGAAATGTAAAACCGTCCGTGATGCTTTTTCACATTCAGGTTCGCTTCGTGCGGTGATCAGCAGATCATCGACGTATTGAAGCAGGGCAGTGTGAGCTGGCATGTGAATACTGTCAAGTTCTCTTTTCAGTGCTTGGCTATAGATGCTGGGGCTTTCTGTGAATCCTTGAGGTGCGCGTGTGAATTTAAAACTTCGTCCATTTAAACTGAATCCGAACAAATATTGGCTTTCCGGATCGATTGGGACGCTAAAGAAAGCGTTCTTGAGATCAATTACAGTAAAGAACGTTGCTTCTGAATCTATGGCCGTTAATAATGAAGAGATATCTGGGACCACGGGGTATTGTGGTACAATGCATTTATTTAATTCTCGCAGATCAATAACTAATCGATATACTGGTGGTGCTTTTGGATCAGTTCGTTTAAGAATCGGAATTATCGGGGAATTACATACATTGGAGTCGGTTTCTACAACCACTCCTTGTGCAATGAGCTCGTCAATGATTTGCAGTAAAGCCACAACAGCATCTGGCGGTAATTTGTATTGTCGCATTCGTGGTAGTACCACTCCTGTTTTGAGTGTGACTCGATATGGTGTAATGTGCATACAACCTACATCAGTGGGGCCTTGTGCCCATAAATGTGCAGGTAGATTCTGTAACCGGTGATCCATGTCTCTAGACACGTAGTGACCCTTAAAGTCACGCAAAAAGAGTCGCACTCCTTCCGGAGAACAACATATTACAGCTCCTAGAGCCTTCAATGTTTTTATACCTAACAAGTTTTCTGGACATGATTTCGTAAGCAATAGATCTGTAGTCCGTGTTAATGGACCGACTGTAAATGCAAGTGGTTGCGATACTTCGTTAATAGTAGGCTTTCCTGAAAAACCAAGGGAAATATTTTGTGAGCCTGAGAGGGGTGCCCCTGGGACTTCGCTGTGACTGTTAGTGGTTCTGCTTGCCCCTGTATCGAGTAGAAACTTTCTGTCTTTCCCTAATACTTGACTCTGTACGTAAGGACCCTCTTGATCTACGGGAACCTCGATAAGGGGTAGGCCAACTTCCCTCTCTAGGCTATTTCATGTGTAGCGTTGATACTCTGGATAGTCATTTTGTGCATACTGGTACATCTGTTGTGTCGTGTTTTGTGTTGCAGCAATAGGCTGTGGCTGTTGTTGTAGTTGTTGTTGTGGTTGTGGTGCGGTCTGTTGTACAGCTGGCATAGGCTGTATATTCTGGGGTACTTGTTGTTGGATCTGATCCTGTCTAGGCGGACGTGGTCTCTCTTTCGTTATACCCGTAGAGATATTATGTTTCAGAACTGCGCAATCGTGTATATAATGACCTGGCTGTTTACAATAGTTGCATGTCCCTCTAACAGGACCTACTGTATCATTGGACTGTGTCGTACCCTTTTTATGACCGTCAGCTGGAACTGACTGGGCAACAAGCATTTTCATTTTCGTGTCTTTCATACGTCTTTGTTCATGTTCTTGTTCTTCTCTAATTCTATTGTGATGATATTGTAACATTTGTAACATCTGTGACGGTGTGTTACCTTGCCAAGTACTCTCGAATTTTAATACTCTACTCTTAACTTGTGGCAGGGAATTCTCAACTAATTTTGTCACAAACAGATGTGGATACGATTCACTACTTGCTTTTATGCCACTATTAATACCAAAACATTTTTCAAATCGGGAATAGAAATCACTAGTGTCTTCATCTTGTTTTTGTTTACAGGCTGAGATTGCACCCCAGTCTTCCTTTTTTGTAGTTAATAAACGTGGTAGTACCTGCACTAATAATCCTGGTAATGCTGTAGTCCTTTCCCCAAGCCCTGAACCTGCAGCTCGGGCCTTTTCTTCGTTTTCTAATATTGTCCAATCTATCTTTTGGTCTCCCACCTCCCATTCCTTTTCCTTGAGTTTCTCGTAAATACCGGCAGGCAATAAAACTTTCAATATTTTCATAATGTCGGGATAAGTATACTCTCCCATGAGTAACATGTCTTTTATCTCACAGTGGAAACCTGCTGGGTCTTTGTCATGGCTAGGTACTACTTTCTTCATTTCTAATAATTCAATTTTAGTTATGGGCGCGTACACAAACACGCGTTTAAAAATATTGTCCTCACCTCTGACTGGGTGCACTTCGCGTAAGGGATTCTGTCTGTCTATGTGATACGTTTTTCTTTCCTGGGGGGGAACTGAAACATGTTCTGGGCATATGAAGACAATGTACTGGTGCCGATATTCCAGAATTTCTTTAATTAAATCAGTACCTGAACCTCTCCATTTATTCGTGAGTAATTCTATCAATATATCAGGCAGGGGACCGGGATCGGAGTGTTGGCTTCTATATAATATAACGAGATGTTGTATCATGTATATACCAGCTAAACGCTGTTCGTCTGGGGTAAGATTCAAAAACGTGTGTGCCAACGCATCATCACTGTATTTCTCAGAACTGTCAGCCCATTGTACTGCTGACCTGGCTAATTCTTGTTCATCCATAGAATCGAGCATATGATACCCCCTTCGGTCTCGGAGTAATTTATCAGCAGCCTGGAATAAGTGTTCAGGGGACTTCGTATTTAACATAGGGGCTTGAAAATGTCTGTTACATTCTGGACGTATCGGACGTATCGGGTCATTAAAGTATCTGGTATTGTTACAAGGTCTTCCCCTACTTACATAGGCTATCGTTTCTAATTGTCCTGTGGGCATTTCTGATTCTTCCTCCTCCTCTCCCTCTGATTCAGTTTTGTGTGCCTCTAATCTGGCTTTATGTATTCGTTCTACTTCTTTGCGGATCTTTCGGCACATAACTACTATGCATGTCTGTTTATCATGTTTTCCCTCTGATATATTCTGACCCCATCGGGTAAGTACTTGCATTTCATCCTGGTCTACCTCGGACCTATCTCTGTCTCTGATCAAGCAGTTTATGAAGAAACGTAACAGTTGTCTCTGTATATCCGCTTTCTGGTATTCCATGGCTTCGTCAATACTTTCAGGGCCTTGCCCTGTTTGGACAAAGCGATATATATTGTCTAAATGTTTAATCATTCCTGGTAGTGTCGTTAAATACATTGAAGCTCGTCGTATACGTAGTGATGATAGCAGCATTCTATCATTTTTACCGGGCACTGGATCATATCTACAATCTACAAGATGTTCCTTAAACATGTCGGACGTTGCTATTTGGGGTGTAAGTTGGTTTGCTAAATCTCTAAGAGACGATTTACTTCGTGATGGTGGCGTGGCAAAAATTGCTGTCGCACCTTCTGAGGTGCTAGGCACAAAAGGATTTGTGGGGTGTAAGGTAGAGACTGTGGATGCAGGAAAAGCGGTGGAAACAGATGAACCTGTTGGATTGTGCGGAGGAGTTTGTTGTTGCGGAGGTGGGGGCAGATGATCTCGGTGTTGAGCACCATCGACAGGTGGCGTGTGTGGAGGATCATTAACATATTCGGGAGCTGCATCGTCTAAATAAGAGGAAAGGAAAATATCTTTTGCGGTCTTGGGATGTACTTTAATCGGGAGTAATGGGGTTGGCAAATCCTTCGGTATTTCCGGGGTGGCCTTAGGTAAACCTTCGGCCAAAAGAGGATACATACCATTCATAAGAGTATTTCGTTGTCTGTCTACTTGTTCTGTTTTTTCTCGGATACCTTCCTCAACTAATACATTTTCTCGGGCTTTATTTGAGTTCTCCCTACTTTTCTCTTCCAGTCTGAGCGCTTTCTCTGTGCGCCTATGCGATTCTTTACGCCATAACTCAATGGCATCTTTCTGTGACTGTCTGGCTTTCTTTTTCCATAATTCTTCTTCTACTCGCATGATGCAATCTGCATCCCATGTCCCAGCTGCGGGCCACCTCTGACTTTCTGCTATATCCTTGGTGTAGTCCACCCATAGGTCAAGATATAATACGGCATCTAGGCCATGTTTATGATACATAAAGTACCCTGGGGTGTCCCTAGGTGGAATGGGAACAGCTTCTTCGAGCATTCCTTTTCTAGTTTTGATCTGTCTTAATTTTGAAAAGAACGGCATCTTTAAACCTTGCTACTTGGTTCTTACTCGAACTGGACTTGAACACAATTAATACAATAAACACAATAATGAACACTCATTCATACCACAATTTTTGAACACAGTAAAACATTTAACATTTAACATTTAACTTTTAACGAACAATGATAATTAGAAGAAAACTAGTTACTGACATAATACTAATACTAGATGATATTGAATTATATATACATGAACATACTGGATATACTGCTAAACAGTACAGATACACTGCTAAAACAGTGCAGACCGGATCTGTGTACCCAAACCCGTCAGGACCGGCACAAATTAATGTGCACGTCTAACTGCCTCCCCAGCAACGGTACTCACCGGGTAGCACGGAACGGAAGGCCTCGGAACTGAACTGAACTGGACCGGACTGGACTCGACTGGACTCGACTCGACTCGGAACTTCGGAACCTGGTGGGCCTCTGTATACCTCGGATCTTGCTCTCTCAGCTAGGCTCTGGTCGGGATACTTCGCACTTCTCACCGCCTCGTCTGGGTGTTGATCGCAGCCTCAGTCACCCCCGCTTGGCCGGAGGGAGATACAGGAAATCCTGCGGGTACGCGTTTTTGTCCGTCCAGCTGTGGCAGGAGACCGGGCCTGCAACGCACCTCCGGCGCGTGAGATGAGAAAGTGTCCCTATTCGGGCGCCAATTTATGTGGTAAATATTTAAATTACCTGTACTATTTTTTATGCGGTAAAGTCTAGTAAGAATAACTCAGTCAAAATAAGAGGCAGAATCCGTGGTATTAGAGGTTCTGAAAAGGGCTTTATTCCTTACAAAGGAATTATAGTTCGAACTAGGCAACCATATTCCATCACCACGAAGGTTCAGGAAGGGATCAGCAATACATTATTGACAAGTAACAATATTTATATGAAAAGCATTGCATTAGGACAGATGCAGGAGGCGTAACAGCTGATAATACAGATAAGAATACACATACGTAATGAAAAATAGGCGTACTACTAGAAACGTCATTTAAAATGATGTCACAAGTGGGTGGATCCATAAGAGAATCCTGCAGTGTCAGCAGAAATATTTGGCAGAGATGCGCGCGCAGCCGCATGACGTGTGATTGACGTGCAACTAGAGGGTGAAGGGGAATTGACATTTAGCCCTACATGTGGAGACAGAAGTCTGGGGTGTCAGGACAACCTAGTCCTAAATCATATCTGATATCTTGTGTTTAAGGAACTATATTATCTGGAAGGAAAGGTCTTCTCGGACAGATCCTATTCTATACTGACTGTTAGTGCGTGTACAAGCGTCTATGTGTCTACATGAGATGCGAGGGGGCAAGAATCTTCCATGGGCCTACGAATTACTTGCATAAAGACAGCGAAGCCGGGCCCTCTGCTCGGTAGCTAGAAGGATGTTTACCTAAACTACTAGACAGGAATGCATTGGCTGAGGAGCGGAGCAGATAACTTTGAAGGCTGAATACAGTTTTTGGCAGGCAACAGGCCGCGTCAGGCACCGCTAGCCGCGCAGGGAGTAAGACAAAGTTCATGGACACGGATGCAGGTCCAAGCTGGAGCATTTCAGAGGCAGAAGCAGAAAAAGGCTTGATGGCAGAATTCAGGGCCTACTCGCCTGAACTACAAAACTAGAAAACTGAACCACATAAAGTCGGTGGCCTTTCATACTTAGAAATGAAATATTCGACCCATTCATGGCGGATCTGAAAGAGGGCATGTTGACGTTGGACGCACATGTATTTGCGTCTTTATAGCTGGAACTGGAGGGAACATACATGTACTTATAGCATGTACATGGAGCCGTTGGGGTCTAAGATAGGGGACACAATTGACCATAAAAATTCATATTTCCACAGCATGTAAACTTGAAAAAGTAGACACAGAAATGTGAATTGCAAGATAGGTGTTTGTGAGTTTGAAATCTCTCCTTAACAGTGGGAAACTTATTTTCCTTTGTGTTTTCACTATTTTTACATGCTTTACAATTAGCGCATCTATAAAGGTTTTGAATTGTATTCTGCTTAATATGCTTGGCAGATCTAGCTGGAGTGTTCCCATGAGGAGCAGGTTCAAAACTGTTTTGCATATGTCTGGGACCAAACTGGGGTGGTGTAGTGAGCAAAAGAACAATGGATTTAAGCCAGATCTCTTGACTGGGGGTGAATGTTTCATTCATTCAGCATTCCTTCCATCATTTGTTGCTGCAGTACTAATATTCTTGGTAAACATATTGCAGCATAATATGGCTTGCAACGATCCGCTCTTTTTTTAAAGTTATTCTAGGATGGCTATCTAGATGTTTCACGAGTATCTTATCAGTGTGCAAGACATGCTAATATCTATGAAGGACTTTCCTTATGTCAGAGGCCTTTTTATTGTATATTTGATAAAATGTATGGTCTGAAATTCTTCATTCTCTTTCTTTTTGCTCAACAACAAATCATCTCTAAACAACCAGATTAACTCTCTGCAAACCCTTATTTATAGTGTGTTTGGAGTAACCAATTTCCTGAAATCTAGTCATCATTACTTAGTTTTGCTCCATGAAGGCCTCTTGCTTACTGCAATTCTTCTTCTAAGGGAATTACTACACACCAAATTCCAAGCATGACTGCTTAAGTCATGCAACAAGCTGTTGCCACCTGTTGTCTTCTTGTAAAGCTTAGTTTATATATTGTTGTTGTTAACTTCAACCTTGAGGTCTATAAACTATATTGTGCGATCATCCACATGACTGGTAAAGCACAATAGCTCAACAATTTCTTCTACTGCCTCTCTGGATCCATACAACAAATATTGTCTATGTACCTCACCCAGAGCACTATGTGGTCATCAAAATGATAGACGTTACTTACCACCTGTTCCTCCCATCAGCCTGCATAGTTGGGGGCGAAACAGGTGCCTATCGCAGTGCCCTGGGTTTGGGTATAGATCTCCTTATTGAAAAGGAGAAAAACATTGTTGAGACTGTACCATGTCATATCAATCAACATTCCAATGAGTACCAAAAGGGACAATGACTTTGCTGGAAGGAATTGTCTACAGGTTTGTATCCCTAATTCATGGGCAATGCATGTATACAGTCTGTTGACATCTAGACTCAAAAGGACATCATTATCTTTCAATGGTGTTCCCTCAAGTATGCATAAAAAATCACCAATGTCCTTTATGAATGAAGGTTAAGTTTCAACAAACGGTCTCAAAAATAATTCCACATATCTTGATGTTTTTTCGAATACACTGCCTATGGATTAAACTATTGGTCTACCAGGTGGTCATTTAGAATCTTCTGATAAACATCAGGAGAGAGAGGGCTTTCAGGTAATCTAAGAAGGAGCACTCTTAGTCCCCCTGAAAAATATAGTCAAAAAACAACAAAAGAGTGCACTTTCCCTAATCACCCCATGGGTCTCGGGAGGGAGTGATGGCTGAATACTCAGCCATCACCCCCTCCCAAGACCCATGGGGTGATTAGTGATCACGCCACATATAGCTGTTGGGTGTCGAACACTATCTGGTACCCTCCACACAGCAGGTTTTAAATTATTTTTTTTCGTGTTTTTTTCACACTATGACCATCAGGTCTGGGTGAGCCTTAGCGCGCTCATACCGCCGGGGTCGTCACACTGGTCCTGATGAATGCCTAGCTAGTTTGCACCCAGATAGGCAGAAACATGTTGACCACACAGAGCGTGGCATAGCTGAAATATCTATCCAGCTTTTCTACCGCCCGCTTCCTTTTTTAACCATGCTGGGTAGGCCTACGAATAAAATACTTTTAGACACATCCTAGTCACTTTTATCTCACATCACTTGATCACTTTCACACAAAATAACCTGCTCCGCAGTAATTCTGGCGTCGAAGCACACCGGGGGGGTTTTAGACCTTCCTGGTGGGGCCCGATGATGAAGAATGCCACCAACTAGGATGGTGAGTGAGGGCTTTCTAAAGAATCCATTGTGATTCATTTTTTGACTTCTCCTCTCTCAAGGAAAGTGCACTCTTTTGTTGTTTTTTTGACCATTTAGAATCTTCTACAAATTTGGAAAAAAATCAGAAACTGGAAGCCCACTAATTGGCATGACTAGAGTCTACTAGAGAGGGAGGAATTCCTATTTTCTTTGCAAAGAATTCCATGCCTTATAAATGTCAGTGTTGTCCTTATCCAGAGTTGACTCTATATACTACCGGGTCGCAACATTTTTCTGAGAATTATACCAACCATTTCTGCCCTTTATGAGACTTTGTTAGGACCTCATGCTGGTGCCTGGATACATGTTTGTGTAAAATTCTCCGCATTCATTTTCAGCCTGGTAGTGACCCCCAATGTTATTTGAAGATCCTTTCAAAATAGTTTAAACAACTCTAAAGAATATTTGAAGATAATATGATTATGTAGTTGCTGTTATAACTTTATATCACAAAGTTGAAAGAAATGTAGGCTTTTTATATATTTTCCCAAGTGGTTTTACGGGTCTTGAAATTAAAATGCAAGCCACACCAGTAAAATACTGGTAAACCTACTGATAGTATATGAAGTGAAGATATATAGATATATATACCTATATATCTATATCTGCATGTCCACTCTGTATCTTGCTGCTAAGCAGTTTGTTCCACCAACAGGGCTGATGCTTCATCCGGGAACGCAAGTCTCAGCTTCATATACACAGCAACATTCCCAGGAGGTACAAATAACAATCAGCCCTCGGAAGCAGTCAGAACTGGCAATTCATTTAACAGTGAGGCAATACCAGCTGACACGTTTCAATTCCATAATTATATGGTAGATGCTGCAACCATGGAATGAAATTCACTGACGATCAGTCTTGCCTATTGTTTTATTAACATTCATTCACGAAAGGTGAACAATTGCTAAAGATTCTAATTCCAATCAGTGCACATTGCTAGCTACATTTTGAAGAAAATAGTGTTTTCAAGCTAACTACGTTGGACACACACAAAAAGGTTATATAATAATTAGTTAACTGGTGCCATGTGCAATATGCCCTATAATTCAATTGAGGGCTTCTGGTCTCAAATACTAACCTCAAGACCTTCCTCCTTGTTGGGTTTTGATGTCACCAGAACCCCTCAATGGCAATATTGGACCACATTACAGAGTATAATATGCTATTTATTAAAAATCTACCTGCATCACTGTGACTGCTCCTCCATGCCTCTCAGGGAGCTTCACTTGCTGGAACTGTTCCCTTGAGAAACTTAGTGGTTCAGCATGGGTGTTATGGGTCCCAGTGCAAGCAAGAAAGATGTAACCTCCACCCACTGGCTGGATAGTAAATGACAGCCAGAGTTTGGGCACAGTGAGCCCCTAAAGTCCTTATGTGGTGGTAACACTGCACCTGCTGCACTATTGTTAGCTATACCCCTGGGGAATCTTCTTTCACTCCTCTACCCACCGAGGATTTCCTGCACTGCAACCAAAGCTTCATTCCTGATGGGAGTCAAATTCGCAAGACGTACCATCCAGTGCGCTGCAGCCTCAGACTGTCCATACACCTGAGGCTGAAACCAGTGTGGTGCAGTCCAGCATGGCGCAGTTTCAGGTTGTCCATTTAACCGGTGGCCCATTAGAGTGTGGTGCAGTCTTAGGCTGCCCTTTCACCAGAGGTTTATTCGAGTGAGGCACAGTCTTAGGCTGCCCTTTCACCAGAGGTTTATTCGAGTGAGGCACAGTCTTAGGCTGCCCTTTCACCAGAGGCCCTGTCCTGTATGGTGCAGTCCGAGACTATCCATATTAACCCTGACGAGGGCCCTCTTCATGCCAGTCTGATAGCATAACGTGTGATGCATTTTACTTTACAATAAAAAACAATTAATTTATGAAATTATCCACCCCATGTTGTTACTTGACTGACTACTTATATCAATCACTTGCATCTGAAATCTAAAATGCATGCAATTATTTTCCTGATGCTCCATGCCCCAGGCAAGGTGCTCCTTGGAGCAACAAAGCAAGCCAGGTGGGCCTTGGTCCCCATTCCACTGACCTATTGCCTTCATCACTGTGCTCAAAGATGAAGATGAGGGACACAGTTTGTGGGTCTGAGTTTGCAGTTATGTGAGTCATCTCTCTGGATTGGCATGTCAGGTGCATGATGGGGCAAAGGGGCTAGTTGGAAGTTGGTCTGAAAGCCTCCAGTTGCAGGTCGGAGGCCTTCTGATCGACATCTGCAGTTTGAATGCCGACCACAATCAATCAATCAATCAAAGCATTTGTATAGCGCGCTACTCACCCGGAGGGTCTCAAGGCGCTTGGGGAAGGGGGGTCCGCTACTGCTCGAACAGCCAGGTCTTGAGTTGCTTCCTGAAGGCGAGGTGGTCTTGGGTCAGGCGGAGGTGGGTGGGGAGGGAGTTCCACGTCTTAGCCGCTAGGTAGGAGAAGGATCTTCCTCCCGTTGTGGCTCTTCGGATGCGGGGGACGGCGGCAAGGGCGTGGCTGGTCGATCGAAGCTGGCGGGTGGGAGTGTAGAAGTTCAGGCGATTGTTGAGGTATCTAGGGCCTTGGTTGTGGAGAGCTTTGTGTGCGTGGGTGAGGAGTCGGAACGTGATTCTCTTGCTGACGGGGAGCCAGTGCAGGTTTCTCAGGTGTGCGGAGATGTGGCTGTGTCGGGGGATGTCCAGGATGCGTCGTGCTGAGGCGTTCTGGGTGTGCTGGAGTCTTTTTCGGAGTTTTGCAGTGGTTCCGGCGTAGAGGGAGTTGCCGTAGTCCAGTCGGCTGGTGACGAGGGCCTGGGTGACCGTCTTCCTGGTTTCGGTGGGGATCCACCGGAAGATCTTACGTAGCATGCGTAGGATGTTGAAGCATGACAAGGAGACGGCGTTGACTTGTCTGGTATTGGAGAGGGAGGAGTCCAGGATGAAGCCCAGGTTGCGTGCGTGGTCTGTTGGTTTGGGTGCGCTGCCCAGGGCAGGGGGCCACCAGGAGTCATCCCAGGCGGAGGGCGACGATCCCAGGATGAGGACTTCCGTCTTATCTGAGTTCAGTTTCAGGCGGCTGTTCTTCATCCACTCGGCTACGTCTTTCATCCCTTCGTGTAGGTTGGTTCTGGCGGTGGCGGGGTCGTTGGTGAGGGAGAGGATCAGCTGGGTGTCGTCATGATGACTTCGGTGGCTTCTGATCTGAACGGGGGGAGGCGGACCCTCTGTGTCCTTCCGGCGCGGAAGGAGATGATCCATTCCAGTGCCTTCTCCTGGATTCCGATGTTGTTGAGGCGCTGCACTAGGGTGCGATGGCAGACCGTGTCGAACGCCGCGGAGAGGTCCAGGAGGATGAGGGCCACTGTTTCCCCGTTGTCGAGCAGGGTACGGTCATCGGTGGCTGCGATGAGGGCGGTCTCGGTGCTGTGGTTGGCCCGGAAGCCGGACTGCGAGTGGTCGAGGGATCCATTCGTCTCGAGGAAGGCGGCCAGCTGTCTGTTGACGGTCTTCTCGATGACTTTGGCAGGAAACGGGAGGAGCGAGATGGGGCGGTAGTTTGTGAGGTCGGTGGGGTCCGCTGATGGTTTCTTCAGTAGGGCGCTCAGTTCGGCGTGCTTCCAGCTCTCAGGGAAGGTTGCGGTGTCGAAGGAGGCGTTGATGATGTCCCGTAGATGGGGTGCGATGACGGAGTCGGCCTTGTTGAAGACGTGGTGAGGGCAGGGGTCGGTTGGTGATCCGGAGTGGATGGAGTTTATCGTGCGGATGGTGTCTTCGGTGTTGACCGGGGTCCAGGCGCGGAGGGTGGTGGTGGGGGGCATTGGTGCGGTTGTAGGGTGCATCGGCTGTGTGCTGAAGCTGTTGTGAATGTCTGCGATCTTGCTGTGGAAGAATGAGGTGAGCGAGTTGCAGAGGTCTTGCGATGGGGTGATGTCGTTGTTTCCGGCGCTGGGGTTGGAGAGCTCTTTGACGATGTTGAAGAGTTCCTTGCTGTTGTGGGCATTGTTGTCCAGTCGTTCCTTGAATGCAGTTTTCTTGGTGGCGTGGATCAGTTGGTGGTGTTTTCGAGTGGCGAGCTTGAGGGTGGTCATGTTGTTTGGGGTCGGGTCTCTGCGCCAGGCTTTCTTGAGGGCTCAGCAGTTCTTCTTGGAGCTCTTGAGTTTGTCGGTGAACCAGGATGCTTTCTTGCTGCCGGGTCTGCTGGGAGGGGTCTTCAGTGGAGCGAGGTCGTCTGTGCAGTTGCTGATCCACCTCGTGAGGTTGTTGGTGGCTTGGTTGGGGTTCGCTGAACTGGCGGGAGGGTGCTGGCACAGGGATGTGGCGAGCTGTTCGGCTGTGATCTTGTTCCAACTTCTGCGGGGAACCTGTTGCGGGTGGTGGTGGGTCGTGGTCCTTCTGAAGCTGAAGTGGACGCAGCTGTGGTCCATCCAGTGGAGTCCGGTGGCGTGGTTGAAGTAGATGTCCTTGCTGGAGGAGAAGACGGGGTCGAGCGTGTGGCCGGCGCAGTAGGTGGGGGTGGTCACCAGTTGCTTGAGTCCGAGGTTGGCGAGGTTGTCCAGCAGGGTGGTGGTGTTGTTGTTGTTTTCCAGGTGGAAGTTGAGGTCCCCGTGGAGGATGTAGTCAGCGGAAGGGAGGGCGTGCGGACTGATGAAGTCGGCGATGTCTTCGCTGAATTGTGTGCGTGGTCCCGGGGGTCTGTAGATGAGGGTGCCTCTGAGGGTGGTCTTGGGGTCGGCATGGATCTGGAAGTGCAGGTGTTCGGCGGCTGTGAGGGTGTCGTCGGAGTTGGTCGTGATGCGGATGCTGTTCTTGTGGACGATGGCGATGCCTCCTCCGGTCTGATAGACGCGGTCTCTCCGGGTGATCTTGTATCCGTCCGGGATGGCAATAGCGATGTTGGGCCCTGAGGAGGCGTTCATCCAGGTTTCCGTGAGGAAGGCGATGTCTGGAGATGTGGTCTCGAGCAGGTTCCACGGCGTGCCTGTGGATGGATCGGGTGTTGAGCAGGATGCACTTCAGGTGGTTGCTGCTGGTGCTCGGCTTGGTGGGTGCGGTGCAGGTCCGGATGCAGGGGAAGTTGCAGGAGTGGCAGGTGAAGGGTCCGTGGGTCCGTTTCGGGGTGGCTCGGTAGCATCCGGGGATCCGGCCGAAGTTGAGTGCGTTGAGTGTGGCGGTGTCGTACGTCCGGCGGGTGGGCTGGTATCTGCGGGGACCAGGGGGTCGGGCGCTGGGCGCGGGCCAGGCACGGACGGGCGCAGACGGGCTTGCCTTTGGCGCGCCTTCGGCGCACAATCGGCACGTCCGCTGCGCGTCAACGCTGCACGTGGGAGTGGGCGACATAAGTAAGGAGCCGGGAGGGCAGGTCAGCTGGGTGGCGGCGAATGGGCGGCGGGGGGTGGGGCCGCAGGGAGGCAGCGGCGGGAAAGTCGGATCGAGCGGCCGGCTCTGCGGTCGCTGGGGCGCTCTGAAGACCGGCTCTGTGGTGGCTGGGGCGCTCTGGAGGCAGTCGGCGTCAGCGGGAGCGGGAGGAGGTGACCAGGCCTAGGACAGGAGCAGTGGTCACTCACACCACCACATTATGAATAAGGCAGTTGGAATTCAAACCAGATGGCCATTCTGGCTGGATTCTGACAGGCTCAAGGAGCCCGTTGGCCAGTCAGAGACTGGCCATAATCCCTATGAATGGTATTTCCAACGTAGGGATTGCGATGTTGGTTTCCAACAGACTTTCATTGTCGGCCTTTCTGACATGGAAAGCCTGTCAGAAAGCGACATTGGGGGGCCCTAGCAGGACACCTTCACCAGGCGGCCTCTGGTTGGGGGCTGAGTCGGCACCTATGGTACCCCTCTGTTAATCCCTGCACTGTGTGGCAGGCACCCTGAGGTGCTTGGCACGCGGTGCAGGGATGAACAGATCTTCCCATTTGTCAATTGGAAATTGTGCTTGGGAGCTTGGCCGCAACTCAAGCTCCCATAGACAAATGGGAGTATGAAACCACACCATGTGTGGTTGCATTGTAATTGCGGTGTCGGAACTGCTGACCGGAGGTTAGACGGTCCCGAGACCGCAACGGTGTCTGTCAGCAGCAACTCCGACCCACATCATATTGAGGCCCCAAGTGTTTTTCAGTGGTTAGCTTATCGAGGCTGTCATGTTGTTTCCACTTTCCAGTAGGAACTGTGCATTTGTTGGACAACATAAATGTTGGGATGGTTCACTGACCGAATATCGACCACTAAAATATCGGTATACAGAAATATTGCAATCAAAATATAGATGATAAAAATATCATCATTATACACTTACAATGGTAAGTACAAAAATATCGAAAAAATATAGGTCATAAATATCTTTGCACTAAATATCATTTTTTAAATATATATACAATTAAATAATAAATATGAAATATATTAAATATTAACATTAAATAAAATATAATAAATTGATTTATTATATATTTTGAGAAATATAACAAATTAATTTAATTTAAAAAGTTTAAATAAACATATAAAATAATTAATACATATTTACATATATCTATTAAAACCTTTTGTTAATCTAATCATTTTAATTTATATTATAATTTCAAATGTATTCAATAATATATTAGAAAAAATACATATACATATATTAATAAAAACAAATCTTTAAAAAACAAACCATTCTGGCTGCAGCCCCCACTGCAATGCAAAAATGGGACACTTTACATATATCTGCCACATGGTGCAAGTATATGTAGGGGGCACCATAGCTTAGGGCCAAGGGGGAAGGGTGCCCGCTACAGGCCCCCAAAGTCCCTTTCTGTCAGCCTTTTCATGGCAAGTTAACCGCCATGAACAGGCGGGAGGAAAGGGACATCGTAATCCCAAGGCAGTGCCTGGTAGGCACCGCCACCAATGTAGGGACTATGAACCCCTCCACCGCACCTGCAGCCTCAAGGAACCCATCGGATGCATGGCAGTCGGTCTTTCTGACAGCCACACATCTGCCCACCATTGAAATATTTCTAAGGACAGTGGTCCCTAGACAAGGATTAATGAGAGCAAACAATAAATATAGACCCAATCAGTATCATGTTTTAAATATATAGTTGCTTAAATATACACAAAAATCAGTATGAAACAAATAAAGTGGGACAAAAGCCTGTATCCAACTTAGTGGGAAGGATGTACAACACCAAACAAAAAGGCTCACGCAGAGTAAATTGTTTGTATGAGACACATTTTGGTAGGACAAACCAATTATAGTGGAGACACCATTACACATAAGTATTAAATAAAGATGTGTATATGGCGTACAACAAGTCGAAGACGTTTCGATCCTTACAAAAGATATTGGATCATCATCCGGTCATTCACAATTGTATGCCTGTATACATTTTGCCTAGATCCAGGTCAGGGTGACTTGGAGCAGGTTTGTTTCAGGCGAAGACCGAATAGAAGTACAGGCCAATTAGAAGGAGAGTAAAGGATGCAGACAGCCATGGCAACAGTCTGTGCAGTTGGATGCTGAGTCAGAGTCGACCTAATAAAGGCTGTAACAGCTTAAAGGAGGTGTTTGAAATGCTCGCGCTGTGGAGCAGGCTTCGAAATCAGAGTGGCCTATTGCAGTGGGCTGCTGTATATCAGGGACAGCAAGCAAGTAATCTGTGAGCCGCGTCCGCGGTCTCCAGTGACAAGGAATGGGGTCGAGGCCAATCTATGAACAACCTCTGTTACAGCATGTCTTGCCCGTCGGGATCGAGGATCTGAAGGCACCATTGAAATATGGCAGGCGGATGTGATGGGTCTGATGGTGGTGGGACGGCCGCTGACTGGCTGTCGGTGGTGCTCCCACCTCCATCCTAATCGAGCCCTAATTTATTTGCCCACAATCACAGGATGTTGAGCTTCACTGTCGAGACTCGAATACGGTTCCCAAGCATCGAGGTTGACCGCTCTTGCCGTAAAATTACATAATCAACATATTTAATATTTAATTAACAATAGAAATCAACAATGAATATCAAAAAATATATTTGTCCACCTGCCACCCTGTCACAGACGGGACTGCCCGACAGGCTGTTGGCTGTCCCGGAGTAGGCATAAGGGTGCGACCGCCTCCATGACGGTCGCAATTCCTATATGGAAGGCACCCCACTTTAGGCCCCCAAAGTCCCTTTCCACCTGCCTGTTCATGGCAGGTTAACCGTCATGAACTGGTGGGCAGAAAGGGACTGCGTAATTCGAACGGAGGTGCCTGTTAGGCTCCGCCACCATTGTAGAGAATGCAAGGCCCTCCACCGGACCGGCGGGCTCAAGGAGCCCGTCGGATCCATGGCAGTTGGGCTTTACGACCTCCATCCTTCCACCCACCATTATAAAATTGCGGTCTCACCATCATCGTAATCGGTCCCTAAATCACTTCCCACCCCATTCCCCTATACCACTATGGAACTAAGCAACACAAAATATAATTAAATTAAATGTAATAACTACCACGAAATGTATCAAATATATAAAAAAAAATGCAAATAGGTAATAATTATACAATTACATCAAATACATTTCAAATATATACTACAATACTTAACAACAATATTTTAAACAACTATATTTTTGCAAACAATATTAATGACTTTCAAAAAAATCGATATTCTTGACATCGATATTCTTGCTGTTGATATTTATATGTCACGATATTTCTGACTCGATATTCTCGTCTGTCGATATTTTGAACTCGATATTCTGTCTAAATACCCATTGGGGTGGTGCCAGACTGATTCCATGCACCCACGCAGGATATGTTGCCATTTAGATCAGCTAGCTCCCACTGTCACCATAAGCACCCCTAAACCTAGACAGGTAGCAAATGGTGTTGGCAACCACAGAACATAACAACCCTGACTCCCACCCAGGAATCATGGTAACAAAATTAGAACCCTATCACTCAGTCACTCATGCTCTCTCAGAGAACTATACACGGAATACACAGAGGGGCGTTTTCAATATTTTTTTACCTATTGTGATTCTTGTATTGAATATATGTACTGCAACGATCAATGCAGAGAAAAGTGATTTGCAGCATAAGGATAGTGCACAAAATAAATAGTACCACCATCTAGCTAAAACAATGCACGTATGCAAGCATATAAGACAGGGTATAGCATACTCCTACTATGCGTTCCCTAATCTAGATACCCAGGGTGTGTGTGTGTGTGTTCTGACAAGAATCCCCTACTGGATAATCCAACCCCCATTACTCGAAGGGAAATATATAGTCCCCATCTTGGTCACAGGTTGGATATCCCGCCTCGAAGAGGGATCAGCAAGCAGCTGGGCTCAGGTTTCCATGTGTAGTGACCTCATGCGGCGGACACAGTGTGCGGATGACCCCTTAATTTGACTCAGGAACCTGACACACAAATAAATGTGTGCAATTCCGGATACCTATATCAAAATTTTTATGAAGGACAATTTTGCTATTGGATGCCAGGTCTGTCCATAATCGGGGACATAAAGCTAGAAAGGATCATCTAAAGAACAGTTTCCTGTCCCAGTATACCTATAACTCAGTGTATTTCCATCTTTTACTAATAGGCAAGAAGTGCCTCACAGCCAATAGCTAATCAAAGAGGATCGCATTAATCGTCCAATAAATAGATTGAAGAAGCCAATCTTGATCTACTGTGGCCTATTTTCCTGACGAAGGCACAGCCCTGTGCCGAAACGCGCGTCGAACGCAAGAAATTATTACTTGTGTGCCATTGTTTTTCTCTCATTAAAACTCGAAACTGTTATCCATCTGGAATGTAGAATAGTTGCCAATTTTAATGTACACTAGCCTTTTGATGTTTGAATGCAGATGAATGATTGAGTTTCTATGGGACCCTCTTCTGTTTTAAATTAAATGAATTGTCTAACATTATCATCAATAAAAATCATATCTATTTTGTAAATATATACAGATTTAGTTGGTTCTCCTTTCATTCATGTTGATATGCTATCAATTGTTGAAATCATTATAATGTGTATCATTTTTTTGCCTTAAGTCTGTACACAAGGTGACCTTGTAATGACAGCAAGTGCTCCTCTGCCCCAGCTTGGAAATGCTTGTTAATTTATAACAAAAAGCATCCTTGCTTCCAAGCCGAGACCTTAGTCAGGCCGCCGTTGTTTATGATCTATTGATAGCTGCATCGTCTCATGGACCAATAACAAACTACTGCATTTGCACAATGTATTTTCAGACCTTGTACGAGATGTTCAAGGTGTCGTGATAGTGTTCTTATGAAGTGGAATTTGTAAGCAATATAGTTTCAGCGAAGCTAATCCTGCACTTTCCTGCATGTAAATGTGTGTAAAAATCATGGTGTGAAAGAGAAGACAATTTAAAAATGTGTGTATGTTAAAATGGCAGTGTTTCTCCCCGGGTCTAACTGGGCCACGAAAAAAGGGGATTGTTCTTTGCACTTTCTGTCTGTCTTTACATGTCAAGATTGTCTTCTCTGTCTGATGAAGTAGGGGCCATAGTTTTTGAGTGAGATGGGGTTACAAATGACTTCTTCCACATTAAACTTCACTTAGGATGTTGCAGGGCTTTCTTAAAGACATGAGTTTTTTTGTCATTTTATACGGCTTCATATATATTTTATTTAAATATATATAGGACAAAGAAAGCACAATTTTTCATTTATGTTCCCAGAAACCCCCAAGTAGAACTACCAACTCTGTGAATATGTTTCTTTAAATCTTTCAACCATGGGCCAGTGCAATGTGTAAACAGAAGTCAGCCCAACAAGGATGAAAGCAGATGTTATCTCATCTATCTGCTTTCATCTACAAATGAACAGCACAGTATCTTAGGACCCGCCCACTGCAGCAAAAAACAAAACATTCAAGCTCCGATAATATGATATCTTAGAGTTGCAGACATAAGAATAGGTACTGGACATGTTAATAGGCATGTGCATTACAGCCAATAAATGTAACTTTCATTTCTAAGACATGTCCATAATGGACAGATGTTGCCAGTTTCTCAATAGTGATTTCCCCATGAACCTTCAGGACTCACCCAGGTGTTTTCATAGCCCTCCCAGACCAAGAATCCCAGAGCCAGACCTGTGGAACAATCCCTATGTTGGAGTCAATAAAGTTTCTTACTCCAAAAATCGAATTACAAAGGAATTTCAATTCAGTATGTGGAAAGGGTGTGTTGTAGGCATCCCATCCAAAGAGTGAACTGTTATCTAACGTGTCAATGTTTTGTAAATCTGTAATGTGGTGAGGAAGCATTCATATTTTACTAACACCTCAAAGAAGGTGGCAATGCATTTGAAATAAGAAAGGGGCAACCTAGTGACATCTTCCTTTTTTTAATGTAAAATAAAATGTTGTTGAAGGGTAAGCAGTGGTACTCCTGCCCACAACCAACTTGTAAATAACTCAAAAAAGGTTCAATATTTTCTTAATTGCAGTTTCCCTTGAGGTAAATGGATTGCATGCAAAAAAGAAATAGTTTACTTTCTTGAAAGGCAATCAAAGATATGATGGACTGTTGGCGCCAGTAGGCCACCATCCCAGTGATGACCTCCAATCATAGTGAGTTCGAATTTGCAGCCTACCTCATTAACATTCATTAGGTAGGTCAGATTGTGACCCACTACAATTCAGATGTATAAAAATCGACCTATTAATTCAACAGGTCAGGTCTAAAAAATCTTTACTGGTTGCAAAAATACTGGTCACAAATTGCTACCAGATATTCATACATGTGGCCCTTAGATGTTGTTTATGTTCTTATTTCAGGAATGTCAGCATTTCATGTAAGCTCCGAGGGATTGAGATGTCGAAATATTTCTTGTGAGCACACAGACTATGCACAAGGGAAGAATGGTTTCTCCATCTTGGATTTTGGCAATAAGGTACACAGTGGGATTGTCTGCAGTGGGGCAAACAGGAACTGCTGCAACAGTGGATAGTGCTGTCCCTGGGAACTTTTACCCCATTCTTTAGGAAAGAGTTTGAAGTCATCCCCCACCCAGTAGCTGGTACTAGACTTAAATGTGGCACCCAGGCCACCCTCCTCAAGACACTTTCTGGACCTGTGGAAGAACAGAAGAAGGACTACACCTGTGGTTTAGACCTGCTCCTGCTTGTACGCAGACAAAGTGAACTCTAAGGTTCAGTTGGCTGGCCTCCTGTGTTGCTGCAGGGACTCAACAAGCTGCAAGAGGCTATTTTCCAGAAGTGCCTAGATGACCAGTAGCAACTGGACTTGGACTGAACCCTGCTGTCAACCTCTGCGTGACATCCTGAGAGTCTCTAAGTATCCCCTGCAGTCCTGGGAGTCTTAGAAGTGTACTTCTATGGTTTGTTGGGCTCAAATCAAGATTTGGAAAGTTTAGAAAAACCTTTTCTCCAGAGCTTCAACAACACCAACAAGAAAATGTATCTGGCCAGCTGTACCACAGCATCAGTTTGAAATTCAGCTTCATCACACCCCTCCAAAAAAGTGACAAAGTTCTATTCTGCATTGAGACTGTGAACATAGCCTCTGTAACCGGGGGCTGTGCTTAGCTGTGCGGTGCAAGGGGCAGGGGGAGTGTCTGGGAGCAACACAAGCTTGGCACAGTCACAGCATAAATTCACCCTGACCTCAGCAGCACTCCAGAGCTCCCACTAGCCTGCTGCAGGCAGAGGACAGGAAGCTGTTGAAAGAGCGACATGCATCTGGTGCAGGAAGAGACAGGCAGCTGAAGCAAGCAGACATTTAGCTGCTGTAGGAGACACAGCCAGCTGGAGCAGGCAGAGACGGGCAGCTGCAGCACACAGAGAGAGGCAGCTGTAGCAGGCAGAGATGGGCAGCTGCTGCAGGCAGAGACAGGCACCTGCTGCAGGAGAAACAGGCAGCTGCTGCAGGCAGAGACAGACATCGGCTGAAGGCAGAGACAGGCAGCTGCTGCAGGCAGAGGCAGGCATCTGCTGCAGGCAGAGGCAGGCATCTGCTGAAGGCAGAGACAGGCAGCTACTGCAGGCAGACACAGGCAGCTGCTACAGGCAGAGACAGTCAGCTGCTGCCTGCAGAGACAGGCAGCTGGAGGAGGCAGACACAGGCAACTGAAACAGGCAGACTGTGATGGGCAGGCAGAGGGCAAAGAAACAGCGCCGCTCACTCCTTAATGAAGGGGAGGACAACTAGATGGTGGGTTTTACTTTCACTGCCACAAAGAAACTTTCTTTGAATATGTATTTGATGTTTTATTTTAGTAAATCTGCAGATATGTGTGTTTTTCTTTGCTACACGTTTGGATTTGCTTATGTGCAGCTTTGACCCTTATAGCCTGGTCAGTCTTCATATTTCTCTAATCAGCTGAGTCCTGCAATATACTTACAAGTCTGGAAAGAAATTGCCTGGAAATAGACCTGCCACTGGTTCAGGTAGGAACGAGTAATCTGAGCTAATTACAAACTAACCTGTAAAAGAATGATTTAATCAATTAATAATATTCTTATTTGTGGTTCTTGTTTGTTTAAAGTAAATCCCACTGGAGAGGTCACATCTTTAAGTGTCTTACGTCCCTATAGTATGTCATCCAAAGGCTGATTGGTGGTAGACTGCTGGGTAATGAACATAAAGTTGTAATCTGATGACACCAACAATAACAGCAGAGGACACTTATGGGGCCAGATGTGCGACCCTAAATTGCATACGCAAACGTGTTTGCGACGCGTTTGCGCATGCAAAATGTTACAAGGCCATGCACAATTCCTAAATAGCGAGGCTCAATTTATTTGCAACTCGTTAAATATGAAATGCAAGTTGCTATTAGGAAGAGGCGTGCCAAGGACGTTCCTTCCTAATAGCGAGTCTCTACCCTATGTACGAATGTTTTGCGACCGCAATTGCGGACGCAAAACACTCGCAAAATACTGCCCTCTTCAGGAGGTTCGTAATGGAGGCGCAAATGGGAAGGGGTCCCCTTTGTGATTGGCTCCAAAAATAATTTTTAAGGGCAAGCAGTGGTCCCAGGGACCACTCCCTGCCCTTAAAAATAAAATATTTCACGAAAATGTTTCATTTTTTTAAAAATGCATCCTATTTTCCTTTAAGGAAAATGGGCTTTGATTAAAAAAAAACTACTTTATTGAAAAGCAGTCCCACACATGGAGGTTTGCTGAGCCCAGAAGGCCACTATCCATGGGAGGGCCAGCCATTCCCAATGGGGTCGCAAATTGAGAGTGGCTCATTAATATTCATGGGCCTCGCATTTTACGATCCCATTGGGAATCGATAACAGTGTCTCTAACACTCTTGTACATTTGCTTTTGCAACATGCAAATTGCGACTCGCAATTTTTCGCAATTTACGAGTCCCAACAGCAAATGGTCGTACATCTGGCCCTAAATGTCACCAGTCAGCAGTGACAAGGATTCACGTAAATTGATTCATCTTTTGTAGCATGTTAATATACAGGATTTAAAATAAGGATGAGGAAGTTTGAAATCTGAGTAAAACTGAGGGAGGGAGACGTGGAAGCAACAGTGATGGTCAAAGCTTCGGGGCTGATCTGCAGAAACTGGCCCCACAGGGAGGGTGGATTTGCGACTAAGGGGTGTACAAGAGCTGAGTGTGGGGGGGGGGGTGGAAGTAAGGTCCTTGGGATAATTTACAGCATACAGCTTCTGGACTCCCTCATGGGTGATTAGTTGTGCTCTACAAATTCACATAACATAACAACATTGTGTGTGGTGAGCAAACAGCAGAACAAGCAGCAACAAGGACATGATGCAGACTCTGTAACTGAGATGAAAGTCATGTATAAGGAGAGCTCGCTTTATTTTATATAGTGCTTGCTACAGATGTGTCATTTGTTGGTGTAATAAATAAAAGCACTTGATTGAAACTTCCTGTGTCAATATCTGTAGGATGAAAGGTGGAGCAGCACAGATGCTGTTTGATCCTCTATCACACATTTTGCACAGAAAATGCGACCCAGATTCTCCGTGGTGTAATGTTTTCTTTTGTTACTGTGCAATAAGTGACTTCTGATTCACATACTATTTATTAAACATTATTAACTTGCACCATAAACAACATAATTACCCACAGAAAGTAAGTATTGCAAAGTGTTATCAATGTTCACATGATGTACCAGTAAAACAAACTAAAGGACTATACCTACCAATAGTCCCAGTACCATTACCAAATAATCAGTCAGTTGGCAGTGAAGAAGGTTCAATCGTTTACTAAACAAAATACTCTATAGAGGAGACTCTCCGAACCTCACCCATCAGGTGCGCCGAGAAGACTGTTGGCTCGTATTCAAACATGAGGTTATATACTTTTCGGTTCAACACTTACAATCACTGTAAAAGGAAAAACACCAGTTGGCCCTCGAGCTCCAGGAAAGGACCATATATGGCACACATCAGACCAGTACAAAGGCTTAACTATCTATTACTGATGAGGTCAGGAGGGGTGACTCCCTTTCGTCTTGGTGCCTGAGAGTGTAGACACGGCACCTCCAGGAATGCGCTTATCGCCCCCCAAAGCCAGATGCGACCTTGAGTTTTAAAACAGTCGAGTAAACAGCCTACCTACAGCTGCTACCAGTAACTCAGATGAACTGAGGCCTGACAACTGCATGTGATCAACGCGTGATCACGGCCCGTGCTCGAGCATTTGATCAGAAGATGGCGTTTGTATGATTCTCCGCCTACTCTTTTAGCAATAGATATACAAGAAGGAAATAAATGAGTTTCCTCCAAGCAAAAGCCTATATATCAACAGGGAGTGTACGTATAGATGCATCATGCTAACATAATATAGGCCCAATAATCCTTATATAAGGGAAATCCACTTTTTTATCCCTCACACACTCACTGCAACCACAGGGCACCCCATTGTACTAGACGTTTCCCTTCTCCTTATCAGAGATGGAGTGAAGCTCAGCACTGAAGATCCCCTAGAAGCAGATGAGTCTATTGTCCATGGTCCAGGCCCCACCAGGTATATTATGGAGATGGCCTGGGGGGGACCTGAGGCAATGTGACCTTATGAGCAGCCACTGGAGGCCTCTAGTGGCAACAGAGGGCCTCTGCACCTGGTGCTGGGTCTCCTGCCTGTCTCCCTGCACCAGAGGAATAGAGAGAGCCCCACCATACCCTCTCCTCCCTCTCAGCTCCTTTCAAAAAAACATTTGTATCACTGATATGTTAGGAGGACATGGGGTATAAATGTAGGGCTCCCTGTTTTATGGAATTTATTTTTTTAACATTTCCGTCTGTATTTATTTTTTGGCTGTCCTATTGGTTTATCCATATTTATTTTGTGTTTTGAAATAAACGGAGCCGTAAAATGGTATATTTCCATATTCATTTAACTCTAGGATGAGCACTCATACATTGTTGCCTTTCACGTTTTAGCAAATGAAGCAGCCACATATAACCCGACCAGGCCCAGGGGCCAGGACCCCTGCTCCTTCCAGCACAGGTCAGTTCAAGTACACCACAAATCAGCTACTTGCATTGGGACCCCCACGACTACCTCTCTGTTTATCATTGCTGGGGTCAAATAATGAACTTCAGACTAATAGCAAACGAGTCTGCAGTCAATGCAGCTTCAAACTGTATTGGAATAAGACCTCTTATCTCACTCCTCAGGAGCTGCAATAGCAACATGGAATCTGGGAATGATCAATGCTCGCTCACCGTCCAGGCATGCCAATGACATTAGAACCCTGCTGGAAGAGGATCTGCTGGATGTTTTATTTGTCACAGAAACGTGGCTGAACAACAGCTCAGATCCTGATATCAACATCGCCCTCCCGGTGGGCAGGGCTACCAGATCCACAGATTAGATTGGGTCAGAAAAGTTGGGGATGAAATTGCCATCATTCTAAATACTTATTTTAGATGTGTTACTTCCTCCCTCTCTCTTCTACAATGTGAAAGCCTTCAGTTCCAGATCACACTCTCCCCCACCCATATGTTCTCAGGTGTACTTATCTGCAGACCTCTGGGTACTAGCTCCAAATTCTTGGAGGCAATCCCAGACATACTGGCCAGCCTAGCGCTACAAAATCCCACATGACTTTTTTGGGTGACTTTAACCTGCACTTCGACATACATGATGACATACATGATGACCACTTTGTCAAAAAGCTAAAAGCAGATCTTGAGGCATTACAACTAACCTAACTCAACCCCACACATGAGAAAGGGCATACTTTGGACCTCATCTTTTCCATTGACCTCTGGTTGCTCTTTCTAGAAAAATCCCGGTCCCTTGGTCCGATCATTATTATTATTATTTCTGAGTTTGTAGAGCGCCTGGTTACACTTACCAGTGTGTCCCCGCGCTATAAGGATTACAACAGCACCTACTCAACAAGTCCAAGAGACAAAGGGCATTAGCCTTTAGGGAAGAGAAGCGTCTTCAACTCTTTCCGAAAAGTTAGTTCTGATGGTTCCGTTCGTAGTCGGGGGGAAGGGTATTCCATCTACGGGCAGTTAGAGATCGGAAGGATCTTCCTCCCATCCTGGCCTTCTTAACTCTAGGTGCCGAGAGGAGTCCAACTCCACAGGAGCGCAACTGTCGAGCAGGAGTGTAGGGGAGGAGCAAGTTGCGCAAGAAGCCCGGGCACTTCCCCTGGACTATCCTGTGGGCAATGCATAATGCCTTGAAATCAATGCGTTCCTTAATAGGAAGCCAGTGTAATTTCTCTAAGGCTTTTTTTGAGGGAGCTCTTCTTGGTAGCCGGAGCACCAGGCGAGCGGCGGCATTTTGAATCGACTGTAGTCTACGATGGCAGCTTGCATTTGCTCCCAGATAAAGGACATTCCCATAGTCCAGCCTGGAAATGACTAAGGCATGTACTAAGGATTTCCTAGCAAATTCCGGGAGCAAATCAAGCGTCTTTCTCAGCTTGCGGAGGATAGCAAAGCAGGTGCCCGAGACACACCGGGAGTGGTAATCAAAAGTCAAGTTGGAGTCGATCCAGAAGCCTAAGTTCTTCACATGATCCCTTGGGATCGGCAGAGGTCCCAAGGCCTGAGGCCACCAGGCCGAGGTCCAAACTGAGGGGGGTCTACCGACGATGAGTACCTCAGTCTTGTCTCCATTCAGGCGGAGGCAATTGTTGGCCATCCAGCCTGAAAGGTCTTGGAGACAGGAAGTGAACTTTCTAGCAGCCTGCTCAGCTGGCTGGGTCAGAGCAACAACCAGCTGAGTGTCATCGGCATATGTTACTACCTCAACCCCATATTGTTCAGCGATAAGCGCCACAGGTGTAACATATAAGTTGAATAGGGTGGGGCTGAGGCTAGAGCCTTGAGGAACTCCCTGCTTAAGATCAAAGACATCAGATCTGTTACCCCCTTGCTCCACATAGAAGCTGCGGTCAGTCAGGAATGATTCCAGCCATAGCCACGCTTTTCCAGTCACTCCTCCTCTCTTCAGACACTGTAGCAAGGTATGATGTGCCACAGTGTCGAAGGCGGCACTGAGATCGAGGAGTATCAATGCTGCTACTTGCCCTTCATCCACATGTTTCCTCAGTGCCTCAGTGGAAAAAAGTAGGGCTGACTCCGTGGAGTGGTGAGCACGAAAGCCCGATTGGCTAGTGTGAAAGAGGCCGTTCGCCTCTATGTGTGCAGTAAGTTGTTGGTTGGCCAGTTTTTCGGCCAGTTTGGAAAAAAAGGGTAAGAGGGATATCGGACGTAGGTTGTTGAGCTGAGTGGCACTAACTTGAGGTTTCTTTTTGAGGGGTAATACGACTGCCAGTTTCCACCCAGGCGGAACTTTGCCTGAGTCAAAGGATAGGGAGAGTATGTGTCTAACATAGGGGGCTAAAACATTCATAGAGCTAGCCAATATTCTGGCCGGTGCAGGATCCCTAGGGGAGCCTGATTTAATTCATTGTCGTATTATCTTTATACTTCCCAAACCTGCCCAACAGATCAAGGTAAGGACCCATATGACGGCCAGAAGAAGATGGTGGAAGCAAGATCCCATGACCTGGGAAACCGTCCTGAAGGATACAACCCCTAACTTTGTAGATAATCTAGAAGAGGATTATCAGCAATAGGAAAATTGGATCACCCAGTCACTAGATGCATGCATTCCCAAAACGAACTCCAGACCTAAAACACATACAAAACAAGCCCCTTGGTACAATGACGACCTCTTGGCAGTAAAATAACATAGCAAGAAATTAGAAAGAAATGGGACAAAAGAATATGACCCAGCACTTAAAATAAAATATAAAGCTTCAATCAGGTCCTATCACAAAGAAATAAAGAAAGCGCTGGTCAAATACTATGAGGAAAAAAAGAACTATTTAGAGTGGTTAAAACCCTATCCACTCCACTTGATAGTAACACCATTCCCCGAGCACCAGAAGAAATGTGCAATGATAATGCATCCTTCTTCCACAAAAAAGTGACTGAAATTTATGATCAGTTCTAGATCAATCCCGAACCTGCGCTATGGGAGGTAACTAAGGGCAGGGATCTGCCATCGCCGTCAATTCTAGCAAAATTCCCTACGCTTGACAAAGAGACAACCCACAATCTTTTAAAGGAATTCAAATCCAGATCTCCATTAGATCTTGCTCCCCCACATACCTTATCCAAAGTGGCAGAGGTCGTATTACTGTCATTTATGGAGCTTCTTAATCTCTCACTAGAGGCAGGCTTGGTGCTTTAGCAATGGAAGCATTCAGTAATTAGGCTACTATTGAAAAAACCTCAGCTAGATCCAGAAATCCTTGCCAACTTACGACCCATCTCATTACTCCCTTTTCTAGGAAAAGTACTAGAGAAACGTGTCAATCGGACATTATCAAACTTTCTGAAAAATAACAACTTTCTTCATCCAACCCACATGGGCTTCTATACCCACCATAGCATGGAAGAATCACTTCTGGTGGTCACAGCGGAGCTCAAAGCTATATTGAATAACGGAGGCTCAGCCGTCATCCTACTACTGGATTTAAGTGCGGCATTCGACACAGTGGATCACAAGATCCTAAGAGATAGACTTTATGAAGTGGGAATTCAGGACAAAGCATTCAATTGGCTCACCTTGTATCTGGAAAAAAGATCCTACCAACTCATGGACGGAGACTGACTCTCTGACAGCTTTCCAACAATTTGTGGTGTCCCTCAGGGATCGTCTCTCAGCCCCACGTAGTTCAATATATATGTGCGCCAGCTTGCCACCTGTCAGCGGTCTCTCATGCGGATGACACCCAGCTGGTTGTTTCTCTTACAGAAGGCCCTAATCCAGGGAATAAACATTTGGCACCCTGTTTGGATAAACTGCGCCGCTGGATGTTAAGCTGCCCCCTAAAGCTGATCGGTGATAAGATGGAATTAATGATCCTTGGAAACCAGGCCATGCACAGACCTCTGATCAGCTGGCCTGTTGACATGCCGCCCCCGTTCCCAAACCGGTGATAATAAATTTGGGAATCTGGTTGGACAATTTGCTAGCAATGGAAAATACATTGGGGCATATTTACAATGAGGCGATAAAAAATGATCGCCGCTTTTGCCGCCGTTTTCGGCCGAAAAGCGACGATAATTTTATCGCTATATTAGCAAGGCCACGGTAACGCGTGAAACCTTGCTTTAGTGTGGGGATTCTTTACGCCCAGCTTTGCATCTCTAATGAGATGCAAAGTGGGCGTTCCTGACCTGACATGACTGGAGAAATGTCGCTAAGCGACATTTCTCCTATCATCAAGCCCACGCTATGAAGCAGAGCGGCAAGAAAAGTAGCGATAACCCCTGTTATCGCTACTTTCCTAACACCTGCTTCAGGACTGACTTAGCCATGATATCCTATGGAGGGTGGATATCATGGCTAAGTTTGTGTTCCCTGTCAACAAGCTAACGCCACATTTCGTGATATTATCGCTGGGTTTCCAGCGATAATCTCACGTTAGCCAGTTAGCGCTAGGATTTTTATCGCTGATGAGATAAGCGTTGCTAATAGCACGCTATCTCAGCGATAAAAATTGGCGCTAGCCGGCGATAATTATCCGAGCGCTAAGTGCGCTCAGCGATAATTATCGCCGGTTGTTGTTGATATGCCCCATTGTCTGGCATCTGTTTCTCTTTAATCCGAGTGCTTAGGAAGATACTGGTATTGATCCCAGAGCATTTAAGGAAAACAGTCATTCAATGCCTCATTGGTTTCCATCGGGATTATGGCAGCTCACTTTATGTGGGCGCAAATATGTAATAAAGAGACTGCAGACTGTGCAAAATGCGGCAGCAAGGTTCCTACTTAAGGTTCCTAGCTATGTCCCTGCAAGAGAACCCCTCAAACGACCGCAGTGGCTCCCAAATGAGGCAGGGATTAAGTTTAAATCCCCTGTATTGCTCATAGGGTCATAAATAACAAGGGCCCAGTAAGGCTCAGAGAGTTGGTAACCACTTATGTTCCAACTGGACACCTGAGATCCTCGCATCATTATTTCCTCTGTACAACCAGGGTAAAAAGAATGAGATGGGGAGGAAGATCGTTTGCACACGTAGTACTGAAGTTGTGGAACAATCTTCCACCCAGTCTCAGAGCACTGAAAAATTAACTTTCCTTCAGGAAGAAACTTAAGACATGGCTGTTTCCCCGTTAATGTACCAGAGGCCCTACTCCCAGCACAGTACTCCCCAGTGTGGGGAAGCCTTCGGGTAGCCATGCGCTTTGCAAAACATAAATATAAACATAAACATAACAAAACACTGCACTCATAGGTATATATTAGCGCTATATTACACATATATATTAACATATGCCTGTATTTAAGGAAATCTCACCCTACAATATACATGTTTTAAACCCTCCATGCTGTCTGCCTGCTCAGCTGTTGCCTGGAATTCATGAAAGAGAGCATGGAGAGTCTCTCACAAGAACCACCATTTTCAGTATTTTTCTGCTTTTTAAAATAAATGCAGACAGGAAACCTATTGTTTTCCGACTGTATTGATCTGTAAACAACAGTAAAAACGGAAAACAGGAAGCCTTCGGTATAATGTGGTGTCAAGTAAGGCCTTTGAAACATACTGAGAAAAGAAATGGAGGTATTCTGACATGTAACTATACGCACCCTCAGGTCCGTGCTTGTTATGGGCATGCAGTGAGGGCTGCAAGTCACTTCCACCATGAAGTCCAAGTAGAGAGGCTTGTAGGTATCAGAAGAATCCAATATGAGTTTCTTTAATGAGTTTAGAGATGTATGTATGAATGTACTGTTTGTATAGCACACAAGTTTCCATAGGCAGCAGAACGCAGGATCTTAACACACACGTGTTTGGGGATTTATTTTCTATTCCATGTTTAGTTCCAATGAGATGGCATGCTAGTCAGAAGGTGGGGTTTTAGTGAAAAAACGTTATGTTTTATATGGAGCAGTAAAGTATTGTTTCTCATAAATTTGTGTCCTCTGCTTTACAATGGACAGGTACATTTGATGGAGCAAGAACTTGTAGAAAAGAGACTTGCTCGGAAGCGATCCGCTCCTTTAACTTACTAACAAGTTACTAAAAGTATTTAGTGTAAAACTAATGCGCACCACACAAACACTCGGGTTAGTGAAGCTTGCTTATGTGTTTAATAATGTGAATACCATGAACGAAGGACTAAAACAGCTTTACACGGAGAATCTTTACTGAGCATGCATCAACTACATCTACGTAGTATGAGGAGATGTCGCTTGGAGGGATATTCTTGCGCATGAGCAGAAGGCACTTAAATGGAGTCTTAAAGACTCGCGTGCATGGCATCTGCTTTGCTGAAAAGAATACAAGCTATTCTACTAACGCTAATGCGGGGAAAAGTATTATTAAGTAACGGGGAACAGAGTAGAGATGGGTAGTATACAGTGAAACCATTTATTGGTGAAATTAATATTTGCCTTTCTGACTTTATAACTAGTACGCATTTGGGCCTCTCATATATCACCGAAGTAAGCTGATTCACATAACAACTGGGTATGTCTACCGAAAGTGAGCCTGGAATAATTACATAAAGTTTGAATGGAAGCCAAGGTCGCAAAGTATTCTGCCCTGGGGACGGACGGTGAAAAGTTCAACAATGTGGACATGTATTCATACTGTTAATAAAAATGTTACAAATGAAATATGGATACGGGTGTAAAATAAAATGTTGAATAAAAATTAAGGGGATGGGTTTGCAAACAATGGTCAGACTGATTTAGATGACATGTAAGCATGGTGTGATGATCAACCCCCCTTGCCTGACCAAATAAATTTCACATTTTTACGATATTGAAATTTTATTGCGTGGAACATGAAGAAACAAAGGCATAATTAAGGTGGCTTTAGTTAGTTCGTTGGCAGAATTGGAGACGGAGATGCTGTGCATGGCGCAGATGCTGTGAGAGATGCTGATGCTGAAGAGATGCTGTAAGATGCTGATGAAGAATCGAATGCAGAGCCTGAAGCAGAATGTTCTATCCTAATTTAAGTGGGTTAGATCAGAAGATTACGGAAGAATCTCTAGGAGGGAGAGAGTGTCAGAGAGGTCAACTATCCTGTCCTGAATCCTGTCCTAAAGTCTTTGTCGCCTGAATTATCCCGGGGAAACCATTACCATCCCTTTGGCCAGGGGGTTGGTCTTCACAGTATTCTTGGTAACTTTAATTTTGTGTATTTGTAGATGTTCTTTTCTCTCTGTCCTCCCCCATTCTGAGCCTAAATCATTGCATGAGTCCGAAGTATGTCTTTTGATGATTAATCAATTGAATTTTCTCTCCTAATGAATGATGGTGACAGTGATGGAGCAAGGTTTTGTGAAAAGAAACTTGGCTGGATGCAATCCTCTCAAATAACATGTAATAATGTAACCAACAAGTCTTGTAAATACTAAAATTGCATTACATACAAACATATTGTATCTAGGGGAAGCTTTTCTATGTGTATTACTAACAAGTAATCCGAGTGACTAAAGATGGCCGCCAAAAAGGCAGGATATCTATTGCGCGTGTGTCTACTGCATCTACGTAGTGTGACACACTCTATGCTTTTGGTGGGAAACTTTGCAGCTGCGCAATAGCATTAAATATGGCCGCTTGAAACTCACATGTTAACGCATATGCTGCTGCTTGAACAAAGCCTCGTAAACTCTATTCAACACTAATGCAAAAGATTTAAATAAGTAAATGGGGATAGAGTAGAGATAAGTGGTATACAGTGAAATCATTTATTTCTGTGTTCTAATGTGTCTTTTTCTGACTTTATTATTAGTCTATATTTGGGCCTTGGAGGATGACTGAATTCCCTACCCATCTAATGTTCATGCAGGTGCACAAGAACCTGCCGAAACCCTGTGACAGCACCACTTGAAACCCAGCCAAGGCCACCTTGAACTGAGATGCCTTGGAAAAGGAACTGATGACCTGAATGCAGGACAAAATGTTTATTTTGCTGCAAATTTGTATTAAGCATAACGTTAAATGCGGGTGGGAATAAAGCTATGGGAAAGTAAATTAAGGGGCGGGAACATAAGACAATGTCCCAAAGAGAAAACATTACATTTAATTTAGTGTGATGAACTCACCTCCTCGCCCTGACCAATCAGAATAGGGGAAAACACAAGTTTGAAACTTTTGGAGGTGGCACATGAATAAAGAATAGTATAATTGAGGTAAGCTAGCTAGAGAACTTGTGCGACTTGTCAGATATGTCATTCCGACTCGTCACTGACCCAATGCGTATGCTGCTCCAGATTCTGTCTGAGACGCTGTCTCAAACCCTGCTGCTGACGGAAACTCTGCTTGAGAATTCGAGATACTGATCGATAATCTAATAATCTAGAAGGGGACTTCGGAAGAGGGACATTCGATGGGGGGTAGTATCAGAGAGGGGTGCGACGCTGGCGTTGCACTTTAGAAGAGGTCACCTTCCAGATCTGAATCTGCCTGATCTTCTGTCTGCATTCCTGTCCTGGGAGATTCTATCTGACCCCATCTTAAAGGAGTTGGGTTCATCTATGACGATAGGTAAATATAATTCTGTGAAATCTGTCTTTTGTGCCTGTGAACTCTCTCTCTTTCCCTCCCTTTTTCAGGTACCATCTTCCTTGACCATTTAATGACTATGCTATATTTGACTTACTCTACCTTTTGGATGAAGGTGATCACTGTAATTGATTCTTGACTCACAAATTATTGATAGATAAAAGTTTTCAAAACTTCTTGAGTCTGTGGTTATTCTGAAATAAATGGTTAATGTCATTCTACTTTAAACTAACTCAGCAACCTGATTCATTGAAGAGAGGAAATTACTGTTATAATTATCGAGTTGGTAAGATTTGGTAAAGGTGAATATCAAATTTCAGGTAATAACACATACATTGATGCCAGCGGGTTTACTAGCTTATTGTGTGAATGTTTTGGGCCCAGTTGAGTATTAGGTATGTGTGTGTAAACAGAGTTGTTAACCGCGCCCTATCAGTTTTTACTTGGTAGCAGAGGCATGGTTAGGTTCTAGTTAGTTGGGTAGCAAATATTGTGGATTGAATTATTGATATATGCATTAAAACCTGTTGTTGTTGTTTGCGTTGTTGTTCATGTTGTATAAAATTCTCGGGAATATTGAATAGCGGTTGGTAAAATGGAAGCCATACTGCAGTGAGGTTACTTGTCAGGATTCAGAAAGGTGCTGAAAGTCAGGTAAGACTAGAAGCACTGATTTAGGGAGTATTTTCTGTATGAAAGTGAGAATAATTGGTAGCAAAGGAGGTCGTTGGTGAAAATTTGGTCTTATATCATCTAGAAAGGGGAATACTGAAGGAGTAACAGGTTCTCTGATGCTTGAGTGAAGAGTAAACAGAAAGGTTTTACTCGTAGTGTGTGAAGAGTAAGCGGAAAGGTTTTACTTGCAGTAAAAGAAATTGACTATTCTTTGAAATTTGGAGAATCTGACAAAGTAGCAAATGTTTTATGTTGGTAATTAACGCATAATTCATGTAAATTAAGTGAGAAAAATACGTTTTTGCATTAACTTGTAAAGGAGGGGTCAGTTGCGGGTGCTGCACTGACGTCACAAAGAGCCACGCTGGGATTGGTTGAAACAGTGGGCGTGTGACTGATGCGAGAATTGTAAAGGAGGGGTCAGTGATAAGGAGTAATACTGATGTCACTTAAAGCCGCACTAGTATTGGCTAAACGCACAGAGTAAAATGAATTCTGATTGATATAATAAAAGACGCACTAGTATTGGAGAAGAGTTGAATTGTTGTAAACATAGAAATCCCAAGAATAATAACAGATAGCGGATTTTGTATGTACGATCCAACGAGCAGTACCTAAAAGGAAGATCGCGCAAAATGTATGGTGAGAAGAGAAAAATGACATTCATGCAGCAATTAAATAATTATTTTAAAAAGGATAAACCTATTAAAACCAGAGAAGGAATTCTTATTCCTCCTCCGAAAACTCCCGCATCCTACATGATGGTAGAGAAAGGTTATCATACTTGCATATGGTTAGAAAATTGGATAGAATACACAAAAGATGATGGAATTTTGGCTTTCCCAGAATACGGAACATTCAATGGAAGAATTCTACATAATTTACGCACAAGAATGAATGAGTTAGAACCCAGACCTAGATTAACTCAGTATGAGGCACTAGAAGAATGGGAGGCAGAGGCATTTGAATGAGATAGACCAAGGTGTAACAGTATTATGAGCAGTTTTTACCCAAAATGTCCACACGAAACTCGAAATAAGCAGATGAAACAGTGGAGGCAAGCCACGTTAGCTGAAGGATTATATCCTGTATTAATGGCTGACGAAGAGGCAGGAAGCAAATGCACAGAAAATAAAAAACATTTAATGACAACAGGTGGCGGAGAATCTGACAAGCATTATTTAGACGATATTTTAATGAAAAATCCACCGCCTTATCAAGAAGGACCAAGCATAGTTACCTCAAGTGCTCCACTCCTAGAGACACCCTTGGTGCCATAAATAGTACATGACAGAACAATGGAAAAGGTACTTCAAGGAAGAGAAAGGGAAGCAATAAATAAGAATAGAAGTGAATCAATACAGAAAATTACCCAGTTAAACGCACATCCTGAAGCTCTGACTATACCAGTGACTATAGGTCCTGTTGTCCCATTGTACTGGAATAAATTAAATTGTCCCAAAACACCTGTCATGACAACACCCATCTTTGAGCCTAGAAAAGAAAAGATAATAGTTGATGACCAATCTAGTGATTGCGAGTCTGTAATTTCATTAATGGGCTTGCCGATAAAAGGACAAATAAATGACATACCCAGAAGAGTCATGCCAGGTGGTTCAAAAGAGGTTGGAATTGAGACATCCACCTGAACAAAGAGTGCCATCATAATAACCCCAGAAGAATTGCAAAGATGGACACGAGACATAGAGAAACCCGATCCTCCACCAAAAATACTAGATATTTTTAAATTAAGAGTTGAATTAGAAGAAATGATAGCTGGGAATGTAGGATCAGAAAGGTTAAGTACCTATAACGAGGAAGAATTATTGTTCATTTTCAGAAGCATAACACGAAACACAAAAACATTTCATGATAGATTAATTAATCTGGCCTCCGAAATGGGAATAGAGGTAGGGTGATCAAAAGTCCTAAAAAAAACATTTAGAGCAGAATTTTCTGATAAAGATTTGGAAAAAATGAACATGTCAGGAAGAAAGTTACAGGTAAAAGAATTGATGGTGATAATTACAGAAACGGGGAGATTTAGACAAATGGAAAATAAGGTGAACAAAGAAAATAGAAGAAGCACAGACCAGTCGAGTGACATCAGAGTATTTAATGAAAGAAACAGAAAAGGCAGAAAGTTTGTACCCTATGAGAGAAGTTCCAGTAGGAGGTTATGTACATGTCCCATGGACAAGGCAGGATATTTATGTACGAATGATTTCCCAAAACTGAGAGAGAAGCCTGTGGAATGGTATAGACAAGTCGAGAGGTTTGTGAAGGTTTCAACAGTTTTGCTGAAAGATCTGGATGGTCTTTTTGACATAGTGGTGCCTACTGATTTGTGGACTGAATGTAAAATCACAGTCGATTGGCCAAATGATGAGTACCCGAGAAACGAGAAAACAGGAGCCCCGTCAGAAGAGGTTATGAAAAGATATAACCAAGTAATTACTTTTTTGAAAATTTCCCCAAAAGAAACTGATTGGATAAAGATAGACAGAACAACTCAGGAAAAAGATGAGTCTGTCCATGCATACTATGAGCGTCTCCTACAGGTGATATGACTCATTTTGTGTATGGATTTCAGTCAGGACTAAGAAAATAAATTTCTGAAATGATTAAACAGCATAACTTGTGTTGGCAAGCAAAGCCCATAGATGGGATTTTAAAATATGCAAAATACTGGGGAGATGAACTTGACAATAGATGATAAATTTTAGAGGAAAAAGTGCTGTGGGCTCAAGTAAAGCTGGCAGAACAACAAGAGCTCCAGTTAACTAATATGGCCGGAAAACCAGGAAAGGGGCAAGGAAATGGTGGAAACAATGGGGGTAAACCAAAAGGGCGATTAAAGAGAGAAGAGGCAAAGAAAAGGTTCCCTTGTCATGGGTGCGGAAAATTGGGGCATTGGAAGAACGAGTGTAAAAATATACAAAATAATAATGGCCCAAATCAAAATTTAAATCCACAGACGTAGAATGAGGTAATAACGAGTCAGCCACAACAGATTGTAAACCTGCAGAGTCAATTGCCTCCTGCCCCTTTTGCCAAATTATGTGAGTCAAGCCAAGCACGGTGTGGACTCCCGATTTCAGGAAGGATGTGGTAAGAAAAATTACTTAACATCACAGTTTCTTTTGCAGGATCCATATTTTGAAGATCAAGATCAATGCCGGTGCCTGAGGGGGGGGATAAGGAGAGCGTACTTGGCGCATCTTTACCGGTAAATCAGTCAGGTCCATATATTGATGGAAAGGTAGAAGGAAATGACATATTACTTTTTTGTTGGACACTGGTGCTACCCGTTCTACTGTGAGAACAGCAGACCTTCCAATCCTACCCCTCTCTGGAGAAGCGATCTAAGTAGTGGGTGTTTCTAAGAAACAAATTATGACCCCTTTTACAAAACCAATGGAGGTGTGCATCGGTAACTTTAAAGAGATGCACAAGTTTGTCGTATGTGACTCTAGTCCTGTGAATTTATTAGGGAGAGACTTGTTGTACAAAATGAATGGCACCATCTTTTGCACAGCGGATGATGTTGCCATTCAAACCCCAGATGAAGATGGAATATATAAAATCATGCTAGCTAAACAAGGAGCAGAAGTAAATGATTTGTTCTCAATGATAACCCAAGATGACTTACCGGAAGAGGTAAAATTGACAGTAAAAGCAGAGGTGTGGGATTTCACTGGAAAAGAAGTAGGGTTGATGACAGATGCCCAAACAGTCGACAGTACAAGATGAGTCCTGAAGTTAAGGCTGGTGTTGCAGCAGAAATAAATCAAATGGTCGAACAAGGCATTTTAAAATAAATCATGAGTAGTCCCTGTGATTCACCTATAATTGGCATTAAGAAACTAAACAGAAAATATAGGGTAGTTCAAGATTTAAGAAAGAAGCGCCGGGACACTCTTCGGAGTAGCCGTGTGCTATAAAAGATCCGAATTAACATAACATAACATAACATTAACAAGATTGTTGTGCCCTGTTGCCCGGTAGTGTCCAACCCTGCAGTGATTCTGTACCAAGTAACATGGAATGCGAGGTGGTTTACCATGATTGATTTATGCCGTGCCTTTTTCTCCTTTCCATTGCATCTAGATAGTCAGTTTTTATTTTCTTTCAAATTTGAGGATAGTGTTTATGTTTGAAATCGCGTTTTTCAAGGGTACACAGAAAGTCCTTCGATCTTTAATCAAATTTTAAAAAAATGTCTTGAAACTTTAGTGATGCCTAAGGAGTCTGTCCTTGTTCAGTATGTTGATGATCTTTTGGTCGCATCCAAAACATCAAAAACAAAAAGTGACTGTGTAACTAATTCCATATCCTTGCTAAACCATTTAGCCAAAGGTGGAAATAAAGTGTCCCCTGAGAAACTACAGTTTTGCAGAAAAGAAGTAAAATATCTGGGACACCAGATAGAACGAGGAGAAAGGAGAGTGACAACAGAAAGAATAAAAATAATAAAACAAACGAAGTTACCGCAAACACAGAAGGAAATGAGAATGTTCTTTGGTGTAGTCTGGTATTTCAGGCAGTGGATTATGGGATTTTACCTACTGGCGAAACCTCTGATACAAATGACAGAGAAGCGAGTAAAAGACCAGATAGAATGAGATGATCAGAGCATGAAATCCTTTTTGAAATTACGAAATTGGTTGTGCGAGGCAGCTGCCCTAGGTATGCCAGACTATTCGAAAGATTTCGCCTTGTTCTGCTGTGAAAGAGATAAATGTGCCCTCTCAGTCCTAACTCAGATACATGGCCTGATGCGATGAGCAGTGGCATATTTTTCTGCAACCTTAGATCCTGTAGCATCCACTTTGCCCAGATGCCTAAAGGCTGTGGCAGCCACGTGCGTGAGTCTGGAGCAAAGCGAGTCAATTGTGATGGAACACCCTGTAAAGGTGTATGTTCCACATGCAGTTGTTATTCTTTTAACAAGAACTCAAAATCAGTATCTTACACCAAGCAGATTAACGAAATATGAGAGGATCATTCTAGGAGGAGAAAATGTGACCATAGTCCGTTGTACTGTACTTAAACAAGCTACTTTGTTATCAGATCCACATAATGAACAAGTGACAGATGAACCCGAACATGAATGCCTTGACGTAACAGAAATCAGTACAAAACCACGTGTAGACATACAGGATGAGCCATTAAAAGATGCTGAGCATGAATTTTTTGTAGATGGCTCATGCATGCGCCATGAGGAGGGAGGATTGAGCGCTGCTTATGCTATGTGTACATTGGCTGAAATAGTTGAAGCATCCTATTTACCAGGAGTCAGGTCTGCACAAAAGCCGAATTGATTGCTTTAATTAAAGCTTGCAAAAAGGGGAAAAATGGGAGAGTAACCATTTACACTGACAGTCAGTATGGGTACGGGGTTGTGCACAACTTTGGCCAGCTTTGGATGCAGCGAGACTTCCTGACTTCTTCAGGGTCTCCCATTAAAAGTGGACAATTTGTTAAAGAATTGCTTGAAGCAATACAATTACCAAAAGAAGTGGCAGTGGTTAAGTGTGCTGCACACCAGTCAGGAAATGACTGTGCGACTACAGGTAATCGTTATGCTGACCAGGTTACCCAATACTGCGCAAGACTGTATGCTTGCACCAATGGCTAAACTGTATCATAGAGACACCCACATAGGCAGAGATGCAATAATGCAATGATGATCAGACTTTTCAGACGAGATTGGTTTAATCCAAGGTTTAGAAATGTTGCTGAAAGATTATGTCAAAGGTGTTTGACATGCCAACAAATGAATCCAGGCAAGAAAACATTAGTCTATATGGTGAAAATTGGAAAGACTGAAGGTTCCTTTATAAGACTGCAAATTGACTTCATTCAGTTACCTGCTTGTCGAGGATTGAAATATGTACTTGTCATCGTTTGTTTATTTTCAAAGTGAGTGGAAGCATGCCCCAACCAAAGAAATGACAGCTTGACAGTGGACAAACTCTTCCTGAGAGAACTTATACCACGCTTCACTTTTCCAGTAACTATTATATCAGACCGAGGGTCTCATTTTAATAATGAAATAATTCTATTAATTTGTGAAGCATTTACAATTGAGCAAATGCTGCACTGCGCATACCGCCCAGAGGCATTTGGAGTGGTAGAACAATTGAATGGCACAATTAAGTCAAGGATGGGAAAGTTGTGTGCATCCACTTCCCTGGACTGGACTGATGCTTTACCTCTTTTTCTGATGGGACTTAGAATATTCCAGACAAGAATACCGGATTAAGTCCCCATGAAACAATCATGGGAAGAGCAATGAGGCAGGCATGTATGCCAGGACACAGGCTATTGAATATAACTGATGATTTGGTAGTGGAGTATTGCAAAGCGTTGGCTGACCAAGTGCGTTCTATATCTCACCAGGTTGGAGAAGACGCAGTTCCCAGGCAGCCGAACCAAGCGCATGATGTGAATCCTGGTGACTGGGTTGTAGTGAAGAATCACACTTGAGAATCGGCCTAGCACCAAAGTGGGATAAATATGTACACAAATATATGAGAGGCAACACAATGCTTGATTACTGTGTCAATACAGTTGGAAGCAGATTGTAGAGTCCACACAGAACTTGTAAAGTTCAAGTATTCTTTATTCCACAGTTCGGTACAACCACATTCACAGCCAACGCGTTTCGCCCAAATATGGGCTTCTTCAAGGCTGTTAGAAATCATACAAAGACAATGGTTGTCACATAAGTTTGTACACATGAAACTTTATTTACAAAAACGAAGAAGAAAAATGAAAGAAAGAAAAAAGGAGACAAGAGGAAAAAAAAAGAAATGAAAAGAAGAATCAGCAAAATGTTAGAGAAACTAGTGAAAGACAAGCTGAGACGTGAAGAAAAATAAATAAAGACACAGCACACCATTGTCAGGTGTCTGTCAAGCCAACGACCTTAAAATGGGCGTGAGTAGAGAAAAAGAGTGGAGTAAAGTAATCCTAAAAGGAACCCCGAATCATAAAATGACCATTTGTGTATTAGTAGAGACTTCAGGGGAACGATGACGTCGTGTTGAAAGATTCAATAGTGAGTGGAAAGAGAGATTGGTGAGCATGGCTAAAACTGTTGCTTACCAGGAAATTTAAAAAGTGATGAGGCACAAAGGCTGTCACGGAACCGAGGGGTATCTTTAATAAACTGTATCTGAAAATAATTAGGGTTAATGTAAAAATTGGCCCAGGGTGGAATAAATCAAGGTATCTCGGTAATGCTAATTTACAACATTGCCTACTAACCTTGTCAAAAAATAACGTGAGACCAGCGAAGGAGCGTATATAGGTATACGTAGAGAACAACATATCTTTTTCTCAGCTCTAGAAACATGGGATGAGGTTAGAAAGTTGCAGGATGAAGTTGAGGTGAAAGAAAAAGAAATATGGATAAAGTCAGTTTGTGAAAGAAGGACAGAAGATGATGTATGGGTGTACCCTGATTGCAGACCAGTCATGCCAGACTGCGTACTCTATCAAATGGCAAGAATGTATCATGGGAACACACATGTTGGTAGGGATGCCACGATTAGACTATTCAGAAAAAATTGGTACAATCCAAAGTTTAAGGTAGTCGCAGAAAGTCTTTGCCAGAGATGCTTAATTTGTCAGCAGCTAAATCCAGGCAGGAAGACAGTGGTCAGTTGGGGAAAAATTGGAAAGACAGAAGGACCATTCACAAGGTTGCAATTAGATTTCATCGAGTTGCCTCCATGCCAGGGATTGAAATATGTAATTGTCATGGTGTGCCTATTCTCGAGATGGGTAGAGGCATACAATACAAGAAAAAATTACAGCCTTACAGTTGCTAAATTACTGTTGAGGGAGCTGATACCTCGTTTTGGTTTTCCAGTCACTTTGGAATCAGATAGAGGACCTCATTTTAATAAAGAAATAATTTGATTAATCTGTGACGCATTCAAAATTGAACAGAAACTGCACTGTGCATACCACCCAGAGGCTTCTGGAGAGATTGAGCAATTAAATGGCACAATCAAGTCAAGGTTACGAAAAGCGTGTGCACCCACATCGCTGAAATGGCCAGATGCATTGCCCCTTGTGTTGATGGGACTCCGAAGTATTCCTGACAAAAAAAACGGGATTGAGTCCACATGAAAGTACTCATGGGAAGGGCAATGAGACAAGCATTTATTCCTGGACATACATTGATGAATATAACTGATGATTTGGTATTGGACTATTGCAAAGGATTGGCTGACCTAGTGCGTTCGGTCTCTCACCGGGTTGGTGAAGGCGCAGTTGCCAGGCAGCCAACGCAAGCGCATGTTTTGAATCCTGGAGACTGGGTGGTAGTGAAGAAACACACCAGAAAGTTTTACTTAGCACCCAGGTCGGATAAACCACGTCAAGTCATACTGGTCACTACCACAGCAGTGAAGTGTGCAGGTTTACCCAATTGGATTCATGCAAGCCATACCAAAGGAGCTCCAGGTCCTACTGAAGAAGAACAGCAACTGATTGAACCTGTTGAGACAGCTGAAGGTTGTGAAGTCGGAGAATCTAGAGTGAAAGATTCTGAAGTAATAGATGAGGAAAAACCTAGCTCTGGTCAGGGGGAATGGATACCAGTGATTGACATAACTGAAGTTGGTATTCAAACAAGAAGGAGAACAAGATTAGTGAGACAGAAAAGTAGTGAGGATCAGATAGGTGTAGAAGAACATTCTCAGGTAGAAGTGAACAAAGCTACCCAAAACTCTGAGCAGGACCAGACAGGGAGAGAAGAACATACTCAGGCAGAGGTGAACCGAACTATACAAAGACCTGAGCAGGGACAGATAGGAAAAGAAGAACATGTTCAGGCAGCAGAAGAACAAATTGTAGACCTCAACAGGACCAGTTGGGAGAAGAAGAACAAGTTTGGGCAGAAGAAGAAAATCAATTTGAAATAAGACCCGAACAGGACGAGATAGAGGAAGAAGAACAGGTTCAGGCGGATGAAATAAGATCTGAACAGGAACAGGTAGAGAGTCATTCAGAAGAAGAAGACCAGATTTTGCCTAGACACTGAAAATAAAAGAATTTTAGAAAAGAACAAAGAGGGTGAAAGTGCAGTTGACGTTAAGAGGGTCAGAAAAGGTGACAACTGGCCAGGTGGAGTGAAAAGATTGAAATACTATTTGATAAAAACATGCGAAAGACCAGAGCAAGTGAATGAGGTTACTAGTCAAACTCAGTCTAAACAGCCGATTGTGAGAAACACTCGAAGAAGCCCAAGACTGAACATTTTGAATAACAAATACAAGGGCCCTATTTAATATTAGAAGAATTTGAAAATTTAAATTTGAGTAAGGAATCAGAAGAAGAAGTAGATGCTACACAGATTGAGGAAATTAAACTGAGACCACGTTAAAAATAATAGTCTGAATTTCCAGGTGAAGAAAGACAAGAAGAGAAATCTTAGATTAAAATGGCAAAAAATGAAGTCACTGAGCAACCAAAACAAAGTTTTAAACGAAGATGCTGTAGAGCTTGCATATGTAGTATTTTGTTAGTGATCTCAGTATGGCTATGTCTAACAGTAGCAGTTCCTTGTTTTATCATAACAAATAAGAAGAATGATACAGATACTAATGAGAAAGCAGCTACACTAAAGGGAGATAGCGTGTTGTGTGTAGATTTAGATTCCATATATAGGTTTCCCGATTTATGCCCTTATATAGGTACAATTCATATTGCCCTTATTTCGGCGTAGAAAATCCAGCCCTTAACTAGGCATTGTCCATGCTACCCAAATACAGGCATGGTCTCCTACATCCGTCAATCCACGTCACAACGAGTTCTTGGAAAACCAGACTCTTAAGCCTTTAGGAATTTCCCTTGCTTGGATATTGATTTCTGCAAGAACTCATTATTATGCATGAACATCTATTCCTTAGGGGTTCATTCATGACGTTCCGATGCCCGACTTTAACGTCAATACAGGCATTCCTAAACACCTTCAAGGTATAAGTATACCTGCACTTGCCCTGGGAAACCACGGTTCCGGCATGATCCAGCTCGACTGCCTACTTGCGGTTCACCATGACAAGTTCGGAAGGAAATTGAGTTCCAGCCTGATGCACTGACCAGACGCTGTCATCCTCAACGCAGAGAATCCAGCTCCAGTGTTTCTGACTCCCCTTGCGGGGTGTTAGATATCGAGTCCCGGAAAGAAAATTCCAACCTCACACATTCTAAAGGTATGGCGCAGACTAGAACTTAGAGAAACTTTTGGCAACTCTTGGCAAAACTAAAACTATAGCTATAGTTGGCTATACTTTTGAAAACAGCACCTACTTCTTATCTCATACTACACTTAGGTTAGGTACAGTGGGGTAGAACAATTTAGAAGCATCAGATGAGTATTCACATATTTAGCCTGTGTTATTTATGTATGTATTTTAATTAATATATGTCATAGCTACAAACCATGCTATTTCACTATTATTTTATCTTACTGCTAACTCTGTACATATTGTACTTCACAGCCTGTCTTACGATTGTAGCAGTTCCTATCTCTTGCATGAGAAACAAGACTGTTCAATAAACCCTTTTTGTTGAATCGCCAGTTTCTCTATTTCTGTTCAACTCTGTAGAAACGAAGTATGCACGAGTGAAACTGTCATCTATTGTTTCCACGATTCTGAGATTGTTCAGACTCCAAGGGAAACAAAGTTGTCATGTTTATGCCTTTGTCAGAAACTAATCCCTTCTTGTATCTTCAAGAAGTTTCTAGTGACCTCTGAGTTAGCTGGCACACACAAGTAATTAAGTTTAATGTATTCGATAGAGACATACTGACCTCAGTCCTATGTCAAATCTATAGTGTATATTATTCCAATGCGCAGAGCCTATCAGGGATATAGTAACCACACTACAAGCATAGAATTAGAAGCAGCAGAGGAAACAGATTTACATCAGACAGTATTAGATAATGATACGTCTTTAAATGTTTTTACACAATTGTTATTTTAATACATAGATACAATGGAGATTAGTGATAGTTATGTTTGTATGACATTACCAGCGTCAGTGTCAGAAGGAGTTACATATCACCATTTACCTCTAAAATATGGTATATCATGTAGTGTACTAGCAAGTTTGTTTTATAGAACTGGAAAGCTTCAGTATTATTATTATTCAAATTTAGATGTAGTATTCCCAGAACTTCCTATTTGAAAGAATAGGAATCCAGTGCTTAGTAGTCAAGATGCACAGTTTATAGGTGAATTTTTCCTAACAATGAAATCAATAGATATAGTAAAGGCACACAAGAATAACTTAACATGTATATTACGTGAAGAAGAGAAAGTGTTTTTGAATTTATTTGAAGAAAGGAGACAGGATTTTAGAAAGAAAGCTGCTGAACAGAAAACCCATGTACCTCCATGGGCTGAGAAAGAGGGAATTTATACAGCTGGAAAGGCTCATGCTGCGATGTCCCTAGACTTTGTGAAGAAAGGGAAAACCTGCCTCTTTAGGTTAAAGACAGATTATAATAACGTATTTATTGGTTCCAGTGAATGTGAACATAACCTCCTAATTTTGGAAGGTCGGTAACTAAAAGAGGGAACTGATCCAGTATTTCCTGGTGTTTACTACATGTGTGGGAATAATGCTTACTATAAGTTGCGTGCACAATGGTACGGAAGCTGCTAGTTTAGGATAGTATTTCCGATAATTTATCATGTAAAAACAATCACTGGAAACAATGAAAACACTAATGGACTAACACGAAGAAAGAGAGCTAGTTTATCAGAAATAGTAGGTGTTAATATTTGGTGCATTGATACCTTCAGTGGGAGTCATTCTAAATTCACATAGAAATTGCAAATTGTCGACAGTAGTTGATCATCTCTCGACTGATACTGCTGGGGGTTTCTTAATGATAAATACAGAAATGGTTGCAATTATGTCTCTGGTTTTACAAAATTGACTTGCGCTTGATATCTTATTAGCAAAAGAAGGCGGAGTCTGTAGAATACTGAAAGTGCAACATTGTTGTACTGACATACCTTATAAAAGTAAGGAAATCAGAGGGTATATTAAGAATATTACAAAACTTCATAAAGATTTGAAGCCACTGGAGGTTGACAGTGTATGGGAAAAACTAACAAAAAGTATTTCTTCAATAGGGAGTTGGTTTTCTGATTTATGGAAAAGTATTTCAGGTCAAATAATTCTTCCAGTAGTTGGAATAACGATAATAGTTTTAACACTAATGATTTGGTGTAAGTGTTGCAGAAACAAAGGAAAGGGAAGAAAATATGAAGTTAATGGGAAAGGAAAGAAAAGAAAGAGGTAAAACGATGAGATACAGATGGAGGAAATGAAAGGGAGGATATACAAAAAGCTGAAAGATTTAGAAAACAAAGATGAAGATGGGAAGGCAAATGAGGAGAATGAAAATGAGAAATACTGAAAGTTGGCATCTGGTTAGGGAGGGGTAATTTTGTGACGGCTCAAAAATACCATCAGAGAGGGGATTGATGAAGCAAGAACTTGTAGAAAGAGACTTGCTTGGAAGCGATCAGCTCCTTTAACTTACTAACAATTTACGAAAAGCATTTCATGTAAAACTAATGCGCACCACACAAACATGCTGGCTAGTGAAGCTTGCTTATGTGTTTAATAACGTGAATAACATGAAAGAAGGACTAAAACCGCTTTAAATGGGAAATCTTTACTGCGCATAAACTATATCTCTGTAGTATGACGAGCTGCCGCTTGAAGGGAAATCTTGCGCATGAGCAGAAGGCACTAAAATGGAGTCTTTAAGACTCGCATGCATGGCATCTGCTTTGCTGAAAAGAAAACAAGCTATTCTACTAACGCTAATGGAGGGAAAAGTATTAATAAGTAACGGGGAACAGAGAAGAGATGGGTGGTATACAGTGAAACCATTTATTCGTGAAATTATTATTTGTTTTTCTAACTTTATCACTAGTGCACATTTGGGCCTCTCATGTATAACTGAAGTAAGCTGAGTCACATAACGACTGCGCATGCCTAATGAAAGTGAGCCCGGAATAATGACATAAAGGTTTAATGGAAGCCAAGGTCGCAAAGTATTCTACCATGGGAACGGACAGTGAAAAGTTCAACGATTTGGACATGTATTAATACTGCTAATACAAATTTTACAAATGAAACATGGATGCGGTGTGAAATAAAATTTTGAATAAAAATTAAGGGGATGGGTTTGCGAACAATGGTCAGACTGATTTAGATGACATGTAAGCATGGTGTGATGATCATATCCCCTTGCCTGACCAATTACATTTCAAATTTTTACAATATTGAAACTTTAGTGGGTGGAACATGAAGAAACGAAGGTATATATTAAGGTAGCTTTAGTTAGTTAGTTGGCAGAATTGGAGACGGAGATGCTGTGTATGGCGCAGATGCTGTGAGAGATGCTGATGCTGATGAATACAGGCCCCAGCTAGGCCCGCAAGGCACAAGGGTTCGCTCTCCTGTAACGGAATCTATAAGGAAGTTGGCACGGAAACTGCAAAGTACAAAAACAGCATTTATTAACCCTTAAGGGTGGTCCTACAATCCACACAACACTCTTCAGCATTGCATAGAGTAGCACAAAGAACTTGCGTACACAGTCCCCTTTTATACACAATAGAGGGGCTCATAAGTGGGTGGATACAACATGAGGCCGAAGAACATTACCATTTATGGTCATTCTCGATACTGAATCAATACATGGGCGGAGCTAACACACTCCTTGAGCCCGCGAACACATGGTCAAGCAAGGCTAATTATAACAGATGTGGTCAAGTCTGGGCATGCGCCAGATGGACAAGAGAGCTATTTATAAACTGTTACTAGGCAGATTACAAGAGCAACTAACACAGAGGTTGGACTCTCCTCGTGGCGAACACGTTGCAGCATGACAATACAAAATGGAGTCCAAACCTCGGTCAACATAACGGAGAAAACATGATCTGAAAGGAAAGGATAATGTCTTTAGTAAATGCTTAATCACATTGCTGTTTCAATTTACAACAGACGACCCTTTCAGCATTTACTGAAGACATCCGGTTTACCAGAATAATCATCATATATGTCAATGGTCATCATTCCTTCAACTTCTTTAGCTAGACGCTTCTGGTGAGCAACATCGGCAATAGCTTTCTTATCTGGGATGCAGAATGAAATGCATACAGAACAGAACAATGGTCCACATTGAACACACATACAGAAAAGGAACAGAATTGCTATAATAATACAGAGACCAGTTAAGACCTTCCATCCCCAGGCAGTAACCAATGCCCAAAACCATCCAGAAAAGGACCAAGTGCCGTTTTCTGTGTGGATTTCAGCTGCTATTTTATGCAGCTTGTTAATGGCGTTATAAACTGATGGCGTATGATCAGGGATGAACACACAGCAGCTACTTCCAATAATTTTACAAGCTCCACCTCGATCAGCTAACATTACATCTAATACCATACGATTCTGCAATGCAACAATCCTAGTGATTTGTAACTCTTCCGTAAGATTCCCAAGAGCAGCAGCAGTCTGATTTGTCACAGCTTCTACCACTCTTGTTAATCTTCGGATCTTCCTACTATTCAAAGCGGCTCCAACAAAGAAGAACAGTCCTAAGTTAAAATCAATATACTGCTGCAAGCTGGTATCAGTCTGATCCACATCATCAATCGATAGAGTACGTTTATACCTATTTACAGTCACATTATTCAACAATTTCAAATCCTTATGATAAGATGCGGGTGCTAGGAATACAGGAGGTAATAGGAATGATACATAGCATACCCCAGACCACCCAGCCGGCAAACGGTAATAACCTTTATTTCCACACACAAAGTAGGTATTATGGGACGCTAGGAAGGTACTATTATTCAATCCATCAATGTTCAAAACAGTGATGCAATCACTGACACCAACAGGAATAAAACCCACACTCTGGACACACAGGTCCGCTTGAGCTTGCGCCACCTGGATCACGAATTTGTCCTTCCCCACAGTGTCTCTGGTGTTCGTGAAGATATAGGGAATGGATTCATTGTCCGGTCGGTACTCTTCCCACTCCCAAATTGTCCCATTCGCTTGCGGGTACCCATTTTTATCCTGATGACATTCTTTATTAAGTCTGAAAAGCAATCGTCCCACTGTCGGTTTTCGAGTGGCAAACAGCAAAGTGTACCATGCTCTGCAAGAGCCATTATGAGAGAAAGGAAGTGGTATGAATGGCGTACCTCCTTTCTTCTGATGGGCTGGCATCATCCCACATATCCAACAGTTCGTAGCATTCGTAGCAACGTGGGTATGATGCAGCATCTGAATGAAAGTGTTATTCAAATAAGACTGGCGATGCTTCAACTCTTGATACGGCAATGTATAAAAGTAGTGCTCCGCAGGCACCGGAGTCGTCAACACAAGTGTTTTCCGAGCAGGAGTTACCTCCTCCACAAACCATGTGGTTATTCCAACAATGGCTACTGTTAGCATGAACCCCAACGCACAAAGGATTTTCTTCTTCTCCATGTCCAAAAACAATACCCTAATATCTTCCTGAAACTAAAAGGTCTGTCAGAACTCTTCCCCTTGGGCAGCGGTTGATTTCTTCACCAGCGGGCCAAGACGGGTGTCACTACACTAATGCAGGGCTGATCCCCCCCCCTTGCCTCATTGGCTCTCCGTTTCACTAACCCAAGGGCCGTTCTGACAGTATGTCCCGGTACTGGAAACTCACTTCCTTGGTCGAAGATGATATCGCCTTACTCCAGGAGTCGCGTGGTCCGAAAAGAGCTCCTCAGTGTCGCTCGGCTCCGCAGCACGGCCTGTCTCTGCTGCCAGGATTTCTCGTTGATCGGTCAGCACGGCAGGCTCCACCAATCCGGGCGGTACCTTTCGACAGTGCAGGGAATGGATCCAATTCTTCCTGTTCGAGACTCGCACAGCCGTCCTCGTCGCGAGGAGGACCTGCTCAGGGCCCACCCATCTCGGCTCCAAACTGTTCGTTCTGTCGAAGACTTTCACCATAACATGGTCACCAGGCCGGAGACCATGTCCTTCACCGGTAGACCGATCAGGGAGCGCCTCTCGGACCTGTTGATGAATAGAAACCAAGTTATCCGTTAACTGTGCCAGATAATCGCTCATCATTACACAAGGTACATCATACACAGCCTTAGGCCTTGGTGGACCCCAAATGTTCATTGGGCGTCCGAATACGATTTCATATGGCGTAAGGCCCGTTCGAGAGTGTGGCACTGATCTAATTGACAGTAACGCCAGTGGCAGGGCATCTGGCCAAGTCAAAGACGTTGAAGCTTGAATTTTGGCGATCTTAAGCTTCAGTGTACCATTATACTTCTCGACTAGTCCTGCAGACTGAGGGTGAAACACGGCGTGGAACTTCTGAGTGATGCCTAGGCCCTTCAAAACATACTTTATAACATCCGCTACAAAGTGAGGCCCATTATCACTCCACAGAAGTCTACAGACGCCGTATCGAGGGAAAAACTCTTTCAGCAGTAGCTTCGCTGTAGTCATTGCAGTATTGTCTTTCGTAGGGTACGCCTCAACCCATTTACTGACGGCGCAAACCACTACTAGAACATACTTCAAATTGTTACAGCGCTCAAGCTGGATGTAATCCATCTGCAGAACCTCAAAGGGTGCAGTGGGTGTCGCAAATCCTCCTGCTGGAGTTCGAGTACCCTTTCCTGGGTTATACTTCAGACAGATCATACAGGTCTGCACCACCCTCTTTGCCGTGCTAGCAATCTCTGGATGCTCCCAGACTTGGGTAAGCAATTTCACAATTGCGGAAGCTCCAACATGTGCTAGCCCATGTGCCATCTGAACCATAGGTTGTACAAAAGCCGTAGGTAATTTCCATCTATCCATCTGCTTATTCCTCCAGCAGCCTTCATCATCCAACTCTCCCTCGCTAGCCCATTGCTCCCGCTCTTTATCAGAAGCGGTCCTTTGCATCTCTCGCACTTCCTCCTTCGCATCACGCCATCTTTCCACCTGCGACTTTACTACATACATGGCAGTAGCACCGGGCTGCATCGCAGTCTCCCGTGCTACTCGGTCTGCTAACGCATTCCCTTCTCCAACTTTATCAACTACTTTCCTATGGGCGCTACACTTAACGATGGCAATTTTCTTCGGGTATGTCAACGCAGTTAAAAGATTGTGAACTAACTCTCCATGCATTATCTGTACCCCATGTGACGTTAAAAACCCTCTCTCCTTCCAGAGTAGGCCGAAGTCGTGCGCTACTCCGAAGGCATAGCGGCTATCTGTGTAAACATTCACACACAATCCTGTACTGAGCTCACATGCTCGTGTTAATGCTATCAGTTCCGCTGCTTGAGCTGACTTCTGTGGTATGCGTGCTGTCTCCACTATCGTTTGCAACGTGGTAATTGCATACGCTGCTGAAGTCGTACCATCTGGTAGCTTCAGGCATGATCCGTCTACCCACAGTTCTCCATCTACATCTGGAAAGGGCGTATCCTGGAGATCAATACGACCCTTTGTTTGTTCCTCAGTCACAAGAATACAATCATGCGCTTTCTGCGCCTCAGGCTGGGTCTCGGGGTATGGCAACAATGTGGCCGGGTTTAATGTTACGCACCTTTTCAACGTAATATGAGGAGCCAAGAGCGTCAACTCATATCCCGTTAAACGGGCACTGGTCAAATGCTGCGTCTTTGTTTGATTAAGCAGGGCATCAACAGCATGGGGAACTAACACCAACAGCTTATGGGATAACACAATTCCTTCACTTTGGCGTATTGACACAGCTGTCGCCGCAACCGAGCGAAAACACCCTGGTAATGCTCGGGCGACAGGATCAAGCACAGCCGAAAAGTATGCACAAGGGCGCTGCTTATCGCCATGCATCTGCACTAAAACTGATAATGCACATCCGTCTTTCTCATGCACGTACAACGAAAAGGGTTTTGCATAATCAGGGGTCCCTAACACTGGTGCTGAACAAAGGGCCTGTCGCAGTTGCTGAAAAGCAGCATCACACTCATCTGACCAAGGGATTGGGATAGGCGTGTCTTTTGTCAAGAGAGCTAGTAATGGCTTAGCTATGTGTGAAAACCCCAATATCCACTGTCTACAAAAAGAAACAAGGCCCAAAAATGCACGCACATCCTTCTGCGTGGATGGTCTCGGTGTGTCCAAAATTACTTGGATACGATCTGGTGTGAGTGCACGCCCCTCCTTAGACAAAAGGTGACCCAAATAAGTCACCTTTGGTCTACAGAATTGCAATTTCTTCCTAGATACCTTATGATTGTGGGATGCTAAAAAGGAAAGTAAGGATAACGTGCTTTTCTCACACAACTCCAGGGTGTCAGCCGCCAACAAGATGTCATCGACATATTGAATGAGGGCGACCCCCTCGAGTAAAACAAAGGAATCCAACTGTCGTTTCAAAGCCTGACTGTAAATACTAGGGCTTTCTGTGTAGCCCTGGGGAATCCTACAAAAACGATAAGATCTATTATTTAATGTGAACCCAAAAAGATATCGGCTATCGGGGTGAATGGGAATAGAAAAGAAGGCATTTTTCAAATCAATCACTGAGAACATGGTCGCCGTAGGCGGGACCAAGGTAAGCAACGTCGTGATATCGGAAACCACCGGGTACTGAGGTATCACGATCTTGTTTACCTCTCTCAAATCAATTATGAACCGATAGACCTTAGCATCCGTGTCCTTTTTCAGAATAGGGAGAATCGGACTGTTACAGATATTATAGGGAACTTCTTCCACTACTCCTACTGCGATCAAATCTTGTACAATCTGTATGAGAGCCTCCTCGCCCTCCTGGGAAATACGATACTGCGGGAGGCGTGGTAACACCGCCCCCTCCTGGACACTAATGTGGACCGGAGGAATCACCATTTGTCCCACATCTGTGTCCGAAGTCGCCCATAAAGCACGAGGGAGGGTAGCTAACAACGCATCCTCGGATATCGCACACATCCGCTCAGACCGGGGGTAGTTGTCATTTAATATCACCCTCACACCATCAGGGGAGCAGCGGATCGTAGCCCTAAAGTGCTTTAACATATCAAGGCCCATAATGTTATCCGGTGTATACGGGGCAAGCAGAAACGGACAGGGCGCAGAAAAAGAATCAACCTTAAATGTAAGGGGCTGTGAAAGAGGGCTGCGGGAGAGTGTGCCGTCAAACCCTACCGATGTAACCATTAAGCCGGATGGGGGAGCCCCCGGAACCAAGTGCCTAGACAATGCACTACGTGTCGCTCCTGTATCCACTAGGAACTGATCAGTAGAGCCTAAAACCTCAGCCGATACATAAGGACCCGTCTGATCGACCGGCACCTCAACTGATTCGAGCCCCCATCCAACGCATTCCTATGCATGCTGAGAATCATGATATCCCGATCGGTCAATCTCCGACACGTGATACTGATGCTGGCGATCGAAAACATTTGATCTATCTCGGTGCTGCCCAGCAGTATCGAAACGGACATTATCGTTAGAATTCCCCCTAAAGTTCGAGGAACCCCCTCTACCTCTCGGGCCACCCGGAGTATGCCCCTGACGCGAAGCACGCAACACTGGGCAATCCCTGGCCCAATGGCCCGATTGCTTACAATACGCACACTGGTTCCTATTCAAATCAGATCGGCCCGAAGGGGGACCATAAGATCCTCCTCTTCCTCTACTATTACCCCGTCGGGGCGGGCCATATACTTGCGCCAACATTACCTTGGTTTTGAGATCTTTCGATTTCTTCTCCTCCTGGCCCTTCGCCTCGTACTCCTGACGCTCATAATACTGAGCGATAGTCAGGAGGGCCGTCGGTGTCGCTGAGGACCAAGAACTCTCACTCGCTTTTAGACGGGCCGCAACTGCCGGTAACAGATTGGCCACATATTTATCCGCGAAAAGGTGGCGGCCCGTTTCGTCAGTAAGCGACTGGCCACTAAAGTCATGAAACGTTTCTTCAAAGCGCGTGAAGAAATCCGCAACTGACTCGTCAGCTGTCTGTTTACATGCAGTTAACATATTCCAGTCAATCTTTTTAGGGGGAATAATTGTTTTCAGCTTAGCCACAATAGCCGCAGGGAGATCTAGAATACTCTGGGGTGGTTTCTGTGCAGGCTTCCGTTCCCTATCCTCATCCTCAAGGTCAGACCATCGAGCCTTAAAGGCAACTACATCATCTACCTTTCGGACAGATCGCCACGTGTCCGGTGGTAGAATAAGACCAAAGAACAGGTCTATATCCGCTAAGGTCATAATGCAAGAATTCAAGGCCCCCTCGACTTCTTCGTAGAAGGCCGCTGGATTCTTACGGGGGTCAGGCAATGCATTCTTTAACGCCATAACATCAGCCCTATGCCATGGAGTATAAACCCAATTATACACAAAATATCCCTTAGCATCGGCGGAGTTAATGTCCGGGCTAGTCCCCGCTCCTTTAGGAGGAACATACAAAGGCGCCGCCTCTCGCATTGGTTTAGCATGCACTACGTCATCCTTATCTGACTGGGAGGTGGATGGGTGGCCCCCTGCTGCAAACGAATCCAACTGCTTCTCCTCCTCCGTTTGTTGGCGTGCTCTCTCTCTAAGGGCCAGCACCTCGTCCCGCAAGGCGAACAGCCGCCGAGCCGCCTCAGGAGCCTTAGGGGGAGAAAAAACACCATCATGCAATGCTTTAGCATCCGATGTCACATCGTCAGGCTCAAAGACACTAGAATATTTTCGGAAAGCAGCAATCACTTCCTCAGCGAAATGAACCAGAAAATACACCCTCTCTCTATCTTGCCACGACCCCCAAGTATGGAACAAGTCCTCCACAGATATCTTGCCCTTAAGTGCACGGAGGGAAAGTTTCCGAAGCTCAGCCATATGCTCGGCCGATAACATGGACCGCGTATCCACCTTACCCGGACCCGGGACAGAATCTTGCGGCCTCGGAGCAGATGCGCCGACATAAGGGGGCGGAGAGCGATCTAGTAAATAAAAATCATCATCAATATTATTAAGGACAGGATAAAGTGGCTGTCGAACAACATATTGACCCGAAACTTGTAGCCTACGCTCTTTCTCTTGCCTGTCCGTCTGCTCTTTGTCCTCCCGACGCTTCGCTTCCTGCGCTCGCACATGATCATTCTTCCGCTGTTCTTTATCAAACAACGCTTTCTCACGCTTCTCTCGCTCACGCACTTCCTTCACCCATAATCGCACACACTCAAACATATCCTGACGAGCACGTCGCTTACACATACACTGTTCCACATACTCAATCTTACGTATATCAAACGATCCATACAAAGGCCATCGCAACTCAGGATCCTTTTTTGTGTATTTCCTCCACACTGTGCTGTACATTATGGAAGAAAGACCATGCTTCACATACATATCCCTATTAGGAGTCCCCTCTGGGGGAGCTGGAGCAGATTCCTCGAGGTTCAACCGGTTTCCAAAGCAGCAACACCACTTACGGAGTGCGCTAAAAGCAGGCATGCTCAGAAATAATGCAAAATATGCAATATTATAAAGAAAATGGCACTTAATCGTTGCGCCGTTCAGAGTTTACACAGCTCCGGAGAAATCTCTCCACATTACCTGCCTATATGTGTTGCAACGCATATATTTTCACAAAGACAAATACAAAATATGACTAGTCATTACCAATCAAACTCAAATAGCCAAACCAGGCTTCAAAAACTCGGAGCAAGTACCGTACAACGGTTCTTACCAATCAAGAGTCCAGATTCCAACTGCCAAGCTCCACAATCGCCCAAACGGCTCTCACGGCAGGACCGACAGAAGAGGTCTCAGTCGATGACCGGCGCCACCCAGACGGTCAGCTCGGAAGGGAAGGAAGAAAAACCTCGGGATGCCAGGGCTAAGACGCCGCTGGCAGTGATCACGTCCCCGGCCAAACTCCTCACCTTCGTCGCGACCAGTCCTTCGAGCATCCGAGTCGCCGATGAGCCCCACGTGACGGGCGCCAATTGATGAATACAGGCCCCAGCTAGGCCCGCAAGGCACAAGGGTTCGCTCTCCTGTAACGGAATCTATAAGGAAGTTGGCACGGAAACTGCAAAGTACAAAAACAGCATTTATTAACCCTTAAGGGTGGTCCTACAATCCACACAACACTCTTCAGCATTGCATAGAGTAGCACAAAGAACTTGCGTACACAGTCCCCTTTTAAACACAATAGAGGGGCTCATAAGTGGGTGGATACAACATGAGGCCGAAGAACATTACCATTTATGGTCATTCTCGATACTGAATCAATACATGGGCGGAGCTAACACACTCCTTGAGCCCGCGAACACATGGTCAAGCAAGGCTAATTATAACAGATGTGGTCAAGTCTGGGCATGCGCCAGATGGACAAGAGAGCTATTTATAAACTGTTACTAGGCAGATTACAAGAGCAACTAACACAGAGGTTGGACTCTCCTCGTGGCGAACACGTTGCAGCATGACAATACAAAATGGAGTCCAAACCTCGGTCAACATAACGGAGAAAACATGATCTGAAAGGAAAGGATAATGTCTTTAGTAAATGCTTAATCACATTGCTGTTTCAATTTACAACAATGCTGGGTGAGATGCTGTGAGATGCTGATGAAGAATTGAATGCAGAGCCTGAAGCAGAATGCTCTATCCTAATTTAATTGGGTTAGATCAGAAGATCGCGGAAGAATCTCGAGGAGGAAGAGAGTGTCAGAGAGGGGTGCGGCGCAATCATCATTGTTCTAGAGGTCAACTATCCTGTCCTGAATCCTGTCCTGAAGTCTTTGTTGCCTGAACTGTCCCGGGGGACCCTTACCAGCCCTTTGGCCAGGGCCAATTTTCTCTTCTAATGAATGATGGTGACAGTACTGTATTTTTGAAGTGGTTCACATGCATTTAATTTAGATAAAGATTTAAAATTTTCTTGAGTCTGTGGTTATTTACTTCAAAGTATAGAAAAGTTAGAATTATGTTAATTATCACCATCAATTAGTTCAACTAATGGTCAATCGACCAGAGGAAAGAACTTTTTGATCTATGAAGGGTTAGTAGATGTATTTAGACTAATCCTAAACATTGTGACAAAACTTATAAACCAGTCCAGCGGTTTACTTAAACTGTGTGTGTTTATGGGCCCAGGTGAGTATATGACAGTAGAGTATCTCTTGTTGGTACGCCACTGGATCACTATCAGATGGAATTTTCAGGTTCATCTCTCATGGTGAGAATAATGATCGATCAAAAAGCAATTATTAACTTAGAGAGTGTATTAATGTATTGATAATAGTCACATGCTGAAATGTGAGAAGGAAGTCAGGTGTGCGCGGTCCTGCTGCTTCAGGAGTCCTGCTCCTTGAGTAAAGGGAATAGCACAATCCCTCTCAGAGAGCAACTAGATTATGTTTTACATTTGGCTTCATGAGTTTCCCTGAGGAGCATTCATATAAACCAGAGTCCAATGGAGGAACCATGGGCTGCATGAGGCATGAAGTGGTTCACATGCTAGCATCATGCTCCTGGAAAGGAGTGTTGTTTTAATGAGATTGCCACTATTCATTGGTTCAGCATAGGCCAATAGGAAGTGATGGCATCATCTCCTATGCATGTCAGCAAGTACAAGGATTCATTATCCCCTCAAAACCCAAGTTGAGACCTACATATTTCTGGGCTGGGCAAACACATGTGTACAGAGGAAAGCCGCTGAACAAGGAGCAAGGAAATTAGACAAGAAAATCACACAATCATGAACAAGGGCGGACCAAAATTGTAAGACCAGTCTAAGTATATGCCCTGTTTTGGAAACTAGAGAACTAAAGCTGTCTTTAGCTGAGACAGAACAAGAAACATCTTCATACTTAAAAATCTGGAAATATATATTTATATTCTAGCTCCTATCCATTGATTTGTTGTCCTAGCTGGCACATGGCCCATATCACGCTGCTATTTTGCTGCCCCGATATCAGGATTCTGGCATGAACATAAGGGAAGAAGTTGTGGCCTAATGGCCAGGGCTGCCAACTTTAGAACTGGGAAACCTGCTTTGAGTCCTGGCATCATCTCAACATCCTGTGATTTGGAGTAAATCATTTAGTCATCATGTGCCTAAAAACGTAACAAAAAACAAATGTGACTTTGTGTAATATAATCGGATGCTCATGTAAAGCGCTCTAATAGCCTTGGGCTGCGTTTGCACTATATAAAACCGGAAAGAAAAAATAACATTCAGCTATCTCAGGAGCTCCACTTTTGGGTTCCCACAATGCTGCATTCTTTACGGCTTTCCTTCTCCCCAAATCGTATCTCTTGATTGGATCCCAGTGGCTGGGAGTAGGCATGCCACCACTTGGAAGGCTTCAGATGTTGACATGTGAATGCTGGTAAAGAGTATGTTATTTTACACACCCTAACACCATTGAGCAGTGGTCTGACAAAAGCCCTTTTACTCTCAAGTGTATCTACTGATCACATGATAGCACTGGGCATCTTGCTAGAATAAGTAAATAAACCCTGCCTGTCTCTGTCCACTTTCAGCAGTTTCTGGAACAGGGGCAGTAATTAGAGGATTTAAGAAATTTAGAGAGTCTAGTCACCATCCTCTTGCTCACAAAGTCTTTATTGACTTTCAGTGTCTGGGTCGCCACCCTCTTCTTCTCTATGCTCCCGCCACAGGAATGCAGGCCATAGACTTCCATTGTCTGGGGAAGCTGTGCTCACCCTCCATCGAGTGCTGTGTCAAACCAGAGGAATCCAACATGTTTTTTCCTCTCTTTACAATTATTACTGTGAGTCATACTTGAGTAGACATCGACTCCAGCATTTGCAGAATCTCCTTTGTGGTCTAACCAGCCACCGGGGTCTGGAGTTATAGCTTTGCTTTTCATGTAAATCAGACACTTTTGTCTCTGTAGGTTTCTATTCCTCTTTTTCTGAATATCCCTTGATTTGTAAATCAGGAACATTGATCTTGCAAAATCAGTACTCATCGGCAGTTTGAACCTGATTTGGGTGGCTATAATGTTCAATCTTTACTTTCCTTAACACCCTCCATTTTTTTCCTTGTGTCGCGGTCATTATATAGTACCTTCAAAACTCTCCTCAGCTATGGATGTGTGCAGGGAATATTTTGTGACTCTGCCAACATGAAATGTTGCACAATCACTAAATCAATGATTTTTATGTGCATCAGTTAAATAACCTGTTTGGCATACTATCACCAATGATTTTCTGTAGCATAGCAGCACACACAGGCAGAGCCATATCTCTTCTCCATTGGCAGCTGTTCTCTCCTAATAATAAGATTCGTTGCTGCCACTTGAACAGCTAAATGGCACACCAGCCACATTCCTCCCAGAGACTGAGGAGAGGAGGTAGTGGGGTTTTAAGCCAGGTCTCCAAAATAGTTGTCTCCACCCCTGCCCACTGTTGATGCCTTGATAAAGAAGGGGTATTTAAAAACCACAAAATGTGTCTGCGTCTCTGGTAGGCTTTGCACATTTCTGCAGATACGTGGGCCCACAATGGCTTCACACCGACACCTACTAAACAGCACCTCTCTACTCCTCAGCCATGAAACCCAACAAGAGACTACATTCACCTGAAAGGTTTTCCAGCTCTTTCGCCGGATGAAGTCTGACCCCCTCCCCCACCACAAGGTTTTTGTGACATTGTACATTCATAAATGCACAGTCTGACGAGCTCTGACATGAAGAACGCTTGAGTATTGTCTGCTGCTCGGTGCTCTTGGCCAATACTGTTGACAGGGAACTCATTATTGTGAACAACACCAATTGAAACCCAAGACATATGGGGACATTCCAACACTAGCCATAGAGGTGGCAACTTTGTACTGAGGCCAGAGAGCTGGCCCACATATCTGAAGACAGGCTGAGGATTTACACTTCACATTAAAAGTAAAAATGGAATCCAGAACGCTCCACTGACCGGAAACAACGAATTTCCGAAGCAAACCCGCTTGCGTTTACTAATGTCAAGTGGTTAGTACACCAAGTTCAAGTGTAACACAGGCCTGGAAGGTTTATAAGCTAGGGTTTAGTTTGCATTCCTAGTTTATTGACGTTTGAAAATGTAAGAATTTCCGCTATTCCCTTGAAAGACGAAATGATTAGGGTGGAGCGGAACTTTGAGGAATTCCACTAAGTTTTTATGCAGCTCTACAGAATTCCACATAGTGCAACTCCACCAGCTTCACCCATCCCTAGATTTTAATTTTCATTTAGCAGATTTTAATGATAAAGATTGAGTACAGCTTATGGAATTGTTGAAAAGTTTTAGGCTGGAGCAGAAAGGGCAAATTACCATGCGCTCAGCAGGCTATATCTCAGATGCGTTATTTCAAATTATTCTAATTTAAATTTGAATGCCATACGACCCTTACTTTAGTCAGATCATAGGGCCGTTCAGTTTAGTATTAATAGTCCTACCACCAAACCTCCTGCTGACACCCTAGAGAAGAATCTATGCATTTGTTTTTGGAGTAAAATTAATTTGGGAGAGCTGGATGAGATCTTGATATAAATCAAGTCTAACTTTACTAATGACTCAGTGTAGTGGCTGCACGATAACACGATTGGCGAAGGGAGGCAGTCCAAAAACATGTACCAACATAAATAAAATTAGACAAAAGCCATCTGCCCCCTGGTTCTCTTCTGCCCGTAGATCTATGAAACAAACATTCCATAGACTGGAGAAAGCATGGAAATAGAATTACAATGAGATAGGCAAAAGCAGATATAGTGATGCAATTTGTGAATATAAAAAATGTATTTGACTGAAAAAAACTAATTTTATTTGGAGAAAATTTAATTGGCCTCTAATTCCTCAAAAGAACCTTTAAAAGTACTTCAATTACTGTTAAGCTATAGTCCTCCTTCCAGCTTTCCCACTTGCTAGACGTTGTGTGATAAACTAGCAAAAATTGTAAAAAACAAAGATGCAATCGGTATACAGGGAGTTTCTTTTCTCTCGTCACCTCATCTGATTTAAGTGCAGAACCCTTGTTCACTGTTTAAAATAGATCTGAACTATGTAATTTCCCCCTTTGAACTGCTGATAAATTGATTGTTTGAATCAAGCACTTTAAATCAGGAGTCCCCTCAGATGCTTGCCCACCTAAACCAGTACACAATCTGGAATCCAGTCTTGCCCTAACTTTCACGATTTTAATGAAAAACTGCATTACAGTAGGCGTATTTCAATCAGAACGGAAGAAGTCTTCCATTCTGCCCCTAGGTTTTTTTACCTTCTTGGATCCTACGGAGGAGAAGAATTTCTGCCCAATACCACGGCTTCCGTATGCAGCTTAGTTACTTGAAATCTATCAATTATTCAAGAAATATTTGTAGAGGCACTTCTTGTCACCCGAGATGGTATCCAGGTGCTGACTGCAGGTTTCAGTCGAAGAGTCAGGTCTTGAGCATCTTCCTGAAGGCGGCGAGTGAGGGTGCAGTGTGGAGGTGGACGGGGGCTGTGTTCCAGGCTTTGGAAGAGAGATGGGAAAAGAAGCGTCCTCCTGTGTGGCTGTGGCATATGCAAGGGCTGTGTGCAAGGGCTATGAGTGCAGAGTGGAGTTTCCTGGGGGATTGGTGGAAATTAATGCCCTGGTTCATGTAGGTGGTTCCTTGGTCTTTGAGGACTTTGTAGGATGGGTGAGGAACTTGAAATGTCATCTCTTCTGCACTGGGAGCATGGAGGTCTTTCAGGTGCTGGGTGATGTGGGATCTCTTGGGAAGGTTGAGGTTTATTCGGACTGCTGCATTTTGGATTGTCTAGAGTCTTTGCGTGAGTTGGGTGGTGGTGCCTTCATGGAGTGTGTTGTCCTAGTCCAGTCTGCTGGTGATGAGGTGATGAGGGTCTCTGTTATCATCTTCCTGAAGTTGATGGGGAGCCACTTGAAGATTTTGCAGAGCATGCAGGACTGTTGGAAGCAGGCTGAGGATACAGAGATGACTTGGCGTTCAATGGAGAGTTCGCTGCTGAGGTTGCCAGTGTGGTCTTTCGGTGCGGTTGTGCGGAGGTGGGACCGAGTTCTGATGGCCAACAGGGCTGTGTGTTTGCCAAAGATCAGGACTTCATTCTTGTCTGTGTTCAGCTTTAGGCAATTGTCCTTCATCTAGACTGAGATGCTCTTCATACAGTTTTGGAAGTTGGTCTTGCTCGAGGTGGAGTTGGCTGAGAGCAAGAGGACAAGCTGAGTATCATTGGCATATGAGATGATGTTTATGTTGTGCAATCTGACAATGTCTACGATAGTGGTCATGTAGATGTTGAAGAGAGGTGGGCTTAGGGATGGACTTTGAGGGACACCACAGATGATGTGTTTGGCTTGCGATGTGAAGGGGGGAGGCGGACTCTCTAGGTGTATCTTGTGTGAAAGGATACCATCCATCATCTGTGATTCCAATGCGGGCATAGGTGATCGTCAGCGTGTTGTGGGAGGCAGTGTCGAAGGGAGCTGAGAGGTCAAGCAGGATGAGGATGGCTGATTCTCCTCTGTTGAGAATGGCACAGATGTCATCCATTGCGGCAAACAGAGCAGTCTCGGTGCTGTGGTTGGTTCTAAAGCCTGATTGGGAAAGATCGAGTAGGTTGTTTCTCTCCAGTGTTACATGAGTTGTACGTTGATGGCCTTCACCAGGACTTTGGAGGGGAATATGAAAAGTGAGATGGGACAGTAGTTCTAGAGTTCGATGGGATCTGCCAAGGGTTTCTTGAGGAGGGGCCTTACCTCAGAGTGTTTTCCTGGCATCAGGAAAGGAGGCTGTGGTAGTCGAGGAGTTGAGGATGATAGTGAGTTGGCTGATCTCCTCTTTTCTGAGGTTGAAGAGTCGGTGGGGGCAGGGGTCAGTGAATGCTCCCTGAGTGGATGGAGTTCATAAGAGCGGTTGTGTTTGGTGTGCTGAGTTGTTCCTGTGTGGTGAGCGGGTGGTCGGCAGTGGTGGTCTGTTGGATGCTGAGGAGGTTTGGAGGGTTGGGGAACAACTTTTTTGTAGATGGTTGCTATCATGTTGTTGAAGTGGTTGGCGAGGGCATTGCAGAGTTCCTGTGATATGAGGAGGGAGTTTCGGTGGCTGATGGGAGGGTGACCTCTCTGAAGATGGTGGAGAGTTCCTTGGCTTGGTTGGAGCTGGTCTCGATTCGTTGGTTCAGGCCCTCCTTTTTTGCTGCTTTGATCTGTCAGTAGCTGTTGTAAAGGGCTGATTTAAATGTGGATCGGTCATTGCGGTTCCTGCTTGTGCTCCATCTTCTTTGCAGTTATTTACACATGTGTTTTATCATGCTAAGTTTCAGGGTATACCAGCTGGCTTGTTTGGAGGGTCTGTGTGTTTTGGCTGGTTTGGTGAGAGCGACTTGGTTAGCAGCACCAGCGCTCCAGTTGTTGAAGTTCTGTACTGCCTGATACAAGTTGGTGTCATCTTTGGGCTGTGTGGTGCGGGGCATTGGTCCGTTGTTGTTTGGTGACCTTGGCCTAGCTACGGAAGGGGGTGCTGTATCAGTTGGGGGGTGGTATGGGCCGGTGCAGGGTGCAGTGTACGATGGAGTAATCCGACCTGGTGAGTTCCGAGGTGTGGCTGTATCTGATTCTGTTGCTGGACATGAAGATGGGGTCCAGCATGTGTCCTGCTTTGTGTGTGGGGTCGGAGACCAGTTACTTGAGGCTGATGTTGTCCAGTCTTCCCAGGAGGTCAGTGGTGTTGTTGTCAGTGGAGTTGTTCAGATGGAAGTTGAGGTCTCCTAGAAAGATATAGTATTCAAATTTGATAGCGAGTGGGGAGATGATATCTTTGATGGCGTTGCTGAGACCGGTACATGGTCTCTATACAAGGGTGCCTCTGATGGTGGTGCTGTCGTTGGAGTGGAGCTGGGAATTCATGTGTTCCGTGCTTACTGTAGTTTAATCGTCAGCGATAGTGCAGGTGATCGATTACTTGTGTATGATGGTGTATGATGAAAAACATATTAATAGCAGTTTGTCAGACGTTTTAGAAGAGAACTTCCTTCTACACAATGCACAGTATGATTTTAGAGTAGGCCATAGAAGGGAGAAAGTGCTTTTTTGCTGGACAGGGAGCAGATGGTGTCACTGGGTTAATTTAACTCTAGATCTTTTTCCCTTCCCTGTGGCATCCCTCAGGGGTCCACACTCAACCCAACACTTTTTAACATTTACGTAGTCCCTTTGGTTGAGTTGATTAACTCCTTTTGGTTCGTTACAGATGCGTATGCTGATGATACACAGATTGTGATCTCTGTTGCAGGCAAGCTGGAAGAAGTTGCTGACAGATTTAAGAAATGTATGAGATCGATTGTCAACCGGATGTCTGCTAATTCTAAAGTTATATTCAGAAAAAACACAGGTTCTTATTTTTGCAAAGGAGGCAAGTTTTTGGGATAATTCATGGTGGCCCAGGACTCTTGGTCATCTCTCTGAGCCTATCACTAAGGTACGGAACCTCAGAGTAGTCTTTGACACAGATCTATCTTTCAGGGAGCAGATAAACAAACGGACCTCTTCTTGTATTTTAATGCTAAGATCTTTGAGGCAATTGCTGCCTTTCAGTCCTTTTCTGCTGCAAAAAATAGTGGTCATTGCCTTGGTTTTATCAAGGATCGACTACTGTCATGCCCTCTAAATGGGCGCCTTGAAGGATGCATTAAAAAGATCCACACACTGCAGAATGCAGCTGCTCACCTTCTTAAAAAACCTCCCAAACACACGTCAGTAACAAATGCCTTGATCAAGCTTCCCTGGCTTCCTGTAAAGATGTTTGCCAACTCACCCTCTGAGTGCACCTCCCAACTAGGGGATCACATTACGGTCTATGACCTACCCCTGTGGAGTGCCTACCTACAGCACTACATTTGCCACCCCTGTAGAGGTACCACAAGTAGGTGGTTTCTTAGGAAAGACAGAGTACCCTTACTTGTATCCTGTCTGGGAAAATTCAAAGCAGGGGGGCTGGAAATGGGGCGCCCTGGGCCACCGCCCAACAGAACCTCCTCCCTGTTTCTCAGAAGGGGCATGGAATCTCATTACTCCCCACTTACCCTGCGACCTGTCTCTGTCCCTTGACCCCCCATCAGTCTGCTGGGTGGAGCCTGAACCACCCCTCTAGGGGTCACTCCCAGGTACCTTCCTTTGGACCCTTGTGCTGATGCTGAGGAACAGCTGCTTAGCAAGCTCCCTGGGGTCAGAGTATTTACTATCACAAGGTGTCGGCGCAGGTCTGGAAAACAAAGACTGAACATGTGCTCTTTTGCAAACAAATTATACTGCCCTGGTAATCCTTTATCTCACTGCCCTGCACCCAACCATCCAATGCTTTGCAAAAGGAATCTACACAATCAACCCAGGTCTGCTGGGTTAGCTTCTGACTGTCTCTGAACTTCTGTCTTTAATTTTCTGGGGTCAAACCAAACTTCCGGATTAGGGTCTCCTTCATGGTGTAACACCTCATCCTGTCACTCCCTTTTAGGGCCAGAAGAGTGTCCATCCAGTCACTGGGGATGTGCCTCCACAGACTAGCTCCCCAATCTTCCTTAAGGACCTTGTGCTTCTATAAAGCTATGTCGTAAACCTCAAACCATAGATCTATTTTGTCTCTCACTACAAATTCAGACACCAGATACTTGGGTATGTGGGCGCTCCTTTCAGAGGCACTGCAGAAATGCTGCTGCTATTTTACCTGACCTCAGCCCTCCTGGCTTTGATGTCCAGCTCTCTCAGGCTCAACTCCTGAGTCAATATCAGGTTCTTTTCTTCTATAGCTAATTGCTTTGTTTTCTACTCCAGCTCCACGGTTAGCCTTTTCTCCTCTAAGGACTGTTTCTTTGCACTGCCTCTAATTTTAGCTTGGTAAGTTGTAATTTAACCCGTTCCATGCTCAGGACTAAGCCTGGGGAAAAATCGCGGAGTTTTACTCAGTGGAATTCCACAGAGTTGCCGAAAAACTTTGCTAAGGGGGGCAGAAACCCACTAGACACCATAGAAAAGTATTTTGCTATATGGGGGGGGTGGCCTCTTAGGCAAGGGTTTGCTCCTCTTTTTTCCCTGGCAAATAGATTGGCCGTCTCTGCCCCCCTTGTGGGCAGATCAGCCTTAATTTTAGGCCAATCTACCCCCAAAGGGGGCAGAAAGCCATTAGACACCAGAGAGTTTTATATTTTTATGTTGGAGAGCAGTTCCTTGAGCAAGGGTCACTCCCCTTTATTGGAGCAATAATTTATCCATTCCCCCGGGGGGCAGATTGCCCACATTGTTACACCATCTTCTCCCATGGGGAACTGAAAACTACTACACACCAGGGAAAGTTTCTGTGTGTGTGTGTGTGTGTGTGAACTGGAGTTCAGCTGACTGTCTGTGTGTACTGGTGATTGGTTGGGAGTGTGTGTAGAGTGGCACTTGCTGGAGGTGCATGTGGACTTGTACTTGGCTGGCAGTGCGTATGGACTAGCCCTTGGCTGGTGATGTGTATGGACTGGCATTTGGCTGGCCGTGTTTGTGGAGTGGCATTTGGCTGGTGGTGTGTTTAGACTGCCACTAGGTTGCTGGAATGCATAGACTGGTGCTTGCCTTGAGTTGTGCATGGACTGGCACTTTGGCGGGCGGTGTTTGTAGACTGGTGTTGACTGGTGGTGTGCATGTACTGGTGATGTTTTGGTGGTTGGTAGCCAGTGTGTGCATTGATTTGCTTAATGTGTGTTTGTCAGTTGTCTCTTGTGTGTGTGCTTGGTGGTGTGATTGGTGTGTTAGTCCTGTTGGCGTATGAGAGTGATGGGCCTTTAAATGGCACTGTTTGTAAATGTAAGTGTTGTGTTGTTGAGTTGGGCCCCCAGTCTCAGCTTGAATGGTTTTTTGTGTCAGACACATGAAAGGCATGTGAATGTACTGTAAAGGTGTTGGTGCCTTGACTTCGCTTTACGGCTCACAAGCTTTAAGTCAGTGGTTCTAAGATCTGATATTGAAATTATTAACAAAGACTTTTGCTGATTTTATTTCCTAAACCCATTGGTAATAAAGTTTTCTTACCCAGAAAACGTTGGTAATACATGTAAGCTACACCTCCCTGGACTCCCCTGGGTGTCTTGTTTTCAGGAATGTTTGGGTTTGGTAGGATTCCCTAAATGGCTGCCGAGTCCTGTGCCAAACATGCAGCTGATCCCTTGCAAAAAAACAGGTCATTTTGTGATAGATAGTGTTGATGCCTTTACAATAGGTTTTGGGCCCTTCCCTGTCACAGGCACTTTGCCCACTCACACAAGTGAGGCAGTATTTTTATTGGGAGACCTGGGGAAGCCCTGAGTGGTAGGAAAATTGTGCCGGGCCAGGGATCTCACAACCCTCCCATACAGAAATTGGAAGAAAATTTGATTTTTCTTATTTAAATGTGAAATTTGCAGAGGATTCTGAGTTAGAAAACATTGGAGGATCCACGCGAGCCACACCTCCTTGGACTCCCCAGAGTGTCTAGTTTTCAGAAATGTCTGGGATTGGTAGGTTTCCCTATATCAGGGGTCTCCAACCTTTTCTGTAATGAGAGCAATTTCTTATCAGTGAATATTGTCATGAGCTACTGAAGGCCAAGTAACTTGTGCATAGTTACCAGAATACCTCCTCGCCCAGCTACATTGACTTTAAACCTAATGTCCATGGAGACTGATACTATGGTTTGAACAAGCTATTGTGATTAGGGGTACTATGATATGGCTGCCATTGTATGTCAGTGAGTGCATGGTCTGTGGGGATGTAAGAACGTGTGTGAATCAATGGGATATATGTTTATGGGTGAGGGAGAGTCTGTGTTGTATGTACTTGTGGCCGAGTAAATACCTTTAGCCATATGTAGCACAGTTAGATGTATTTACACAATCACTCAACCATTTTTATAAAATAAGAATAATGTAAAGTGCAAAAATCGTCTGCAAAATGTCTCATAATGAGGAAAGAAAATCTGTACTTGATGGAATATTTTTCTGCACTTTAAATTTCTCCCACTTAAAAAAAAAATGCTGTATTTTTCAGTTATAAATATGGCAGCATGTCTACCTGCCACTGCAAGATGGTTGCTGTGTGTAAATTTAAGAAAATTAAACTGAAGGGTTAATTTTATGTTTATATGCATAATATAAAACTCATCTAGTTTTATTTTCTCCCCTGTCAAAGTGTCTTTAGAGCCAGCAGGCATAATACTCTGACTGTTCTAAAGACATCACATGATGCCATATTTATAGCAGAAAAATATAGTAATTTGGTTACATGTGAGGAATTTAAAGTGAGGAAACATGCTTCATAAAACATTAGGACTTAATTGGCTAATTTTAAAGTAGAGAAAAACATTAAGACAATGTTTCATAGAAACATTTTTCTTCACTTTAAATTTCTTCCATTTAAAAGAAAATGACTGTATATTACAGTTATGTGTATGGCACTGTGTCTGCCTGCCACTCGGGGCAAGTCACCTGCTGTCTGTAGATGTGAATAGGGAGAAAATGAAAATGAAGAGATAACTCAATCATTCAGTTAACTCTTCATTTTAATGTTCTCTCATTTAAATGAATTTAGAAATATAATTTTGTTCTCATGAGCCAATATTGAGTTGAGAACGACTTTTATGTAAGAGTTAAATACCTCAGTGCTTCAGTTCTGAGCCTCTGCTACACACATGAGTCATAACTCTTCGGGGCACTGCTCATTATCAGGCTCTGCAGTCTGATAATATTATAAAATAAACATAGCCTTTCCTTAACTTTAAAAGGGAATTGCAACAATTATTTGTTGTAGTTCTTAGCAGCAGTGTGCGGTAAACTCCCCTCCATCCGTGGAGTGGACAGAGTTTTAATACTTTGCGTTCCATTTGGAGCATGAAGTTTGACAACTCTCCGCCTTGCGGCACGTGGCGGAGTTTACTGCTGGCGGCACCCACCCCTTTAACCTCTATGCAAGTGACACTTCCATTGTCCTCTCACTTCATTCACATCCCCTTGAATTCTCATTTAGAGTGCTAAATGTCTCACAGCTTTAAAGCAAAGAATGACCCTGTGCTGCACTCTTGAAAGAAAAGCAATGCGTGTTATTACCTCTTAGTCCTTCTCTGTCACATCTGTTCACCTCTGTGTCATTCGTGTTATTCCCTCAGTGGCGCAGCGGCTTGACTGCGTTTCTTTACTTCACATCAAAGCATCAAGAAGCTTCACTTCCTTGAGATGAGTTGGGAAATAAAGGTGCAGAAGCTTGGTCATGAAAAAAACTGTGCATAGCTGATGTTGCCAACTCCACCTTTACGGCATGAAGGTGACTGATTACTGGTGCCCGGGGGGCCTGGGGGGGCCTAAACAGCCCAGGGAGCATCCACAAAGTTATGAACATGCAACAGAACAATGTGCCCCCTCTCTCCCCCATGAGATGCACGTGAAAGAAATGCCCTGGTGTAAGTTTGCAGATACTCCTTTGGCTCAAAATCTGGCAGTGTGTACTGTAGCCTGTGAGGGAGACGTGAAATATGAGAGCTCTGCGGTATGTGCTTTAATCTAGGATCTACATTTCTCATGCTGCCCCTCGCCTTAGTGGTCGTGAACTCTGAATGAGTAGAGCATGTGTAAATTTTCAAAGACCCCCTGCAGGTTTACAATCAGTGCTGCGCAGTCTGTAAAATATAAGGTTCCCACGAGCACGCCTGTAAGACAGATGAAGAGGCTCGCGCATGCCCAGTTTTCGCAAGGATCACCCAGAGGTGGTGAGGAAGAGGAGGAGGGCAGCCCGGGGACGCCGCAGTACAGGTAAGTGTTTTTTGTTTTAGTTTTCATTCATGTCTGACTAATTGTTAATAGAGGGGGTGGAGGTGGGTGGCAGAGCGAAGCGGAGTTCCACGGAGTTTGTTCCCAACTCTGTGGACCTCCGTGAAGTCCCGCTATGCCTGCTACGCCCAGGGTTATTTTTAACCAGCAATACTGCACAGTACATATCTTGTTCACAACCAGCACTTTTTTGCACTTTGTCACCTCAACATTCGTGCTGTTTTGTTTATTACTTGTGACAGCCCCTTAGTGTCATGTGCACAATCTTAAAAAAGAAACAAAGTGATTCTTTTTCTTCAATACAATTCTTTGATTGATTCATGATTGGTGTGTCTTTGTGTTTTTCCCTAATGTTTGCATTAATTGCTCCGACACAAATGTTTGAATAACTGCTTCTTTTGGTAATGTTTCTTTTTCAATAAGGACAAAGCAATTGTATACCCGACGGAACCAACTTTCCATTTCATTTTCACAGCCAGGTTCTGAGGGGCACAGGGTTACCCCATTATACCAGATGTGAATTTGTAGAGCGCAGCTAATCACCCGTGAGGGAGTCCAGGTGCTGCATAGTAAATTATACCAAGGGCCTTCTTTGACCTCAGACAGCAAGGGGTCTGCAGTGCAGCTCCATGTTCGTGGGATTGATATAGCAACAATAATCTGTTTTCAATTTAAAATGTAATAAATACACACGTAAATTCCCCAAAGAGTAGAATAATAAAAACATTTGAACACGTATAAGTATACCCCACACTACATCAGATCAAGGCTGCACTTATGCCATAAATGCAAAATCATAACTTTAACTCCTTCTGTTCCTAAACAAGAGTAGAGCACCTCATGCCACCCCCCCCCCACAGCTCCTGTACACCCCTTAATGCCAAATCCACCCTCCCTGTGGGACCAGTTCGTACAGATTTGCCACAGACATGAAACATCAACTTCCATCCTTGCTGAACTGACATGTTTACACATTGCAACAGTGTCACTAGTCCATAGGTGAAAGAATTAAACAAACATATTTGCAGAGTTAATAATTCTCCTTGTGGGTTTCTGGGAACATGAATGACAAATTGTGCTCCTTGTCTTCAAAAATAGTTAAATATAATACAAATGAAGTATAAAATGACAAAACAAACAATGTCTTTAAGAAAGCTCTGCAACAACCCAAGTGAAATTCAATGTGGAGGTAGTTATTTCCAACCCCACCTCACTCAAACACTTTTGCCTCTATTGCATCAGATAGAGACCAACTCAACATGTAAAGACAGACATAAAGTGTAAATGAATAACCACCGTGTCACATGGCTCAGTCAGGACCAGGGAGAAACGTTGCCATCTTAACATACTTTCTTTTCTTAAGTTGCCTTCTCTTTCACACAATGACTTTTGACACACATCTGCATGTGTGACAGTGCAGGATTGATTTCCCTGAAACTACATAGCTCACAAAATCCACTTCATAAGAACACTATCACAACACCTTGAACATCTTGTACAAGGTCTGAACATACATTGTGCAAATGCGGTTGTTCGTTACTCGTCCATGAGATGATGCAGCTATCAACAGATTATCAACAACGGCGGCCTGACTAAGGTCTTGGCTTGGAAGCAAGGATGCTTTTTGTTATAATTTAACAAGCATTTCTAGTTGGGGCAGAGGAGCACTTAATGTCATTACGAGGTCATTACACATTGAAACCTCAGCCCAGCTGCTTGCTGATCCCTCTTTGAGGCGGGATATCCAACATGTGACCAAGATGGGGATTATATATTTCCCTTCGGGTAATGGGGGTTGGATTATACAGTAGGGGATTCTTGACAGAACACACACACCCTAGGCATCTAGGTTAGGGAACGCATAGGGGGAGTATGCTATACACTGTTTTATATGCTTGCATACATACATTGTTTTAGCAAGATGGTGGAACTATTTATTTTGTTTACTGTCCTTAAACTGCAAATTGCCTTTTTCTGTCTATTGATCATTGCAGCACATATATTCCAAAGAAGAATCACTATGGTTCAATAAATATTGAAAATGCCCCTCTGTGTATTAGTTGTATATTTCTCAGAAAGAGCACAATCGACTGAGCGAAAGGGTTCTGGATTTGTTGCCACGATTCCCGGGAGGAGTAAGGGTTGTCATATTCTGTGGTTGCCAACACCATTTGCTACCTGTCTAGGTGTAGGGGCTCTTATGGTGGCACTGTGAGCAAGCTGGTCTAAAGGACAACATATCCTGCGGGGGTGCTTGGAATCAGTCTGGCACCATCCCAACATTTATGTTGCCCATTAAATGTGCAGTTCCTACTTGGAAGTGGAAACTACATGACAATCTTGATAAGCTATCCACTGAAAACCACTTCATTCCGGCATCCTCATGGCATGCGAATCCAGATAGATGGCACACGTAACTGCAAACTAAGAGCCACAAACTCTGTCACTCCACTTCATCCTTGAACACAGTGATGAAGGTAATGGGGTAGTGGGACAGGGACAATGGACCACCTGGCTTGCTTAGTTGTTCCAAACTGCCCCTTGCCAAGTGCATGGAGCATCAAGATAATAATTACTTGCATTTTACATTTGTGATGCAAGAGTTTAATAGGGGTGGGCAGTAGACTCCACTCCGCAGGCAAAGTTCTTGAAGTTTTTGCCACTCCACTCTCCATTTGGAGAGTGGATTCAGCAAAAACTCAGTTGACCTCAGTGTAGTGGAGTTTATCAGAGCACATCCTAGATTACTTTTCAATGTATGTGCGCGCACTTATTGACATTGCAGAAATTCTTGTTTTTACCTAATTCAAGATGGATGCTTTTTGGGACGTGAAGGAACGTTCTTGAACCGCCTCACCCGAGAAGAGGAGGTGGATTCTACTCTTCTGCAGGTGATTTTTGGCTAGGCCCAGGCGTGTTCGGAACTCCTGAATTCTGCCTTGCAGCCCATGTGCGAAGTTCAGTATTTTTTCCGTTCACGGCCTCGGGATAAGTTTTGGCACTCACTCATCACGCCTCTTTGCTGGTTATTGATGTTGTGACCATGTGACTGGGTGCCATTTTGTGTAGCCAGCCAGTGTGCTTTTGCCATAGGCCTACAAGTGTTCTTTGTTCCCCATGCTTTATTGCTCAGTGTTGTTGACCATGTGGCACTGGCTAGCAGCCATTGGGTGAGTCCAGCCAGTGTGCCTTTGCCATCAGCTTGCATGGAAGGATGAGATATCAGTTTAATAATACGCTTGAGGATAATTTCACTTATTGTTAAAAAGAAATTAATTTTGATTTTAAAATGTAGTTTTTATTTTAATTTTTTTAATTTAAATATTGTTGAACTTTATATTTTTTATGAATTAAAAAAACATATACAGTGTTATTTCATTTTTTTAAATTATATATTTTTTTAATTTTAATTTTTAATTTTTTTTGCAATTGTCATTTTGTAATTTTTTTTTATTGTAAATAATTTTTTCCCGTTTTGCCTTGGTTGATCCATCAGCCATCCACCATAGGCCCGCAGTCACACAGCAGCATTCAGTTGTTTAGGTATATCATTGATTTGTTGCATCATTGATTTGTCTCCTGGTGGGCACCCTGACTGCGGTGCACTTTAGACTCTAGCCTCATTAATTTTTAAAAGATTGGAATTTAATTTACCCATTTAGTTTCCCCAATTGCAACAGGTGTCTCCTTTAGAATATATTGAACATAAAGAAAAGAGCTCTAGCATTCTGTATATTGTGTGTTATATTCTGATGGGGAATTATCGTATGGTGGTGTGGTTTGAATTTTAAGTAGTTACCCAAGTTAACAAAACAATCACACTAATATCGCCTTCTTCTGTACTAATTTAAATTTCAAACAATTCCACGTTTCACACTAAATGTTTTTCTTGCTTGTTTGCTTGTTCGCCACAACCATGAAGATCATTCACTTAGGAGACCCCACGGACCCCTGCCCGCCTCACATCTTCCACAGAGCCGTCGCCACCATAGCACCCGAGCTACGATGCAACATCAACGCCATCTTCAAATCCGGCACATTCCCCGATGACTGGAAACACGCAGAAGTCAAGCCCCTCTTCAAGAAGCTCTCTGCAAACCCATCAGACCTCAAAAACTGCTGACCCATCTCTCTCACCGAGAAGATCGTCAACATCCAGCTAACAAACTTCATCGAAGACAACTCCATCCTCGACTCTTACCAATTTGTATTCAACCACAGCACTAAGACCGACCTACGCGCCACCACAGACGACATCCGCACTCCCCTCGATCAGGGTAACACCCCGGCCCTCATCCTACTAGACCTCTCTGCAGCTTTCGACACCATCTCCCACCGCTCTCTCACTGCCAGACTCCACGACACTGCCATACAGGGAACCACCCTCGAATGGATCCGCTCTTTCCTCAACTGCCGAACCCGAAAAGAATCAGACTCTCGCCTTTTCTCTCCGTACCAACAGAGATCAACTGCGGAGTATCCCAAGGATCATCGCTCAGCCCCAAGCTCTTCAACATCTACATGGCCCCCCTCACCACCATCATCAGACAGCATGCACTCAGCATAGTATCCTACGCCAATGACACCCAGCTCATCCTCTCCCTCACAAAGGAAACCGACACCACAGACTCAGCCTCCATGAAGGAATGAAAGACGTTGCATCCGGGATGAGCAGCAGCTGTCTGAAGCTCAACTTGGAGAAGACAGAAGTCCTCGTCCTTGGACATACCCACTCAGCATTGGACAAGACCTGGCAGCCCACCACCCTCAGCAACCCCCACTCCCACTGACCATGGCCGGAAACTCAGCATCATACTCGACTCCTCCCTCACCATGACCCGACAGATCAACGCTGTCTCCTCCACATGCTTCAATACCCTCCACATCCTTCACAAGACCTTCAAGTGGATCCCCCCAAATCCAGAAAGACCATCATCCACACTCTCATAACAAGCAGACTGGACTACAGAAATAACCTCTATAACGGAATCAACAAATCCCTGCTCCACAAACTCCAGACCATTCAGAACAACATTGCCAGACTCGTCCTTGGCATCCCACGACATGAGCACATCACCCAGCACCTTCAAGACCGCCACTGGCTTGCCTTTGTGAAGACAGTAACCTTCAAGCTATTCACTGGGACCTACAAATCCCTCCACAACACCGGACCCCAATACCTCAATGAAAGGGTCTCCTTCTGCATACCCCAGAGAGACCTCCGCTCCGCCGACCTCACCCTCACCGAAACACAGCACATCCGCAGAGCCAGAGTGGGTGGATGAGCCTACCCCTACATCCCAGCAACTTTTTGATATAGACTAGAGGGGCCACTACACTGATCATCGATTCATCATCTTTGGCTTATTCAGTCACTGTACTAGTCGACAGACGTTGGAAGGGAAAAATCTGAACACGTGTAAAATAGATCTGTTATGGGAAACCATGTAATATGTTCTGGAATCAATTCAGTTCACATGCTTATAAAGTCAAATGTGGCACATGCTAAGAATGAATTTCCCAAATTTTCTGTAGTCTTTGACAGAAGAACTTAGGAAAAAAACAAATAAAGGAGTGAAGTACTAAGAGGTGACTGAGTGGGTGAAGGGAAAAAACACATCTTGTGTGTTCGGTTTGAAATGCATTGAAAACATTGTAAATGCTGCATTAACTGAAGCAGATGTGCATTGCACTGCATGCAGTCACAAACTGAATTGAACCATACTGCACTTTGGTCATAGGTGGCAAAATGCCATGCGCAGGGAGAGGGGGTGATGAATGATGGGTGGGATACATCTGGCTCACTTAACAAATACAGTGAGTCCAGGGATTAGAACAAAAAGTAAAAGAATTAAAAAAAATACCCCTTCACTTTGAACCATTGCTTTGATAACTGTACATAAACAAAGTAAGCAAAGTATGTGAGCATAATACCCCTCTCCTTGAGAAGAGCTGCCTTCCTTATTTGTCTAACCAATCCAAATATTCATTAATCCTTTCATACTAATTCACCCATAGCCACCATGATTAAGCTTTTCTCACTGTCATCCAGTCTGTCACCAAAATGTCCAATTCACTATCCATCCATTCAATAGCCACCATTTCTTCCGACCATCCTTTTGCCCATCCATCCCTTTGTCCACCCATGCACCCTCTCATCCATCCACCCTTTCACTCATATACCATTTCCCTTTCTTTTAAGCTTGCAATCTTTCATATTTCCCTCAAGCCATCAACGCTCATTATGTGAGCTCCTGTGAGTTACAAATAGAAGAGGCCAACCACTGCTGCAGCTGGTAAAACTGGCCGGTTGAAGGTCACGTGTCGACAACCCCCTGGTACTAGCTAATGAGTATAATAGTAATTGCAAGAAATCATGTGATTTACCAGTGCCCGTCCCTACCACTGCTTTTCCCCCTTCAACTGACTCTCCTACTCCTGCAGCTGCACTGGAGCTGGCATCACTAGTGATCTGTGTAGTTAGAATAAAACTGTATACATATTTTCGATGCCAGATATGCCACCACTTAAATACAACTGCAGTACATCACTACAGTTAAGTTACCACTGCAGTATCTTCCAACAAAGATATCACTCTGGGCATTTGATTGGTTCACAAAGTTAGACAGGCCAGGGGTGGAATAATGGTAAATGAAACACATTTGGTGTTAGTTGTCAAATGCAATGGGAGTGAGATCTTATATATTTTTTTCCAGCCATGCTGCACTGTCATGGAAAACTGCTGGTATACCGTATAAATGAAAGAGACAGCAGCACACAATGTTGGGGGGAGGGGTGCATGATGACCATGGCCAGTCTCCCTTGAAATCAACTGTTAGAGCATGACCAGGAAAAAGGAAGCCTTCTCAACAAACATACATGGGGAATATTATTTATAATATTAGCTTACTTGGGCCTGCATTGTTCACGGTAGACAGTAGAGTTCCAAAGTGTGTTATTCTTAGCCTTACTCTTACAGTACCAAAAGATATATAGGAGCAATGGAAAGATTGCCAACAAAGCAGAAGATAACTGAACAAGAGACAAGAGCAAAGATCTGAAAAAGTCAGCTACCAAAAAAGAAAAAGATGTAATAAAAAAAGATTAGGCAGCGATAACAGGAATAAAACAAAAATTGAATTCACTGTGCTTTGCACAAGTGGGTTTGTATCCCATCTTCTTTGCCACGTGGAAGAAAGACGGCAGGTAAAGGTGTCAGAGAAACTCTATTTCTCATCAGCAACATCCGCCTCCAGGCAGCAACTCCCACCCTGGAACCCAGCACCAACATTCCCATACCCCAAGAGTCTACCCAAAGCCCACAAGAATCATAAAACCCAACATTAGGGAAATAATAATAATAGTTAATAGGAATTACTAGGCTAAGAAGATCCCTCATTAGCGGCTGTGGTGGTTGGCACCTCCTGCTGACCAGCTTCTTCCGGATCCTCAAAGTCCAACTTCTTGCCCTTAGGTGCTGATGTAAGAAATGAAGAACATAAAAAAAGCAAATACTTTATTCAGTTATTATCCACAAAATTATTTTGACAGGCAAACACAGCCACATAATTGTACTTTTCTAGAACAGGTCACCTATAGTAATAGTTTCGAGTCTATCGACTATCGTTGAGTTGCCCATACTAATCCTAAAATCCCTATTCCAAATTTCCTAAACAAAAACTACATTTGGAGCTAATGCATTGCAGTGAATGATCTTTGATTACATTGTCATTTCTCAACCCTGTTGATCGACCAAATCAGTCTCCTTTTTTTGCAATGCATAGATATATATTACACATCGCTGTGGAATAGCTTGCAACAGTACTAGCTACATAAACAAAGTCACAGGGAGAACACGCTACTCACTGATATAATTGATTCACTATAGTTACAGGAGGACAGTCTGCCGTGGCTTCTTATTTATGGACATCAATACCGGTTTGAAAAAAACGATCAACTTTTAATCCCCAGCTCATCTCACGCCTGCACAAGTATTAACGTTTGAGAAAGCAGTAAACGAAGATGTTACAGCACTTTGCAAAAAGGATAATAATTCTTACTGCAATCTTCCCAAACGAGAACAAGTAGCCTTACGGAAGCTTACAAATGATGATAAAATTACCATCAAACCGGCCGATAAGGGCGGGGCCATTGTGGTGCTCAAAACGGAGAGCTATCGTGCTGAATGCTTGCGCCAGTTAGGAGACAGAAGAGCAGATCGCTGTTTGAAAGTCGAGCCGACTGAAAGAATAAGCAACACTATCTCCCCCATGCTGGAAGAAGCTACAAATGAAGGCTGGATAACCGCTCAAGAAGCGGCCTTAGTACAAACAGCCTAGCCAGTTATGCCTTATTTCTATGTACTTCCCAAAGTACATAAACCACAGAGGCCTCCAGTGGGGCGGCCGATCATGTCAGGACTGGGCTCAGTCCTGGAACCTTTGTCCACTTTTGTGGATCATTTCCTCAGACCAATGGTAAAGGAAATGCCCACTTATTTGCAGGATTCAAAAGATGTGCTTCGCCTGCTACCACAGGTGGATTTTGATATGGAAACTGATGTTCTGGTCTTATTTGATGTAGAGTCTCTCTACACATCTATTCCCCAGGATGAGACATTAGACGAGATTTGGACTCCATCACTCTGGTGCATTTTATTATGGCCTGCGCCCAACTTGCAATGAAGGAGAACTTCTTTAAGTTTGAAGACACCTATCTATCTACAAGTCTCTGGAACCAGTATGGGAGCGTTTTCGCTCCCAGTCTAGCAAATCTGTATGTGCACGGGTTCGAACAAGAGCACGTGCTTCCACAGACCAATCCCTTCCATGATTCGATACATCTATGGAGGCGCTACATAGACGATGTCTTAGTTGTGTGGCGAGGTAAGACAGAGTCTATTGGCCTCTTTTTAACGTGGCTTAACAGCCGTAATGACTTTTTTAAATTCACTGTGGAATTTAATAAAAATAAACTAGCCTTTTTGGATTTACTGATTGTGGCCACACCATCAGGTTTAGAGACAGAATAGTACAAGAAACCGATGGCTAGAAATTCGCTATTGCGGTATGACAGCCATCATCACAAATCGCTCAGAGATAATTTGCCTTTTGGGCAATTTCTCTGGGTACAGAGAAATTGCTCTACTAAGGAGAGATTTGAGAACCATGCTTTCAAACTGTCTTCTCAACTACGTGCCAGGAACTACCCTAAAAAACTGGTTCAACGATCTTTGAAACGGGCCTCCAATTACAACAGGGAGGACCTTTTAGATTTGCCTGAATCTAAATCTGAACTGACTAGGATGACATTTGTTAACACTTTCAGTACTATGTCCTCGGGGATTCAAAAAAGTGTTTGTAAACACTGGCAAATACTGAACATAGGCAATGAGTGCATACCACCCCCTCTCTTTGCTTTTAAAAGGAGCACCAACTTTCGAGACCAACTAGTCCATACAAGACCTAAAACCAAACTAGCCCCAGGAGTAGGGACTCTTTGGGATTTACCTGCAGGACAGGGCCACTTCCCTTGTGGTTCCTGTGCTGCGTGCCCCCAGACACAAATGACCAAAACTGTGAACATAGGGACTGACAGGCCATGGATACAAAAGAAGTTCACTAATTGCAAAAGAGACAAGCTCATCTATATGATCACATGTCCGTGTGATTTAAAATATGTGGGCATGACCACTCGAAAGGTACAATTGAGAATACTGGAGCATAAAAGCACTGAGAGGAGTAAAAAACAAACAACAAGACTAACGAGTCATTTTTTAGAAATGAAACATCGTCCTGATGACTTCAGTTGGACTGTATTGGAACAACCCCTCATGCCTGAACAGATCACAGATGTGTCAAGATTCTTACTGGTAAAAGAACAAAAATGGGTCTTTAGATTGATAAATGTGGTCTTAACGATGCTATACCCTGGACAATACTATGATTAGGTACATGAAAGGATCACCGTTTAACAGTCCTGACACACTAGTCCATGCCTCTGTTGTTATTTACATATTACCAAGATGTGTTGTTCTATGACCTATGTGTTATAAAGCATCGTCTATATACATGTCTTTATCAATCACACGCTAAGACATACTACTGATAGTTGCTGTCGGTAACACGACGAGCGCTAACTGTAGATGCTATTTCCATATGACCCCCTTAAATATGCGTCATGCTCTTTTAAATTACATTTTCACATCGCTGCCCAAACAACCTGCGGTTGATAAGCATTATTAATATATGTCTTTATCAATTACACGCTAAGACAGACTATTGACAGTTGCTGTCGGCAGCACGAAGAGAACACATACGACGAGTGCTAATCATAGTTCCATATTTCTATATGACCCCTTTAAATATGCGCCATGTTCTTCTGAAAAATGTTCTTTTACATTGCTGACTAAACAACCCGCGTTTGTTTTTCGCTTCTGTTTTGTTAAAAACAATGACATCACGCTGGATCCATTGTTAGAGAACTACTTTTGATGTGACGTACACAAACAAGTACTTGACCACTTTTCTTTAAAAAATTGCGTTTTACCACCGTGGTTACCTCCCCAGACGGCTCTTGGAACCGCCAGAGGTACCAACGGATAGGTAAGCATCTTGACATCAGTTTTATTTGAATGGGGTCAAACGCGAGTAAAAGTATAGAACGTAGATACCGAGACAGTGCTTGAGCGTGAGCGTATTTAACTGATATTCAGTTTACAAACATAGTACAGTTTTACACACTACATGTACTCGACGCGTCGCAATTTGATCACAGTTAAGATGTTTGCATGCATGACTGTATGGACACTATGCAATATAAGAGAAGGCATGTTTATCATCATGTTGGTCATTCTGAGAATAGAACCATAATACTAAGGCATTTTGGGTGTGGGTTTCATTGCGTAGGACACAAGGAGAATGCTACATATAATTATTTCCAATTAGCGAGCTTTCAATGCATCTTGCGTGCTTTATGAAAACTATTGTTTTCTTAGTCCAGATTAAGTACCGAGGCGATATGCTAAGATAGCATTAAGTCCTTTTTCAACAGAGAGACTATTCTAAAGTTCACAGCCATCTTTTTGTTTTCCTGTTCGCTTTTGTATATGGTGCACTTATAATTCTGAGATGGTATAGAGACATGATGCTAAGTAGGCTATTCCTACTTTCCCTTATAGAGCGGTGCCTCCTTTGTCCTGAGCCGCGGCCAGGTGAGGTGAGGTCTTGTCCTCATAAAAGACGGGTAAGCTTGCGCGTCATACATACAGTAGATGTAACAACAATGGGCACAATTGAATTGATTGGCCATTATGACAATAATTTCAGCGGTTTAACCTTAGGCTCTTTGTTGTGACTGAACTTGTCTCACTTTACAGATCTTTATCTTACAATGCATATATATATTTTTTTGTTGCAGAAAATTATTGACCGTCCTTTACAGAGAAATTATTATCCTTGCTTACAGGTGAAGAGGTTGTATTAGTTCCAACTCTCTATACATGTTACACTTTGTATAAATAACACTCACTTGCAGTAGCAATATTTTGGGGTCCTGAAGAAGGTATAGGATAATATATCCATCAATTGCTGAAACATGTTGACCCTTTACACCTAGACAGTTATTTGCTCAAAACTGTCGCTTGCACTGTTTTTATTCTTGATCTTTGAGAGATATCAATAAATAATTTTTTCTCTAATCGATCTATTTTAAATCCCATTTCACAAACACCACTGCACTGCACCTACCATTCCCACATAAATCGAGTACTCACATCTGTAGGTCCAAACACAGCGTGTTTTATCGCAATAGTTTAAAACATCCGTGAGCTCCCCTTTCCTTAAGCAAGGGTTGTGGCCCTTAGTGCCACTAGTGTGGCATTAGGAGGAGACCCAGATGATGAAGCGTGTCACCACTGGTGAGTGATGGGAATCCGTCCTATTAAAGGATTTTTCCTTCGTTGTTCTGATAAAGTCAGATCAGTTCAGTTGATAGTTCCTTTGAGGTTTCATTCCTACTAGACCCGTGGATATTGTTGTTGTTTATTCTCATATAATCAGCCAAAGTGAGCGCCAAAGATGAACACGCTTTGGTCGTGCAGAACACCTGCCTTCAAGAAACTAGAAACTGGATCACATAATAATATTCCAACATAAACAAACGTAACTTACCTCCGAGTGTGAGCAGCATGCTATTCGGAATTTGTTTTTTGAGCAATGTAGAACACAAGCACAACAAATAATTAACACCCACCGAGCCCCGGAATTGCGATGCCCAGTATTTCGAGTAGGTCGTGTTCTTGGTCCAAGATATCTGCCCAGCAGTGCATCAGCTGCTGGACGGTGCACTGAACCTGGCTGGTGCACTGCATGCACTGGTACATCCTCCCCCAATGCAGCCGATGCTCCTGCAGGGGGTATCCATGGCAGGTCCTGCCATCGGCTACCAGCATGGAGGGGAGGTGGTGCTGCACACAAAAAACGGGCGCTGCCAACTCCTTCTCGCTTAAGAGTGCCCGAGGCTGCACACCTGGGCGGTGGTACCATCCTCAAGGAACCTGTCTTTTGGCCATGGCGCTCGGTGGGGTAGAAAAGAAGAAAAAAACTAAATACAAAAAGTCACACAAAAACCAAACAAATCCCCAAAAACATAAAAAACACAAACACAAAGACACACACTAATATAACAAATGAAAATGGGGGTAAATAAAGTTGAAATAGGGAGGATCAAAGAGATTAGGAGGGATTCTAATAATAGGCCCAGAACCGTAACAGAGAGTAGACAAACAAGGTGGCTACGCTTATGTGAACCACGTGGTGCCGTTCGCACGTGATTTCCAACCTGAGGACACACATGAGAACTGCATAGTGCTGGTTACGCGTGAATTTTAAAGCGAGGACACACTCCGCGTTGCGCAGGGAAACACGAATGGGCACCTGGAAAACTCCACCCGCATGAGAAAGTCTACTGAGGAGTTTTATTTGCTATTTCGTGGAGTTCTGAGCAGCAGAACTTTGTGAACTCTTCCCAGGCCTACCATCGGCTAACATGGTCTGAAAAACAGCTGGAAATCACCTGTGCACTGCCTTAACTTCGCCCCCAGTGTGACCTCTGGGGAATCCAGCTGCTGGAACTGGATCACAAGCTGTGCCTAAATATGCAGAGGTGCAGAGCAGCCAGAGGTTTCTAAAAGTGTATTTCACTCACTTCACTGCCTTAAATACTTTTCTTATGTGCATAAAGACCCTCTAAAACATGGGTACTCGCAAACATTTGCCCAGGGGCCACAAAGTATGGTCTGTGGTGTGACTGAGGGCCTCACTGATGTCAGCAGGGTGGCAGTCGGGTCTGGGTGGGTCAGGGATTGTTTAAGGAGGCCTATAAATGTGTTAAATAAACAGGCAAGCATGTATTTGCTGGTTAATACATGCTTGCTTGTTTATTTAACATTGTTTCTGAATATTAGTGCTCAGCAACTAAACAGCAGCTCGTGCTGCTGTTCAAGGGGGGCATGTAAAGGTCACGAGGGCCGCACTTTGAGTGTCACTGCTCTAAAATGAAATGCTGCTGTGCACAGTGTGGGAGCCCTGAGGATGGTGATGCAACCGTAGATGTCCTCTCGAGCTGAATCAAAGGGAACGGAGTGGTTTTGTTTTCTGCAGTCAAACCCTCCGGGCCCTGAATTGCAAAGTCGCGCATAAAAAGCAAAGTACTGTCAGAATAGTCCTGCAGGTGGTGGGTGTGTTTATCGGGACAGGATGTGGTCTGACGCTCGACGGCTGACCTCGGAGCCGGGAAGCCAACGTGCGAGCCTTGGGGTCATGACACATCCTGTGATTCTGGGAACATCGCTTTATCTCCCGGGACCCACCAACAATGAATGTGTCCTTGTATGTAACTGGTGCTCATGTTAAGCGCTCCAATACCTTCCGGTCGAGTTCGCACTATATAAATCTGCCCCCCCCCCCAAAAAAAATCTGAAATTCTGTGAATTGAATCTTCTACAGTTCCCTGTGCGTTATGATAGCCATCGTTGTGCACTACCGGGAGGATACGTGTTTTTTTTTTTAACATGGGCAGGTACAATAAACATCACATACATATTCAACAACGGAAGAAAACGCTTCTGGGAGACCATAGTAATTTTACAGTCCCTGCCTCCTCCGGTCCTAATACAGTTTTAGAGGCCTCTAACCGCATGATTGTCAGGCTCGCGCCTGGCAGCTCTCAGAGACACCTCATATCCTTCAAGGGGCGGTTCTAAGGAGAGGTCAGCTGGCACCTCGTAAATGTGATGTTCTCTATGAGGTGGAGAGGATTATTTTGCAATTTGTTGGATTCGAATCCCAAGATGTTTTAACTGAAGGCCTAGCCAGCCATCTTCGTAATTATGCGGCACGTACAGAGGAGCTCCGCTGACGTTCACCGCAGACATGGGTGCAGAGTTTTGCTCATTACGTAACCTTGACTCGGAGGGGTAGGTGGGGAGAGGATGGTAATGCATCCTGCGTGGCACATTCTGCACTGCACTTATGACGCACTGGCATAAAGTAAACCCAAACTACCTGCACCGGAGAGACGTCACCTCTGCTGCTCTGAATCCACTCAGAGAGAATGTCACACCTAGATACTCCTCAAATAAATAATTATAAATATTAAGGTGTATTTGGAAGTTCAGGGGACGATGTCACAATGCTCCTTTAGATGTTTCTACTAAGGTAATCCACTCCGCCTGCTCGAATATCCGGAGGTTTTCCGGAGGTTTTCGGTAACTCCTGGAATTCTGCAGTGAAACTCTGCAAGCTCCGCCCAGCCATAGCGCTTCATATACTGACGTGGTCAGTCAAGTAACAGCATGGGGCATGGGGGAATAATTTGGCAAATGAATTGTGTGTATTTCACAAGTAAAATGCATCACAATTTATGCTATCAGTGTCAGCAGCAAGGGGGCCTGTTCACGGTTCATATGTTGAGTGTGTGAGGAGAGCCTAAGACTGCACCACACTGTACTGGGCCGCCGGTAAATGGGCAGCCTGAAACTGTGCTGTGCTGGACTGCACCACACTGTACTGGGCCGCCGGTAAATGGGCAACCTGAAACTGCGCTGTGCTGGACTGCACCACACTGTACTGGGCTGCCGGTAAATGGGCAGCCTGAAACTGTGCTGTGCTGGACTGCACCACACTGTACTGGGCCGCCGGTAAATGGGCAGCCTGAAACTGTGCTGTGCTGGACTGCACCACACTGTACTGGGCCGCCGGTAAATGGGCAGCCTGAAACTGTGCCATGCTGGACTGCACCACACTGTACTGGGCCGCCGGTGAATGGGCAGCCTGAAACTGTGCCATGCTGGACTGCACCACACTGTACTGGGCAGCCGGTAAATGGGCAGCCTGAATCTGTGCCATGCTGGACTGCACCACACTGTACTGAGCCGCCGATAAATGGGCAGCCTGAAACTGTGCTGGACTGCACCACACTGTACTGGGCTGCCGGTAAATGGGCAGCCTGAAACTGTGCCATGCTGGACTGCACCACACTGTACTGGGCCGCCGGTAAATGGGCAGCCTGAAACTGTGCCATGCTGGACTGCACCACACTGTACTGGGCCGCCGGTGAATGGGCAGCCTGAAACTGTGCCATGCTGGACTGCACCACACTGTACTGGGCAGCCGGTAAATGGGCAGCCTGAATCTGTGCCATGCTGGACTGCACCACACTGTACTGGGCCGCCGGTGAATGGGCAGCCTGAAACTGTGCCGTGCTGGACTGCACCACACTGTACTGGGCCGCCGGTAAATGGGCAGCCTGAAACTGTGCCGTGCTGGACTGCACCACACTGTACTGGGCCGCCGGTAAATGGGCAGCCTGAAACTGTGCCATGCTGGACTGCACCACACTGTACTGAGCCGCCGATAAATGGGCAGCCTGAAACTGTGCTGGACTGCACCACACTGTACTGGGCTGCCGGTAAATGGGCAGCCTGAAACTGTGCCATGCTGGACTGCACCACACTGTACTGGGCCGCCGGTAAATGGGCAGCCTGAAACTGTGCCATGCTGGACTGCACCACACTGTACTGAGCCGCTGATAAATGGGCAGCCTGAAACTGTGCTGGACTGCACCACACTGTACTGGGCTGCCGGTAAATGGGCAGCCTGAAACTGTGCCATGCTGGACTGCACCACACTGTACTGGGCCGCCGGTAAATTGGCAGCCTGAAACTGTGCCATGCTGGACTGCACCACACTGTACTGAGCCGCCGATAAATGGGCAGCCTGAAACTGTGCTGGACTGCACCACACTGTACTGGGCTGCCGGTAAATGGGCAGCCTGAAACTGTGCCATGCTGGACTGCACCACACTGTACTGGGCCGCCGGTAAATGGGCAGCCTGAAACTGTGCCATGCTGGACTGCACCACACTGTACTGGGCCGCCGGTGAATGGGCAGCCTGAAACTGTGCCATGCTGGACTGCACCACACTGTACTGGGCAGCCGGTAAATGGGCAGCCTGAATCTGTGCCATGCTGGACTGCACCACACTGTACTGGGCCGCCGGTGAATGGGCAGCCTGAAACTGTGCCGTGCTGGACTGCACCACACTGTACTGGGCCGCCGGTAAATGGGCAGCCTGAAACTGTGCCGTGCTGGACTGCACCACACTGTACTGGGCCGCCGATAAATGGGCAGCCTGAAACTGTGCTGGACTGCACCACACTGTACTGGGCTGCCGGTAAATGGGCAGCCTGAAACTGTGCCATGCTGGACTGCACCACACTGTACTGGGCCGCCGGTAAATGGGCAGCCTGAAACTGTGCCATGCTGGACTGCACCACACTGTACTGAGCCGCTGATAAATGGGCAGCCTGAAACTGTGCTGGACTGCACCACACTGTACTGGGCTGCCGGTAAATGGGCAGCCTGAAACTGTGCCATGCTGGACTGCACCACACTGTACTGGGCCGCCAGTAAATGGGCAGCCTGAAACTGTGCTGGACTGCACCACACTGTACTGAGCCGCCGATAAATGGGCAGCCTGAAACTGTGCTGGACTGCACCACACTGTACTGGGCTGCCGGTAAATGGGCAGCCTGAAACTGTGCCATGCTGGACTGCACCACACTGTACTGGGCTGCCGGTAAATGGGCAGCCTGAAACTGTGCCATGCTGAACTGCACCACACTGTACTGAGCCGCCGATAAATGGGCAGCCTGAAACTGTGCCATGCTGGACTGCACCACACTGTACTGGGCTGCCGGTAAACGGGCAGCCTGAAACTGTGCCATGGTGGACTGCACCACACTGTACTGAGCCGCCGATAAATGGGAAGCCTGAAACTGTGCCATGCTGGACTGCACCACACTGTACTGGGCCGCTGGTAAATGGGCAGCCTGAAACTGTGCCATGCTGGACTGCACCACACTGTACTGGGCCGCCGGTAAATGGGCAGCCTGAAACTGTGCCATGCTGGACTGCACCACACTGTACTGAGCCGCCGGTAAATGGGCAGCCTGAAACTGTGCCATGCTGGACTGCACCACACTGTACTGGGCAACTGGTAAATGGGCAGCCTGAAACTGTGCCATGCTGGACTGCACCACACTGTACTGGGCCGCCGGTAAATGGGCAGCCTGAAACTGTGCTGGACTGCACCACACTGTACTGGGCTGCCGGTAAATGGGCAGCCTGAAACTGTGCCATGCTGGACTGCACCACACTGTACTGGGCCGCCGGTAAATGGGCAGCCTGAAACTGTGCCATGCTGGACTGCACCACACTGTACTGAGCCGCCGGTAAATGGGCAGCCTGAAACTGTGCCATGCTGGACTGCACCACACTGTACTGGGCCGCTGGTAAATGGGCAGCCTGAAACTGTGCCATGCTGGACTGCACCACACTGGACTGGGCCGCCGGTAAATGGGCAGCCTGAAACTGTGCTGTGCTGGACTAAACCACACTGCACTGAGCCGCCGGTAAATGGGCAGCCTGAAACTGTGCCATGCTGGACTGCACCACACTGTGCTGGGCCGCTGGTAAATAGGCAGCCTGAAACTGTGCCATGCTGGACTGCACCACACTGTACTGGGCCGCCGGTAAATGGGCAGCCGGAAACTGTGCCGTGCTGGACTAAACCACACTGTACTGGGCAGCCGGTAAATGGGCAGCCTGAAACTGTGCTGTGCTGGACTGCACCACACTGTACTGGGCCGCCGGTAAATGGGCAGCCTGAAACTGTGCCCTGCTGGGCTGCACCACACTGTACTGGGCCGCCGGTAAATGGGCAGCCTGAAACTGCACCGTGCTGGACTGCACCACACTGTACTGGGCCGCCGGTAAATGGGCAGCCTGAAACTGCGCCGTGCTGGACTGCACCACACTGTACTGGGCCGCCGGTAAATGGGCAGCCTGAAACTGTGCCGTGCTGGACTGCACCACACTGTACTGGGCCGCCGGTAAATGGGCAGCCTGAAACTGTGCCATGCTGGACTGCACCGCACTGTACTGGGCCGCCGGTAAATGGGCAGCCTGAAACTGTGCCGTGCTGGACTGCACCACACTGTACTGGGCCGCCGATAAATGGGCAGCCTGAAACTGTGCCATGCTGGACTGCACCACACTGCTTTCAGCCTCAGGTGTAAGGACAGTCTGAGGCTGCAGACACTGGACTAGGCTCTTGCGAGTTTCACTCCCAGCAGGGAGGAACCTTTGACTGAGGTGTAGGAGATACTCAGTTGGTAGAGAAGTGACGGCAGCTTCGCCAGGGCAAGATTCTCCCTCAATGTGGCCACTTTGTGGAACTCCCTTCCACTTTATCTACGTTTGGAATCAAGTTTCCTGCGTTTCCGCAAGTTGTTAAAACCCACCTGTTTCCTGCCTAACTTCTGGTGCCTCATGTTATGACGTCTCTTTCTGGATGAGCGCGGGGATGCCCAAGGGTAACCAGGCGCGTTATAAAACTCATTAATAATAATAATAATAATAGTTATCAATAGTGCAGCAGGTGCAGTGTCACCAGTACCCAAAGTCTTTAGGAGCCCACTGTGCCCAAACGCTGGCTGTCATTTCCTATCCAGCCAGTGGATGGAGCTCACATCTTCCTTGCTTGCACTGGGACCCATGACACCCTTGCCCCACCGCTGAGTCTCGCAAGGGAACAGTGCCAGCAAATGATGCCCTGGGATGCATGGAGGAGCCATCACAGTGGTGCAGGTAGATTTCTAATAAATAGCATATTACACTCTGTATTGTGGTCCAATATTGCCATTGAGGGGTTCTGGTGACATCAAAACTCACAAGGACGAAGGTCCTGAGGTTTGTAAATATGACCAGAACCCCTAAATGGAACTATAGGGAAATATTACACATGGCACCAGTTGACTAATAATTATATTACATTATTGTGTGTGTTTTAATGTTGTTAGCTTGAAAAAGCTGTTTTCTTCAAAGTGTAGCTAGCAATGTGCACAGATTGGAATTAGAATATTTAGTGTTTGTTCACCTTTCTTGATTGATTTGTTAATAAAACAATGGGCAAGGCTGATTGTCAGTGAATGTCATTCCATGGTTGCAGCATCTACCACATAATTATGGAATTGAAAGGTGTCAGCTGGTATTGCCTCACCGTCAAATGAATTGCTCTTTCTGACTGCTTCAGAAGGCTCATTGTTATTTGTCCCTCCAGGGAATGTTGCTGTGTATATGAAGCCGAGACTTGCGTTCCCAGGTGAAGCATCGGCCCTGCTGGTGGAACAAACTGCTCCGCTACAAGATACAGAGTGGACATGCAGATATAGCTACAGAGGTTTATATCATTTCACAAAATAGCCAAATGGCCGGGACTGAGGTCCCTGAGGATGTTTGGGTTTTGCCCCCCTAGGGCACTCAAACCTGTCTCCCACACTACTTGACCATACCATGTGTTGCAGTCCTACAGAAAGGCCGCAGCAGAGTTGTCATTCACAAAAAAACACACTCTTCATTCCTTTGAGTCTTGTTGGATACAGCAGTGCCAATCCTGCACCCGGTCGAACAAATTCCTTTCTCAGACCTTGTATATTAGGTCTCTTTCCCTCTGTCTCTCTGCTTCAACCTATAAAGAAAAATCTGAAGGCAAAACATTGAGAGAGTCAGTTTCCCCAATTGATGTATTCTTCTTCGTGGGAGTTCCACCCCTAACATGTGTGGGAAAATGAATCACAGTTCATACCATCTCTAAAATCACGTCTCCTCAGTTATCGCCTCAGAGATTGGAAAATAATGCATTACACTGACCAAGCTCTCACCTAGAGCAGATGCAGGGAAGCCTTAAAATGTATCTTTTTAATACTGTATGGTCAAAACAAAATATGATTTATAAATATGGGGTAGACAGGTTCCCGAAAGAAATTTTAGGGAAAATGTATGAAATGTACAATTTAATGCATATTGGGCCAGAAACATAGATTAAAACATTAAGATGGATTTATGCAACATTTTGCATGGGACTTGTACTTACTTACAAAAAAGGCATGGTTCACTTAAATGATCTGGGGTGGTAGAAATAATCAGAACACATAGGGGTCTATTAGTATTTCGGGCAGATCGCCACCGCCCGCATGGTGGTGGTGATCCGCCCGACATAATCCCCCACCTGCCTCCCATTTCCCCCCGCCATATTATGATGGCGGGGGGTACCGCAGGGGACGGGAAGACCGTCCGCCACTTTTCCGCCAGGTCGACGAGTTGACCTTGCGGAAAACGGTTGCATATGGTGGCGGTGTCTGCTTCCCACTGCAATCCAAATTACTATGGCAGCGGGAAGCAGCCTTTCTGTCATGCGGTCTTCTCAGTTGGGGGCTCATTGCGGGCCCCCAGGGTGTTGGGGGTGGGAAGTGCACATTGGGGGGGCACCTATGGTACCCCCCTGCATTTGCATGCACAAGGTGGCAGGCACCGCACTGTGCCTGCCACGTTGTGCATGCAAATGTGCGACATCATTTATTGCATATGTTGCATTGTGGCGGGTGCTGCTTCCTGCACCGCCCACCACAATGCAATCTATGCGGGATGCCACTACCACCGTGGCGGTGGCATCCTAATTGCCAGTGCAGGACCGCCGCACCACTGGCGGCCGGTTCCAGCACTGCTAGGGTGGCGGGCGGACAAAAGTCCGCCAGCCATCCTAATAGGCCCCATAGTTTTGAAAAACAAAAGCCCAAAGGGAACCGTTCTGGAGGGCACTAGGAAATTTGGAGATTTGTGCAAAATCCAGGTGAACATGAAATTGGCCAAGCGCTGGGATGGATTCAGTGACACGACGGGCAGCAATATATTTAAGAATTGTTTGACTTGATTGACTCTGACCCAGCATCGTCAGCCTTCCAGAGACAATACCTGTCTCATCAGTAATCACCAGTTTGTAGGTGTCAAGACTGAGTGAGTTCAATTCTCTTCACGGAGGCAGAATGACGCTAAATTCCCTTGCCCCTTCTCCGGAACACACTGCGTGTGAGCAGCTGCTCCAGATGGGGGGAAAGGGGAATGGGACAGAGAAGAGACACTCGTGCTGGCCTGGGACCCCTCTTCAGTCAGGTGCAGATTTCCGAAGCATACCTAATGCACAGAAGGGGACAACATTTCAATTCTATTTCTCAACTTACCCATAGATCTCTAGTGGTTCTAAATCCCCCCTTTTCTGCCTACTAGATGTCTGCAGAGTTTCTGCCTCTCTTCTATATCGACCAGTGGTCCACTTCTGATTTGGCTGAGTGGATAACCTAATGCACAGAGGAAAAAGTTACAGGTTACATTATCCTATTCTAGCTCTTACCCTATCTTCTTATTGTGCTATTCTATCTCCTCTCTCTCTGTCTTACCTATTCTCTGGTCTTTCTATCAATACCTCTTTTCTGTTTGTATCTTGGAGATATCCAAAAGATGATTTGTTTAGTTCAGAAGGTTTCTCTAGGTCTAAAACCTACTGTTCCTCGATTGCTCTGCTTCCAGTTTTGGAACGCGCAAAAAGGGACAGTGAAAGGAAAAAGCAGTAGGAAAGAATAGGTAAAGCGCAAGGGAGGCAAGGAGATCAGCGAAAGCTGGCTCAAATGCTTCTCAGTCACGTAATCCTTGATTAAAACTAGAGCGAGGAATACATTGCCACACAGTCTTGTGCTTACTTGGTTCTTGTCACAACCCAGTTTGCCGCAGTACTTCAGTCTCCTCCTCTCGACGGTAAGCCTACCGGAGAAAGGAGACACTGAGTTACCTTGTCAGCAGTAGTCTTCATGTTCAGACGGACGTCAGAATTCAGGACTCAGCTTTATCAAGTTCAGGGAATGCCACTTCCGAAATGAAAGCTGCAATAGGACTACTCAGTCAACTGGAGGGACAGACTGAGTTCTCTGACTGGGGACTCTCTCACACTTTGACGCAACTTTTCTCCACTCGACGCAACTCGAAGTGTAAACAGGAAAATGAGAGTACCAACCGCGTGGATACACGCGAAGGTACAAAGCGGGTGCTCAGAACAGAATTTGCTAGGAGCCTCTAGAAAACACTACCTCTCTCGGACTTAGGCGAATTGAAGTGCGCGGTGGAACGTTCATCCACTGCGCGCGAAGCCTCACTTCTCGCGAGACTTAAGACTCCTTCAGTACTGGGGTAAACTAGGCGGCCATCTTGTAATGGTCGACCTAACAGGAACGGGAGACCAACAATTGAAAAGGGATGGCTTCACAATGACTCGATGTCTCTTCTGAGGATGATTACTTAGAGTAATGGCGTTCACATAGTTCCTGACAGTAGGTTTGCCAGTATTTTACCAGTGTGGCCTGAATGTTTTTTCAGAACCAGTAAAACACTTGGAAAATTAGAAAACAAACCCGCATTTCTTTCAAATTTATGAAATAATGAAATAACAGCAACTATACAATTATATTACTTCAAATATTCTTTAGAGTCGTTTAGATAATTTCTAAAGGCTCTTTAAATAAAAAAAGGATGCAGTGCCAGGCTGAAAATGAATGCAGAGAATGTTACGCAAAATTGTATTCGGGCACCAGCATGAGGCCCTTCCAAAGTCTCATAAAGGGCTGAAATGACCAGTATTGTTCTCAGAAAAACATTGCAACCCAATAGTACATGCAGTAAACTCTGGATACGGAGAAGCCTGCCCACAATGAGGTTCAGAGTACCCCATCTTCATGAGAAATTTTAGAAAGCATGGAATCCTTTGCAAAGAAAACATTCTAGTGAAACCTTGGGGAACTCTCATTTCAGAAATTGGTATTCCTCCTATTCTAGTAGAACCTGGTCACGCCAATCATTGAGCTTCCAGCTTCTGAAATGTGATTCCCCAGGATTCCAGTACTATATTTTGTTCCAAATGTGCACAAAGATTCTAAATGTCTGCATGGTAGATCGATAGTTTCATTCATAGGCAGCCTATTCGAAAATACATCAAGATATGTGGCATTCTTTTTAAGACCATTTGTTGAAACTTCACCTTCATTCATAAAGGACATTTGCAATTTTTCTATGCATACTTGAGGGAACACCATGGGTTGATAATTATCTCCCTTTCAGTCTAGATGTCAACAGTCTGTATACATTCATTGACCATGAATTAGGGATACAAGCCTGTAGACACTTCTTTTGAGCTAGGTCATTATCCTTTTTAGTACACGCTGAAATACTTATTGACAAGATATGGTACTGTCTCAACAAAAAAAAAATCTTTTCAATAAGGAGATCGATACCCAAATCCAGGGCACTGTGATAGGCAGCCGTTTTGCCCCCAACTATGCAGGCCTTTACCTGGGCTGATGGTAGGAACAGGTGGTAAGTAATATCCATCATTTTGATGACCACGTGGTGAGGTACATAGAGAATATTTGTTGTATTTAGAATGGATCCAGAGAGGCAGCACACAAAAATGTTGAGATATAGGGTAGGAACGTGTTGAATTTGGGATTTACCAATCATGTGGATGATCACACCATAGAGATTCCAGACCTCAAGGTTGAAGTTAACGACAACAAACAAGAAACTAAGCTTTAAAGAAAGACAAGAGCAGGCAACAGCTTGCTGCATGACTCAAGCAATCACGCTCGGAATTTGATTGATAGTATACCATAAGGGAAATTGCGGCCACAAAGAGGAATTACAGTGAGCAAGAGTCCTTCATGAAGTAATGATAAATAGATTTCAGTAGAGGGGTTACTCCAAACACACTATAAATATGGGTCTGGAGAGATTTAATCTGGTTGCAAGAGATGATTTGTTGTTGAGCAAAAAGAAAGAGAAAGAAGAATTGAAGACCATACATTTTATCACAGCTAAAGAGATAAGATATATCTTTATTTGTGTTAAGATTATGTGTTTACCAACAATGGAAGTATTTTATACATGTTATTTCAACTCAAAGTTTTTCTCCACTTTGGGATCACTACAATCAAAACAATTTCCCACTTAGGCCGGACTGCATAAGTTGACCTTCTTGCAACACAATTAGGAATACAGATGAATTTCAAAAAGATGATCTCTACTTGCATGGCACCAATTCTAAATAAAACTTTCGATACAGAAGTCTGACACAAGCTGTAGGTTAATAATCCCTGGGACGAAGAGTGTAGGGCTTTTCAGACATGATTACATTCATGATGTTCAGTCTCATTTTGGAGAGAGAGCCCATTTGGGCCCCAGCTGTGATCATTTGACTCTTGACTTTGGGGTCACATAGTATTACATATTACCATTCTTCAAGATTATTTTTCATATTTTGTAAGTTATACTTTTTTGAAGCATTATGGCCATGTTATAGTGAGTTTAACATTTACTGCTCAAACCACTTGGGATATGTATTTGTACTGTAAGTGACAGTGTTGTGTGTTTTATGATGACACAAGGCTTCATATTAATTGTTGGGGGATGACTTTCTCAATAAAAATTCTTATAGTTGATTTGCCAAAGAGTATTTGTCTTCGTATTTTTGTTATAAGACATATTAACAATTATAGCAATGTGCCACAAATAATGTCGTGTGACATTTTAAGATGGAGCGAAGGGGAATAGAGAAAATCATGCACCTGTATATATTAGTCAGTTTTCACTGTTTTCAATTGGAATATGGGTGTTTACTCCTTGACCTGTGACCAAGGAAAATCTTTTTACAAAATGAGTCGGGATTGTTGCCAAATAAACTTAACCATCAGCACTGGAAGGTTTGTGGAGAAACAGACATGTGTTGGAGTATATATCAAGAGTCACAGCCGAACAAGTACCGCTGTAGTAAACAGGCTGGGAAAATGTGAAAATTGTGGAGCTGTTATAAAAACATAATTATAGACAATTAGCATTAAGAAAATATTAAGTTATAGAAGAAAAATGTATGACATATAATAAAACAACAACACTATTAGTATATACAACTATTTAAAAAAATATTAAACATTAAATAAACAACATTTTTTCTTATGGTATCCCTGACATAAAAAAAGGTCAACACAATATTTGTTCCCAGTGATAGTTTTGCAACTATGTGAAAGTCATGCATCATAATATATTATCCCAAAGTATATACAAATGATAATTCTAAACACCATAAAGACAAATTTAGAATCGTGCTTTGAATCATTGAAGTTTGTTTCCAGACAAAATGAAGGGTTCGATGTAGTATGGCACGTCACAAACATTAGTCACTGTGTGCATTACATTTTTGGGATCTGACTGTGATTTTACTGTAAAAACTATGCACAAAGTGGTCATCTCGCAACCTTTCCAGTTGAATGGGTGCACAGAATGAAGTTACTAATGAACATTAATTAGTCATTTCACTGTTGCTTCAAACACCTTGACGGTTGCCTGGAAGAAACACCACTCACAAAATCCCTTGTGTTAAGTTCCAAAATGGGAACATTAGATTTTCTTTTTTAATCAGCCTGTACTCCTTGAAGGAACACATCCTGCTTTCTCAAAGGAACTGATCTTTCATTTCAAAAAATGGTTCCCATTTGGTAATACTTCAGGAAGAGCATGCAATGGTCCCCTGGACTGTCTGCTCCCCCAAGGTCTCTGGACATGATTACAAAAGTGCAAGATTTCCCAAAAGGACACTAGTTAACTCCAGTGAGGTGTCTGTAAGCGATCAGTCGTTTTTGACTGCAGTTACACTTTCTTTTTATTCTCCTTCCACTACAGTTCTATTGAACAACCAACACTTGCCTCACTTGAACACTCCATGGGACATTGAAGTCCTTCAATCTCCTGAACCTGACTCCACCTGTTCTACTGTGGCTGTAGATTTATTGTTCTCACTGTCTCCTCCATCAGTGCTGTTTGTGTACTTGACAGCAACAGAGCTGACTGGACTGTCATCATTATATACTTCATTAGTGATGTCCACAATTACTTAATTCAGTTCAATTCATGGCACTTTTACAGTACACAGCTGCCTCGGAAAATTGATTTTGAGGGACTGCAACACAAGCTGAGCAGCACTGCATTCCACAATTTGGAGGCCAGGTAGGTGAAGGATCGTCGGCCTTTTCTGGCTTTGTGTATCTGGTGAACCTGAAGCAGCTCGAGATTTTTAGATCTCAGAGCTCTGGATTGAAAGTTTGGCTCCAATCTTCTCTTTGTGTAAAGAGGACCTTTATGAATGAAGGCCCTGAAGGCAAAGGAGAGTGCCTTAAATTGGATCCACTTGATGGCAGGGAGTCTGTGAAGATACCAAAGGTGATGAGGTACTGGTTAGCATGGGGGGATCTTCAAGATAAGTTGTGCGGTGGAGTTCTGGATTATTTGGAGCTGTTGGATTAGGAAAGCCGGCTGACCCATATATAAGCTGTTGGCGTAATACAGTTTAGCCATAACCAGGGCATGGACAATCATTTTCTGCAAGACCTCAGGAACAAAGTGGAGCATCCTTCTGAGGGATCTAAGAGTAGCAAAGCAAGTAGTGGATAAGGACTTGATTTGGGGCTCAAAAGTGAGATTAGAATCAATTTTACCCCAAGGTTCCTAGCCATCTGTGCTGGGGCAGGAGCAGCACGCTGTTAAGGTGGCCATCATACCTTAGCATCCAAGAAGGACTTGGTGCCAAAGAAGAGGATATCAGTTTTTTCTGAGTTCAGTTTGAGGAAGCTTCCCTTCATCCATTCCACTACTGCCTCCAATCAGAGCTTGAAGGAGCTCAGTGTTGCTGGCGTGTTATTATTGAAGGTCAAGAGGAGCTGGGTGTCATCCGTAGTAGAAGACCACCTGCACTCCCCAAAGTCTCCATAGGCTGTACCAGCGGCTCAAGGTAGATATTAAAAAGAGTGGGGTTGAGCTCACAACCCTGATTCATATCTCAATTCAGTGTTTTAGATAATGAGGTGAATGGTGTAAGGAAGACTGCTTGAGAGCGATCAGTCAGGAGAAATTTAAGCCACAGCAAATTTTGTCTCTGATACCAATTCTCTTGACTCTATCAAGTAGGATGACATGGGAAACACTATTGAAAGCTGAGGACAGAACCAAAAGCATAACTATCACTGGAAAACTCTGATTGAGTTTTTCCTTTTTTTTGTGAATCTGTTTTATTGTTTTTTATGATTAGTACAGCATACGTCATATTAGAAACAAGCAATGTTGGGAACTTCAATTGGTCTATAATTCACAGCATAGACATATAGCATAAGTAAATTTCTTGCTCGGAGTAGCGTGCTGAGTGGACAAGAATGAAACTGATCGATACATATGCAGCATATTCTAGTACACAGGTGAGGGGCAAGAGGACAGGAAGCAAACAAAAAAAACAAAGGAATAAGAAGGCATGATAAGCATATCATAGTCCACAAGGAAAATTTCCACTGAGGTAGAAATGCTGGCGAATGTCCGTTGCCACACATATGTGCATATACTGTCCCATGGAGCCAGCAGGATACTGATGCTCGTTCGCAGTTGAGTGCCAATGACAGATTCACTCTTAAATAACAGAAATTAGGAACTGTGCATGCAAAAGAAAGGAGCGAAAAGAAAGGATAAAGAGATATGCACAATGTGTGCAACCAAACATACAGCCCATAGCCCCCCCTTCATGTTACCCTGTATAGTATGATCCTTAGCTCATGTGTCCAGCAGCAGCTAGCCACTAGCTTGTATCTGTTGGATGTCGCAGATAGTTCGTGTTTGCCAGTAAGAGAGTGGTGCGGCATGTACGGTACTTCTTCCTCCGGAGAGGTCTATGGGTGGCGTGTCAGGGCTGCGTTGGAGCTCGAGGTATATTGTGTCCCAATAGGTGGCAATGGGGACCCTGCATAATCCTAGCATCTCCTCACACCTAATTGCCAAACTTTCTGCTTTGGCCCACGCGAGCATAGAGTGGCACCAAGCTTGCAAATGCGGAGGGTCAGACGCTTTCCACCTTTTACTAACCAGCCGCTTGGCCACTATCATCCCCAGTTAGAGAAATCTGGACGTGACCTTCGTGTTGGGGGTTCTTCGAAATTTGTGCAGTAAATATGTAGGCCAAATGAAGGGTAGCTCCTAGTCAGTGCAATCATGCAGCAAAGTGGCCACTCCCCTCCAGTATTACTCCACCCTAGGGCAAGCTCAGAACATGTGTAGCAGATCTGGCCCTCTTTCTCCACACCAGGGGCACGCTGCATCTCCACGGTGAAAGTATTGGTTGATTTTCACAGGCGTGCGATATGCTCTGTGGATGATGTAAAGCTGCATCTGCCTAAAGCGCATATTCCTGGGATGCATGTGGGGCTCTCAAGTACCGTGGCCCATTCCTACTGATCGAGTTTTTCCTTAATGAATTCTGATACCTCGGGTAGGACAGACTCAGTACTGTCCCCGTATAAAATTCCGATTGGGAGTCGCGCAGAAGGAGGGTGGACTCTAGGAAGAGTGATAACTGCTTGTTGGCCCTTTCCTCCAAATGTTTAGGAACTCCACAGACTTTGTCATACTTGCTGTCACCACTACCATTTCAGCAACTCTGCATCCACATTTGCCACTTTGGCTACCAACTGATCAATCTCTGCTTTGCCACAGCTGCTGTCATCAATAGCTGCTCTATATTCATGATTGCCTCCTTGCCATCAACTAATGAGTTTTGCCCACTTTTACAGTTGTTGAAATTTCACTGCCGACTCTCCCAACCATATGTGTAATTCCAACAGTGTGGTGTGACCGTCGGCTCCTATGGCTCCTAGGCATGCTGGTCAAGCCCTTGTTTTCTAGCTTCTGAATGGTAGTAATGTCCTGCTCTTTTGCCTCCCAGACTCCACACTGGCACATGCTAAGGCTATCCTACAGAATGTGGTGAACTTGAAGCAGCTTGAGATTGTTAGCTGTAGGAAGTATGCCAACGGATTACTCAGCACAAGTCCAGAATTTGAAAAAAGGTACTCACTGCCCCATTGGTTAATCTTTGGATAAACCAGAAACTTTTAGAAAGTGATATGGGGTGGAATGTTTTATCACCAGTAGAATCTGACAATCACGGCGGAGAACCAGACAGATGTCTAATGAAGAGAGAGGCTTTCTTAACTGTGAAATTTAACACAGCTTTCGTTGGACTCAATGAAATGACAGAACTCCATAACTTATAACAGTCCTGAGGGCATTACTTGATGTAAATCTGGAATCACCACAAAGATCCTGGGCAGGATCCAGTTTCTATTATAAAAGAGTGAGGGCATTTTTATTGAACACATTTTTATTAATTAAGATTTGGTCATGTCCTATCCCACATTTACCATGGCTTTATTAGTTGTGGTTTGGCCGATAGAGCCAGTCCGGAGACATTAGAATAGATCATAATCCAACTATTTTGTCAATATTACAAATATGCAGTCTCATTTACTATTGAAAAAACAACTGAGACCACATTTCCCAGAATCCTGTGGGCACACACAATTTGTTTAATTTTTTTAATTATTTTGTTTGCGTTGATATATAATAATTTATATTTTTTTTGCGCACATATATAAGAATTTTTTGCCTCAATCAAAAAGTGCCACCTATGAGAAAAAAAAGTTCATTATTCCAAAAAGACCATCTTCGGCACATATTTTTAAGGATGAATTGGAACATCAGACCCGGAAGTACTTCAATTAACCCCACGTGACTAAAAGCCAAATATTTCTCGGCCGAATCACCACCTTGCAGTATCTGCTCCGGAGAAGTTTTTTTCCTGTATAAACTACCGTGAATTGGACGAGGTATGCTCTGGTTGCAGGTAGTTTGGGGAGTTATCTTAGGCTTCTGAAGTCGTTTGATAGAATGGTGGGCCGGAGGTTTAACTCGGCATTTATAAGGTTAACATTTACTAAGTTAGCATTATGCATGCTCTGAGTTAGTAGAAGACACAACAGGGTGGCGACAAAATGATTAGGGGGTATATTTTTGTGACATTTGTTACCTTTGTTGGTTAACAGGAGTGTGGTAATCAAAAGAGAGAAGGTTATAGACCCTCAAGGATTGATTTCCTAGGAATTATGTCCCTGGTAGATGTGAGTTCTCCTTTTGTTGGTTCTCAATATATTGGTAATCAAGAATAGGATGGAGAAAAATCAACAGATTTCCTTCCACCTTTTCCTTTTTGTTCTCAGATGGAGGTGAAGTAAAAGTTGAATTTGTATCAAAACTTAAATCTTGGAGTAATTAGGTAATATGGTGTGGAAGTATTGTGATGAATGAGATTTGGATGGCAATTAATGAATACTTTAAATATGATTGTGATTTATTATTTTTCAGCTGATTTGTGTTCTGAGTCCTGAGGAAAACCCCAAAAGAGACAAAGAAGGGTTTGAAACGTGTCAACTGTTTTTTCACCACCAATCAAGTGTTGTACACATGTAGCACCACTGTGCTTATTACTGATTGTTTTGATTTGCGAATGTCTTCAATGAGCTCAGCAGGGCCACTGTTTGGTTGGGCCCTTGTAGAAAAAATGTAATTATTGTACTACAACGCTAGTCACAAGGGTGTTTTTTCAGTTCTAAATAAGGGTTTACTTTAACAGAACCTGAGCTTAAAAATGTTTTTGTAATATGTATTTGTAAGATTTTTTTTGTTTTGTGTATTGTCTATGTGATTTAGTCATTGTTGTACATATCGTATTATCAATGTCCCTGAGTATTGATACATTTGAATGTAAATTTTGATAAAATGTTCGTTCTAAATTGATTAATAATATATTTCCAGGAAAAAAGCGAGTATGAATAAATATTGATATGGTCCTGACAATTGAGGTGTGATCATGGTGTATGAATGAACTGAAGAATTGATATCAGGACTGGCATACGAGGTGCTGTTTGATCCCACAGAATGCAGCATGACTCATCTAGATCCTGACGAGATATGACAATCTCACTTTCACCTTGGTGTAACTCCACTGTATCCCCATGCCAACCTGATCATCTTCAAAATCAGATGCATTATCTAAAAATCCATCACAAACAGCAGCCCAGTCTACCTGGCTGTCAAGCTCAACATATCTGGTGGGTCTTGGCACATCAACAGCAGACTGTAGACAAAGGGCTCCAATGAATACTTAAAAAAGCAGGCCCTGGCTATCTCTGCTTGGAGGATCTGAAACAACATCTTCATAATCACCAGGACTGCCATAAAGGGCTCCAGCTCAGAAAAGATGAAAGCCATGCTTGTTAAAGAACCCATCATCATGATGCATTGACAGTCTGCTCACACTCTTGAACATCTGCGACTCCTCCATTTAAACATTACCTACACCTTTGCATGACTGTGTACCGCATTCCACTGCCTTTTGGCTCTATTCACTTTATACAAATACCACACACATACAGAACAATATTCTCCGCTATGCCACTGGCTCAAGGTCATGATGGGAATCCACCCCTGGACTTTTCCATCAACCCACTGCAATGCAAAGATGCACGCATATCATGTCCATGTTGACAGAAACTACTGCACTGCCCACATCACTGATGTTGCACAGGACTTTTTCTTTTCAAAACTGGGCTAAGCTATGTGTCACAAGGAAACCAAGGTACGTAATAGGAAGAAAAAAAACAAAGAAGGAAGAAAGTAAGAAAGGGTAGAATGATGAGCATAGGGATAAAATAAAGGAAGATAAAAGAAAGTAAGAAAATAATTAATAAATAAGGAAGGAAGGCAGCAGAGAAAGAGAGGAGGGATCAACTGAAGAAAGACAAGTTACAAAAGACAAAGTGATGACAAGCTAATAAATGTGTTTGGAGCAAATTTTACTAGCATTGAACTCAGTAGTATTGCATGTCCCCACCACTATCGCCATGGTTGTGAGGTTTATAGGCCTGATTAACAAAGTTAAATTTGTAGTATGTAAAGTAGTGATGCAGTAGTACTACAACAAACAAATGATGGACGGAATGCTGACAATGCAGACATTCTCCCCCAGTCAAGAGATCTGGGTTAAATCCATCGTTCTTTTGCCCACTACACCACCCCAGTTCAGACATGACCATATGCAAATCAGTCTTGACCCTGTGCCTCATGGGAACAGTCCAGCCCGAACTGCCAAGCCATGTCTTCCCTGGACTGGAATCAAGCATCCTAGGACCGGTTTCTGGCTATCAGCCGTCATCAGCCAGGATAGCTTGACTCCAGTGGCGTAGTGAGCACGGGTCCCACGTCTGGGAATACCCATCCCACTTAGGGCGAAAAGCGTTACAACAAACAAATGATGGACGGAATGCTGACAATGCAGACATTCTCCCCCAGTCAAGAGATCTGGGTTAAATCCATCGTTCTTTTGCCCACTACACCACCCCAGTTCAGACATGACCATATGCAAATCAGTCTTGACCCTGTGCCTCATGGGAACAGTCCAGCCCAAACTGCCAAGCCATGTCTTCCCTGGACTGGAATCAAGCATCCTAGGACCGGTTTCTGGCTATCAGCCGTCATCAGCCAGGATAGCTTGACTCCAGTGGCGTAGTGAGCACGGGTCCCACGTCTGGGAATACCCATCCCACTTAGGGCGAAAAGCGTTACAACAAACAAATGATGGACAGAATGCTGACAATGCAGACATTCTCCCCCAGTCAAGAGATCTGGGTTAAATCCATCGTTCTTTTGCCCACTACACCACCCCAGTTCAGACATGACCATATGCAAATCAGTCTTGACCCTGTGCCTCATGGGAACAGTCCAGCCCGAACTGCCAAGCCATGTCTTCCCTGGACTGGAATCAAGCATCCTAGGACCGGTTTCTGGTAGGCCTGGGCAAAAATTTCGTTCCGTTCGCGGAAATTGCGATAATTTGACATTTTTGCGTTCCGCGGAGAGCGCAAAAATGTCAAAAATTCCGGTTTCCGCAGCTTGGCGATAATTTGTTTCTTGCTCGCGCTGTAAAATGATACATTCTCGCGCGCGCGCGATCGCCTTACCTGAATCCCTGCGTTCGCCGACAAGTTTTCTTGATCCGGTCGCGTTCTCCATGAGATGTTGTATTGTTTTTAGCCATTTGCGCTGTCTCGCGACAGTTCGCGCCCGCAGTGACGTCATGCGTCGCGCGATCACGTCTTTCTTCTCACGATCATGCACCGCGAGAACAACTCAAAACAAGATGGCCGCGCCCGCAAGCAACCACATGGGTAAGTTGGTGACCCGCAACCATGCAGAAAATCTCGCGAACATGCCGGAAAAAAACTTCCGCATCTTCGCGATATTTCTGCTTGTTTGCGATAATTTTAAACATTCTCGCGATAATTTGCGAAGGTTAATTCCGCAAATTCCGCCCACCCCTAGTTTCTGGCTATCAGCCGTCATCAGCCAGGATAGCTTGACTCCAGTGGCGTAGTGAGCACGGGTCCCACGTCTGGGAATACCCATCCCACTTAGGGCGAAAAGCGTTACAACAAACAAATGATGGACGGAATGCTGATAATGCAGACATTCTCCCCCAGTCAAGAGATCTGGGTTAAATCCATCGTTCTTTTGCCCACTACACCACCCCAGTTCAGACATGACCATATGCAAATCAGTCTTGACCCTGTGCCTCATGGGAACAGTCCAGCCCGAACTGCCAAGCCATGTCTTCCCTGGACTGGAATCAAGCATCCTAGGACCGGTTTCTGGCTATCAGCCGTCATCAGCCAGGATAGCTTGACTCCAGTGGCGTAGTGAGCACGGGTCCGACGTCTGGGAATACCCATCCCACTTAGGGCGAAAAGCGTTACAACAAACAAATGATGGACGGAATGCTGACAATGCAGACATTCTCCCCCAGTCAAGAGATCTGGGTTAAATCAATCGTTCTTTTGCCCACTACACCACCCCAGTTCAGACATGACCATATGCAAATCAGTCTTGACCCTGTGCCTCATGGGAACAGTCCAGCCCGAACTGCCAAGCCATGTCTTCCCTGGACTGGAATCAAGCATCCTAGGACCGGTTTCTGGCTATCAGCCGTCATCAGCCAGGATAGCTTGACTCCAGTGGCGTAGTGAGCACGGGTCCCACGTCTGGGAATACCCATCCCACTTAGGGCGAAAAGCGTTACAACAAACAAATGATGGACGGAATGCTGACAATGCAGACATTCTGCCCCAGTCAAGAGATCTGGGTTAAATCCATCGTTCTTTTGCCCACTACACCACCCCAGTTCAGACATGACCATATGCAAATCAGTCTTGACCCTGTGCCTCATGGGAACAGTCCAGCCCAAACTGCCAAGCCATGTCTTCCCTGGACTAGAATCAAGCATCCTAGGACCGGTTTCTGGCTATCAGCCGTCATCAGCCAGGATAGCTTGACTCCAGTGGCGTAGTGAGCACGGGTCCCACGTCTGGGAATACCCATCCCACTTAGGGCGAAAAGCGTTACAACAAACAAATGATGGACGGAATGCTGACAATGCAGACATTCTCCCCCAGTCAAGAGATCTGGGTTAAATCCATCGTTCTTTTGCCCACTACACCACCCCAGTTCAGACATGACCATATGCAAATCAGTCTTGACCCTGTGCCTCATGGGAACAGTCCAGCCCGAACTGCCAAGCCATGTCTTCCCTGGACTGGAATCAAGCATCCTAGGACCGGTTTCTGGCTATCAGCCGTCATCAGCCAGGATAGCTTGACTCCAGTGGCGTAGTGAGCACGGGTCCCACGTCTGGGAATACCCATCCCACTTAGGGCGAAAAGCGTTACAACAAACAAATGATGGACGGAATGCTGACAATGCAGACATTCTCCCCCAGTCAAGAGATCTGGGTTAAATCCATCGTTCTTTTGCCCACTACACCACCCCAGTTCAGACATGACCATATGCAAATCAGTCTTGACCCTGTGCCTCATGGGAACAGTCCAGCCCGAACTGCCAAGCCATGTCTTCCCTGGACTGGAATCAAGCATCCTAGGACCGGTTTCTGGCTATCAGCCGTCATCAGCCAGGATAGCTTGACTCCAGTGGCGTAGTGAGCACGGGTCCCACGTCTGGGAATACCCATCCCACTTAGGGCGAAAAGCGTTACAACAAACAAATGATGGACGCAATGCTGACAATGCAGACATTCTCCCCCAGTCAAGAGATCTGGGTTAAATCCATCGTTCTTTTGCCCACTACACCACCCCAGTTCAGACATGACCATATGCAAATCAGTCTTGACCCTGTGCCTCATGGGAACAGTCCAGCCCGAACTGCCAAGCCATGTCTTCCCTGGACTGGAATCAAGCATCCTAGGACCGGTTTCTGGCTATCAGCCGTCATCAGCCAGGATAGCTTGACTCCAGTGGCGTAGTGAGCACGGGTCCCACGTCTGGGAATACCCATCCCACTTAGGGCGAAAAGTGTTACAACAAACAAATGATGGACGGAATGCTGACAATGCAGACATTCTCCCCCAGTCAAGAGATCTGGGTTAAATCCATCGTTCTTTTGCCCACTACACCACCCCAGTTCAGACATGACCATATGCAAATCAGTCTTGACCCTGTGCCTCATGGGAACAGTCCAGCCCGAACTGCCAAGCCATGTCTTCCCTGGACTGGAATCAAGCATCCTAGGACCGGTTTCTGGCTATCAGCCGTCATCAGCCAGGATAGCTTGACTCCAGTGGCGTAGTGAGCACGGGTCCCACGTCTGGGAATACCCATCCCACTTAGGGCGAAAAGCGTTACAACAAACAAATGATGGACGGAATGCTGACAATGCAGACATTCTCCCCCAGTCAAGAGATCTGGGTTAAATCAATCGTTCTTTTGCCCACTACACCACCCCAGTTCAGACATGACCATATGCAAATCAGTCTTGACCCTGTGCCTCATGGGAACAGTCCAGCCCGAACTGCCAAGCCATGTCTTCCCTGGACTGGAATCAAGCATCCTAGGACCGGTTTCTGGCTATCAGCCGTCATCAGCCAGGATAGCTTGACTCCAGTGGCGTAGTGAGCACGGGTCCCACGTCTGGGAATACCCATCCCACTTAGGGCGAAAAGCGTTACAACAAACAAATGATGGACGGAATGCTGACAATGCAGACATTCTCCCCCAGTCAAGAGATCTGGGTTAAATCCATCGTTCTTTTGCCCACTACACCACCCCAGTTCAGACATGACCATATGCAAATCAGTCTTGACCCTGTGCCTCATGGGAACAGTCCAGCCCGAACTGCCAAGCCATGTCTTCCCTGGACTGGAATCAAGCATCCTAGGACCGGTTTCTGGCTATCAGCCGTCATCAGCCAGGATAGCTTGACTCCAGTGGCGTAGTGAGCACGGGTCCCACGTCTGGGAATACCCATCCCACTTAGGGCAAAAAGCGTTACAACAAACAAATGATGGACGGAATGCTGACAATGCAGACATTCTGCCCCAGTCAAGAGATCTGGGTTAAATCCATCGTTCTTTTGCCCACTACACCACCCCAGTTCAGACATGACCATATGCAAATCAGTCTTGACCCTGTGCCTCATGGGAACAGTCCAGCCCGAACTGCCAAGCCATGTGTTCCCTGGACTGGAATCAAGCATCCTAGGACCGGTTTCTGGCTATCAGCCGTCATCAGCCAGGATAGCTTGACTCCAGTGGCGTAGTGAGCACGGGTCCCACGTCTGGGAATACCCATCCCACTTAGGGCGAAAAGCGTTACAACAAACAAATGATGGACGGAATGCTGACAATGCAGACATTCTCCCCCAGTCAAGAGATCTGGGTTAAATCCATCGTTCTTTTGCCCACTACACCACCCCAGTTCAGACATGACCATATGCAAATCAGTCTTGACCCTGTGCCTCATGGGAACAGTCCAGCCCGAACTGCCAAGCCATGTCTTCCCTGGACTGGAATCAAGCATCCTAGGACCGGTTTCTGGCTATCAGCCGTCATCAGCCAGGATAGCTTGACTCCAGTGGCATAGTGAGCACGGGTCCCACGTCTGGGAATACCCATCCCACTTAGGGCGAAAAGCGTTACAACAAACAAATGATGGACGGAATGCTGACAATGCAGACATTCTCCCCCAGTCAAGAGATCTGGGTTAAATCCATCGTTCTTTTGCCCACTACACCACCCCAGTTCAGACATGACCATATGCAAATCAGTCTTGACCCTGTGCCTCATGGGAACAGTCCAGCCCGAACTGCCAAGCCATGTCTTCCCTGGACTGGAATCAAGCATCCTAGGACCGGTTTCTGGCTATCAGCCGTCATCAGCCAGGATAGCTTGACTCCAGTGGCGTAGTGAGCACGGGTCCCACGTCTGGGAATACCCATCCCACTTAGGGCGAAAAGCGTTACAACAAACAAATGATGGACGGAATACTGACAATGCAGACATTCTCCCCCAGTCAAGAGATCTGGGTTAAATCCATCGTTCTTTTGCCCACTACACCACCCCAGTTCAGACATGACCATATGCAAATCAGTCTTGACCCTGTGCCTCATGGGAACAGTTCAGCCCGAACTGCCAAGCCATGTCTTCCCTGGACTGGAATCAAGCATCCTAGGACCGGTTTCTGGCTATCAGCCGTCATCAGCCAGGATAGCTTGACTCCCCTTTTGTACCGCTTTGTTCGCCATAAGTTGGCAGGGTATGCTCAGACGTGAGTCCCTTGCTCACTTTGCCACTGGATTCTAGCAAGCCTGGCTGAAGACGGCTGAAATGCCAGAAACCGGTCCTAGGAAGCTTGTTTCCGGTCCAGGGAAGGCATGGCTTGGCAGTTCGGGCTGGACTGTTCCCATGAGGCACAGGGTCAGACTGATTTGCATATGGCCATGTCTGAACTGGGGTGGCAGAGTGGGCTAAAGAACGGTGATGGATATAACCCAGATCTGTTGACTGGGTGTGAGTGTTTGATTGGTTCTGATGCTCCGTCCATCACCACCCCCTTTTGTACCGCTTTGTTCGCCATAAGTTGGCAGGGTATGCTCAGACGTGAGTCCCTTGCTCACTTTGCCACTGGATTCTAGCAAGCCTGGCTGAAGACGGCTGAAATGCCAGAAACCGGTCCTAGGAAGCTTGTTTCCGGTCCAGGGAAGGCATGGCTTGGCAGTTCGGGCTGGACTGTTCCCATGAGGCACAGGGTCAGACTGATTTGCATATGGCCATGTCTGAATTGGGGTGGCAGAGTGGGCTAAAGAACGGTGATGGATATAACCCAGATCTGTTGACTGGGTGTGAGTGTTTGATTGGTTCTGATGCTCCGTCCATCACCACCCCCTTTTGTACCGCTTTGTTCGCCATAAGTTGGCAGGGTATGCTCAGACGTGAGTCCCTTGCTCACTTTGCCACTGGATTCTAGCAAGCCTGGCTGAAGACGGCTGAAATGCCAGAAACCGGTCCTAGGAAGCTTGTTTCCGGTCCAGGGAAGGCATGGCTTGGCAGTTCGGGCTGGACTGTTCCCATGAGGCACAGGGTCAGACTGATTTGCATATGGCCATGTCTGAACTGGGGTGGCAGAGTGAGCTAAAGAACGGTGATGGATATAACCCAGATCTGTTGACTGGGTGTGAGTGTTTGATTGGTTCTGATGCTCCGTCCATCACCACCCCCTTTTGTACCGCTTTGTTCGCCATAAGTTGGCAGGGTATGCTCAGACGTGAGTCCCTTGCTCACTTTGCCACTGGATTCTAGCAAGCCTGGCTGAAGACGGCTAAAATGTCAGAAACCGGTCCTAGGAAGCTTGTTTCCGGTCCAGGGAAGGCATGGCTTGGCAGTTCGGGCTGGACTGTTCCCATGAGGCACAGGGTCAGACTGATTTGCATATGGCCATGTCTGAACTGGGGTGGCAGAGTGGGCTAAAGAACGGTGATGGATATAACCCAGATCTGTTGACTGGGTGTGAGTGTTTGATTGGTTCTGATGCTCCGTCCATCACCACCCCCTTTTGTACCGTGATGCAGTAGTACTACATATTGCTACAAAATGCAATTCACAAGCTTCTGGGTGGAGTTCACCACCTCCACCTTTCCTATATTTTCTATGAGGTAGTCCCTGCACATGTAGGTTTATTGCTTAGGAGTAAATGTGGGTGTTACTGGGGGAGTGGTGGGAAAATGGGGAATATCTACCACTAAATGGTAGGGGTTTAGGTATTTATTTATTTGAAAAGTTTTATAAGGTGTGAACATGAACCGTGCGGGTATCAGAGCGCTGTACACAAATGCAAGCAATAAAAACAGGAAGGGGAGCAATTTTAACAAATAAGCAGACAGTTAACTAAAAACATGAGAGAAAAGTGGCCTAGAAATGGGAGATATAGAGCAAAACAAGTGTAACATAGATCGATCGATTAAGCGTACTGAAGAACCTGATAAATTAGTTTCAGTTTGGATGATTTCATGTTGATTTTTGTAAGTAGCTGTTTAGGAGCCGGCCTTTAACTTCTTTTTTTAATGTGGTAATCAATGGGTTGGATCTGATTTCGGGAGGAAGAGCATTCCAGATTCTCTGCGCAAAACCAGAGAAGCCTCGGTTGTAGGTTTTTTTCTTATTCAATTTTTGTGGTTTCAGCAGTAGATTTTGAGAACTTTTTAGGAGTCAATTCAAGCTGGATAGTTCAAGTTTATTTGCCAGTAAACCGGAGTTATAGAGAAGAGCTTTTTGTGTCAAGCCGGCACTCTTGAAACAAATCCTTGTTTCTCAGGGAACCAGTAATGAGTCTGGCAGCAGAGTTCAGTGTAGCCTTAAAAGGGGCCAGTTTGGCTTTGGGGAGTCCTGCTAGGGTCACAATTCGTTAATCTAGTTGTGAGATAACTAGTGATTAGACTGCCAGTTTCATGTCCATGGTAGGAAGGAAAAGTTTGATTTTCATTAAGGTTTTAAATTGATGATTAACTCCTCTGGTTGTTGCCTCAATGTGGTCTTGCATATTTAGGTGTCTGTCCAGTATTACGCCTAAAGATCTGGTTGAGTCCACAATATGAGGGGTGCACTTGAGGGCCGTCAGTTGTTTGAGCCAGTCATGAATGTGAGGGATCAAGTGACTGCGAGGGAAGATCAGGGGGAATTCAGTTTTCAGCGTATTTAGTATACGAAGACTGTGGGTTAACCAATTTTGCGTTTTCGCAAGGACAACGTTAAGTGTATTGATGTCCCCCGGAATTGAAATTTTCAAGTATAAATTGAGTATAGTCTGCGTACATGTGGTAATGTATGTTTGAATGATTCAGGATTTCAGTGAGAGGTTCCATGAATTTGTTGAAGAGCGTGGGAGAAAGTGCTGAGCCTTGCGTGCCTTGAGGCACTCCTATGGAGACTTGGGAGCTCTTAGAAAGGGAATGGTTGATTGTGATTCTTGAGCTCTATTGTGCAGGAATGAGGAAAGCAAATTTAGGACTGGGCCTGCTAACCCCACCCCTTTTTCCAGCAAAGCAATCAAGTCGTCATGTTCACATTCCCCAGACTATTTAGATAACAAACTCACAAAAGCAGGAAGAACCAGACCTATTTGAAGCTCCACCACACTTCTTCTCGTTCCTCCCAAAATAAAAAGGAAAACTACCCAGGCTCACCCTTTTTCAGGTAAGGCTCCCAGCATTTGGAACCGCCTCCCGAGGGACCTACGATGCAACCCCTCCTTCCCGGGCTTTAAAAGATACCTGAAATGCCATCTCCTCAACAACATACTGGAACTCATGAACAAACTGAACTTGGTTCAAATAGGCTCTCTTGCTCAGTTTTCTTTCTTTTGCCTCTATTCTCTGAGATGTCTTTCTCTCCATGGACCCCAAATGTTCGAACTGACCTCAATTTAAGTAATTCCACCCTCATAGACAAACTATTTTTCTGTGTATATATTTTTGTGTACTTCCTCTCGCTCTGCCTAACTATATTTCCCCAGTATGAATTTTATGTGTACTTGAAATTATGATTATTGCACGTCATATGCTCAGGAACTGATTATTACCTTGCTCTCGATTCTGTAAAGCACTCTGATACCTCCAGGTCTAGCTAGAGCTATATAAAACCTTAAATAAATAAATAAATGCAGAGGAGAGATCAAGAAGTATAAGAAGGCATCTTTCATTCTGTTCCAGAAGTCTCAAGTTTATTTATTTATTTGAAAGTCTTATAGAGTGCGAACAAGATCCTTGAGCTTTACATAACAACCATTGTAAGTTGAACAAACAATAATGTGCAGGTCACCATCATATAAAAACAACATTTCGTGCAAGAAATCGTAGGAGGATTAATCATGGTAATGTATTTTATAACAGGCTCTAAAGAACTCGGGGCCTGAATAGCTAGTGCTCATGTAAATTTTGCCATGAGCAACGCTTTAACTTCTTTTTTGAATGATGCGGTAGAGGCATTCAGTCTGTTTTCAGGGGGAAGAGTGTTCCATATTTTGGGCGCCATCCCTGAGAAGGATCGTTTATAAGTTTTCTTCTTGTTGAACCTTTGTGGTTTCAGTAGAACTTTTTCAGCATTCCTAGAGGACCTTAGACCACCAGAGATCATCAGTTTCTGCACGAGGTAGCTGGGAGAGCTGTGATGTAGGCCTTTATGAGTCATGCACGCAACTTTTAGATGGATTCTAGCTTCAAATGGTAGCCAGTTCAGGGATTTTAGGTCAGGGGAAATGTGAGCACTTCTTTCTGAGCCAGTGATGAGTCTAGCTGCCGCGTTGATAGTCGCTCTTAGAGGGGCTGTTGCAGCTTTTGGGAGGCCACATAAGGAGACACTTCTGTACTCCACATGAGGGATAACTAGAGCTTGCACTGCCAGCTTGAAGTCCTCGAATGGCAGGAAGGGTTTCAGCTTCCTCAATGTATTTCTCTGGAAATTAGCTCCCTTTGTAGCGTTACTGATATGTTTTTGCATCGTAAGGTTGCTGTCAAGGGTAATTCCCAAGGATTTCACGATGTTTGGTTGAACGTTGAAGGCGGTAAGCTGTTTGATCAAGTCGTGCATTAAAGGGACTTTGACCGGTGGTGCTATGAGGAGGAATTCTGTTTTTTGCGCGTTCAGTTTGAGATGATTTTCTGATAGCCAAGACTGGGTGTTCCTGAGTGTGGAGTTAGGCATCTTAATGTCTTCTAGGGAGTTAATCTTGAGATATAGTTGTGTGTCGTACACGTACATATGAAATTGTACGTTAGATGCCTGCAGAATTTCAGTGAGAGGTTCCATGAACAAGTTAAATAAGGTCGGCGAAAGTGAGGACCCTTGCGGAACCCCAAGTGTTACAGGTGAGGAATTGGAGAGCGTGTTGTTGACCTTGAATTTTTGTGTACGGTTATGGAGGAAGAAGGGAAACCAGTTTAACACTGTGCCTGACAGACCCATTCTATGCTCCAGGAGATCAATTAGTTTCTGGTGTTTGACTGTATCAAAGGCTGAGGAAAGGTCTAGCAGGATGAGTAGGCACGAACCGTTCTGGTCAAGGATCTGTAACACATCATCAATAATGTGTGTCATGGCTGATTCTGTGTTGTGACCTGCACTGAAACCTGATTGGTGTTTATTTAGAAGTTCAAAGTGATCTATGTGATTAGTCAGTTGTAGGTGAACACATTTTTCCAGCAGTTTGGCCAGGGTGGGAATATTGGATATGGATCGATAGTTGTTAAGGTCCGTACGGTCAGCTGTGGGTTTCTTTAGAATTGGTGAAACTTGACCTACTTTGAGGGAGTCCGGGATGCAGCCTTGTTGAAGTGAGCTGTTAATGATTTTGGTCCAAAGTGGAAGAAGCCAAGGAGCAAGGTCTTTGACTGCATTGGCAGGGAGGGGGTCAATGAGGTGTTCAGGGTGTTGAGAATTTTGCCTAGGGCGTGTTCAGTGTAGGTATCAAAGGAGGACCATGCTGCCTCATTTTTAGGGCTAGGCTTAGGGGGGGGGTTGGCCTGACGCGGTTGGAAAAGAGGTGGTGATTTCCATATGAGGAGCAGTGTGTGTGTTACATCCTGCTTTTCCTTCTTCTCTGTCCTTCTTCTGTGTTTGTTCTAAGCCCCTCAGCCTGTATCTGTGATGTCACCCAAGAGTTCCTTTTGTGTATGTTTGATTCTACTGCCAGTTAGATCTGGGCTGAGCAGCAGGGCAGCTGCTCCCGGTGGGGTTTTAATTGAACTTTAACTGGATCTTAACTGGGGCCTTTACTGATTTACATTCCTGTTTAATGAAAATAAACCTATATCTGGATACAGCAACCCAAGGACCCATCTTTATTTTATGAAATGTTACAGTGTGGTAGTCGGATTATTGAGGTGATCCTTCATGATGTTGTCGGTCTTCAGATTTAAGAAGATAGAGAATTCTTCACAGTTAGGTTGAGGGCGAGCTAGGTGCATCCTTGGATTGATTTTTGATTAATTCGAAAAGTTTTTTTGGGCAGTTTTTTGCTTGGTTTAGTTGATGGCTGAAGAAGTCAGCTTTAGTGCGCTTAATCTTTTTGTAGTATGCATTTCTCTTTTTCCGTAGAAGTTTAAGATGGATAGCTGATGGGACTGATCTCCAGTTGCGTTCAAAGGAGCTGAGGGCCCGTCTGTCCTCATTAAGTAGAGCGTTGTACCAGGCCTTGGAATCTTTAATGGGAGCTCTCTTAAGTTGCAGAGGAGCTACCTCATTAATTATCGTAGTCATAGCGTTGAGATAGTGGTTGGTGAGAACATGAACGTCAGAGGTGACTGAAGGGGGCTGGAGCAGGTTGTAGCTGGAGGAGGGTAGTGAGTTGGGATTGAGTTTTTTCAAGTCTCTTTTCCAGATCTTTGGTTTTGTGGGTTGCGCTGAAATGAGTTTGGTTGTTCCCTTGATATAGAAGGCAATAATATGATGGTCCGACCAGTCACAAGGTTGGATCGAGTCCACATGGATGATGTCAGATTTGGCGATTATAAGATCAAGGGTTGAGCCTTTATTGTGTGTCGGGCTGTTGCAGGATTGGATGAGGGTAAGATCATCCAAGAAGTTTTTGAAGCTATTGGCCACTGAGTCATTGTTGTCGTTCCAATGGAGATTGAAGTCGCCAAGGAATATTTGGGTATTCTGCTGACCCATGTTAGAGGCGATCAAGTCCATGAGGTGTTCGATGAAGAGGAGGTTGTCTCCTGGGGGATGATAGATGATGTGGGATGAGCATACTGGTTTGCCATTGCAGCTAATGTCCAGACATAAGTATTCGCATGATGTGAAAGTAGGCGATAAGGCTCTGTTTATGGTGATGCTGCTGCGATGTATACAAGCTATGCCGCCCCCTATTTTGGCCGTCCTGTCTAATTTAATGTGTCTGGAGGCCGATCTACAGTTGAGCAGAGTGCATTTCAAATGGGGTGAAATGAAGGAAGAGGATGGGTCCTGAGTGATAGGGATCCTTCGTAGGTTGTTATCAATGACTCCTCTGTTGTTGTGTGTAGCGAGTCTGCAGGGGTTGAAGGGGATAGTCGGGATGGTCATCTGAGAGGGCGTAAGGGAGTTGGGGACGGAGGGTTCGTAAGAGTGCAGAAGGGAAAGAATATCGCTCTCCGAAAACGGGTTGGTGCTGCGCCTTGGGCGTGTTAGTGTGTTGTGAGACGGAACTGTTTTCCAGCTGGGTGGGGGCATTTTAGAGGCGGATGAAATGCGGTCCGGGCGCTCGTGTAATTTATAGGTCGTTGAGGGAGTGAAGCGCAATGAGTGTTTAGACAACATCATCTTGAACTAATGCAGCTCCGCTTGAATTTGGTGCAGGACGATCATAATATCCTCTAGTCTAGGGTCTGGTGCGGATGGGAGAGAGGTTGGTGAGTGTGTTATGCCTGAGGATGGCTGTGTGGGAGGGTGTAAAGTGGGGGTTGCTGGCTGTTGAGAAGGCGTGGGGATAGGATGGAGGGTGGAATGCTCAGAAGGAAGCGTAGTATCAGAGAGGGGGTGAAGTGAAACATTATTAGCCTGCTGTCTATGTGGGGGTGGGTGATTGCGCTGTGGGAGTATGTGTCAGGAAAGGCCTTGTCTGGCAAAGTGGAGGTGGCAGGAGAGAAAAAGACAGTTGGGAGAGGAGTGGAGGGCTTCAGAGGAATATTATCCCCGTCAAAGGGAGGCACGGGTCAGGTGCAGTGACGGGAGGACTGTAAATGTTAGGGGTGTACAGGGGGGGAGTGCCCTAAGGCACCGGTGCCAGTAGTGGCTGGGGCGTGTGCAGGGTAAGGGCGTGATGCGAGCAGGGTAGTGAGGATGGGGTGAAGCGCGGTGTGTGGGAGAGGGGTGTAAATTGAGTGGGAGAAGGACGAGGACAGGGCGGAAGCGGGGAGGTATTGTTTGCCATGGAAGGGGCGCTAATCCGCTCTGAGTTGCCGCAGATGGTGATGGTCGCTGTCGCTTGATAAAGTTGGGAGGGGGAAATACTGAAGGCTGTCCCATGCACGGATTTCCTCATAGAGGAGATCGAGAGAGAAGCTAGGAATGCCTTTCTCCATTGAGCCCTTCCTTTAGTGTGGAAAATGAAATCAGTGGTAGAAAACCCACTATAAATTGAGAAATAGGGGTCAGCAAAGAGAGTTTCAGGGTGGAGTTTTATGAAATTATGCTTGAAACGTTTGGATGATAGTTTAGAGAGGTTAGGGGGATAAATGATGCTGTAGGTGTATATACCTGCTAGCTCTATGGTGTGAACCCTCCAAAGCAGTGCGAAGCGCGCTAGGGGGGAGCGATAAGGGGGGGGAGAAGTGTGATAGCTGAAGGGGCAATGTAGAAGTGTACTGAAAGGAAAGGTGGGGGATGACAAACTGGAAGCAGATGTTAGCCCCGAGGTGCAGATTGCAGATAAGGAAGAGAAGTGCAAAAAGGGGGGTGGAAAAGGAAAAGAGTAAAGGTTTAGAGGCAAAGAGGTTAAAGAGGTTAAAGATATATAGAAGGAGGGGAAAAAAACTGAAGTGTGGAGAGAAGGAGCTATGGTCAGTCTTATCCGGGGTGATGGGTGGGAGCAGTCTAAGATGGCCGCCTTATTGGGATGTGGATCAGCGGATTGGTAAGGAGGGATTTAGGAAGGGATCGCAAGGGGTGTAACGAGGACAAAGGAGGAGATTAGAGAGGGGCTTGTTAATAGAAACACCCACAAAGGAGTAAGATCATTGTTATTCACAGACTTCAATTCTAAAGTTACTGCTGTCCTTAAGGTGACTCAAAAAGTAGTAAATCTACTCCAGCCTAGCCTCATTGTAAGTAAGTCTAGCACCACACAAGACCACTCACAGATACTACAACACAGTCCCATTCAAGTAAGCAATTTGTTGTGTCAGTAATCCAGTACTCAGGAATAAGGTCTGTGTCCTGAAAATGAATTAAAAAATATATAAGGCTGTATGGTGAGCACACCTTAACACTGTGGGGCATGGTGGTGGTTCCAAAGGAGACCCCCACCCCCAGATTGTCTGACCACAATATGGGCAACATGCTGTTGCAGATGCTACAGAACTTTCCCAATGAAATGCATTGTTGGTTTTGAGGTTCACAACATGGAACACATATAAAGGGGGATAACAGTTTTTAGTAACAATATAAATCATGTGTTGGTAGGGCCATACGAATTTTAGGAATGGTGGTGTATTCTACCTTACGTAAAATGCGGATCTTCACATGGGATTTGATTAACTATTTCTGAGGGAATACTGTGTTCCCTTGATTTCTTCAGAGGTCATGGAATGAGCTCCAGAGCTATAAATTCCCACTATTTGACTCCCCCATGTAAGAATCAAATTTGACATTCTGAGTAAAACCTGTACTACCAGCAGCAGCATCAGTGAGCTTATTCCCCAGTGTCCCACTGAAGCTTGTCAGTGTATTTGAAAGAACAGCTAGAGTGCTAACCTTCTTCTTTCTCAAAAAAGTGTGGCACGCCTGAAGCCATCTGCATGGAATCAAAGCTGGGAAACATAAAACATTTCCTTTCCAAAATGATGAAGAATGTTTTGTCATAGAAATTATGGCTAGTGTTGTAGAAAGGTATGTAAGAACACATTTTCTAAGTTCTCAAAAATCTTCCTCATCCGTTTAAGCAAATTCTGGCATGCAATACCAGCAGCAGCCAGACAGTTAAGTCCCTGGTAATCTTCTGCAGCCTCCCACAGTGGTCTACTAAGCACTAGAGTTCTATCCTTCTGTATTCGTGACCAAGGTGTGGCACACCTGAACACCATCTTGATGGAATCAAAGCTGTAAAATTGAAAGCATTTCCTACAGAGGACACTGCAGTAATGTAATAAATGAGGGAGCTTGATAACAAAAAAGTCTCCACAGATGACCGCCGGAGAGAAAGGAGCCCACATATTGCCCAAACGTATCCTAAACTCGTGCAACAAATATTCAAGTGATCAATTCGATGAAAAACATAAAAATAGCAACTAGTTTAAAAGCCTTAACTGAGAACTTTGAAAAAGTGTTCTCATTTCAGGTTTTTAGAACACTAATCATAATTTGTATGAGAAAAAGAACACCTTTGCTATGTTCATTCCTAAAGGAAATGACTTTAGGTCTTACAGTTTTGATTCCATCGAGATACCTTCAGATGGGCCACACTTTTGTCATCAATACAGAATTTTAAAGCTCAAGTTGTTCATTAGGTATATACCACAGGATTGACCCACAAACCCAATAGGACAGGTTATCAACCTTTGAGCATACAATATTGTCCTAATAGGCAAAATGGAACATTAACCTTAGAAGATGTATACAATATGTAAGCAATCTATTTCAAAGTGCCTTGTGGTACTGTCTATGGGATTACCTTATGGGACATTTTCTGCACCCATCAATTGGATTTGCAAATATATATTATAAACCTGAGCAATTGTAAGAATTCTACATATTGATGATCTACATAATCAAGCTACGCTCATTTTACTCATTATAATGACCCTTCACTTTAATGGGGCATGGGTCAAAACATATCTGAGAGCCCCACGGTTGAGAAGTATTTTCAGTACCTGATAATTTTGAAGCATATTGGTTTCCATTGAGCAATACTTTGATCCTTTGTAGACTATGGACTCTGCACTTTGCTTTTGAGCACAACACCTTGAAGTCATTTCCATTGTTTGTATACATTTTTATTGTGATCACTTTTTCATTGCTCATACACAATTGTTTGAGCACCATGTGTACAAAAATATTTTAAGTAGTTTCGCTTTTACACTGATTCTTGTTAAATTATTTGTGTATTTTGTACCTGTACTTGTTTTGTCTCGCTTTTATGACTTTTGTCGAATAAAGCTGTTTGGATTGGATTGGAAAAAGCACATGTGTTTTAGATACATCTTGACTGACTCTGTTTTTGTTTAATTTAAGTATATATGTATAATGTGATATCTTTGCTCAAATTATCTTGTGATCATATCCTCACTTAGCAACTTTAGGTGCTTCACAATACAAAACTTAAACATCACACAAATGTTTTAAGGTTGACGTTCAATGATACCTATTGGGACAATGTTGTATGTTGCTAGTTGTTCATTCGAACATTGTGGGTGGAAGGGAGGGATGAGGTATACAAACCTGGACAGCGAAGGGCTGGGGGGAGGGAGCAGGTGCAGGTGCAGCAAACTGACTATGCCAGACAGGCCGGAGGAGTTGTAGCAGCACAATGGACCACACAGGTTAATTGGTAGTGGCAGTGCAGAACAAGGAAACAAAGACAGACATGATAGGCTGTGGCAGCACAACAAACTATTGAAGGCAGGATGGAGGAGCAGTGCCAGCACAAGTTCCATCGAGGGCTGGAGGAATGGGGTAGGGGCACAAACTTTGACAACAGCGTTCAAGAGGTAGGTGGTGGGGGCAGCAAATTGACCACACAGGGCAGACAAATGGGTAGTGGCAGCACAATAGATCAAACATGGCAGATTAGAGGGCAGTTGCAGCACAATGGACCAAGGAGGACAAAATGGAGGAGGCAGGGGCAACCACAGGGATAACAGAGGGCAGGGGGAGGGAGTCAAGAGTAGCAAGCTGACCAGGCAGGGCAGGCAGGAGGGGCAATTGCAGCACAATGGACCATGGAGGAGGAAAGAAATAGGGGCATGGACTTGGACAGCACAGTGCAGTGGCAACAAGCTAACCACGTAGGGCAGGCAGGTGGGGCAGTGGTAGCACAACAGGCCACACAGGGCAGGTGGGAGGGGGAGTGGCCGTACAGCAGATCTTGGAGGGCAGGAAGGAAGGGCAGTGGTAGCACAACGGGCTGTGAAGGGCAGAAGGGAAGCAGTTGGGTAATGGATTCCAATAACAGAGGGCAGGGGGAGAGGCTAGGGGCATCAAGATGACCACACAAGGTAGGCAGGAGTGGCAGTGCAGCAGAATGAACCATGTAGGGCCAGAGAGAGGGGGCAGGCACCTTCACACATACAAAGGAGGTACTGGGAAGTGGGGGAGCAAGCTTATCATGCATGGCAGGCAGAAGGAAAGTAGTAACACCATGCACCATAGAGGGCAGGAAGGAGTGGCTAGGGGCTAAACTTACTTGTAAGTACACAAAATGGAAAGGAGGGATCAATATCTATACTCATTTATAATAGGAGACTATCAATTCTCCTATTATAGGGACAATGTCCTGTAATTCAATATCGTACTTAAAATAGGCAACAATCACATACCATTGAAAACATGATTGCAAATTTTAATTGTAGTAATGCAGGGATATATTTCATCCTGTCTTATCACACTATTTTCCAAATAAGGGGCTAAACTTAGACAAAAGAGGGTTGGATGCAGGTGCAGGGGCAGCAAGGTGACCATGCAGTATGGCTAGAAAGGGCAGTGGCAGCACAACGAGCCATGGAGGGCTGGTGGGAGAGGCAACGCAGTAGGTCATAGAGGGCAGGATAGCGGAAATAGGGGTTTGGACTCAAACAGTGGAAGGCAGGTGGTGGAGAAAGGGACAGTGGCTGACTATACTGAACAGGCAGAAGAGGCAGTGACAGCACAAAGGACCATGCAAGGCAGATGATATTTGATATTTATTATTACTATAGCGCCTGAATCACCGCAAAGGAGTATCTCTGTGCTTAGGACGGTGTGCTACAGCCAAACAATAGGGACTCAGAAAAGAAAGGTTTTTAAAACCTTCCTGAACTGAGGAAGGCTCTGACAGTCGCGAAGCTGGAGGGAAAGTTTGTTCCAGAAAGTCGGGGTAAGATGAGTAAATGCTTTGCCACCTTTGTGGGCCTCTTTAATTCTTGGAGTGAAAAGAAGTAGCTTGGATCCTGATCGAAGGGTCCGTGGGGGAGTGTACTTGGTAAGTTTATCTGACAAGAAGGAAGGTCCCAGACCATTAAGGGCTTTGTAAACAACTCAGCCGATCTTGAATTTTGCCCGCTTTCTCACAGGGAGCAAGTAGAGTTTGTTAAGAATTGGAATAGAAGCTGTTCTGGGAGGGGCGTTTGCAACTAGTCGGGCGGCCATATTCTGGACAACTTGTAACTTGTTTAAGAAGCCTCGTTGGCTGAGACTAACAGTGCGTTACAGTAGTCCAGATGGCTTAATACTAGGGCTTGCATCAGTGTTTTTTTTGTAGAGGACGGTAACAGAGCGAAAACTCTTCTGAGTAAACTGAGTGTGTGGAAGCAGGTACCAGCAGTCGTAGTGGCGTGGGCATCGAGCGTGAGATTCTGGTCGATCCAGATTCCTGAATTCTTGACCACTTCTTTAGAAGAGGGGGCCATGCCCAGCTCCTCCGGCCACCACCTTGGAGTCTATCTTATGGCTGCTCCTCCAAACAACATGATCTCCGATTTCTCGGCATTCAGTTGTAGGAAGCTGGTCATCATCCAGAAAGCAATGGTCTTCATGCCCTCAGAAAAAATGAGTTGTATGTCAGGGTTAGATTTATCAAAGGTGAGGAGGAGCTGGGTGTCGTCCGCGGAGGATATGGGACTGAACCCTAAATTCCTCATTAGTTTGGCCAAGGAGGTAACATAAATGTTAAAGAGAGTAGGGCTCAAACAGGAGCCCTGCGGTACCCCCTTGGTAACTTTTGTTTTTTTTAGATCTAAAGGTCGCCAATGTGACTGTCTGGGTTCTATCAGTAAGAAAGTCTGTCAGCCATTTTTGTGCAACCCCCTGTACTCCAATGCCCTGAAGTCTCTCCAGTAGGATATGGTGCAAGATGGTGTCAAACGCCACCGATAGGTCAAGCAGCACCAGCATTGTCGCCTGGCCATTGTCCAGGGCCATTCTGATGTTATTAGTTACCTCTATCAAGGCAGACTCGGTACTGTGCTTGGCTCAGAAATCTGACTGGAAGGCATTGAGAGGTTTCAACAAAATCAGACAGATGCCTGTTTATGTGCTTTTCAATAAGCTTGCTTTGAAGGGGGAGCAAAGAGATGGGGCAGTAATTGGATAGCTCAGTAGTGGGGATCTTAAGATTTTTACGAATGGGTACCACTTGAGTTGCTTTCCATTCTGGGGGGAGTCTGCCATCCCTCAAGGAACTATTAAGAATGGTACAGATGGGTGTGGCTAACTGTTCGGATAATCTGGAGGAGATTTTTGTGGGGATTATATAGGGGGGAACCAGATTTAATATTGGTAAGGAGAGATTCATCCTCTACCGGAGTGAGTAAGGGAAAGGAGAGGAGCTGCGAGGTGTTGTTGGGGGAGGCAGGATATACTGTAGTAGGGTAAGATGGAATTTCGTTGGTTGAGATGATTTTATGGCCGATGGCTTCGATTTTCTGGGTTAGAAAGGAAGCTGTTTTGTCACACAGCGACTGTGAGGGTGTTTCTGCAGTTTTACAAGCCGTGGGATTAGTATAAGTCTTCAAGATCTGGTAAAGAGTCCTAGAATCATTCCCAGCTTGCTCCAGCTGATGAGCGAAGTGTAATTTACGAGCTGATTTAATATTTTTATGATAGGAGGACAGTGCGGCTTTGTAGCTCTCTTTGTCTTGCGCACTGTGTGAGGGGCAGTAACAGCATAATGGGCAATGGAGGGCAGGATAGAGGGGCATATGGTCAAATAAGGCCAACCACAAGGGGGCAGAGATAGCACAATGAGGGGGAGGGGGCAGGGGAAGCGCGCAGGACAAGGGGATATGTCAGTGTCAGCACAATTAATCATGCAGGGCAGGCAGAGGGGGCACTGATACAGATTCATTTAAAGGAGCGCAGTGGCTGGATGGCAGGGGCAGCAAGCTCACAATGGAGGACAAACTGGAGGGGCGATGGCAGCACAACGGACCACATAGGAGCAGGCGGGAGGGGGCAGGAACAGAGACTCAGAAAATGTAAGGTAGAGCAGAGAGAGCAAGGGCCGCACATTACACACAGAGGGTAAGTGAGAGAAGCAGCAGAATTATCTTGAGTGCAGGAGGGAGGGCCAGAGGCTCAAACTTGTACAATGGAAGGCGGGAGAGGGAGACAGCAGCAGAGAGCTATTCATGGAGAGCAAGAGGGAGGGACAGTGGCAGTTTAATGGTCTATGAAGGCAGGAGTGTGGGGACAGGGGTATACATTCTGAGAATGGAGGGAATGGGGGAGGGGCCAAGAGTAATGCAGCAAATAACCACAGAGGGCAAGAGGGAGGAGAAGTTGGAGTAAAACAGACCACACAGGGCAGGAGGAAGTGGGCACAGAAACAGGCTCAGATATGAGGGGAATGATTACTGAGCTAACCATGGAGGGCCAGTAAGATGGGCAGTGGCATAACAATGGAACATGCAGGACAGTAGGGTGGAGTCAGGGGCATGAACCCAGACAACTCATGACAGGGGATGGGGGACAGGGCAGGTGCAGCAAGCTAACAATAAAGGGCAAGCAGAAGGGGCAGTTGCAGCACAAGGGACCATGTAGGACGATGAAGCAGGGGCATGGACTCCGATATAAGAGGGCAGGGGGAAGGGGCAGAAGTAGTACCAACAACCTAACTAGAGAGCAGGAAAAGCAGTGGCAGTACAATGTGCTATGCAGGGCATGAGGCAGGGGCCAGGGTTATGGACTTGGTCAACTGAGATCAGGTGAGGTGGGCATTGGCAGCAAGTTAGCAAACTGAAAGGGCACTGGCATTACTACGGTCTGTGCAGGCAGGAGGAAGGGGGCAGAGACATGGACTGAGTTAACAGAGGACAAGGGGAGAAGGCATAGGCCGAAAGTTAACCATGGATGGCATGTGGGATGGGGAGTGGCAGGGCAATGGACCATGCAGGAGGGAGGAAGCAGAGTCACAGACTCACGCAACGGAGGCCAGGGGGAGGGGGTAGCAAGCTAACAATGCAGGGCAAGTAGAAAGGGCTGTGGTGGCACACTTGACCATGCAGGGCAGATGGAGAGGGCATCAATATAGAGTCAGAAAAAGGAGTATGGGGGAAGGAAGGCAGGGGCACCAAGCTAACCATGGAGGACAAGCGTGAGGAGCAGGAGCAGTAAAAAAGGATTCATACATCGGAGGGTAGTTGAGAAGGTGACAGCTATATAATCACATAGTGCAAGTGGAGGGGCTGTGGCAAGGCAACAGACTGTACATGGCAGGAAGGAGTGGGCAAAAGCATGGCTTTGGGGAACAGAGGAGAGGGGGCAGGGGTAGCAAGGTCACTTAAGATGACAAGCTGGGAGCCAGTGGCAAAACAAAAGGCCACTCAAGGCAGGAGGGATGGGCAAGTGCACCAACGTGAACAATGTTGGTCAGGGAGGAGGAGCAGGGTGGGGGCAGCAAGCTGACCTTGTAGTGAAAGTCAGTATAGGCAGCACAGTGAACTATGGAGGGCAGGAGGGAGTGGGCAGGAAAAATCACATTAAGAATGCAGGGCAGAGAGGAAGGGGCAATAACAGGGGCAGTAAGCTGACAATGTAGGTCAGGCTGCCATGGGCAGGTTAACCAAGCTGTCCACAGAAGGCTGGCAGGTCCCGGCAGGTGCATGCAGATAAGAGGCAGGCAGAGAGGGGTCAGGGGCAGGACGACTATAGGACTGCATAAGCCGTCCAGCATGACCATGGTAGGCACAATAGACAATGGAGGGCAGGAGGGAGTGGCAGGGGCATTCACATTGAGAACAGAAGGCTGCAGGGTGGGGGACAGGGGCAGGGGTAGGGGTAGAAAGTTGACAAAAGATGTCAGGCTGGCAATTGCAGCACAATGCACTTCAGGTGAGAAGGGACAGGGGCAGTAGTTTGACCACAGAGGGCAGGCAGGAGGGGCCCAAGGCATGCAGACAGAGAACAGAGGGTAGGCAGGAGGGGGCAGGGCAACAAGCTTACAGTGGAGTGCAGGAGATGGCAACAGGGGCATGGTGATGGACAACTGAGGTTAGTAGGGGGCAGGAGCAACAAGCTTACCATGGGGGGCATCCGCAGTGGGTTGGTCACTCGTATAGTGTGGGTTAGTGGCAACAACCTGCTGTGTAAAGCTAACAGCCATGCACCATGGTGATATTGATTAAATATGTTCAACAACCCTAGAAGTTCACTGAAAAAACACAAAAGTCAAATAAATGTTATAGTCCGGTACGGTAAGATGATCTTCCCTAATTTTAAAAGCCCTAGAAAATCACTGAAAAAACAAAAGTTAAAGTGATGTTATATTTAGGTATGATAATAAGATGTTAGCTTACAGTCAAAAAAACAAACAAACTAGAAACGCATTGAAAAAAAATTATGTTAAAGTAATGTTATAGTTAAGTTTCGAAACTAAAATTCACCAGTTATACTTTAGTGAGCTAATTATAGCTCAAACTCCCACCATACTTTGCTCACCACCTCGCATAATAGATCATTCATAACATGTTAACTGACATCAGGAGTGGCCCATGCAGGCAAGAGATGTGGTCCATCGGCTAGACTGCCGACTTTGGTGCTGGAAACCAGGGATCGAGCCTCGGGGTCGCGTCCACATCCTGTGATTCTGGGCAAATCCCTTAATCTCCCGAGCCTGAATGTGTAATTTAAATACGGTGCTCGTGTAAAGCACTCCAATAACTTCTGGTCGTGTTTGCGCTATATAAATATGCAAAAAAAAATAGGAGCGGTGGGCGGTGTGGGGGTGACATGACAGACGATGATGAGGGAAAATTAAATACATAATTAATTTTCTCTTGTTGTCGTCTGTCGAGTCCCCGCTTTCCTCCCCTATTGCTCTAACCTGCACAGGCCGCACCATACTGACATTATTTATGACATTGCTGATGACATCACAAATGAAATCATTGATTGACATCACTGATTACATCATCCAGCTACAGCTACTCACATTACTCTATAAACAGCCTGATCGTTTCAGAGACTAAAGTAACTATTAAAAGGCCCACAAACAGTAACGGCATACATTGACTGTATGCACAGGTGGGCATCCATCAGATACAAACAGTTCCATCCTGGAGACTAGTTTGATTCAGCATCATAAAATTTAAATATTAAAAAATGCAACAGCACGAGGTAGAGACTGATTGCAACTAGTGTGAGGTGCAGACATATGTTAGAAATAGGTTGTGGTTTAAATCAAAGTCCTGTTGCCACAATATGCGAGAAATCAAAATGTGTTTACAACATATCATTCACCAGTGGATTTCTGTGCTCATGCTGACTTTAGAGAGTGGTCATGTAGTGCTATCGATAATTTCTGCATTAACTGGAGATTTATCTGGTACAGTTATTTATTTCTAGAGGTTTGGTGATAATGATGAGACTGTATACATTGTTGAAGTATCTATAATTTATGGGTGACTCACAAATGGTTCAAGTTACAGAATTATTTTGCTTCTTTCAAAAATATGTGTGAGATATTTTTATGAACATGCCTTATCATTGGCTAAAGTATACAAAAAGTGACATATGGAATGCTTGATTGACTCTCAGCCACTGGTATTATTCAGGGTTTCATCCCAATCCATTGCTATTTTGCACACGATGCCATCTCAGGTTGGATCCAAATATATGTTATTACAACACAAACAATTACAAGGCATGCTTGTACAACGTGGTTTTTACATCGCAACTACCATTACATCGCATGATTTTACAAAGCATGCCATTACAACCCATTTTTAAAAACTACCATTACAACATACCTTTACAACGCATACCATTACAATGACTAATACTTTTATGGCAACATTAGGGTAACTGTTGGCTAGTGTAGGGGTAAAATTACTATTCCCACTCCTGGGAGTGCAACAGTAGGGTAAGTGTTGGATAGTGTAGGGCTAAACATTACTATTCCCACTCCAGGGAGTGCAACAGTAGAGAAAGCGTTGGATAGTGCAGGGGCAAACATCACTATTCCCATCTACCCTAAAACCCATACCCACCCTAAATCTACAAAATCTCTACTTACCTTATAATGCATTGTAATGGCATGCATTGCAATGGCATGAGATGTAATGGCAGTTGCGTTGTAAAAGTTGTGTTGTAAAAGCAGTGCAATGTAATGACTGCGTTCTAATGGAGGTTTCTTGTTGGACCCAGCTATATGCAAATCAGTCTTCAGCCTACTTCAATGGGAACAGTCCAGCCTGAACTGCCAAGCCAGCTCCTCATTGAATTGGAACACAAGCAACCCAGGACAAGTTTTGCCCTTGTTATAGGCTCATCAGCCAGGTATAGCTTAGTTCCAGTGACACAGTGTGCACTGGACCAATGTCTGAGCATACCAATCCAACTTAGGGCAACAGAAAAAAGTATCCAAAAACGGATGGATGGAATGCTTAAATGAATCTCAGCCACTGGTAATTACTCTGGCCCCAACCCAATCCATTGTTATTTTGCACACCATGTCACCTCGGCTTGGATCCAGCTACATGAAAGTCAGTCGTGACCCTGCTCCAATGGGCACAGTCCAGCCTCAACTGCCAAGCCAGGTCCTCCCTGAACCGGAACACAAGCAACCCAGGACCGGTTTCGCTCTTGTTATGGACTGATTACCCAGGCTTTCTGTATAGAACATTGAAAGGAGATACTTTGTACATCAAACTGGAGTGCTATCATAAATGGACTCTAGAACACCAGTGGAAAAGGACAATATACAACATGAATTTTGGACGGTAACCTTTCGGGGGCAGATAACGGGCCTTGACATTTTCAAACCGCAAGAGGTATTGTTTACAGCCGACAACTTTGACATGCTACATGTCATTTAAATTGTGAAAAGAGCCCTCCTTTCACCTCCTCTGTGAATCTCTTGGAATGGGTTCAACTGTTCAAAGGGCACTTGTGAGTCTTGGAGTAAGACATCATGTACTCCAAGTGGGCCAATGTCAGAGATCTACTTATAGATAACAGCAACCTCATTTTTGGTTTTATTATAACTTGTTGGGCCATTTCCCAGTCACAAACTGTGAGACAACTAAATAAATATGTCTATGCTCTGGAAACAGAGCCTTTAAGACCAGTGATCTGAGGGTAGTAAGTCACTAACACCAGTCTTGCCTGTCTGACTGCCCTTGGGACATAGAGCAGATCACTGGTGCGATAAGCAAAGCTTGTCTTTTGGAACAAGTGACATTTCACGGATGCGCACAGCAAGCGCTCTACTGGAGTGCCAAAGAAAATCATGCCTGCACCTGCCATGCACTCAGTGCCATGACACTTGTTTCTCTCGCCCCCCACAGATACACCATCGTCAAGCTCTACACCCTCAAGATTGCAACAAACACTACCATCAAGCCGACCCATGCTCCATGGTTATGTTATGTTATGTTAGTCCAACTTGTATAGCTCAACAGCTGCCTCAGCAAAGAGGCGTCCCGGTGATTACTACAGGCAGACAGCAAAAACTAGAGCCTAAACCAAGGGGAAGAGATGAGTTTTTATTGCCTTCCTAAACGTCAGGTAGTTCTCCAGAGTGCGAATGTGAAGGGGGAGGGAATTCCAAACATTGGCCGCTAGACAGCGAAAAGTTCGCCCCCCGGCACGTAAACGTTTTACCTGCGGGACAAGAGCCAGGCATGATCCCATAGAGCGCAGGTGGCGTGTGGGTGTGTATGGTACAAGTACATTGGTCAGAATACAAGGGGAAGAGAGTTTCAAGATTTTGAAGGCCATGCAGAGCGCTTTAAATTCTAAGCGCTTGGCCACAGGCAGCCAGTGTAATCGACGGATTACACCCGAAATGGGGCACCTTCTCGGGAGTCCTAAAAGAGCTCTGGCAGACGCATTTTGGACCCTTTGTAAGCACATGACCTCAGCTTTATTGCCTCCCAAAAAAGCAAATTAGCATAGTCAAGCCTTGACAATATGGCCGCCTGGACAGTCAGTTGTCTAGTGGACGGGTCAAGATAAGCCACAAGGGCTTTCAATCCCGTAGAAGACCGAAACACGTGCCTGCAATTTTCTTGGTGTGGGTCTGAAAACTGAGGGTAGAATCCATCTATACCCCTAGGTTTTTCACCACCGACTTAGGGGTGGGTGCGCTCCCTAGGGTGCTAGGTCGCCAGTTCTCACTCCATAGCTTGATGCTTTTACCCACCAACAACACCTCCGATTTATTAGCATTGAGCTGGAGGCAGTTGGCGGTCATCCACTCCGCGACCGCCGCCACCCCGCTCCTAAATTTAGGTGCATCCTGCGTGGAATCGTCGGATAGAACCACCACCAACTGCGTGTCATCGGCGTAAGAGACAATGGAGAGACCCCTGTCCCTGGCTATCACTGCCAGGGGTTGTACGTACAAGTTAAAAAGTACGGGACTAAGGGCAGAGCCCTGTGGCACACCTAGTCCAATAGACTGGACACGTGAAAGGAAGGGTGGAGCAGACACCTGAAAAGTTCTTTCTGAGAGGAAAGATCTGAACCATTCCAAGGCAGAACCACCGATTCCTGTCTCCTCCAGACAATTTAAAAGGATCTGGTGGGATACAGTGTCGAACGCAGCACTGAGATCTAACAGGATCAGTGCAGCAGTGTTACCCGCATCTAGAACGGTCCGCAGATGTTCGGTCACAGCAAGGAGTGCTGTCTCCATACTGTGCCCTGGGCGGAAACCTGCGTGGGATACAGGATGCCGTTGGTATTCAAAAACGCTGTAAGGATGGTGTTAATATGTGCCTCATCGATTGTAGCTGCCCAAGGTAGAAGAGAGATTGGGCGGAAATTTTCTAATTTTGCTGGATCCAGTGATGGCTTTTGAGAAGGGGAACTACCATTGCCTGTTTCCATTGCCTCAGAACCGTTGCTGTGGAGAAAGAAGTATTAATCAACTGGCACAGAGGCACCGAGACCACAGAGATTTTAAAAACTGGTCCATCTTGAAAGGGTCTGCAGGGGAGACAGATCAACATAAGGAAAAGCCGTAAGAGTGTGGACGGTAGGGGGCCTGGATACAGGGCTGAGACAGACAGGGGCCAAAGGAAAGGACTTATATTTAGTCTCCACCCTTTTTACAAAAAAGCTGGCAAGGTCCTCGCAGTGCTGCATAGATGTGATCACAAGGCCGTAGGGTTTTTCCTGAGTGTAAAATCATTAAGTATTTTAAAAATGCACTTGGTTGGATTGCTGCTCGACTGAATTTCCTTAGCAAAGTAAGCAGCACGCTCAGCCTGTATGGCCCGATGATACCTTTTGATGGAAGTCTTATAGCATCTCTTAGCATGCATATCATAATCCCTTCTCCACACCGATCCAGTTTTTTACATGCTTTACGCATAGCAGCCAGTCTGTCGGAAAACCAAGGGTTGGCATGGGAGGTACGGCCCTTAGACCAATTTGCCGGAATAAGAGAGTCCAATACTTGTAGAATCCAGTCGCAAAAGATTTTGTATGCCACATCTGGATACGTAGGTAACTTGGGCAATTCTAGAGCAAGAAGAGCGTGAGATTGCTCGAAGTTCAATTTATGCCACAGGTGCTTAAATGAGGGTTTCTGAGCACCTTTATTTGGGGGTACTGGAGCCGAGAGGGACACCAAAATCAGAAAGTGGTCGGACCAACAGACTGGACTAGGTGGACTAACAATAAGGGATGGAATGTTAGAAAAAATGGGGTCTAGTAAGTGGCCTGCAGCATGGGTGGGACCGGAGACTAGTTGATTTAATTGACATGCTGCAAGGTCTGCAAAGAAGCTGCTGATTTCTATCTCTGTAGGATCATCAAAATCTAAATTCAGGTCCCCACAAATAGTGAGGTTAGCAGATCTCATTGCCATAGCACTGATGACCTCAATAAGTGCAGAATTAAACTCTTTGGAAGGTCCAGGAGGGCGAAAAACCAGCAGCCCTGATATGATGCAATTAGCACTAAAGGAAATCGCAAAGCATGCGCATTCACAGCCAGCCACAGACTCTTTAACTAACGTGCAGCTGTAACAAGATTTAAAAATGGCTGCGATACCCCCGTCTCTTGACATCCTATTTAAGGTCACAATACTATAACCAGGTGGGAGCGCTAAGCCTGGCTCCGCAACCATATCGTCGGAGAGCCAGGTTCCTGTCAAAAAGAAAACATTAGGCAATTCATCCTGTATTAGGTCATATACATTCAGATAGTGTTTGGCCAGAGACCGGCAGTTGAGACTCAGAATATTAAGGAAATTCCTGGGTGACGGCGCAGAGGGTGAGGGAGATGGTTTGGTAAAAGAATTAAAACCACAGAAAATGCAATAGAAATGTCCTTCCAAAGAGGTTAAAAGCTGACAGCAGGGGCTTACACTAGTGTTAACAGCCCATAACTTCTTCCTCAAATATACGCGCACACCCCCAACACCACCAGCAGCATCTCTGGCGACTGGCGACGGCCAGGTGCGGACAGGCACAGACGGGCATCCCTTTGGCGTGCCCGCTGCATGCATCCGCTGCGCATCGGCGCCATCAGCCCCAGAAATAGGCAAGCTCGTTGAAAATTCCCGAGAGACTAAAGCATGACCCGACGAAGATGGTGATAGGAAATGGAATTCAGGATGTGAGGGGAATCGCGGGGTGTACCCACAGCTGCAGTGGACTGAGGAGCACTGGTTCAGAGGAGCAAGTTAAAAACATGTAAGGCACATTAAAAACAGGTGAAACAGAATAAAAATGTAACAGTAGTGAAATGGTGAAACGCTAGATTCACACACACACAAGTTACACTAGTTCAATATGAGCCCACAGGACACACAGCACAACTGGTTGTTAGCAAGTAGGGAAAGAGCACAACAGCATCTCAGGCACACAGCTGACTCTAGTAAAACCTTTCACCTGCACCCACTACCATTTCACGTGCCACAGCACACACATCACCCCACCAACCAGTCCCACCTTGAACTCACCACATACACCACCTGAACAAAAACACCAACTTTTATGCTCCCTTCTCAAGACACATTCACTATGCAAACACACCCCTGAGATTTGGGACCTTATTTCCACCATCACACCTGATGTCCTCTTCCTCGCTGAAACCTGGCTCAGTCCAACATTGCCACCACAATACCCGAAGGATCCAAGATCACCCACCATGACTGCAACAACAAGGAGGGTGGAGAGATCATCATCATTCACAAGGAATCCATCCAAGGCACCTACAAAAATGACAACATCACTCCAGCCATGGCACAACTCAACCTCTGACTCAAAACAGACAGCAAAACCATCATCATGGGCACCTTTGTTTACAGTTTTCCAGGACCATGTACAGCTTTCTGCAGCTTCATCGCTGACTTTATCACCCCCCTCACCATAGATTTCAACAAGTGCATTTTTTTCAGGGTCCTCTACTTCCATCTCAAAGGCCACAATGACATCAACACTACCAACCTCCTCGACAGCATGAACAACATTGAACTCACCCAACTCGCTCACAACCCCATGCAAACCACAGGACACACGCTAGACCCCATCTTCACCTCCTACCACCACATCAGACACAGCCACACCACAGAACTCACCTGGACCGACTTCTCCATCATCCACTTCAATATCACCAGCGCTCAGCCCTACGTCTCCAATCTGCCCAATGCCCTCCACCGCAGCTGGAGCAAATTCTTAAAGGACACATGGATCAATGCACTCAACACAGCCCACCCCAACTTCTCCAACAATCTAGACAAGAACTCCAGAAGCATCAGCAAACAGATCACCAACTGTGCCAACAGCTTCACTCCAATCGGCAATAACACCCACAGAAGGTCCACCAAGCAGGCTATCTGGTACAATTAATATCTCATAACCGTTAAATTACACTGAAAACAACTGGAAAGGAGATTGCGCACCAGCAAGGAAATAATGAACAGACCGCCTTTAAAACAGCCCCCAACCTCTACCACAGATAGTTGAAAGAACTGAAGGAAAAGGCCTTATCTTCACGCATCAAATCAAGCTCTAATAACAGCAAAGAACTCTTCAACATTGCCAAGAATTCTCCAACCCCTAAGCTGCAACAAACAACATTACCCCCTCAAAGGAACTCTGTGACAACTGTGTAAACTTCTTCCATGACAAAATCACAACCATCTACAGATTTAACACCCCAGCCCAAGGACACCAACTCCTTAAAACAACACAATGACCCCACTATCACCACAGACATCTGTATAACCAAAATGGAGCCAGCTCACCCCACAGGACACTGCCTCCATCATGATCTCGGTCCACTCAGGGGCCCTAAATGACTCTTGCTCTCACCACATCTTCAACCTAGATAAAGCTAGAACCAGCTACAAGCTCACCACCTTGTTCAACACCTCAGTTACCAAGGCCACCTTCCCTGAGGACAGGAAACACGCAGAAGTAAATTGGCAAAAACTTGATGCTACAGCTGTTTGTGCAGTACCTCATTATTTGTATTTCGTCGGTCTGTGCAAGGATTAAAGACTTGAGCTCTGTGTTTCTCTGACGAACAGTAGAGCCTAGAGAAAGCACTTCAGAGACTTTGATATATGTATGAAACTTGAAACAAAATCTGTGTTCCGGGTTTATCCTTGGGAGTGTTCCAAATTCCGATCTGTGATTTAGGTTATTTTCCTCTCATGTTGTGCCCCTGGTGAAACCTGTCATTGTATGTCACTGAAGTCAATGTATGGTCACTGTATATAGAGGCCTGTTAGGGTACTGATGGTAACAGCCTCCTCTTGTTATTTCCAGTACATTGCGTCAGCAATACCAGAGGTTCTGTTCCCATGCATATCCATCTCGCAGGCTAAAGGTCTCTGGAGTGAAAAATGCTGCTAGGCAGAGTCGCACAGCTGCCGAGCAGACCCAGTACCGCAAGTCTCTCTCTTCTAATTTTATCCCAACCCCCATTCCCCACTGAGGGCCACACTTTGTTTAAGGAGTTTCCGTTCCTTGAACAGGCTGGGACCTGGCAGATATAAGGGGTCCAGCATTGACTCCAGTGTCATCTCTGCATTTGGGGCCGGGTGAGTGCATGACAATGAAGTATCACCAGAGGGAGTAGGCAATAAAGACAGCATGTTGCACAATGTTTACATTGAAAAGTTGTATGAACAATGGCCTCTCTGTGATGTGCCACACTCAGGATAGTGTGGATTTAAATATTGACGGGGGATCGTTTATTTATCAGAGAGACCTGGAACACCCCCTGTTGTAGTCATATCCTGCTGACACTAGGGCAACATGTTTATGGTTTTGTCCTTAGTGTGTGAGAGAAGCAGTCTCATTCTGCAATCCCTCATCAAATGTTACTGACTTTGGCAGGATCTTTCCTCTTCATATGGTTACATGTAATTCATTCTTCATCACCTTCCAATAGTCTTTAAAGTTATTGTTTATTTAACTCATCAAAGACATCAACATGTATTCATGTCCAATGCTTTTCGTTCCTCAAGGCTTTAATTAAAAATAATGCAACGTAATAAAATGTTATTCTATATTACAAAAACACACAAAGCAAACACTGCCAAACACATTTTCACAACAATCCTGTATTAAATTAAAATAAGTGACTCGTGACAAATAATAGGCAAGCGTTTCCATCATGTTTATACATCCCAGCACAGTTTTTAGATTCTCATTACACAAAGATTCATAATATACTGACACTGAAATAGGACAAATATTGTTTTTTTTTTGCAAAATAAGTGAGCCCAGTCTTGTTTCAGTAAAGCAATCAGGGAACTTCACTTAAAGAGAGCCAAAGACAGAGACTTTAACTTGTAATATGGACATCTGATGCCTGCCTCATATACTACTACGTCTTATACTCTATTTGTTTATGTTCTTCTTAGAATTCTCAGTTTTGCCTACAAGATTAATATATGACAGTCACTGTCAGGGCCATGTTCGAATAGTCACAAATTGAGAGAGTGCGGCCAGAAAATCTAGTTATTATTGTGCTCCTACCCTGTTAATCAATAAAACCAAGGCAAAATGAGAAACAAATAACCAGGCGCAGGTCAATTACGCTCTTAGCGCTGATGGACTCAAAGTAACTTTTTGTCGGATAGGTTTGTATAATAAAGATATTGAACTGTATTATCACTGAGAAACAATCTGTACAGTGCACAAACAAATGATCAATAAAAGCAGTGCTGTGAGCACCATCTTCAGATTCCAAGCACTCTGTATGCTAAATCTGTAATATCCAAAAATCCATCCCTAATACATGTGTCGTTGAACAAAACAGTGTTACAATTCACTGAATAGGCTTCATTGAGAGTCTACTAATAAATGTGCCATCTTAACTGTACCATACCATATAGGAAAGATTCTACATTTTATTATCACTGAGAATATTCTAAATATTGCACAAACAACTGATTAGTAAATGCATTACAATGAACACTATCTAGAACAGATAACTACCTCTGAGCGTGCTAAAACACACAGTTCCAGAAGTCAGTCTCCAGTACAAGTCCTGCACCAGTAGCGTCATTCCACATTCAACGGTGAACTTTGTGAACACATTGACATGGACGCCATCTTGAGCAGATAACAAGCACCGGATATGTGAAACCACCCACATCTAAGTATCCATTACCAATACATACGATACATCCTTCCGCATCCCAAAGTGGTTGTTATGCCCTTTCCATGGACAGATACATGTCGGCTGCATCACAAATATTGTCGCTCATTGTCCTTGTTTAGTCCTCTGTCTGCTGCCTGAAGGCAGCAGATCCACCTAGCTTCCATGCGTCTAAGCATGAGGTCTCGATGGCCCCTCTGGGGTTCGCTGAAATGTGGTCAATCTGAGGAAATAGTAATGTTTCATTGTCATTGCCTTCGGGACAGATATGTGTGACTTAAGTATAGCTTTGTTCTTTACTTTGACACGTTCTAGCATGTTCCAAAATCCTAAGTCTTAAGTGTCTGCTCGTGCTCCCCATATAAATGTTCTCATATCTACAAATAATCTCATATATTAAATATGTTGTACGAAAATTAATGAAATGCCTGAACTAACATCTTAGCTATGTGTTGTAACAAAGCTCAACATTTTTGTTTAAACCCAGTGGGCAATCCAAACATTTTCCACAAGCGTAGAAGCCCATTGGGAGTTTTAGAAACTAACTTTCAAATCTCCTGTCAGGGGGTTGTAAGTAACTTAGAGTTATCAATTCTCTGATCTCTTCGGTAAGGTATTAGTGGCCAATTTAATAAGACATTTACCAAACTTGGCACATATTCTAACATTTTCCAATGTCCATTGAGTATTTTCTAAAACTGATGATTGGATCTGGAGTAAGTCATAAATGCTAATCTTTTCTTTTTGCTATATGTTTTCATTATGCGCAAGGGATCTGCCCTTGGGACACTTTATACTCTTTTCAATGTCTTAAACAAGCATTTGTGATCGTATCCACTCAAACCAAGTGTTTAGTAAGGGCTTTTTTGTTGGCCTGTAATGTTCTCTTGTTGGCTGTTTTCTTATGAAACAGTAGATTTTGAATCTTATTATTGGACACATACACGAACCCATCCAAAAAAAGATATTTCAGTTCCATGTATCAACATTGCAACCTCACATTAAATGCAATCTTAATAAGAAATCTATAATATGCTGACATCTTTTCTTTTGTGACAGCCCACATTATGATTATGTCAACAATATGTGTCGCCTAAAAATACACAAATTGCAGCCATTCCGATGCTTCGATGGTCTAGGCGTGCTCCCTTTCATACAAACCCATAAAAGTGTTGGCATGGGAGGGGGCAAAGCTGGAACCCATGCCCATTATTTGAGAGGATTGAACGGTGCAGAGTAGCATGATGTGGTGATGCAATCATCTTGCACCAGCGCACTGACAGGGAAATGAGCTTCGGAACCTAAAGAGGGTATAATCAGGGCCTATGGAATTATGTGATTCTGCAGCTGCTGCATTTTACACTGTGGGAAGATGGCTCTCAATATAGTTCACTAAAATGAAGTACACTGTGCAGAGAGTCCAGTGGATCCCTTATTGGTATAGAGAGGTAAAAGTAGATAATACTAATGCTCTATTTGAGGTAGTGTGGATGAGCAGTTAGGCGTATCAGAGGGTAGTGCTGAGCATCTGTTGCAATCACAGAGGCATTAAATGAGAGACACACTCTAGAATAAATCCAAGACCAATTTGTAAAAATAAAATTGATTTTTATGCAATTATAATTATAATTTATATCATTTTTCAGACCAAAAACGTAGTTTTAAGTAGGGGTGGGCGGAATTTGCGAAATTAACTTTCGCAAATTATCGCGAAAATGTTTAAAATTATCGCAAACAAGCGAAAATATAGCGAAGATGCGGAAGTTTTTTTCCGGCATGTTCGCGAGATTTTCTGCATGGTTGCAGGTCGCCAACTTACCCATGTGGTTGCTTGCGGGCACGGCCATCTTGTTTTGAGTTTTCTCGCGGTGCATGATCGCGAGAAGAAAGACGTGATCGCGCGACGCATGACGTCACTGCGGGCGCGAACTGTCGCGAGACAGCGCAAATGGCTAAAAACAATACAACATCTCATGGAGAACGCGACCGGATCAAGAAAACTTGTCGGCGAACGCAGGGATTCAGGTAAGGCGATCGCGCGCGCGCGAGAATGTATTATTTTATAGCGCGAGCAAGAAACAAATTATCGCCAAGCTGCGGAAACCGGAATTTTTGACATTTTCGCGCTCTCCGCGGAACGCGAAAATGTCAAATTATCGCAATTTCCGTGAACGGAACGAAATTTTCACCCAGGCCTAGTTTTAAGGTATTTTTTAAGTCATGAATTTTTAAAGTTCGCAAAATAAATCACTGTTGTGCGCAATTTTGCCCAGTAGAAGTCAATGGGAGAAAATAGGAAAAAACATAGAAAATCACACAGTGGGTTATCGAGGTTCACCTTCTGGATTCGGGTACGTAGCAAGGTCAGGTCCAATGTTTCAGCAGCAGAAGTTTGGGAGTGTCCCGGATTCATCTGGGAGCACTTACAACTGTGAAGTACAGGGCCACCTGACCACACAGTGCACAGGAAGACGTAAAGGTAAGTCCAAGGGATCCCACTTGCGGGAGCAGGTTGCAAAGGCCTCAGGTCCATGGGAGAACTGCTGGTTTGCCGGTACCCAGGCCGGCCGGGTGCAGCCAAGCACTGTGCATCAAGAAGGTAATCGCAGTCAGGGGCAGGCAGGTTGCAGAAGCGATTCACAGACAGGTGAGTCGCTCACGGAGAAGGTCTAAATGTTCTCGATGTCCCTCAATGGGTGTCTGTGTCCTGTGTCGTTGGAGTTTGGATTCAACTCCTTCTTCTTGGTCTTGGTCTTCGGTGTAAGTACCCTGGGAAATTGGTACAGCATGGCTTCAGTAGATCCTAGTGCCCTCCCACTTGGTAGAGGGACAGATCTGACCCTTCAGAACTGCTGGAGCTCTTTTTGCTTGGGTGCTGCATAGGCGCCATGGGGGGTAGCAGATGGGTAACCCGGACTTTGTGGTTCAGTGCCTGCAGGCTGCAAGAGAGTAGCTCCTCTACTCCAAGGTAGGTTCTCAACAATTTGTCAATGGCTGGAGGTGCTCCAGTGTTCTTGGAGGACTCACAGTTGCTGGACAAGACAGAAATTCACGATTGTTTAGCCCTAATCTTTGCTACTGTGTGCCCACATCCACTATCTGGTTACCTTTTCTAAGTGGATAAAAGGGCATTTACCTGTGAAGCAGCTGTGGTAAATAGATGCTGTGGTATAGCAGCAGACGTGTCTCAGGGCCTTGATGCACAATGTTCAATCATTCAACCTTTGATTGGGTCTATGGGTTGGATATCTTCTGGTTCAATGGGTGAGACATACAAAGTACAGGCACATATTAATAACAGCAGTAATCATAGCATCATTAGATATTTCTTGCTGGAACACATGATTATTGCATCGGCTGTTACCATTACCTAGTAATCCTCTCAGTGTCCACATTAGTTGTGTTACACCAAACAACCTTATGGCAGATGGATTTGCACCGGTGTGATTCATCAACTGGATCCTGGTTTGATAACACACATGTGCTATGTGCTCGGTTCACAGTCTAATAAAACTATGTCTCTGTGCATACAATGTTCAATCCTCCCTTCAATTTCAGGGACTTTGATACGTGCCTCAGGTATAATCTTTTGCGCATAAATATGTTCCGTTCTGTGGCCATAAGTCTGTACATTCAACTAAATAGCACATTACTATGCCCCTTTTTTATGGCACAGCTAAGTTTTAATGAATGTACCTAATGTCTTGTGTTTTCGTTTCCTTGCAGGACCTTATAGTCTAGGAGGCTGTGACTTTATTCTTCCGAGCTTCCTAGGTTAGATTCCTAGAAGTGTAAGCAGAGGGTGGGATTCTGAAGGTCGATGGGCACGGAGGTTGCCAGAGAGATCTTTGTCAGGCAGAGAAGATGAGGCAAATCACATGGCTGGTGTTGAGGCCAAGTTTGAATAGGACCGTGCTGAACATAGCCACCACAATGTGACGCCATACTGCGAGACATTAACTATTGTCCGATTGCAGTGTTTGTGTCTAGAGACATGGTTGGATGCAGCAGGCATGCATAACATTTGGTGACAAACAATGGCAATAAGTCATAAAACATGTTAGCGTGTACAAATCCCAAACCTTGCCAGTATGTACAAATCATAAACCATGTCAGTATGTACAGTGAAATAACCCAACAGTGCACAAATATATGGGCAGTCCTTTGCTTGGGGACTAAGATCTTCCATAGTGGCAGGGGAGCGGCTCTGCTCAGCAATCGGGACAGACACCTGGCCATTGAGGAGGAGAGTTGCTTGAGTGGCGGGAACTGTGCAAGACACCAATTTTGATTTTCCTATCTTGTCCCAATGAAAAACTACACTTATAAAATGTTATAAGGGAGTTCCCATGTTAAACTATGGGAGAGATAGGCCCTGCCGTATTGAAAAATGATTTTAAGATTATTTTACTTCCAGGACATGTAAAATTTAAAGGTACATGTTCATCCTTTTAAACACACTGCATTCTGCCTTTTGGGCCCCCTGGGGCATACCTTAGGGTGACGTATATGTATTACAAAGGAAGGTATGGGACTGACAAGAGGGTTAACTTGCCAGGTCGACATGACAGTTTAAAACTGCATCCACAGGCTCTGCAATGGCTGGCCCAAGGCATGTCTGAAGGGCTCCTAAAGAGGATGGCAAAAGCAATGCTGCAGGCCCCCTAGTAGCAATTATTCACAGGCCCTGGGCACATACTGTGAATTTTACTTGTCACTTGTAGCTAAATGATATATGCCAATTGTGAATAAGCCACAGTTACCATGCATACAGTACAGAGCACCTGCATTTTAGCACTGGGTAGCAGTGGTAAAGTGTCCAGAGTCCTAAAGCCAAGAAAAACAAATTCAGCAAAAAGAGGAGGAGGAAAGCTAAATGTTTTTGGTGCCCTGACAGAAAGGGGCAATTTCCAACACAACCCCCCACCAGCCTACAACCAGGGTAGACAATCAATACCTTGATAGACTTCCCTGCTCAGGGCGATAGTACACAGACAGTGGCCCACTACTGCAGCATCACATGCCAGTTCTACACCTCTCTGAACCCTGTTGGATCATTCTGTCAATACTCTTGGGCCAACTGCACTGACCCTTGGGGAACCCTTCTCCTTACCTGTGGAGCCCATCTGTGCAGCACCTAACCTTACTTTGCTCACAGTTGCATACCAGGAGGCAGGCAGTATCACCATGGCCAGCGGCGTGATGTAGCCCATTCCACCCTTGAGTCTGAGTTCTGTCACCAACCCAGGGAAAACTTTGTCATCAAGGACAACAACAAACAGAGGCCATTGGCAGTTGTAACTATCCACAACCAGGCCCCAGGCCATCCAGTAATCTCTAACCTCTGTGGTTTATCAAGGCAGGAGGCAGTAGCCCCAAGTGTCTACCCTTCCACCAGTTCAGGGGTGGTATCATGAGACTGGTCACTCAGCCCAGGGTTTGCTCCCAGATGTTGAACAGGAGAACGGGATGGGCTCTAACTCACCATGTTCTTCTGTTTGTGGTCCTCTATGCTCAGCTTTGAAGTGGTACCAATACAAAACTGAATTGTTAGGGAGCTTGCGACTACCACTCCTCCCAGTTCCTCTGACACTGAGGGCAACTCGTTCTTCAGAATGCAGACTATGGGATCTTGGGACTAACTATGTCCCTCCTCTGGGTCACCCCCACCCCACTCTAGGCATACAAGGGCCATAGGGCAGAAGAAGCCCTGCCAATGGGCTGGAGTTACCCTACACACCTGGCCAGTGTACTGCTCTGGGGAACTAGGGCAGACAGAGTTCCCCTCTTGTGTCCTAATTGGGAATGCTCAAAGCAGCAGAGTCAGAAATGGGTTGCCCTGGGACACCACCCACCAGAGCCTCCTCCATGTTTCTCAGAAGCAGATTTGGACCCCTTTACTCCCCCCATACCCTGGGATCTGTCTGTGTCCCCTTGACCATTCCCCTCAATCTGATGGGGGAGCCTGAGCCACCCCTCTTGGGGTCACTTCCAGGTACCTTTCTTTGGACACTGGTGCTGATCCAGAGATCCACCTCCCCAGCAAGCTCCCTGGGGTCAGAGAGCTTACTATCAACAAGGTGTTGGCACAGATCTGGAAAACAAAGACTGAACATGTGCTCTGTTGCAAAAAAACTATACAGCTCCTGGTAATCCTTTACCTCAGTTCTCTGCACCCAACAATCCAGTGCCTTGCAAAAGGAATCACCACAATCCACCCAGGTCTGTTGGGATAGCTTCTGACTGTCCCTGAACCCCTGTCTTTACTTTTCTGGGTTCACACCAAGCTGCCTGTTTAGGGCTTCCTTCATGTGGGATTATCTCACCCTTTCACTCTCAGTAGAGTGTACTTCCCGTCACTAGGAATATTCCTTCACATACTAGCTGCCCTATCTCTCTCAGGGACCTTGTCTATCTGTAAGGTAATTTTGTATGCCTCAAATAACCAGTCTATGTCATCCACCACTACAAAGCCAGACACTAGGCCCTCCTCTCAAAGGGCACTGCAGAACTGCTGCCACCACCTTGCATTAACTCATCCCTCCTGGCTTTGATGAGGCTCAACTCCTGACACCTGGCTGAACTCCATGAGCCAACATCAATTTCTTTTTGTAGGAAAGTACCTCTTTTGACATAGTTATCTCCCACTTTTTTCCTGATGCCTGATGTAATTTTGAATTGAAAGTGTACTGGGGCCCTGCTAACCAGGTTCTAAGTGCCAGATCACTTTCCTAAAACAGGGCCACGACTGGCACAACTTCAGCAACCCCTGTAAGTCCCTTGTAAATGGCACCCATGGTACCTAGGGCATATGTACTGAAGAGGTTCCACTTGGGCTGCAGCACAAACTGTGCCACCCCAGAGACCCTTCACAAAGACCATGCAAACTTCCATTGCAGGCTGCATTTCTTGGTGCAGAGGAAACCAAAAATTCGACATGGCACACAAGCCTTACAGCCCTAAGGCAGGGTGCACTATATCCCATGTGTAGACATATCTGTATGAGCAGATATGACCCTATAAAATCTAAGTTCATTCTTGGATTTTGTTAGTGCACAGGGAAGCCATAGAAAGTACATGGGCTGGACACTTTTTATTACGAGTTTCCTAGATCTATGATGGCTTCACTTACCCTAATATTATTTGTACCCAACATATTGTCTTAATACATCCTCACTGATACCAGTATGGGTTTATTTATAACCTAAATACCTGTTATTAGTCCCTGCAACCTGACTGCCCCTGACCACGAAGACATATTGATGCACCTCACCCGGCTGACCTATCTCATCTGCATCCAGCCCACCCAGCCTGAGTACCAACAAACCAGCTGTGCTCCCTTGGTCCTGAGGCCTTTGCGACCTGCTCCCTTGAGTGGTACCCCTTAGGCTTACCTTTAAGTCCCCTTATCCAATGTGTTTTCAGGTGGCCCCCTTCTTTGTGGAGCACCAGCTGCCAACGACCTCAGCAACCTGCTCCCAGCCGAATCATCGACGCTCCCAGGATTATGCTTGTGGATTATTAGAATTCACAGCCTTGCTACTTACCTAAATCCAGAAGGTGAACAGTGATCCAACTGTATGATTTTATACGCATTTTTCTATTTTCTCTTATTGACTTCAATGGTGCGCAATTGCCCACAAGAGTTATTTCTTTTTTGAACTGAAAAAATTCTCTCCTGTACTTATTGTAGAACAAAATTTTTGGTCTGAAAAATTATTTAAAAATCAATGATTTTTTTTTTAATTGGTCGTGGATTTACTCTTGAATGTGTGTATCATTTATTGTCTCTGTGAGTACAACATATGCTTAGCACTACCCTTTGATAAGCCTAACTGCTCACCCACATTACCACAAACAGAGTGTTAGTATTATCTATTTTTGTCTCTATGTACAGATCTGGGTCTCACTGGACTCTCTGCACAGTCTAGCTCCCTATGCTTTTCTTCTATAGCTAATTGGTTTTTTTTATTCTCCGTGCCTCGACTTTTCTCCTCTAAGGCCTGTTTCTTTTGCCCTGCTTCTAACTTTAGCTTGGCGAGTTGTAATTTAAATTTCCTCTCCTCCCTCCCGTACTCCAGCTCCTCTGGGACAGGTCTTTAGAAGACACACTGTTTCCTGCCCTGAGTGGGGACCATCTCCCCTTGCAGGCTGGTTGCTCCCTGTCCCACAGGCAGTCCCAGATTCTCCACTGAATCCTTGTCTAGCTATTCATCCTCCTCCTCATCATCATCATCAGCCTTATCCTCTGTGGTTTCTTGTGCTTCATCCCTAGATTCCAACTAGACACTCATCGCCTTTTTTCAGCTCCATATTCTTGGTGAAGCCCTTGATAGAAACCTTAAACCCTTTGCAAAAATCCTTGAGTAGCTGCACTGTGTATATCTCCAAAACTTGGCCAGCTCTTAATCCATGCTTGCAGGTGCAGGTGTGGTAATGGGACCTCTAACCAGAGACATATTTTTACGGAAAAGTAAAAATGCCAATCAGGGGTAATAGAAAATTTAAAAGTTGCTAATTTAAAGAAAGCAGAAAAAAATTGCTTAATGGGGATCATAGACAATTTATTCAAATTGGTCTTAGATGTGGATAGTAGTGTACACCAAATTATTGTAAGGTACTGCTCAGACACAAGTCCTAACCTCACCATTGATCACAAATGTTTGAAATTGGCTCCCTAGTTAGCAGAGGTTTTACAACCTGCCCAAGTAGGGATCACAATCCTAGTAAGTTAAATACAGAATCCAAACTAATCTGTGCTCACCCTCTGGTAGCTTGGCCCATAACAGTCAGGCTGAATTTAAGAGGCAATGAGTAAAGTATTTTTGCACACTTCAATTAGAGTACCACATTGAAAACACCACAAAAAGACTCCACACCAGGTTAGAACAATAGAAAATATTTATCTGAGTAAAACAAGATCGAAACAACAAAAATCCAATAGGTAGAACTTGAGTAATTACATTTAAAAGAATAAACTGCAATATAGCATTTAAAAGTCAAAAGCTCTTAGTGATTGCTTGAGGTTGTGCTGGATCGGGGAAAATCCAAAGTTCAGGCTGACTGCGATAGAAGGCAGGCTGGCTACAGGTTACATGCAGGACCCAGCGGAAAAATAACTTGGATGGAGCAAGCATTGGAGTTGAAGTCTCGATGTGTCAATTGTGCTTTACGTAGTCGGGGCGATGCATTGTCATCGAGCACTGCAGTCAGGGACCGCATCTTCGTCGAGCCATGCAGAGATGTCCTTGCAGCAGCTCTGCATTTGCATCGGAGGTCACTGCGTCAGATCCGGTAGGTGCAAAGTTCTCACTGCTTAGATTTGTGTTGAAAAACAGCAGCAGAACCCACTTTCAAGGCCCAAGACTAGATTGGCACCTCGTGGCTCATCACGACTCAACTTTGGCAGAGTCAAGCACCTGAAGCAGAGTTGAAAGAAGTCTTTGATGGCTCCTAGGCTTCAAGAACAGGATGTAATTTGAAAAATGTGGGTATAAGTATCTAGAGAGCAGGTCCAGTAATTCTCACTCCCAGACAAGAAGTAGCAGGCAGCAGGCCAACAGAGCAAAGCAGAGCACAACGTGACTGCCCCCCTACAGCACAGGAATCAGTAGGCCAACAAAGCAAAGCAGTTGGCAAGGTGGCAGTCCCTCCTGTAGCAAAGCAGCTCCTCTTCCTGCCAGAAGTTCCTTAGATCCAGAAGTGTTCTACAATCATGGTGTCAGAGTTCCAGTACTTATACCCCATTTGGCCTTTGAAGTGGGGAGAATTAAAAGAGATGCTATGAAGCGCACAAGGCCCTGCCTTTCCTGTCCTGGCCCCAGCCTCACTACAGGTAGGTATGCAACCCTTTGTGTGGGGATAGGCACAGCCCTTTGCAGGTGCAAGTGTCAGCCACTCCTTCTCATCCTGTATCATGATGACCCATCAACATGCAGATGGCTGCTCAGTCACACCTACTCTGCCTTTGTGTGTGGCTGTCTAGAGGGAATGCAGGTTGCCAGCTGTCACCCACTGAGACGTGTATTGCAGGGACAGGTACAAAGCACCAAAAGGATTAAGTACGAAAATGCCACTCTCTAAACATTTTCCAAGAAAGGGGTTGGGCCTTTTGAGTCAGCTTGAATGGGCCACTATAAAATCAAACAACTTGCAATGTTCCCTAGCTGACATTTGAATGAATAATGTCAGCTAGGGAACATTGCAAGTTTTTCAAATTTTCTGAAAGTGCGATTTTCAGAACAGCAATTTAAAACCAACTTCATCATAAAAGCATGAGGCGTTTGGCAAAAAAGGTTGGTTTAATTAAACGCATCTGCTGGGAGAGTCTCGACATAATGTGTTTGAGGAAAATCTCTCGGTGTACAAGTTTTGCCTGATAATATATACATCTTCTGTGGTAAAAGAAATTATTTTCAGCATTCCTGAGAAAGCATCTCAGTCATAAATTAACAAGTTTGGGCATCAGATAAGGACATATATGGCTCTCGACCTCAGGAAATGTAGTGTGGGTCAGTGTGTATGTGTCCAGATGTCTACCATGAGGAGCGTGTGGTGTGCATGTCGTGTCCTGATTGGCAGAATGTTTCTATCTACATGTGGCATCTACCTTTGTGGTATTTTGGGTTAGCCTTTGGCCAAACGTGTTTTTTTATTGGGGAAAATTTCCTTGGACCCATTTGGCGGTGCAACTATCCATCTGTGGCCTGAGACCCCTTCTGAGACCTGTCATTCGATCGGTGTAGGTGTGGGTCACAGGACCTGCCTGACCATGAATTTCAGACTCGGGGTTGATGAGGGAGGTCACCTTGGGTGCATCCAACAGCAATGGTACTAGTTCACTTGAACTCCTAAAAATAATATGACTGTCACTGGTATCTCTTTCATCAACATTCTCAACATTGTGCGTACAGTTGTTATAGTGTATATCAATATTGTCTTTACTAATATTGGCATAGTTGTGTGTTCCTAGATCCTAGCATACATCGACATTGTTTTTACTGGTAACAACATTATCATCTGTGCATGGACTATGGCATACCATGACATGATTACTGTCGGCATCTATACTGTGTGCGGGCATGGATTATGGTACACCTTGACGTTGCATCTGTGGATATTGATATTGCTATTCAGGCACAGGTTATGGCATATACGTTGACATTGCATTTATTGGCATTGCCATTGCCAGGCCTACAAACATCATAGCATTCATTGACATCATGTTTACCCATTCCAACACATCCCCCTCAAGTTGATTCTTCAACTACTCTATCCTCCTCAAATGTCATGACAGCTATATTATTCAAAAGTGTGTGTGTGTCTATAGTGTCTGTTACTTCTTCCCTAGCTAAGTGCATACTACCTCATTTGAAGACTGTGTTTTTACAGCAGGAAACCCCTACTTGTAGGAAAGCATATAACAGAAGCACAACTATGAAAACAAGCATCAGTGACATAAATAGTTTGGATAGCCATAGGGGGATCCACTAAAAGATATGCAATCAGTCCTGCTCCGGGGCACCCTCCTTCCTCATGTCAGCTTGAAGACGAGGCAGTTCTTAGATGACAAGGGATAAAGTTCCATTGCCCATGTCATTTCAAGGACTAAAAGTACAACAGGAAACACCAATCTTGGCACACATCTTACCCTTCATCATGGTCATCAAGTGCAACATGTACCGATGTTCCATCACCATAAGGCGGATGGCTCTCAGTTGTTCCTTGATATTATTTAGGACGAGCTATTTATTATTTAACAGCTTCATCAGTTTCCACCTGGTTATTTGCAACCAGCTGATGTTTGCTTTTGTTAGCATGGTGATGAAGGGTATTGACCCTCCAGCGTTTACTTGAGTTTCTGTGGACAGTCTAAGGGCCTGATTACGAGTTTGGCGCAGCGGTGCTGGCTCAACACCATCTCCACTCCACTGTGCCATACCCATGCATTTGCCACCGACCATATTATGAGTTGTAAAAGTACAACTCTTAATACGGTCGGTGGTCCTTTTACCTTTCCCATGACGGTGCCTTGAAAACAGGCACATCAATGGGAACAGCCAAAATGTTAAAGCATGGCATGGGTGGTGACATCCATGCAGTACTGGAACTGGGGGCATGTTGTGTCCCCCTTAATGTATCCCCCTGGCAGGGAGATATGGGCGTCTTGTAGGGCCCCCTTTGTTCGTGCACCGCCAGCCTTTTCATGGCAGGGCTCAAGACCACCAGACTCGTAATCAGGCTCTAAATTCATCAGAAATGTCCTTGTACTCAGCCCAACATAAATAATCAGAAGATCATCTCCTTCGAGCCTGATGCAACAGATTTGTTTTCTTTTGTAACGGATGTTGAGACAGCTCAGACAGATCTTCTTCAGGGATGACCAGGGTTGGGTTGTTTATGGTCATGAGGGTGCAGAGGCCCCACCATCCGGGGACAAGCTGGGTGTAGGCAAGGTCCCCACATTGCCAGTAGAAATCCATCAACATGGAGGATCCCCATTGCATGTTAGGTATATGTAGTATAATGACTCCATTTTCATTATTGCCCAACAGTATGATTCCTTTGCTTCTGAAACACAAAGAGTACAATGTAAGTTTTCATACAATTAGGGGTTGCTCCTTGTCCTCCTACCACGTGTACCTATTAAGCTTGCTATCCCAGATTTCCTGGCACTGGGGGTCTATGCTATTGTTGGACCCCTCCAGTGGGGCTCATTTTCCCCAGCATGATTGAAGTGAACAGCCCTGCACTGGAACTCCATGTCCTGGGTACACGTCATTAAAGGAGATTGCCCCAAAGATGTTGAGGGCCACCCTGGGTCTACAGATGGAGATGGGAGCGGATGTATGTTTGCACTGGTGTGGTGGTCTTGTTACCTCTAGGAACCTCTTTTCTACAAATTCCAGGGGCCAAACAGTGTCCTCCCCAATGGTGCCCCTTCCGCGCATTCTGTCTACCTCAGATTTAATGTCGCTCGGCTCGGTGAAGAGATACATTACAGTGGAGTTTGTCCCATACCGGGTGATGTTTACTGCTGCCCTATGGGTGACTCCTGCATTGGGTTGGATCTTAGTCCTGATCCTACATAGGTACAGGTGGACAAGGCCTTTTGCTCTTTCAGGGGCTATTTCCTAGGAGAGGTAAAGCCTAACTGCCCCTACTGTGTGGGGTATCAGTAAACATATGTAACATGACCTGTTCATAGTTTGAGTGCCTAGAGCAGTCATGTGTTGGTACCAGGTATTGTGTAGGAGTGTGCTGTGTAGTGCGTGAGAAATACTAGTGTTTGATTCAGTGTAGGTGTATGTGAGGAAAGGCAGGTCTCTCCGAATGCGTTTCAAAAACGCCGAAGTAGAGTTTACGATATTAGGTATACATCTAGCTCTGGAGGGGGCTCGAGAGTAGTACAGAAATACAAAAATACATAACTTCAAAAGCATTAGTAGGCTGTAGGGCATTTTCGGGTGAGGTGTCCGTAGTCTGGGTTTCTTATCATGGAGCAGTGCAAAAAATTTCTCTCAAAGGGTTGTTGCAAAAGTCACTTGGTATTCGTGTTACTTGAGCGATCGTGAAAGAAAGTCCTTTTAAAAGCTTTGATTGAAGGAATGGCAGTCCAGGTAGTGTTGATGCACTTTCAGCTCACAGACCTATAGGGTAAGAGCTGCAGGCTGTAGGTTAGCTTAAAAAAGAATTGTTAGGCAGTTGTCTATAAAACCCCTTCATTTACATTATTCAGATGGGCTCAATGGTATCATTGTGAGTGATATTTTTCCTAATGGGGTGCTGAAAAGGAAGTACTAAGGTTGTAGGAGGATGGTGAGTTTTAAACTGTTTTAAAAGGTGTTAGCGTTTTGAGGAAGTAGTGAGTTTTAAAATGTTTTATTGTTCTTTGTATTTTGGCTTCCCCTCTCCTATAATGGTGATAGCCCTCTTTTCATGTGGCCTGCTCCATTTAAAGGTGTTGAGTTTTGATCAGGGAAGGGGTGTCCTTTTGACCTGTTTGTGCTGTGTGCAATTGTGAGGGGAAGTGGATGTTTGAATTTGAGGCTAAAGTTTCCGTTGACATGTCCCTTGGGTCTCTGCACATGGCGTGGAATGAGGTTGTTCTCTAATTAGGTTACTATGTTACGCACTTCTTCTGGAAGGCTCAAGAATCTTTGGCCAGTTCTTTGGCTGATTTGTGAGGGTCCTGGTGTGTAGTTACCAGTGTTTTTGGGCATTGCTAATTTTTACGAAACAATACTGGAGGTAGTTAGATGGTCATGTGTGTGGTCCCACGTAGGAACTAGCAGGGAAAGGGCTGGACTTTGTTTGTAGTGTTTTGTCGGCCAGAGCCAGGGATCTCATTGGGACTTTATGTGTTCAGCCGGAAGGAAGTGATGCTAATGAATTTGATGGGTTTTATAATGAACTGTGTTTATGTGAACTGGATATCTTTTGAGTTTTGAGGATATTGCTTCCACCATGACCATTGCTTCCCTTTGCATGTTAACCTCTTCGGTGCCCGTGACGAGCTGGACTCGTCATGGGCCGCGGTGGCGCTGTGCCCATGACGAATCCAGCTCGTCACAAACCCCGCCCACTAATGTAACGGCCGGCACATGGCGGGGAAAGGGGCGGGCACCGAAGGGGTTAAGGAACCAGACTCATGATGCCGAGATGCCAGAGCATTCATCTAGTTTTGGAACTAAAGAAGGGCCTCCATTTGGCGGTAAGCCCTGAGGCCGGTGAGACTTACATAGCCTGTCCAAAGTTGCATTAGCGTAAGCGTACTGGGTGCCAGTTTTTATCCATCAGTTGAGGGTCCACCCTGCTCCTTCGTCAAACTGTTCTCACCTTGGGGGCATTGGTAGCCTCCCCACCCAGGGGGACGAACAGCAGGGGAGTCTCAGGCCCCTGCAGGCATCAGAATGGTGACCTTTAGCGTGGATTCCCGGTCGATATAGTAATCTGCGGCCTACATAACTGTTGAAGATGTAGGTAAGGGAATGTGACTGGGAGTGGTATGAAGAGGATAGGTCGTTTCGAGCGATGGCTTTGGGCTTATGGTGTGTTTGTAGCCTGTAATTATGCTAGGGCAATGCCACCCACCTTGCTGTGGCTGTAGGTCCGGTCCCTGCTGGACTGATTTCCGTCTGTTACATCGATTGTGTGAGAAGTTGGCCTGATATGTAGTGCTCACTATTCTAGTGATCACTGTGTATCATTCCAAACGACCCTTATTGATGATTGGTTGTAAGTCAACCTTATAGACCAGCTATCCTAGTAGCGTGGATACGAGCAGTCTTAGGCTAAACTCTAGAGGGCGTGTTAAGCCAGCTGTTTACCATCACATATACCCCTTGAACACCAAGTGAAAGGACACCACACAAGTTGTTATGAAAATAAAGGATATTTATTTATAACAAGACTACCCTGGCTCTTTATGAGTCAGGGAGCTAAGCACAATACAAAACTCTTAGGAAAATACTTCTGGTCGCACAATTTACACAAATGCCCGAGGGCACGAAACCATTACACTGCAAGTGGAAGGGGGGAAGTTTAGAAAGTCTAAAGTTAACTGATTCCGGAGTGATCCGATCAGTGGGACTAAACGAAAAAAGGAACTGGACACTTGTAAAGCGAACCTGCGATGGAGCACCGAAATGCTCGAGTTACCTAGCCCAGAGGCTGCGGCTGTGGAAGGTTCGGCAAGATGTCGGAAGTCCTCGTTGTAGTCTCAGGAGCCTGAAAGAAGAGTTGCTGGCAGGCGACCAGTGTCGATGTTCAGCGAGATCCAAGCCTGGATCGGTGAGGAAGGAAACCTGAAAGCAGAGGGGACTCAGTTCTCAACCGCTAGCCAGCGATCGTGTGGGTACCAGGAGGGCACCGGCTGAAGTCACCTCGACCAGGTGAGTGGATGACGTCGGACTCGGCTGTTCCTCGGACCAGGAGGCGCGGCGGCGACCAGGATGGAGGGCGAGCTGTCCCACGAAGGTGTCTGCTGTCGATGATGCTGGGCCCAGGGATGGGGCAGCGGATCTTGGCAGTGGCAAGCCCACGTGGTGGAGTCAAGATGGCGTCTGGAGTGGACCAGGAGGGTCCGTGGTACTCCTCTGTTGAAGGGGAGCACGAGCCAGTCTGGAGCAACCAGACTAGTGATGAAACAATCGTGGTGCATCGTGAAGAGGGCCACAAGCCGGACGGCAAGTGGTCGAACAACGCGGTGAACAGCAAGGAGCGGAAGGGCCCCCACGCAGATCTCGGGGATGCTGGGGAGGCAGACTTCGATGCTGGAGCTGCTCAGGGTTAGGGCTTCTCAAACCCTAGGTGCACTCACTCGAGGGTCCCTCGGTGGGCGTGCTAGATAAGCGTCGTGCCGGTTCTGAAGATGGCCGGTCCCGCAGGTCTCGTCGCACCTACGACTCTCAGCTGGGCTGATGAGGTAGGTAAAAGGTCAGAGATGGCAGGAACTCGGGTCTCGTCGAGCTGGGCAGTCTTAATCCGTAGGAGAGACTTACAGCAAACCGCAGCGCTTAGGTGGTGCCTGCTGGTGCAGGGTGGCTACTCCTTAGCCACAAGGGAGAGTCTTCAGAAAATAGTCAAGAGTTCCTTTCGTGGAAAGTAGTTCAAGATTCAGAGTTATCCGAATATCTGATTATCCGATTATCCAATTTGGGAAGGGGACTCGCTCCTACCTTTATTCTAAGAAAAGGGGCTGGCCCGTGACTAGGTTCTACCTATGGGTGGAGCCAGGAGGGGGGTGGTTACACCCCTATCCTTTGTCCGGCTTCGCGCCAGCTCAGGGGCTGGTGTGCCCCCGAAACTGGTTTGAGCCGGGCTATGCACAGTGAGCACCGGGGTGCCACTTGCAATCACCTTCCTTTCAGCCCTGCCTACCTGGAATACACAAACCCTGTCTGGGATGGTGCTAACACCGCCCTCGACAGGAAACCCTTTGTCCAAACTCCCTTCGCTGGAAGGTCTCCCAGCGGCAGGAGGTCAGACTTGTGTCTGGTGGCAGCATCCATTTTGTGATGCTGAGGCTTGAGTCAACTTTAACCGGGGTTCAAGGTTACTTCCATGTCGTGCCCCTCTAAAAGGGGGGAATGCTAACCCCGTCGCCAGAACTGGCGAGGGGTTCGTATTCCAATTCGTATGACACCTTACTCGACATGTGTAGGTGATGCGATGCCAAAGTTAGCAAATAACCGCGAGGATTATAATGCATTTAAAAGTAGTTGGCCCGCGTCACCATAGAACGGCTATTAGGACTTGGTTCCGCAAGCCGTCGACGGGCTCAGCTCGCGCCAGAGCACCATCCCACATGATTCCCTGCACTCTGCCTTCAGGATTGATAAGGCCTGCCATAGGAGTGACTGATAGGAATCCATGTGTCCATTTTAGGGTTAGGTGTAGGAATACTACACCTACAGCAACGGGTGATTACACCACGTGGCCCCAGCTGTCGTGCAGCCAGTTGTGTCAGATTTGGACGGCCATTCCAGGGGTGGCATAATACATGCTGCAGCCCCTGGTAGGCCCTGGGTACACCGATGCCCTGGATACCTGTGGTATGCGGAGACAGGGACTGACAAGGCGGCCCAGCTCCAATTAGTGGATGCACCTAATGAACATGTGTGTTAATTTCGAGAGAGAACAGCTAGGCTGGGGGTCTGATTGGCAGGCCCACAGCCGGGGAAAGTCGTAAACCAATGAAGCAAAAGCAAAAAATCTGGGTGATCATAGGATTGCAGACCCTACTCTCCTACATGACCCCCCCCAAACTTTGGGACAATAAGCTAACCTTGACCAGGTGAGTCTTCTTGCTCTAAGTGGAAATACCTGGAGAGCCCATCTGCATTGCCATGATCAGTGCCAGGTCTATGCTCCACTGTGAAGTCCATCCCCTGTAGGGAAATGGACCACCTAAGTAGTTTGGGGTTTTCACCCTTCATTTGATTTAGCCACAAGAGGGGCTTATGGTCGGTCTGAATCTTGAAGTGAGTGCCAAACAAGTATGGCCTCAACTTCTTCAGGGCCCAAACCACAGCTAAGGCCTCCCTCTCAATAGCTGACCAATTCTTCTCTCTGGGGGTCAGCCTCCTGCTAATTAAAGCTATGGGCTGGTCATGACCATCAAAATTCAGTTGAGATAGAACAGCTCCCACACCCAGCTCCGAAGCGTCTGTTTGGACAATGAATGGTCTGGAGTAGTCTGGACTCTTTAGGATGGGTGCTGTGCACATGGCCTGCTTTAGGTCATCGAATGCCTTCTGACAGCTTGCTGTCCACTGAACTTTTTTTGGCATCTTTTTACTTGTCAGGTTGTTTAGCGGGGTCACAATGGATCCATAATTTCTGACAAATTTCCGGTAATAACCAGTCAGGCCCAAGAAAGCTCGAACCTGAGTCTGGGTGGTTGGAGGAGCCCAGTCCTGGATGGCCTGTATTTTGCTCTCCAACGGTTGAACCTGGCCTCCACCTACAAGGTGGCCCAGGTATACAACCTGTGTCTGCCCTATCTGGCACTTAGTGGCCTTGATAGTGAGGCCTGCCTTCTGCAGGGCCTCTAACACTTTCCTCAGGTGGACCAGGTGATCCTCCCAGGTGGAGCTAAAGACAGCGATATCGTCCAGATACGCCGCGCAGAAGTCGTCCAACCCAGTGAGAACTCGATTCACCAGCCTTTGGAAGGTGGCAGGTGCATTTTTCAAACCAAAGGGCATCACCACGAACTGATAATGCCCACCCGGGGTGGAAAATGCTGTTTTGGGCTTGGCCTCCTCAGCTAACCTGATTTGCCAATACCCCGCTGTCAGGTCAAACGTACTTAAGTAGCTGGCCGAAGCCAACCGGTCGATAAGTTCGTCTGCTCTTGGTATTGGGTGGGCGTCAGTCTTAGTGACTGCATTGAGACCTCTGTAGTCCACGCAAAACCTCATCTCCTTCTTACCGCCCTGGGTGTGAGGTTTCGGCACGAGAACTACGGGACTAGCCCAGGGGCTGTCCGAGGGTTCAATGACTCCCAGCTCCAACATTTTCTGCACCTCCGTCTTGATGCAGTCTCTGACATGATCAGGTTGCCGATAGATTTTACTCTTTACGGGTAGACTGTCCCCAGTGTCGACCTCATGGGCACACCAATTGGTCTGACTGGGCGACAGAGAGAACATATGTCGAAAGGATTGAAGAACCTGTTTACAATCCTTTTGTTGATGTCCAGAGAGGCTGCCACAAAAGACAACACCATCTACTGACCCATCGTCAGGGTTCTGAGAGAGCAGGTCCGGGAGAGGGTCACTCTCCTCCTCCTGTCCCTCATCTGTGGCCATGAGCAAGCCCATGCCCTCCCTGTCGACATATGCCTTGAGCCTGTTTACATGGAGCACCCTGTGGGGGCTCCGGGGAGTTCCCAGGTCTACCAGGTAGGTGACCTCTCCCTTTTGCTCAATGATTGTGTGGGGCCCAGACCATTTGTCTTTGAGTGCTGCTGGGGCCACTGGCTCGAGCACCCACACCTTCTGTCCAGGCTGGTACACAGTCAGGACAGCCTTTTGGTCGTGCCAAGCTTTCTGTAATTCTTGGCTCGCCTCAAGGTTTTTAGACGCCTTTTCCATGTACTCCGCCATCCGCGAGCGGAGACCGAGTACATAGTCCACAATGTTCGATGCCGGCTTTCTGAGAGGTCTCTCCCATCCTTCCTTTACCAAACAAAGGGGTCCCCTTACAGGATGTCCGAACAGAAGCTCAAAAGGGCTGTAGCCAACCCCCTTCTGCGGGACCTCCCTGTAGGCGAACAAGAGGCAGGGTATCAGGACATCCCATCTCCGCCGAAGCTTTTCAGGTAGTCCGTGAATCATCCCTTTTAGGGTCCTGTTGAATCTCTCAACAAGCCCATTGCATTGTGGGTGATAGGGTGTGGTGAACTTGTAGTTGACACCACACTCCTTCCACATTGCAGTCAGATATCCCGACATGAAGTTTGCACCTCTGTCTGAGACGACCTCCTTAGGGAAGCCCACTCTGGAGAACACTCCAAGTAGGGCCCGTGCCACCACAGGTGCTGTAGTGGTCCTAAGTGGAATAGCTTCAGGATACCTAGTGGCGTGGTCCACCACCACCAGTATAAACTTGTGCCCTGATGCTGTCTGGGGTTCCATTGGTCCGACAATGTCGATCCCCACCCGTTCAAAGGGTACCCCCACCACCGGTAGTGGTATGAGGGGGGCCTTTGTCGTGCCACCTGACTTACCACTGGCTTGGCAAGTGACACAGGAGCGGCAAAACTCCTTCGTATCTTCGGACATGTGGGGCCAGTGAAAGTGTGGAACAATTCTGTCCCAAGTCTTATTCTGGCCTAAGTGACCTGCAAGGGGAATCTCGTGGGCCAAGGTAAGAAGGAAACCTCTCAGAGACAAGGGGATGACCAGCCTCCTGGTCGCACCAGGTTTGGGGTCTCTTGCCTCGGAGTACAGGAGTCCATCGTCCCAGTACACTTTGTGGGTACCTGTGGCGTTCCCTGCAGCCTCAGCAGCAGCCTGCTGTCTGAGGGGTTCAAGGGAGGGGCAGTCTAACTGTGCCTTCCCCAGGTCTTCCCTGGAGGGTCCCCCTGAGCCCAGAAACTCAACCTGACCAGGTTCAAGTTCTTTCGGCTCAGTTTCCCTCAGTTCTTTAAGGTCAGCCTCCTCAGAGACTTGATCCACGACCTGGGGCAAGGGGGAAGGCGAGGCCTTACCCTTACTGCTCCTCTTCTTGGAAGGTGTCTGGTCCGTTCTTCCAGGATCCAGCACCTGTTCAGTGGGGCATCTTTTGGCCTGTGACCTGGTCACAGCAAGGACATGTGCTGGCAAGCCTAACATTTCCATGTGAGTCCTCTGCTCCACTTCTGACCATTGTGACGTTTCCAAATCGTTGCCCAACAGACATTCTACGGGGAGGTCTGAACTAACCACAACCTTTTTCGGACCACTTACCCCTCCCCAGGAGAAATCAACAACTGCCATACTGTGATTGGTAGTGACGTTGCTGGCATTGGTCACTAGGTAACTGGTACCTAGCATGATCTGTCCAGGGTCCACAAAGTTAGGCGTCACCATGGTGACTAGGCCTGGGCGAAGCACTACGCTACGCTCGCGTAGTTTGCGAAGTTCGCGCTACTTCGCGCTACGCGAACTGCACGTAGCACAGTGCGAACACGCGTAGCGTAGTGTTGCGTAGTGCTGCGGTCATTTTTTGCTTGCTCGCGGTCCTCAACGTCAAGTTGGCGACCGCGAGCAAGCAAAATGACATCCTGGCGAGACTTTTTCCTTGTTCGCGATCGCGAGCATGGAAAATAAACCTCCCGGCGAGATTCCCAACGCGAGAAGGTCAGGTTTCTCATTGCGAGGGGTCGCGTATGCTCGCGACCGCTCGCGATGAGAAACTACCAGTTCGCGTTGAGAAAGCTGCAGCTCGAGGAAAAATCTGCTCGAGCAGCAGAAAACTACAGCTCGCACTGTGCAAGATGCCATTTTCAATGATTGCACAGTGCCGGTTGCTTGTCCGCACTGTGCAATCATTGAAAACAACATCTTGCACAGTGCGAACATGTTACTTCGCAGTTCGCGAAGTGCTACGCGTAGCTCGCGTAGTGCGAACTTCACTTTGCGTAGCTTCGCGAAGTGCTACTTCGCGAACTACGCCCACCCTTAATGGTGACACTGGCACAAGTGTCCCGGTAGGCCTGAGCCACTTTTCCATTAATCAAAGGTGTCTGTCTGTATTTGCCCAAAGTATTGGGACTGGCATCAGGGGACATATCCATATCCCCTGTACAGACAAGGACGGCCTGAGTGAGCGTGCCGACTAAGTCGTCACTCCCCTCGGTTCCCAAGGTTAACCCAACTAATGCCTTGGGAGGCGCACTACCACTGCTGACTGTACTAGGGGGTGCAGGTGCCTTAGGGGCTGCAGTGGCAGGAGTTTGCCCTCCTTTCTTGGTGCACTCACTAAACCAGTGAGTCTTACTTTTACAGTATTGGCACCACCTTTTTGACTGGCCTTCTTGAGTCTTCTTCTTCTGTGAAGCCTGACCCCCACCCTCTTTGGTTTGTTGGGGACCTGTCGAAGACTTCTGGTCATTTTGTTCGTTCTTGTTACTACCCTTTTGGTCTGCTTTCTTCTGACCACCCTGGTTCTGGTTCTGCTTGACCCTTGTTCTGACCCATCTGTCTGCCTTCTTTCCCAATTCTTGGGGAGAGGTCAGATCCGAGTCGACAAGGTGCTGATGCAACAATTGGTTCTGACAGTTGTTTAAAATCTGTTCTCGCATGATAAGATTGTACAATCCTGTGTGATCAGTACCCTTGCTACCCAGCAACCAGCCTTCCAAAGCCTTAGTGGCACAATCGACAAAGTCAGTCCAGTCCTGAGACTGAATTTTCTGGGTGTCCCGGAACAGCACCCGGTACTGTTCCGTGGTTAAGCCGAACCCATCAATCAGTGTGTTCTTCAGGACTTGGTAGTTGTTAGCATCCTCAGCTCTAGTAGTGAGAAGCTTGTCCCTTCCTTTACCTTCAAAGGAAAGCCACAGTATAGCTGCCCACTGACTTGGGGGGACGCACTGGACAGTGCAGGCCCTCTCCAAGGCAGTTATCCACTTGTGGATGTCGTCCCCTTGCTTAAAGGGGGGCACTATTTTACTCAGGTGTCTAGTGTCTATACCCCTGTCTTTCTCTCTATTGAGAATGCTGCCACCAGTGGGATCTAACCCACTTAACTTCTGCTCTCGGGCCAGGGCAAGTCTTTCTTTGGCGAGGGCAAGTTCTTCCCGCTCGATCCTCAGATTGACTTCCCTCATCTTCGCTTCATGCTCCCTTCTCTGAGGGGACGTCATTCCTCTCTGAGAAGATGCCTGAGAGACATGTGTATGAACCGATCTGCCAGAGCCTCTGGAGAGAGACCTAGCTCGTCCGTTCCCAAGGTTAGGCCTGCTTGAGCGTGGGCCCGGGGCTCCCCCAGTTCCATTCTCATGCCTGCTTAAGTTGGTCCTTGTAAGCCTGCCGACTACCACTGGACCTTTGTCTGCCTCGTCTCCTGATAACTCCTCCTCGTCCTCCTCCTCTGTGTGGAGGTCGAGGTCGGGGTCACCGAGGGTTCCCTCTAAGGGAGGCATGTTCCCATCTGCACTGGGGGGACCTGTATTAGAGGACCTCCTAGCATCGTACGCCTCTAAGAGACCTATCAGAATTGCGATGGTAGGGTTAGAACCCTGGTTTAGCTTCCTGGAGGCACACAGTTGTCTCATCTCCTTGAAGCTAAGAGTTGCATATCGTGACACGACCTGTGGAGGGTCACTGACCACTAAGGGAGTCTGCGAGGACTCTCCGTGGACCGACATGCTTTTCTAGTGAGGTGTAAGTGATGCACCTACCTACACTATGTGTTTACCTACTGATCCCTTGCTAAGAGTTGTAGTCAGGGTGTGCTAAGCCCTGTTACACTACAACAGCCGGTTCAGTAGAACTCGGAGTATTCTAAGTTAAGTTATATGTACCTGGGTACTTATGTGATCTTTCACTGCGATATTCTTAGGATACGTGTGTGGTAAAACAATAGCAAGCTCAAATCCCAACCGCTGCTCACCAATGTGAGAAGTTGGCCTGATGTGTAGTGCTCACTATTCTAGTGATCACTGTGTATCATTCCAAACGACCCTTATTGATGATTGGTTGTAAGTCAACCTTATAGACCAGCTATCCTAGTAGCGTGGATACGAGCAGTCTTAGGCTAAACTCTAGAGGGCGTGTTAAGCCAGCTGTTTACCATCACATATACCCCTTGAACACCAAGTGAAAGGACACCACACAAGTTGTTATGAAAATAAAGGATATTTATTTATAACAAGACTACCCTGGCTCTTTATGAGTCAGGGAGCTAAGCACAATACAAAACTCTTAGGAAAATACTTCTGGTTGCACAATTTACACAAATGCCCGAGGGCACGAAACCATTACACTGCAAGTGGAAGGGGGGAAGTTTAGAAAGTCTAAAGTTAACTGATTCCGGAGTGATCCGATCAGTGGGACTAAACGAAAAAAGGAACTGGACACTTGTAAAGCGAACCTGCGATGGAGCACCGAAATGCTCGAGTTACCTAGCCCAGAGGCTGCGGCTGTGGAAGGTTCGGCAAGATGTCGGAAGTCCTCGTTGTAGTCTCAGGAGCCTGAAAGAAGAGTTGCTGGCAGGCGACCAGTGTCGATGTTCAGCGAGATCCAAGCCTGGATCGGTGAGGAAGGAAACCTGAAAGCAGAGGGGACTCAGTTCTCAACCGCTAGCCAGCGATCGTGTGGGTACCAGGAGGGCACCGGCTGAAGTCACCTCGACCAGGTGAGTGGATGACGTCGGACTCGGCTGTTCCTCGGACCAGGAGGCGCGGCGGCGACCAGGATGGAGGGCGAGCTGTCCCACGAAGGTGTCTGCTGTCGATGATGCTGGGCCCAGGGATGGGGCAGCGGATCTTGGCAGTGGCAAGCCCACGTGGTGGAGTCAAGATGGCGTCTGGAGTGGACCAGGAGGGTCCGTGGTACTCCTCTGTTGAAGGGGAGCACGAGCCAGTCTGGAGCAACCTGACTAGTGATGAAACAATCGTGGTGCGTCGTGAAGAGGGCCACAAGCCGGACGGCAAGTGGTCGAACAACGCGGTGAACAGCAAGGAGCGGAAGGGCCCCCACGCAGATCTCGGGGATGCTGGGGAGGCAGACTTCGATGCTGGAGCTGCTCAGGGTTAGGGCTTCTCAAACCCTAGGTGCACTCACTCGAGGGTCCCTCGGTGGGCGTGCTAGATAAGCGTTGTGCCGGTTCTGAAGATGGCCGGTCCCGCAGGTCTCGTCGCACCTACGACTCTCAGCTGGGCTGATGAGGTAGGTAAAAGGTCAGAGATGGCAGGAACTCGGGTCTCGTCGAGCTGGGCAGTCTTAATCCGTAGGAGAGACTTACAGCAAACCGCAGCGCTTAGGTGGTGCCTGCTGGTGCAGGGTGGCTACTCCTTAGCCACAAGGGAGAGTCTTCAGAAAATAGTCAAGAGTTCCTTTCGTGGAAAGTAGTTCAAGATTCAGAGTTATCCGAATATCTGATTATCCGATTATCCAATTTGGGAAGGGGACTCGCTCCTACCTTTATTCTAAGAAAAGGGGCTGGCCCGTGACTAGGTTCTACCTATGGGTGGAGCCAGGAGGGGGGTGGTTACACCCCTATCCTTTGTCCGGCTTCGCGCCAGCTCAGGGGCTGGTGTGCCCCCGAAACTGGTTTGAGCCGGGCTATGCACAGTGAGCACCGGGGTGCCACTTGCAATCACCTTCCTTTCAGCCCTGCCTACCTGGAATACACAAACCCTGTCTGGGATGGTGCTAACACCGCCCTCGACAGGAAACCCTTTGTCCAAACTCCCTTCGCTGGAAGGTCTCCCAGCGGCAGGAGGTCAGACTTGTGTCTGGTGGCAGCATCCATTTTGTGATGCTGAGGCTTGAGTCAACTTTAACCGGGGTTCAAGGTTACTTCCATGTCGTGCCCCTCTAAAAGGGGGGAATGCTAACCCCGTCGCCAGAACTGGCGAGGGGTTCGTATTCCAATTCGTATGACACCTTACTCGACATGTGTAGGTGATGCGATGCCAAAGTTAGCAAATAACCGCGAGGATTATAATGCATTTAAAAGTAGTTGGCCCGCGTCACCATAGAACGGCTATTAGGACTTGGTTCCGCAAGCCGTCGACGGGCTCAGCTCGCGCCAGAGCACCATCCCACATGATTCCCTGCACTCTGCCTTCAGGATTGATAAGGCCTGCCATAGGAGTGACTGATAGGAATCCATGTGTCCATTTTAGGGTTAGGTGTAGGAATACTACACCTACAGCAACGGGTGATTACACCACGTGGCCCCAGCTGTCGTGCAGCCAGTTGTGTCAGATTTGGACGGCCATTCCAGGGGTGGCATAATACATGCTGCAGCCCCTGGTAGGCCCTGGGTACACCGATGCCCTGGATACCTGTGGTATGCGGAGACAGGGACTGACAAGGCGGCCCAGCTCCAATTAGTGGATGCACCTAATGAACATGTGTGTTAATTTCGAGAGAGAACAGCTAGGCTGGGGGTCTGATTGGCAGGCCCACAGCCGGGGAAAGTCGTAAACCAATGAAGCAAAAGCAAAAAATCTGGGTGATCATAGGATTGCAGACCCTACTCTCCTACATGACCCCCCCCAAACTTTGGGACAATAAGCTAACCTTGACCAGGTGAGTCTTCTTGCTCTAAGTGGAAATACCTGGAGAGCCCATCTGCATTGCCATGATCAGTGCCAGGTCTATGCTCCACTGTGAAGTCCATCCCCTGTAGGGAAATGGACCACCTAAGTAGTTTGGGGTTTTCACCCTTCATTTGATTTAGCCACAAGAGGGGCTTATGGTCGGTCTGAATCTTGAAGTGAGTGCCAAACAAGTATGGCCTCAACTTCTTCAGGGCCCAAACCACAGCTAAGGCCTCCCTCTCAATAGCTGACCAATTCTTCTCTCTGGGGGTCAGCCTCCTGCTAATTAAAGCTATGGGCTGGTCATGACCATCAAAATTCAGTTGAGATAGAACAGCTCCCACACCCAGCTCCGAAGCGTCTGTTTGGACAATGAATGGTCTGGAGTAGTCTGGACTCTTTAGGATGGGTGCTGTGCACATGGCCTGCTTTAGGTCATCGAATGCCTTCTGACAGCTTGCTGTCCACTGAACTTTTTTTGGCATCTTTTTACTTGTCAGGTTGTTTAGCGGGGTCACAATGGATCCATAATTTCTGACAAATTTCCGGTAATAACCAGTCAGGCCCAAGAAAGCTCGAACCTGAGTCTGGGTGGTTGGAGGAGCCCAGTCCTGGATGGCCTGTATTTTGCTCTCCAACGGTTGAACCTGGCCTCCACCTACAAGGTGGCCCAGGTATACAACCTGTGTCTGCCCTATCTGGCACTTAGTGGCCTTGATAGTGAGGCCTGCCTTCTGCAGGGCCTCTAACACTTTCCTCAGGTGGACCAGGTGATCCTCCCAGGTGGAGCTAAAGACAGCGATATCGTCCAGATACGCCGCGCAGAAGTCGTCCAACCCAGTGAGAACTCGATTCACCAGCCTTTGGAAGGTGGCAGGTGCATTTTTCAAACCAAAGGGCATCACCACGAACTGATAATGCCCACCCGGGGTGGAAAATGCTGTTTTGGGCTTGGCCTCCTCAGCTAACCTGATTTGCCAATACCCCGCTGTCAGGTCAAACGTACTTAAGTAGCTGGCCGAAGCCAACCGGTCGATAAGTTCGTCTGCTCTTGGTATTGGGTGGGCGTCAGTCTTAGTGACTGCATTGAGACCTCTGTAGTCCACGCAAAACCTCATCTCCTTCTTACCGCCCTGGGTGTGAGGTTTCGGCACGAGAACTACGGGACTAGCCCAGGGGCTGTCCGAGGGTTCAATGACTCCCAGCTCCAACATTTTCTGCACCTCCGTCTTGATGCAGTCTCTGACATGATCAGGTTGCCGATAGATTTTACTCTTTACGGGTAGACTGTCCCCAGTGTCGACCTCATGGGCACACCAATTGGTCTGACTGGGCGACAGAGAGAACATATGTCGAAAGGATTGAAGAACCTGTTTACAATCCTTTTGTTGATGTCCAGAGAGGCTGCCACAAAAGACAACACCATCTACTGACCCATCGTCAGGGTTCTGAGAGAGCAGGTCCGGGAGAGGGTCACTCTCCTCCTCCTGTCCCTCATCTGTGGCCATGAGCAAGCCCATGCCCTCCCTGTCGACATATGCCTTGAGCCTGTTTACATGGAGCACCCTGTGGGGGCTCCGGGGAGTTCCCAGGTCTACCAGGTAGGTGACCTCTCCCTTTTGCTCAATGATTGTGTGGGGCCCAGACCATTTGTCTTTGAGTGCTGCTGGGGCCACTGGCTCGAGCACCCACACCTTCTGTCCAGGCTGGTACACAGTCAGGACAGCCTTTTGGTCGTGCCAAGCTTTCTGTAATTCTTGGCTCGCCTCAAGGTTTTTAGACGCCTTTTCCATGTACTCCGCCATCCGCGAGCGGAGACCGAGTACATAGTCCACAATGTTCGATGCCGGCTTTCTGAGAGGTCTCTCCCATCCTTCCTTTACCAAACAAAGGGGTCCCCTTACAGGATGTCCGAACAGAAGCTCAAAAGGGCTGTAGCCAACCCCCTTCTGCGGGACCTCCCTGTAGGCGAACAAGAGGCAGGGTATCAGGACATCCCATCTCCGCCGAAGCTTTTCAGGTAGTCCGTGAATCATCCCTTTTAGGGTCCTGTTGAATCTCTCAACAAGCCCATTGCATTGTGGGTGATAGGGTGTGGTGAACTTGTAGTTGACACCACACTCCTTCCACATTGCAGTCAGATATCCCGACATGAAGTTTGCACCTCTGTCTGAGACGACCTCCTTAGGGAAGCCCACTCTGGAGAACACTCCAAGTAGGGCCCGTGCCACCACAGGTGCTGTAGTGGTCCTAAGTGGAATAGCTTCAGGATACCTAGTGGCGTGGTCCACCACCACCAGTATAAACTTGTGCCCTGATGCTGTCTGGGGTTCCATTGGTCCGACAATGTCGATCCCCACCCGTTCAAAGGGTACCCCCACCACCGGTAGTGGTATGAGGGGGGCCTTTGTCGTGCCACCTGACTTACCACTGGCTTGGCAAGTGACACAGGAGCGGCAAAACTCCTTCGTATCTTCGGACATGTGGGGCCAGTGAAAGTGTGGAACAATTCTGTCCCAAGTCTTATTCTGGCCTAAGTGACCTGCAAGGGGAATCTCGTGGGCCAAGGTAAGAAGGAAACCTCTCAGAGACAAGGGGATGACCAGCCTCCTGGTCGCACCAGGTTTGGGGTCTCTTGCCTCGGAGTACAGGAGTCCATCGTCCCAGTACACTTTGTGGGTACCTGTGGCGTTCCCTGCAGCCTCAGCAGCAGCCTGCTGTCTGAGGGGTTCAAGGGAGGGGCAGTCTAACTGTGCCTTCCCCAGGTCTTCCCTGGAGGGTCCCCCTGAGCCCAGAAACTCAACCTGACCAGGTTCAAGTTCTTTCGGCTCAGTTTCCCTCAGTTCTTTAAGGTCAGCCTCCTCAGAGACTTGATCCACGACCTGGGGCAAGGGGGAAGGCGAGGCCTTACCCTTACTGCTCCTCTTCTTGGAAGGTGTCTGGTCCGTTCTTCCAGGATCCAGCACCTGTTCAGTGGGGCATCTTTTGGCCTGTGACCTGGTCACAGCAAGGACATGTGCTGGCAAGCCTAACATTTCCATGTGAGTCCTCTGCTCCACTTCTGACCATTGTGACGTTTCCAAATCGTTGCCCAACAGACATTCTACGGGGAGGTCTGAACTAACCACAACCTTTTTCGGACCACTTACCCCTCCCCAGGAGAAATCAACAACTGCCATACTGTGATTGGTAGTGACGTTGCTGGCATTGGTCACTAGGTAACTGGTACCTAGCATGATCTGTCCAGGGTCCACAAAGTTAGGCGTCACCATGGTGACTAGGCCTGGGCGAAGCACTACGCTACGCTCGCGTAGTTTGCGAAGTTCGCGCTACTTCGCGCTACGCGAACTGCACGTAGCACAGTGCGAACACGCGTAGCGTAGTGTTGCGTAGTGCTGCGGTCATTTTTTGCTTGCTCGCGGTCCTCAACGTCAAGTTGGCGACCGCGAGCAAGCAAAATGACATCCTGGCGAGACTTTTTCCTTGTTCGCGATCGCGAGCATGGAAAATAAACCTCCCGGCGAGATTCCCAACGCGAGAAGGTCAGGTTTCTCATTGCGAGGGGTCGCGTATGCTCGCGACCGCTCGCGATGAGAAACTACCAGTTCGCGTTGAGAAAGCTGCAGCTCGAGGAAAAATCTGCTCGAGCAGCAGAAAACTACAGCTCGCACTGTGCAAGATGCCATTTTCAATGATTGCACAGTGCCGGTTGCTTGTCCGCACTGTGCAATCATTGAAAACAACATCTTGCACAGTGCGAACATGTTACTTCGCAGTTCGCGAAGTGCTACGCGTAGCTCGCGTAGTGCGAACTTCACTTTGCGTAGCTTCGCGAAGTGCTACTTCGCGAACTACGCCCACCCTTAATGGTGACACTGGCACAAGTGTCCCGGTAGGCCTGAGCCACTTTTCCATTAATCAAAGGTGTCTGTCTGTATTTGCCCAAAGTATTGGGACTGGCATCAGGGGACATATCCATATCCCCTGTACAGACAAGGACGGCCTGAGTGAGCGTGCCGACTAAGTCGTCACTCCCCTCGGTTCCCAAGGTTAACCCAACTAATGCCTTGGGAGGCGCACTACCACTGCTGACTGTACTAGGGGGTGCAGGTGCCTTAGGGGCTGCAGTGGCAGGAGTTTGCCCTCCTTTCTTGGTGCACTCACTAAACCAGTGAGTCTTACTTTTACAGTATTGGCACCACCTTTTTGACTGGCCTTCTTGAGTCTTCTTCTTCTGTGAAGCCTGACCCCCACCCTCTTTGGTTTGTTGGGGACCTGTCGAAGACTTCTGGTCATTTTGTTCGTTCTTGTTACTACCCTTTTGGTCTGCTTTCTTCTGACCACCCTGGTTCTGGTTCTGCTTGACCCTTGTTCTGACCCATCTGTCTGCCTTCTTTCCCAATTCTTGGGGAGAGGTCAGATCCGAGTCGACAAGGTGCTGATGCAACAATTGGTTCTGACAGTTGTTTAAAATCTGTTCTCGCATGATAAGATTGTACAATCCTGTGTGATCAGTACCCTTGCTACCCAGCAACCAGCCTTCCAAAGCCTTAGTGGCACAATCGACAAAGTCAGTCCAGTCCTGAGACTGAATTTTCTGGGTGTCCCGGAACAGCACCCGGTACTGTTCCGTGGTTAAGCCGAACCCATCAATCAGTGTGTTCTTCAGGACTTGGTAGTTGTTAGCATCCTCAGCTCTAGTAGTGAGAAGCTTGTCCCTTCCTTTACCTTCAAAGGAAAGCCACAGTATAGCTGCCCACTGACTTGGGGGGACGCACTGGACAGTGCAGGCCCTCTCCAAGGCAGTTATCCACTTGTGGATGTCGTCCCCTTGCTTAAAGGGGGGCACTATTTTACTCAGGTGTCTAGTGTCTATACCCCTGTCTTTCTCTCTATTGAGAATGCTGCCACCAGTGGGATCTAACCCACTTAACTTCTGCTCTCGGGCCAGGGCAAGTCTTTCTTTGGCGAGGGCAAGTTCTTCCCGCTCGATCCTCAGATTGACTTCCCTCATCTTCGCTTCATGCTCCCTTCTCTGAGGGGACGTCATTCCTCTCTGAGAAGATGCCTGAGAGACATGTGTATGAACCGATCTGCCAGAGCCTCTGGAGAGAGACCTAGCTCGTCCGTTCCCAAGGTTAGGCCTGCTTGAGCGTGGGCCCGGGGCTCCCCCAGTTCCATTCTCATGCCTGCTTAAGTTGGTCCTTGTAAGCCTGCCGACTACCACTGGACCTTTGTCTGCCTCGTCTCCTGATAACTCCTCCTCGTCCTCCTCCTCTGTGTGGAGGTCGAGGTCGGGGTCACCGAGGGTTCCCTCTAAGGGAGGCATGTTCCCATCTGCACTGGGGGGACCTGTATTAGAGGACCTCCTAGCATCGTACGCCTCTAAGAGACCTATCAGAATTGCGATGGTAGGGTTAGAACCCTGGTTTAGCTTCCTGGAGGCACACAGTTGTCTCATCTCCTTGAAGCTAAGAGTTGCATATCGTGACACGACCTGTGGAGGGTCACTGACCACTAAGGGAGTCTGCGAGGACTCTCCGTGGACCGACATGCTTTTCTAGTGAGGTGTAAGTGATGCACCTACCTACACTATGTGTTTACCTACTGATCCCTTGCTAAGAGTTGTAGTCAGGGTGTGCTAAGCCCTGTTACACTACAACAGCCGGTTCAGTAGAACTCGGAGTATTCTAAGTTAAGTTATATGTACCTGGGTACTTATGTGATCTTTCACTGCGATATTCTTAGGATACGTGTGTGGTAAAACAATAGCAAGCTCAAATCCCAACCGCTGCTCACCAATGTGAGAAGTTGGCCTGATGTGTAGTGCTCACTATTCTAGTGATCACTGTGTATCATTCCAAACGACCCTTATTGATGATTGGTTGTAAGTCAACCTTATAGACCAGCTATCCTAGTAGCGTGGATACGAGCAGTCTTAGGCTAAACTCTAGAGGGCGTGTTAAGCCAGCTGTTTACCATCACATATACCCCTTGAACACCAAGTGAAAGGACACCACACAAGTTGTTATGAAAATAAAGGATATTTATTTATAACAAGACTACCCTGGCTCTTTATGAGTCAGGGAGCTAAGCACAATACAAAACTCTTAGGAAAATACTTCTGGTTGCACAATTTACACAAATGCCCGAGGGCACGAAACCATTACACTGCAAGTGGAAGGGGGGAAGTTTAGAAAGTCTAAAGTTAACTGATTCCGGAGTGATCCGATCAGTGGGACTAAACGAAAAAAGGAACTGGACACTTGTAAAGCGAACCTGCGATGGAGCACCGAAATGCTCGAGTTACCTAGCCCAGAGGCTGCGGCTGTGGAAGGTTCGGCAAGATGTCGGAAGTCCTCGTTGTAGTCTCAGGAGCCTGAAAGAAGAGTTGCTGGCAGGCGACCAGTGTCGATGTTCAGCGAGATCCAAGCCTGGATCGGTGAGGAAGGAAACCTGAAAGCAGAGGGGACTCAGTTCTCAACCGCTAGCCAGCGATCGTGTGGGTACCAGGAGGGCACCGGCTGAAGTCACCTCGACCAGGTGAGTGGATGACGTCGGACTCGGCTGTTCCTCGGACCAGGAGGCGCGGCGGCGACCAGGATGGAGGGCGAGCTGTCCCACGAAGGTGTCTGCTGTCGATGATGCTGGGCCCAGGGATGGGGCAGCGGATCTTGGCAGTGGCAAGCCCACGTGGTGGAGTCAAGATGGCGTCTGGAGTGGACCAGGAGGGTCCGTGGTACTCCTCTGTTGAAGGGGAGCACGAGCCAGTCTGGAGCAACCTGACTAGTGATGAAACAATCGTGGTGCGTCGTGAAGAGGGCCACAAGCCGGACGGCAAGTGGTCGAACAACGCGGTGAACAGCAAGGAGCGGAAGGGCCCCCACGCAGATCTCGGGGATGCTGGGGAGGCAGACTTCGATGCTGGAGCTGCTCAGGGTTAGGGCTTCTCAAACCCTAGGTGCACTCACTCGAGGGTCCCTCGGTGGGCGTGCTAGATAAGCGTTGTGCCGGTTCTGAAGATGGCCGGTCCCGCAGGTCTCGTCGCACCTACGACTCTCAGCTGGGCTGATGAGGTAGGTAAAAGGTCAGAGATGGCAGGAACTCGGGTCTCGTCGAGCTGGGCAGTCTTAATCCGTAGGAGAGACTTACAGCAAACCGCAGCGCTTAGGTGGTGCCTGCTGGTGCAGGGTGGCTACTCCTTAGCCACAAGGGAGAGTCTTCAGAAAATAGTCAAGAGTTCCTTTCGTGGAAAGTAGTTCAAGATTCAGAGTTATCCGAATATCTGATTATCCGATTATCCAATTTGGGAAGGGGACTCGCTCCTACCTTTATTCTAAGAAAAGGGGCTGGCCCGTGACTAGGTTCTACCTATGGGTGGAGCCAGGAGGGGGGTGGTTACACCCCTATCCTTTGTCCGGCTTCGCGCCAGCTCAGGGGCTGGTGTGCCCCCGAAACTGGTTTGAGCCGGGCTATGCACAGTGAGCACCGGGGTGCCACTTGCAATCACCTTCCTTTCAGCCCTGCCTACCTGGAATACACAAACCCTGTCTGGGATGGTGCTAACACCGCCCTCGACAGGAAACCCTTTGTCCAAACTCCCTTCGCTGGAAGGTCTCCCAGCGGCAGGAGGTCAGACTTGTGTCTGGTGGCAGCATCCATTTTGTGATGCTGAGGCTTGAGTCAACTTTAACCGGGGTTCAAGGTTACTTCCATGTCGTGCCCCTCTAAAAGGGGGGAATGCTAACCCCGTCGCCAGAACTGGCGAGGGGTTCGTATTCCAATTCGTATGACACCTTACTCGACATGTGTAGGTGATGCGATGCCAAAGTTAGCAAATAACCGCGAGGATTATAATGCATTTAAAAGTAGTTGGCCCGCGTCACCATGGAACGGCTATTAGGACTTGGTTCCGCAAGCCGTCGACGGGCTCAGCTCGCGCCAGAGCACCGTCCCACATGATTCCCTGCACTCTGCCTTCAGGATTGATAAGGCCTGCCATAGGAGTGACTGATAGGAATCCATGTGTCCATTTTAGGGTTAGGTGTAGGAATACTACACCTACAGCAACGGGTGATTACACCACGTGGCCCCAGCTGTCGTGCAGCCAGTTGTGTCAGATTTGGACGGCCATTCCAGGGGTGGCATAATACATGCTGCAGCCCCTGGTAGGCCCTGGGTACACCGATGCCCTGGATACCTGTGGTATGCGGAGACAGGGACTGACAAGGCGGCCCAGTTCCAATTAGTGTATGCACCTAATGTACATGTGTGTTAATTTCGAGAGAGAACAGCTAGGCTGGGGGTCTGATTGGCAGGCCCACAGCCGGGGAAAGTCGTAAACCAATGAAGCAAAAGCAAAAAATCTGGGTGATCATAGGATTGCAGACCCTACTCTCCTACAGATTGCCCTGTGCTCGGCCAACCACCTGGTGTGGTGGCAGCAGCCTGATTTCCTTGTAGCTAATTGTGTGATGCATGTGCGTTATTCTGAGCTTGGTTTTGGGGTGGACGATCTGTGGGGGCTATCCAGGTACTATCCCATGCTGATGGTGGCACATATTTAGATGGCACCGGTTAGCCATGTGGCCCATTCTGTGACAATTGTGGCACTCTGCAAGGCTGTTTAGACTTAACCTCCATGACCTTGGCCACTAGGACTGGGCCGATGCCCTCTCAGGTCCACTCTCAGGCACTCTACAAGGCTGTTTAGACTTCACCTCCATGAACTTGGCCACTAGGTCTGGGTGGATGCCCTCTCAGGTCCTTAAGTGGAGCTCCCATTGAGACGAATGCCATTTGTATGTTCACGGCTAATGTGGCCCCCTCAATGGTGGTCTTTTTCAGCGTATGTTGGACCAGTTTAGCACTGTCTCTCTAGGCCTGTTCCTGCTTTACCCTGTACTTCTCCTTTCTCATCCAGTGATAGTGTAGTATGCAGGCCTGTATTTCCCGCCAAGGTTTGTTGCCTAGACCTAGAACACTATCTAATCTGTTCTGGATCTCAGTGGGTAGTCCCATCTTGAGGATGTTGTAGAAGAACACAAACTGGGGACACATATCAGTCTAGGGCTGTTCTGTCTACTGTCTCAATCATTCTCTCATCCTGTCTAGGAATTCAGTTGCGGTTTCCCCAGGCTTCATGCTCTCTGATGTTAGTACTCCTCCATCTGGGCGGTCAGGGAATATCTTCCTTCGTGCATTCCAGATTTGATGTCAGAATGAGTTAGACGCAGCCCAGTCATGCTCGGTGTTGATGAGCGTGATTGCGGGGAGGCGGGCTCGGGAGAACACCGTATTGGTCTGCTACCCAATGAAGCTGCTGAGCAAACTTTTTATGTCACCTTTAGCTAAGTTTATCCACCTGGTGGTCTTTTCAAAGCATGAGATCCATTTTCCTGCTCCGTCCATCAATGGGGACAGTTTATTCCTTAACCCTTCTTTGTCCGTCTGTGCCCAAGGCACGTAGATGGTTTCAGCTGCACTTTTCTGCAGTAAAGTACAAATCCTGGCTCAAAGCAGCTCTGTCAGATTCTCCCCAATGTAGTGCTCCCACCGTCTCAAGCACTCCTGCATGCATGAGGTAGTTCCATTTCAAATCTCCTCCTCCATGCCAAATGCAGTCCTCTGCAATGGCCATGTCTTTGGGTTTGAAGGATCCCTCCTCTGGTCAAGGATGATCATAATTGTGGCCCTTCCTTTTAGTCCAGCAGGCCAGTAGATGACAAAAGGTCGTATGAAGGCCTCACCCTCTTCTCTGGATAGTGTCTCTCTAGGGGTTGGTCTGCTGGACCATTGCGGTCCGAGGGAGTGGAGAACATCCTCGTTGTCACTCTCCTTGTGCACTCTCTTTTTGCCATGGTGCGACTTCTGTGTCTCAATTGTGTCCCTGTCAGGTTTTCCTGGCTGCTTATTTCCTGGTCTCCCCCTCTCCTACACCGACGATCAGGTGATGTGTGTGCTTTGGTTAGGGGTCTTCCACCTGACTCACCCCTGGGCTCATCTCTATGTGCAGCATGGGGCTGAGCTCCTGTTCCCTCCGGGGTAGGGGGAGTTGTTCCCCCTCATGACTGGGCTTCCTGGACGAGAGCTCTCTCTTTATCCTTACACTCTTGCCTTTCCTCTGACTCCCACCAGGGTTACCTTCTTCTGTCAGTGCTATATGTTGTTCTTCTAGGCAATGTCTTCACCTCTACCTCACTCCCTGATGCTTCCTCCATGCCACAGGCCGACCTAGGTGGAGTAAAACTCATGGCTCCCAATTCGGAGTCAGACTTTGCAGGACTGATGGTCCTTGTTTCCCCTTCAGTGGTTGAATCACTTTCCAGGAGGGCCACAAACCCCCCCTGATCTTATGGTGTCTGGTGGAGTATTAAGGAGTATTTGCTCCATGTTCGGCTCGGACCTGATGGGTCACAACCGATGAGTGAGGGGTTGAACCCCGAGGTGACTTGGCACTGGACTGAACCGGGGCTGGCTGTGTCTGGGTTTTTGGGACCTGTGATTACCCTCCCCGACTGGCAGCTTGCTGCCCTGGGAGAGGTCCAGCAGCCTCCTCGACCAGTGGATTGGTGTAATCCAGCCCTGTGGCAACTGGGTTGGCTGGCATGAGTGAGAGCACATCCCTCCCGGTGTACGATAGAGGAGGTGCAGGCGCCTTACTTAAAGGTTCAGGGTTAGTCTTGTGAGCTGGGGCAACCTCGAAGATGGCCCACAGTTCTAATAGGTCATCCCACTTAGCCTTCTTATGTCCTGTATACTTGGTCTGTATGTGAGTCTTTGTATGCTCTCTGGTGTTGGTGTAGAACATTCCCCCCTCAGGTCAGGGAAATGCGTGTATTTTGGTATGGACATGTCATCCATGTAAGTGTTTCCCTAGTTTCCTAGCTTGGTTGGGGAACCTTGCTTGCTTGTGGCTTATTGGAGTGTCTATAATGGATCAGGGAACTGGTTTTAAGGATTTTGTAAATTTGTAGATTTGGGGAACAATGTACAAGAGGTGGTACCGAAAACAATCTACTGGCTACGAGCTCTATAAAACCAATGCATTGGAAAAAGGACATTCAACATTAAACAAGGACAAATGCAATTGCAATGAAATAGTAACAACCTGCAACAGAATGCAATTTTTAGTTCAGAGCAGTACAAGTCGATATTTGCAGTAAACTAGAAAAACAAAAAATTCTGATCTGTTGAAAACGTTTATTATTTCATAAAGCATAGATTTACTAACAAAACATAACATTTAAACATTCAGCATATTGCAAACAATAACAGCACCACAATAACAATAAATGCATAAAATGGAAAAATCTATAAAGAGACTAAGAAAAAAAAGGTTGACAGAAAAAATTATTACTTTGTTCAAAAACCCTTAATCCCCTCTTAGCACCTACAGCCTGAGGAGATAAGATGCTCTGTGTAATACGCAGAGCTATGTGCGCCTGAAAGTTTGTCACTATTGTCTCAGAAGACAAAGATAGCTTTGCTTTGTGCGAAAATAGGAAGAACCTGAGTATTATCGGCCCTCTGTGGCTAGACACGAGCTACGCCTTATTTCACCAAAGTCCGACTTTCCCTAACTTTCTGAATTACACCCTGTATCACACTTAGGGGTAGTGAGTATCATCAACTGCCTGATGCCCAGTGGTCCCAGCACAAAAATCCACCTTTTCACTTCTTTTAGATCCTCCCAGTGTATAAAAAACCCAGAAGTATCTAAGAAAACCAATTTGACCAACAAATACGATCATGGTGGTGATCTTATAAACACACCAAGGATTGGGGGTGCACTATTGTTTTCAAGCCTAACTGTTTAAGGTAAAAGGTAGCTCTATATAGCACATCAAGGGTCAGGGGTGTACTGTTGAGTCACGGGCAAATGTTCAAGCTAAAAAGTAACCCTATATAACACACCAAGGGTCAGGGGTGTATTTTGTGTCAAGCCCAACTGTTCAAGCTAAAAAACTGTAGCTACCTTCACCTTTCTCTAGCGTGTTGACTAGGGAAAAAATGATATAAGCACTTCTCCTAGTTTGCCATTCGTCACCTACCGGGATTAAGGATCAGAAGAAGCGTTTGCCAAAACAGGAAGAAGTTGGTTTAATTAAACACAGCAGCCAGGAGAGTGTCAACAGAATGGGTCTGAGGAAATTCTCTTGGTGTACAAGTTTTGGTTGGCATTATATACATCACATGAGGTACAATAATGTAATTTCTGCATTCCTTAAAATGCACCTCAGTCAAAAATTACCAAATTTGTGTATCTGATAAGGACAATAATGACTCGCGACCTCGGAGAAAGCTAATGTGGGCCAATGTGTATGTGTCCAGGTAGCCGGCATGAGGAGTGCGTGATCACTACGTGTGGTGCACATGCTGTTTTCTGATTGGCTGAGTGTTTCTATCAATCTGTGGTATCTAGCTTTGTGGCATTGTTCGGGAATGAAAGCCTTTGGCCAAATGTGTTTTATTGGGGCCACTTTCCTCTGACCTGTTTGTGGTGCAAAAATCTATCTGTGGGATTGAATAGGGTTGTCTCTAGGTGCGCATTCCTTTTTGGGGTAAGAGAGACCCCCCTGTGACCTGTCATTCGATAGGCTTGGGTGTGGGTCACGGGACCTGCCTGACAACGTATCTCTGACTCGGGTTGATGGGTAGATCACCTTGGGTGAATCTGGCAGCAATGACACTGCTTTACTGGAACTCCAAACAATAATATGGCAGTTCCTGGTATAATCTTTATTGACATTCTCAACATTGTGCCTGCAGTTGTCATCGCTTGCATCAATATTGTCTTTACTGATACTGACATTGTTGTGCAGGCCTAGATCATAGCGCACATTGACATTGTTTTTACTGGTAACAATATTTTTATTTGTACATGGATTATGGCATACACTGGCATTGCATTTATGGGTATTGGCATTGTTATGCGGGCATAGGTTCTGGCATACACTGGCATTGCATTTATGAGTATTTACATTGTTATGCGGGCATAGGTTCTGGCATACACTGGCATTGCATTTATGGGTATTGGCATTGTTATGCGGGCATAGGTTCTGGCATACACTGGCATTGCATTTATGGGTATTGGCATTGTTATGCGGGCATAGGTTCTGGCATACACTGACATTGCATTTATGGGTATTGGCATTGTTATGCGGGCACAGGTTCTGGCATACACTGACATTGCATTTATGGGTATTGGCATTGTTATGCGGGCATAGGTTCTGGCATACGTTGACACTGCATTTATGGGTATTGGCATTGTTATGCGGGCATAGGTTCTGGCATACATTGACACTGCATTTACTGATATTGCGGTTGTCGGGTCTGCACATATCATGGTATTCATTGACATTGTATTTACCCATTCCAACATATGTATCCAACTTTTTAAATACTTTGAAAACTGCTGTTGGGGCTGCCTAGGGCCTACCTTAGGGGTGACTTATATGTATTCAAAAGGAAAGCCTGGGCTGACAAGAGGGTTTACTTGCCAGATCAACATGGCACTTTGAAACTGAACCCACAGGCTCTTCAATTGCAGGCTTTAGACATGTTTGAAGAGCTAGTGAAGTAGGTGGCATAATCAGTGCTGCAGGCCTTCTAGTAGCATTTAATTTACAGGCCCTGGGCACATGTAGTACATTGCACTAGGTATGCATTAATACATTAAATATGCCAATTGTGAATAAGCCAATACTATCATGTTTAAAGTACAAAGCACATTCACTTTAGCAATGGTTAGCAGTGGTAAAGAACAAAGAGTCCTAAATGCCAACAAAAACTAATTCAACAAAAAGAGGAGGAGGAAGGTAAAAAGTTTGGGGTGACCCTGCAGAAAGGGCCATTTGCAACACAACCCCCCTTTAGCCTAAAGCCAGGGTAGACTAATCAAAATCTTGACGACCTTCCGTGCTTAGGGGTATGGAACATGGACAGTGGTCCAATACTGCAGTGGCACATGTCAGGTCTACACCTCTCTGAACCCAGTTGGATCCTTCTGTCTATACTCTCTAGCCCCACTCGACTGACCCATGGGGAACTCTTCTCCTCACCAGTGGACCACATCTATGCAGCACCTAACCTTACCTTGCTTACAGAAGCATACCAGTAGGCAGGCAGTGCAACCATGGTCACGAGTGTGATGTGGCCCATTCCACCCCTTGGTCCTGACTTCTGTCCCCAAATCAAGGAAAAATCTGTCCCCAAGGACAACAACCAACTGAGGCAACTGACAGCTTCTGCAGTCAATTCAGTTCTTAACTCGTCACTTGGACATGGAACGGTACCTAGTTGCTGGAAAAGGGCAAAAATCATCCCCCTTCTGAAAAAACCTACAGCGGACCCCGCGGTTGCATCCAACTATAGACCCATTTCCCTTCTTTTCAAAGGGCCTGGAGAAGTACGTTAACTCCGTGCTAACAGACTACATAGAAGGAAACCATGTGCTTCATGACAGCCAGTCGGGCTTTAGAACCACTCTAAGTACAGAAACAGCCCTATTGGAGGTTTCAGAAACCATTAAAGCTCAGATGGACGTTGGGGGCAGTGCTGTGTTATTACTGCTGGACTTATCCGCAGCCTTTGACACCGTGCCCCATGGCCGGCTCTTGCGCAGGTTAGCAGAGTGTGGTGTTGGGGGCACAGTGTACAATTGGTTTGCTTCCTTCCTTACGGAGCGGCAGCAGGAAATTTGGTTTCCGCCCTTTACAGCTGCCATCCCTCCAATGCAAGTGTGGGTCCCGCTGGGCTCTATTTTGAGCCCCACACTTTTAAATATGTGTATGGCCCCTCTCGCTTGTTTGGCAGAACTGCACGGAGCAAAGATTATTTCCTACGCCGACAATACTCAACTCCTGTTCACTTGTGACAAAGGTGCGAGTTTTCATGGTAGGGAGATAAATAAATGTTTAACGGAGGTCTTTTCTTGGATGCGACTTAAGCAACTCAAGTGTAATCCAGAAAAATCCGAAATCATCTTTTTTGGCTACCCCCTTTGCGCTGACTGGAATTCATGGTGGCCTGACGACATGTCCCCTCCTTCAGCCCAAGCCAGCACTGTTAAAAACTTTCTTCCCCTCCTCCCGGTGGAATCTCGTAAGATCGTAGTGCAAGCCTTCATTACATCTAGGTTGGACAACGTAAATATCTTGTATCTAGGGCTGCCAGAGTATTTGCTCAATCGGCTGTAGGTTGTGCAGAACGCTGCAGCCAGAGCTATTCTTAAGGTAAACCCCAGGACGTGCATGTCGCCCCACCTGAAGGTGCTGCACTGGCTCCCGGTGAGAAAGAGGGTCCAGTTTAAGGCCCTAGTGCTCGCTTATCGTGACTTCGATGATACAGGTGTGGTTTACCTGAGAAATAGGATCCAACGTTATCAGCCTCAACGGGTCCTAAGATCCCCTAAACAAACCCTCATGGTGATTCCCAAGACCACGAGAGCTCGGATAGGAGGACGGTCATTCCAGGCACAAGCTGCTCGTCTGTGGAATGAATTACCTCCATACCTTAGACTGACACAGGACTTGCTGTCTTTTAGGAAACAACTTAAAACGTGGCTGTTCCTAACAATAACACTATGGTATCGGGGCAGTCCTTTTTCTGCTTAATTTTTTTTAGATTAGGGCCGGGACACTCTCTGTGAGTATCTGCGTGCTCTATAAATACCCAATTTCATTTAATTTAATTTCATTTCACAGCTGTCAGTGTCTACAACCAGGCCTCAGGCCATCATGGGGTTTCTAACCTCTGTGATTTCTCAAAGTGGGGGGCGGTTGCCCCAGGTGCCTTGTACCCTTTTCTCACCTCACCTTCCACAAGTTCAGGTGTGGTATCCTGAGTCTGGTCACTCAGCCCCGTGTCTGCACCCTGGGGTTGAACGGGAGACTGTGGTAAGCTCTCCCATATCCTCTGCCTCCCTCTGGGGACCTGTGCCCACCTGTTGGGAGGGGTACCCTCAGTACACTGAACTGTTATGGAGACTGTGGCGGAAGCCTCTCCCAGTTTCACTGACACCTGGGGCAACTCATTCCCCAGAATGTACTCTATGGGTATCTGGGGACTAACTATTACCCTCCTCTGGTTAGCCTCCTAGTCATATTGGGGTCATAGGGTGGAAGAACACCTGTCCATGGGCTGGGGTTATCCTACACACCTGTGCAGTCTACTGCTCTGTGAAAACTAGCCTTTCCACAACCATGGTTGTGTAAAGGCACACCAAAGGCAAGCCCCTCTGCGCCAGTCAGTGCCCAGAATACACCATATGCCAGGACCCCTGGTTGTTTTCTTTCTAACTCAAAGGCATAGTTGCTCGATCTTAACACCTCACGGAAACTTAAAAGGTGTAACTATTTAGATCCTGAGATTAATCAAAATTTTTATTGTTGCAATACTTGCATCTCTAGCACCTGTCTCAAGGTCCTTGATCAATCATTAAGACTACAACAGTACTCAGTGACTGCAGCACACTGGTTATGATGATTTCTGATCAATGTTAGATCATTACTTAAAAACCAATATGAGCTTTTTGAATATTTAGAGTCATCTACTCGCAAGTTAGTTTTCTTAACTGAAATATGGCTTGATGAAGCTACTAGTCCTGTCGTCTCGGCTCTGCCTACTTGCTATGCTATTAGTAGACTTGACAGAGTGAGTAAATGCCGGGGTGGCTTAGAGATAATACACCGTGATTCCTTGGGAGTGACATGAGAATTGACTGCCCTGCCGGATTGTGAGGCTCTCTCTTGGATTAGTGAACTATAGACCTCCGCTAGAACTAAGGCTAAGGGGCTTATTACAATTTTGGTCGTAAAGCCTCTGACCTTAGGTCGGAGACTTTATGACCTAGATCGATGGTTTCAATTCCAACCGGCTGATTACAATACAGCCAGTCAGAATTGAAACCGGATGGTCCTTCTGGTTGGATTTCGACGGGCTTGAAAACCGACCCGTAATACCATAGGAAGGCATTTTCGCCTTCGGGATTACGATGCTCCCTTTCCGACAGGCTTTCCATGTCAGGCTTTACGACATGGAAAGCCTGTCAGAAAGAGTGATTGGGGGCCCTAGCGAGGACCCCTTTTCATTGCAGCCTCCAGTCGGGGGCCGAGTGGGCACTGTTAATCCCTGCACCAAGGTGCCTGCCAAGGGGTGCATGGAATAACACAGCCTCCTATTTCCCTATGGGAGCTTGCGCTACAGCCGGGTTATGGCCGTAATACATGCTCCTATAGGGAAATGTGAGACTGCGACAGCAAAAAGTGCTGTCGCATCGTAATTAGGCAGTCGGGACCGCTGAACGGACGTAAATTGGTCCTGTTCCACCACAGTGTCTGTCGGAGGAAACTCTGACCGACATTGTAATAAGCCCCTAAGTTTCTTCAATGACTGTGTAACTATATTTATACTGGTGTTCAACACCCTAATTGTTGGATAGTAAACTACGCTCCTCCTGCAGAGTTTGTGGAGCTTTTGGCACTCTGCGTTCCACTTGGAATGTGGAGTTCGGAAAAATCTCAGCTTATCCCTCGTGGCAGAGTCCCCATACCGTAGGCAGCATGTGTCCGTCCCTGAGTAGCACTCTAGTCTATCACTGTGAAGGCGATCTCTTACACTTCCTGCCTGGTTGCACATGGTCCCCCAGCATGTGACATCACTTACTACATTGGTCTAATGAGCAGCATGGGGAATGTCATGCAAGTAAAGAGAGACCATTGGAAACTGGTGGGATCTGAGCTGCTGCGGTAGGCTTTGCAGACCGTGTGCACCATCTGCGTGAAGCATCATGGTGTTTGTTGACTTTGACTTATATTATATATAAGGCCCTCCGCTCTTGATAAGAGGTGAGCAAGCACCATTCATTAAATGCCTGCCAGCGTTGTGAAAGAAGACCTACGTACACCCACCCATTCACTTTTCAGTATTGTTGGTGATGGCTGTAGACAACTTAAGCTGCACTCCTTACATTCTTTGTACATTGGGTACATTGTGCTTGTAAAATCAGTACCCATCGGCATCTGCTTTGGCAGTTTGAACTTGATTCAGGTGGTTATATTGTTCAATCTTTGCTTTCCTTAACACCCTCCATTTTTTTTCCTTGTGTTGCGGTTATTATGTAGTCCCTTCAAAACTCTCCTCAGCTATGGATGCGCGCAGGGAATATTTTGGGCCTCTGCCGACACGACACATGTTGCACAATCACTAAAGCAACGATTTGTATGTGCATCAGTTAAATAACCTGTTTGGCATACTATCACCAATGATTTTCTGTAGCATAGCAGCACACACAGGCAGAGTCATATCTCTTCTCCATTGGCAGCTGTTCTCTCCTAATAATAAGATGCTTTGCTGCCACTTAAACAGCTAAATGGCACACCAGCCCCATTCCTCCCAGAGACTGAGGAGAGGAGGTAGTGGGGTTTTAAGTCAGGTTTCCAAAGAAAATGTTCTAGACCCCTGCCAGCTGTTTGGCGGACAGAGTTCACTGACAAAATATTGAGGCCCAACATATCAACCAACAATATTATTGAATCATAAATATCTACTACAAACCTTTCGACAACCTATTGTTTAAAAAGTAAGTACAAATATATCCTTTTCAATAAAAATGTTGTATCAAATAATGATTTTTAAATATAAATATATACATATATTCACTGAAAAAAACCATAGGTTTCACACATGTTATAGTTAGCGGAAATTTTACTGATAAAAAACCAGTGAAATTCCCCCGTTATAGTTAGTGCAGGCAACTATAACTCACGCGACCGCAGTCCTCTGCTGATGCTAATACTGTATTTAGACACTTATTTGCCCATGTCTTCTTCCATACATTTTTAGCTATACATATATTACAAATATTTTTTTTTCATAAAGACACATATGTCATCAGCAGAAGATTGCGGTCGCGTGAGTCATAGTTGCCTGCACTAACTATAACGGGGGAATTTCACTGATTTTTTATCAGTAAAATTTCCGCTAACTATAACATGTGTGAAACCTATGGTTTTTTCAGTGAATTTGCAAGGTTTTTTAAATGCTAATTCCTAACTATAACGTGTGTGAAACCTATGGTTTTTTCAGTGAATTTGTACGTTTTTTTAAATGCTAAGTTACTTTACGCCATTCGTGGCGTGCGCGCCCACTTAACGCAGTTCGTTCCGTGCGCGCACAGTAAGCACGCGGTGCGCTTCGCGCACCGCGAGCCAACTTTACGCAGTTAGTGCCGTGCACCGTGCGCACATGGAGGACATATGATGCACTTCGTTTTGAAAGGTAATATTTTAATTTTTCGTAATTTTTATAAGCCATGCACAAATGGTGTCCTTCGGGCACCATTTGCACACGGGGTGGAGAGAGTGTGGATAATTTTTTCTTTAATTATTTTTGTTAAAAATATTGTGGGTTTTCATACCGCTAATAATCCCTGCACATTTGGTGGCCGACGGCCACCGAAAGCACAGGGGGTGGGGAGAGTGTGGATAGTGGGTTTTTTTTACATTTTTTACAGTACGCGTACGGTAAGCGTAATCGGCGAAATTATCGAAAAAATGACAATTGCATTTTTGGCCTTGGGGGGTCTTTGGGGACTCCCTCAACATGGCTATGTGTGTGGGAGCTGTCTAAACAGCCCCTTTACATGTTTATTGGTTTTATTTAACAACCTAACTCTCAGTGCGAGAGAGAAAATGGCGGCCGCCGCTTCCTGGTTTCGGCCGATTCGAATGTTTACTAAGATCTAAGAGCCAATCAGAATCGCGCTCGCGCACGCCACCGTACGCGTACGGTAAGCTTACGGTAAGCGTACCGTAAGCTGGCTCAGATATATATATTGATTTAAAGGCTATTTTCTCAGAATCTACTGAACAGATTTACACCAAACCTACAAAAGGCACTTCCTTGACCTGAGGACTACCTCTCTGCCAAATTTTTAGTAATTCTGTTCAGCCGTTCGGGCTGTAGCCCTGTCTAAAGGTCCTATGGAAAAATGCATTGGAAAAACGCTTTTTGGGACCCCCCTTTTATCTCAGCCCCCGCTTGACGAATCCCCCCGAGACTTTCAGGGTAGGAGCGGAGCGTAGCGCCCCACCTATTTTGAGAAATTCGCGAAGATTCGTCGACCGGCGCCAAAGTTATTCAAAATAGAATGTTGCGGATTTCCTATGGAAACAGGGTCCTAACTATAACTACCTACTGGCGACCGCCAGTAGGTAATATATATATATATATATATATATATTCACTGAAAAAACCATAGGTTTCACACACGTTATAGTTAGGAATTAGCATTTAAAAAACCTTGCAAATTCACTGAAAAAACCATAGGTTTCACACATGTTATAGTTAGCGGAAATTTTACTGATAAAAAACCAGTGAAATTCCCCCGTTATAGTTAGTGCAGGCAACTATAACTCACGCGACCGCAATCCTCTGCTGATGCTAATACTGTATTTAGACACTTATATGCCCATGTCTTCTTCCATACATTTTTAGCTATACATATATTACAAATATTTTTTTTTCATAAAGACACATATGTCATCAGCAGAAGATTGCGGTCGCGTGAGTTATAGTTGCCTGCACTAACTATAACGGGGGAATTTCACTGGTTTTTTATCAGTTAAATTTCTGCTAACTATAACATGTGTGAAACCTATGGTTTTTTCAGTGAATTTGCAAGGTTTTTTAAATGCTAATTCCTAACTATAACGTGTGTGAAACCTATGGTTTTTTCAGTGAATTTGTACGGTTTTTTAAATGCTAAGTTACTTTACGCCATTCGAGGCGTGCGCGCCCACTTAACGCAGTTCGTTCCGTGCACGGTTTTTATCAACTTTAATAAGCCCTGTACATTTGGTGGCCTTCGGCCACCAAAAGCACAGGGGGTGGGATCAATGTGGATAGTGTTTTTTTTATTTCAATTTTATAATTTCATGTTGCCAAAATTTAGTTTTTTTTACCTATTAATAAGCCCTGTACATTTGGTGGCCTTCGGCCACCAAAAGCACAGGGGGTGGGGTAAGTGTGGATAGTGTTTTTTTTATTTTTATTTTTTTACCGTACGCTTACGGTAAGCGTACGGTAAGCGTACCCCGCGAAATTGCCGAAAAAAATATAAAAACGTTTTTGCTCTTGGGGGATGTTTGTGGACTCCCTCAACATGACTATGTGGGAGGGAGTTGTCAAAACAGCCCCGTAACATGTTTTTGGCCATCATGTTTGATAAACAACACTCAGTGCGAGAGACAAAATGGCGGCCGCCGCTTCCTGGTTTCGGCCGCTTCGAATGTTTACTAAGATCTAAGAGCCAATCAGAATCGCGCTCGCGCACGCCACCGTACGCTTACCGTAAGCGTACGGTAAGCGTACGGTAAGCGGGCTCAGATATATATATTGATTTAAAGGCTATTTTCTCAGAATCTACTGAACAGATTTACACCAAACCTACAAAATGCACTTCCTTGACCTAGGGACTACCTCTCTGCCAAATTTTGAGTAATTCTGTTCAGCCGTTCGGGCTGTAGCTCGTTCTAAAGGTCCTATGGAAAAATGCATGGGAAAAACGCGTTTTGGGACCCCCCTTTTATCTCAGCCCCCGCTTGACGGATCCCCCCGAGACTTTCAGGGTAGGAGCGGAGCGTAGCGCCCCACCTATTTTGAGAAATTCGCGAGGATTCGTCGACCGGCGCCAAAGTTATTCAAAATAGAATGTTGAGGTTTTCCTATGGAAACGTGGTCCTAACTATAACTACCTACTGGCGACCGCCAGTAGGTAATATATATATATATATATATATATATATATATATATATATATATATATATATGAAAGCCACAATCCTGAAGCAATCCCAGTCACGGGCGCAAAAACAGGTACGGACCACAAGATGAAAAAAAGGGTTTTCTTTTATTGTTGCAGATTAAAAACGTGCCTGTGCAAAAAGTCTTAACAAGCAAGTGCCCAGCCTGACGCGTTCCGACTGCCCCACGGCAGTCTTGATCACATGACGTGCTGGACCTATCAGTGCAAATATATAGTGAAAACTTCAAATGGCACATGGTACTGATGCTCATATTGGTTAATACAAACACAGTGCAAATCTAATTAAAGGGCCATCTACTCCAATACAATTATAGAAAAACGAATAACAAATAAACAAGCTATTCTTAATCCACAATAGAACAGAAAATGATAGCATAGTGCTCCTTGGCAAAGATAGTATTTTAATTTTAGTTTCCAATCACTAAAATCTCCTATTCGTAAACAGATTACTTGAAATTGCAATATTTGGCCTCTATAATATCTAGACACTGGTACTTATAAATATATTTTCATATTTCAGTTTAGTCAGTACATCATTAAGTGCAAAAAAGTTACAAGAAAAGTGCAATTGTGCAAGTGCAAAAAATCAAAAGTTCCCACAAAGATAAATATAAATACATTAGGTAACAGCATAAATAAAGATGTCCTACAGAATTTTTCCTTTGTATCAAGTCTCATAATATTTTTAGCAATCATATAGCGTCACGTTCCTTTTTCAAGAATTAGTTATTGGATGTATCTGATGAGAAAAAAAGAAATAATAATACATAACTTTATAAGATAAGGTAAAATAACCCTTATCCAATGTCTATACTAGCACAATAATTGAGTTGCATATTAGATCTTATATGAAAACATAGATAAAATCTGCCGGTAACAAATCCCATAAAACTCAATAAAATCTAAAAAAAGATAAAATTAAGTAAAATGAGAACATCACCGAAAAATCCATCATCACTTCTATGTAACATATAAATAGCAAAATAAATATAGCAGCTATTGATCTTAAAAACAATCATTATTATAGTGCCAATACACATGTTTAATAAAGCTAAAATCACCAGATTAAAAATCGGCAATATCCCCAACCATGACCAGATAAAAAACAGACTAAAATACCGGCCATAGAATGTAGATAGGACCTATTTAAGAAGCCTAATAGAGATCCATATTGTTAGTTGTCATCCTATAAAAAATTGTACAAATCATCGCTGTTATTAAGTCCATTTGGCATTTTTGAGTCAAGAAGCATAATAAATTCAGATTCTACTTGCATTAATCTTTTTTCTCTATTTCCTCCTCTGAAATTCTTGGGCACTGAACTGATAACAAAATACTTCAGATCATTTAGCTCATTATTGTGAACAAGTTTCAAATGCCTGGCTACTGGATAGTTGGGATCCGAATTGACCACCGCTCTAAGATGTTGTAGTATCCGGTTAAACACCTGCAGTTTAGTATTTCCGATATATAGTAAATGGCATGTACATTCTAAAACATATATAGCATAATCTGTTCTGCAGGTGTAATGTCCTTGTATTTGAACCGGTTCTGAGCTAAAAGTTGTGATATATTCTGAAGTATTTTTACCAAATTTGCATGCACGGCATGAATTACATTTAAAAAATCCAGATCTTGCTGATAGCCAGGTATTAGAGGTTATAACCTCAGGGCTGTTTTTTACAAGTGCATCCCTCATTGAGGGCGCTCTTCTAAAAGTAAGATTTGGAAGTTCTAGCAAGATCCGTGACATTGTAATGTCTGACCTAACAATTGGCCAATTCTTGTATAAGATTTTGCGGACTTTTCTCTCTTGTCTGCAGAAATTAGTTATTAATCTTATATTATCAACTGGCTCAATAGAGGTCGTATCATCATCGACCTCAATTTGCACAAAAGTAGTTGGGATCTTAGAAATTCTGGAAGAATGACCAGTTTCAATAGTTTTATTCGCTTTATCAAGTGCTTTGGTCAACTTTCCAGCATTGTATCCCCTGTTTAAAAATCTTTTGAAGGCTTCTGTCTGGCAATCTTTTAGGTCATCATCATGGCTACAAATGCGTTTAATTTTTAAAAATTCACCATAGGGAATACTTCGTATAAGGTGTCTGGGATGTGCACTATTAGCGTGAAGTATGGAATTTCCAGCCGTTAATTTCCTGTGTAATCTAGTCTGAATTTTGTTTTCTTTTATATAGATTTCCACATCCAAAAACTGCACTTTTTCTTTACTAACATTCAATGTGAATTTCAAATTAAGTGTGTTTTCATTAAGGTCTTTAACAAAGTTTTCAGCTGTTTCTATCGAACCCTTCCAAATTAGACAAACATCATCTATGAATCTCCACCAGTGGAGAACATGTTGATCAAGATTGTTTTTATGGGTAGCTCTTAGTACATGCTCCTCCCACCAGCCCACGTGTAAACACGCGTAGCTAGGGGAGAAGCATGCTCCCATAGCTACTCCGCGTAATAGTTGGAATATTTCCTTATTGAATAGGAAGTAGTTACGGGTTAAGCAGATCTCTATTATTTCAATAAGCATCTTATTATGTTCGTACATGTGTATACTTCTTTTATCCAAATAGTAACGTATTGCATTAATACCATCACTATGATGAATACTGGTGTACAGTGGGCTGATGTCCATCACCATTAATAAACATTTCTCATCCCATGTAACTGTTTTCAATTTACTTAAAAAGTGTCCAGTGTCTTTGATGAATGATGGCAAATTTTCAACAAATTTATGCAAAAAATTATCAACATATTTTGACATTGCCTCCAACAAACTTTTCTGAGCCGAAATAATCGGCCTACCTGGGACTGGTACCACATTTTTATGTATTTTCGGAATAAAATATAAGAAGGGAGTCATAGGATGTTCATTTTTTAGAAAGCTGTACTCATTTTTAGATAATAGACCCAAATGTTTCCATCGTGCCAATTCACTGAAGACATATTCCTTATTTAGTCTTAAATCCTGGAAACTGGCTTTTCGATAACAATTAGTGTCATTAAGATGTAACTCTGCTTCTTCCAAGTACATAACTCTTGGCCATAAAACAATATTCCCACCTTTATCTGCTTTATTTATGATGACTTCTGTATGTTGTTGTAATTTTTGAAAGAGTTTAGTATATTGGATTTCAGCATGCTTACGCTGTCTATTTTGTTGCATAACCTCCCGATTTAGCTTCTTTAAATCCTCTATCATACAGTCACTGAATACATCGATTGCATCATTTGGCATCAATGGTATAAAGGACGATGGAGGTCTAAATGGGCTGGTAATTGGTATATATATATATATATGAAAATATTAAAAATAAAATATATCAAATACTACCATTAATTTGTTAAGTATTAGAGTGAATACATAAAAAATCCCCACTACAATTTATACAAAAAGACACATTGTTATACTGATGATATATAACATTTACTACTCCCACAAGAGAACAGTAATACAATTGTTGCATCACACATAGGTAAAATTCACTACTCTCACTAAGGCAAAATTATATGAAATATTGCATTGCGGAGTACTAAAATGTACTACTTCCACTACAATTAATACAACACTATGAAAAACTTTAGCTTACAGAGAATACAATTTACATTTCCCACTCCAATAAGTGTAGCAGTAAGGTAAGTGTTGGATTGCAGAGGGATAATATTTACTATTTTCACTCTAATGAGTGCAAAAGTAGAGAAAGAGTTGTATTGCAGAGGGATAAAATGTAATATTCCCACTCCAGTCAGTGCAACAGTAGGGAAAGTGCTGGATTGCGGAGGGGTAAAATTGACTATTTGCACTCCATTAGGTGCACTAGTAGGGAAAGTGTTGATTGCGAAGGGGTAGGATTTTCTATTACCACTCCACTGAGGTGCCGATTCCGATCCTGTAAAACCCGGGTACGAATGGTCGGACGGAGCGTTTTTTCCGTCCGACTGGTACCCGGGAAAAACACCTTACAAACTCGCAAGTACGATGTGCACAGAAATACCAATACCGCCGGAGTCGGAAAAAACACCGACCGGCAAAATTGTTACATACAAATCCCAACCGGGACGGCGCACATGCGATGTCCAGACGGAGTCAGGCAGCGTTTCATGGACCAGCAAGTACGATTCGTGCCGACGTCACTCCGCACGCAGCAGTTTTTACGGTAGCCAAAAACTGCCGGGAAAGTGAGGACGACGCAAAGGAGGAGCCCCGGCACGCCAGGGACAGCGATGGACCCCAACCTACGCGTCATCCCGGCCCTCATAGCCTACCACCTCGTATACAGAAACCGACGCAGACACCGCAGAAGGTCAGAAAAACCCCCAGGGGCAAAGGGGGGTGTGTGTGTGTGCAAGGGCCAGGAAACATAACCCACACCCCACAAATAACTACAACAACATGCACAGCAATTATCACCATGGACTGGTCACTTCGGGGGCGTGTCCACCAATCCCACGTCCCGCCACAACGGAAGTGGACGTGGACGCGTACCCGTCACCACCACAATGGTGGTACGGCACATACCACGCCCACCCCTACGTCACACCAACTACGCTGGTATGGCCTGCACCCACGTCCCAAAGGCATGGGTACGGGCCGCACCCCCAAAGTTGGGGTGCCCTAGGAGTACGGGCCCCACCTAGGCTATCAGCGCGTGGGCACGGCACATACCACGCCCACCCCTACGTCACACCAACTAAGCCGGTATGGCCAGTACCCACGTCCCAAAGGCATGGGTACGGGCCGCACCCCCAAAGTTGGGGTGCCCTAGGAGTACAGGCCCCACCCAGGCTATCAGCGCGTGGGCACGGCACATACCACGCCCACCCCTACGTCACACCAACTAAGCCGGTATGGCCAGTACCCACGTCCCAAAGGCATGGGTACAGGCCGCACCCCCAAAGTTGGGGTGCCCTAGGAGTACGGGCCCCACCCAGGCTATCAGCGCGTGGGTACGGCTCGTACCACAACAGTGGACAGATACATAGGGGTGTGTGCCTATCACTCCCAGCAGTGCCCAGACATATGAGGGGTGGGTGCTCATCATTCCCAGCATTGCCCAGACATATGAGGGGTGGGTGCTGAGGACCCCCAGCAGTGGACAGAGACATGGGGGGGTGTACATCATTATCAGATGACCACAGCTCCATGGGTGAATGTACGTATCCCTAACTTAGGACAATCATGATAGTGCCATAACAACACATCACTGACAGCAGTGTCCCACTCCCAGGAGGATGGTTGTCCTACCCCCACTGCATGACACACCACATGTGGGTGTGAGGACAAATTATACATGCATACCCACCCCTGGCGGAGGCAGCACAATACACACACTGAGATCATGCCACAAGACTGCATCCTCATGTCAAACACAACTAAACAAAGAGAGCCAAAGGGAACACACACTGTCAGCCACATTTCACGAATTATAGGAATGTACAGGTGCCGGGGCAGCCAACAAGTCGTTGCCCCCCATGGAAGTGAAAGGGTGGAGAACACACATATACAATGCCCACAATTGTCAGGCAGGTGCCAAAATACCCTGCAGAACACGTAACACATGTGTGTGAGGCAGGGAGTACACACATGCAAAGTGCGGAAAAGGGAAAATGTCCACATGAAGTCATGTCAATATACGCCATACACAAGTACAGTGCCCACCAAGGATGCCACAAACGATGCAGGTGGAGACATTGCAGAGCATGCATGGCCAAAGTCGAAGGGATGTGTCACACACCGAGGCAATGTTGACACAGCTCAGCACAACAATTGGGAAACACCCTGCAGGGAAGATGACAGGTGCCACAGAGGAAGGAACACACCTTGGGACAATGTCACCATGCAGTAAGAGCTAACATGACTGTCACAAGGCGAGCGGGGACACCGGACTGCATGGGGCGGACTGGTGGGAGGTGCCGGAGGTCACGGACAGTGTTATTTGTGATTTGCAGGAAGACGATTGGAGAGTGACAGCAACAGAAGAAACATCCACGGACGTCTTCCCCTTTAACTGGAATCTCCCTGGTGCTCACGCCCACAACTATGACGTGGTTGACGAACACCCAATAAGAGCGGAGGCAGACAGACCCGTGGTGTGTGGCTACACCGGAGCGGAAAAAGGAGAGCGAAGAACGGAGATGGGAGAGACTACAGCAACGGAGAGGTCGGAGACGAGAGGGACTACAGCGACGGAGAGGTCGGAGACGGGAGAGACTACGTCGAAGGAGAAGTCGGAGAAGGGAGGACTCCGCACCCACGTTTCGCCGAGCCGCGCCCACGGAGGAGCGTGGCTGACCCAGGTGCGTGAACGTTTCACGGGCTGGGTCGGGAGGAGGGAGAAGGCTGAGAAAGAACCTAAATGCCTCTCGCCGCCGCGCTTGTAAATACTCCTAGCACTTGATCCTTTCTGCCCCCCCTTCACTTGCACTACCTTTCCTGAGCACACCGGTCGTTTAGAGAGGATAGGAGGTTGACACGAGAGCACCAGAGTGTACCCTTCACGTCCTTGACCCTGGTCTTTCCTTATCGTAATCATCCTACTGATCACAGCCTTTGTTGTTTTTGTCTCCCCTATATTGGTGAGGCCGGCATCGGGAGTCCTCTGACGTCCACCGGGTCCCGTCCTTTGGCCAATCAACTCCGAGACAAACTGGAAACCAGACCCCTTGGGAAAGAGACGCCAGAACCTGGATAGAAAGCACAGAATTGTACTTCCGCAAATAAAACCCTCACTTACTAGACGCCGTGTCCTGAGTCGTCTGTCCGAACTGTCCACAGTGGTGGAGAATGCGGGCACTGACCCGACCATCTGTACGGTGAAGATGGATGCATTAATTCAACATATGATCAAAGGACAAGAGAAGTTAGAATGGGCGGTGGAGCGACAAATGGCCTCCGCTAGTGCGGACCGTGAGGTGTTCAAGGACACGATCGCAGCCCAGCTAGAAGGACTGCAAAAAGCGATAACCGAACCCCAGGCCGGTGTTGTACGGGAACCTAGGGGTCCTAGCCATCATACCCCTTCTGGGCTGTCATTGCAGAAATACATCCCTGGTGAGGACCCAGATGCCTTTCTCACCAACTTCGATAGGGTGGCCCGTGCATGTAGTTGGCCCCTGGAAAAATGGCCTTTCTTCCTGGCTCCACTCCTGATAGGGGAAGCCCAGTCGGCGTATCAGGTGGCTAACGCCAACGGGAACACACCTTATGGGACCATTAAAGGTATCATATTGGATCATCTGGGACTGGATGCGGAGGCGTATAGGGTGCGATTCCGGAAGGAGAAAGGGGGTCCCGGGGAAAACCCCAAAACACTCTTCTTCCGGCTAAAAATGGATGCCGATAAATGGTTGACCCCCGGAGTGAGTTCCAAGGAGGAGATCATGGAAAAGATCTACTTGGAACAATATCTCGAGGCCCTACCGTATCACACCCAAAGGTGGTTAAGGCAACATAGTCACCTGACCATACAACAGGCAGTGGAAATGGCTACCACCTTTTCCAGAGCGCAACCTAAGGGATTCGGGACAGAAGGGGAAAAGACTCGTAGTAGTCCCTACCGAGTGGAACGGAGACCAAAATCCCTGGAGCCGCCAAAGACCCGACAGCTACGGCTCGAAATACCTGGGTTGAAGGGTCCCCAATGCTTCGAGTGCGGGGAGTGGGGCCATATAGCCCGTGTGTGCCAAAAAAAGAGACCAACGGAAGAGCCAATGGAGGTGGGGTACATACCCAAGTCCATTCTCTATACGGCGGAGATGGGGACGGCTTTCCATGTGAGTGTGGCGGTAAACGGTAACACCCTAAAAGCCCTCTTAGATTCAGGGTGTAAGCAATCGGTGATACAGGGAACATGGGTGTCTCCTAAACAACTAGTCCCCGAGGCCACCGTACACATTAGGTGTGTGCATGGCGATGACAAACCTTACCCAGTGGCTGTTATCTCCCTCGTACATCCAGGGATGGGGTGGAAAACACACATAAGGGTGGGGGTCTTGGACAACCTTCCAGAAGACCTCATTATAGGCACAGACAACCCAGACTTTTTGGAGATGTTCCGACGGGTACTCCATACCCCAGGGCAAGGTAGCCCAAAGAGCGAAGAGCTGTCCCCACCATCATCGGCCTTGTTAACCCCCGAACCATGGCTTACGGACCGTAGTTTCAAGTTCGCCCAAGCAAACGACGCTACCCTATACAATGCATGGGAACAAGCCCACAGCTCAGCAGATACAGATTCTCCAGGGTACCCAGGATTCATCATTAAGTCAGGGCTCTTATACAGACAGGCGTCTTGAGGAAATATGAATTTTTATGATCAATTGTGTCCCCTATCTTAGACCCCAACGGCTCCATGTACATGCTACAAGTACATGTATGTTCCCTCCAATTCCAGCTATGAAGACGCAAATACATGTGCGTCCAACGTTAACATGTCCTCTTTCAGATCCGCCATGAATGGGTCGGATATTCTGTTCCTAAGTATGATTGGCCACCGACTTTATATGGTACACCTTTCACGTTTTACAGTTCAGGCGAGTAGGCCCTGAATTCTGTCATCAAGTCTTTTCCTGCCTTCTGCTTCTGAAAGCTCCAGCCTGAGCCTGCATCTGTATCCATGACCTTTGTCCTACTCCCTGCGCGGCTAACGGTGCCTGACTCGGCCTGTTGCCTGCCAAAAACTGTATTTCGCCTTCAAGTTATCTGCTCCGCTCCTCATCCAATACATTCCTGTCTAGTAGTTTAGGTAAACATCCTTCCAGCTACAGAGCAAAGGGCCCGGCCTTACTGTCTCCGTGCAAGTAATTCATAGCCTCCGTTTCCATGGTAGGCCCATGCCCCCTCGCATCTCATGTAGACACATAGACGCTTGTACACGCACTAGCAGTCAGTATAGAATAGATTCTGTCCGAGAGACCTTTCCTTTTAGATAATACAGTTCCTTAAACACAAGATATTAGATATGATTTGGGATTAGGTTGATCTGACCTCCCAGACTTCTGTCTCCTCATGTAGGGCTAAATGTCAAGTTTCCTTCACCCTCTAGTTACACGTCAATCACACGTCATGCGGCTGCGCGCGCATCTCTGCCATGTATTTCTGCTGACATTGCAGGATTCTCTTATGGATCCACCCACCTGTGACATCCTCTTAATGACGTTTCTAGTATACGCCTTTATGCACGCCTATTGTAACGCCTTTTTCATTACGTATGTGTATTCTTATCTTTCTTATCAGCTGTTACGCCTCCTGCATCTGTCTTTACTGTAATGCATTTACTATATATATAATTACTTGTCAATAATGTATTGCCTATCCCTTCCTGAACCTTCGTGGTGATGGAATTCGATTGCCTGGTTCGAACCATAATTCCTTTGTAAGGAATAAATTCCCTTTTATAACCTCAAATACCACGGATTCTGCCTCTTATTTTTACTGAGTTATTCTTATTGAATTTTACCGCATAAATTAAGTCTAGGTAATTTAAATTTACCACATAATTGGCGCCCGAATAGGGACACCTTCCCCATCTCACGCGCCGGAGGTGCGTTGCAGGCCCGGTCTCCTGCCACAGCCGGACGGACAACTACGCGTACCCGCAGGATTTCCTGTATCTCCCTCCGACCAAGCAGGGGTGACTGAGGCTGCGATCAACACCCAGACGAGGCGGTGAGAAGTGCGAAGAATCCCGACCAGAGCCTAGCTGAGAGAGCAAGATCCGAGGTATACAGAGGCCCACCAGGTTCCGAAGTTCCGAAGTATCCATATCGCATGTCCAGTCGAGTCCAGTCCGATCCAGTCCAGTTCAGTTCCGAGGCCTTCCGTTCCGTGCTTCCCGGTGAGTACCGTTGCTGGGGACGCATTTAGACGTGCACATTAGTTTGTGCCGGTCAAGACGGGTTTGGGTACACAGATCCGGTCTGCACTGTTTTAGCAGTGTATCTGTACTGTTTAGCAGTACATCCAGTATATCTAGTATTATGTCCGTAACTAGTTTTATTCTAATTATTGTTGTTCGTTTTAAATGTTAAGTGTTATAATATGTTTTAAAAATGTCGTGGTATGAATGATTGTTCAATTTTCATTAGTGTGTTTATCGTATTAAGTGTGTCCAAAGTCCAAGTGTCTAAGTTCGAGTAAGAATCAAGTAGCAAAGTTTAAAGATGCCGTTCTTCTCAAAATTAAGACAGATAAAAACTAGAAAAGGGATACTCGAAGAAGCCGTCCCCATTCCACCTAGGGACACTCCAGGGTACTTTATGTACCATAAACATGGCCTAGATGCCGTATTATATCTTGATCTATGGGTGGACTACACCAAGGATTTAGCAGAGAATCAGAGATGGCCCGGAGCGGGGACATGGGATGCAGATTGCATCATGAGAGTAGAAGAAGTATTATGGAAAAAGAAAGCCAGACAGTCACAGAAAGATGCCATTGAATTGTGGCGTAAAGAATCGCATAGACGCGCAGAGAAAGCGTTCAGAAAAGAAGAGAAAAGTAGAGAGAATTCAGACAAAGCCCGAGAAGACATATTAATTGAGGAAGGTATCCGAGTAAAAACAGAACAAGTAGACAGACAACGAAACACTCTTATGAATGGTATGTATCCTCTTCTGGCCGAGGGTTTACCTAAGGCTACCCTGGAGGTACCAAAAGATCTGCCACCTCCATTACTTCCGATTAAAATACATCCCAAGACCGCAAAAGATATTTTCCTTTCTTCCTATTTAGACGATGCAGCCCCCGAATATGTTAATGTTGCGCATCAACGCGCATCACCGGTTGACAACGCTCAACCCCAAGATCATCTGCCCCCACCTCCGCAGCAACAAACCCCTCCTCACATTCCAATCGTCCCGCCGGTTTCTACAGTCTTTCTGGCATCTACACTCTCTACCTTGCATCCAACAAATCCTTTTGGGCTTGGCACCTCAGGAGGTGCGACAGGAGGTGCGACAGGAGGTTTTTCCACGCCACCGCCAGCACCTAGATTGACTTATAGAGATTTAGCATACCAGCGTACACCTCAAACAGCAAATTCCGATATACTTAAGGAACCTCTTGCAGATTGTAGATATGATCCAGTGCCCGGTAAAAAGGACAGAATGTTGCTATCATCACTACGTATACGACGAGCTTCGATCTATTTAATGACACTACCAGGAATGGTTGCTCATCTAGACAATATATATCGCTTTGTCCAAACAGGGCAAGGCCCTGAAAGTATTGGCGAGGCCATGGAATACCAGAAAGTGGATATACAGAAACTATTGTTACGCTTCTTCATAAACTGTTTGATCAGAAATAGAGATAGGCCTGAGGTAGATCAGGATGAAATGCAAGTACTTACCAAATGGGGTCAGAATATAGCAGACGGAAGACATGATAAACAGAAGTGTATAGAAGTTATGTGCCGAAAGATCCGAAAGGAAGTAGAACGAATACATGAAAGCAGATTAGAGGCAGACAAAACTGAATCAGAGGGAGAGGAGGAGGAAGAGTCAGAAATGACCACAGGACAATTAGAATCATCAGCTAGAGAAATGATGGCTTATGTAGGTAAGGGAAGATCTTTTAATAATACCAAATACTTTAATGATCCAATACGTCCGATACGTCCAGAATGTAACAGAAATTTTCAAGCAACTATGTCAAATACAAGGTCCCCTGAACACTTATTCCAGGCTACTGATAAATTACTCCGAGAACGAAGGGGGTACCATGTGCTCGATTCTATGGATGAACAAGAATTAGCCAGGTCAGCAGTACAATGGGCTGACAGTTCTGAAAAATACAGTGATGATGCGCTAGCACACACGTTTCTGAATCTTACCCCAGACGAACAGCGTTTAGCTGGTATATACATGATACAACACCTCCTTATATTGTATAAAAGCCAACACTCCGATCCTGGTCCCCTACCTGATATACTGATAGAATTACTAATGAATAAATGGAGAGGTCTGGGTACTGATCTAATTAAAGAAATTCTAGAACATCGGCACCAATACAGTGCCTTCCTATGTCCAGAGCATGATTCAGCTCCCACCATGGAAAGAAAAATATATTACATAGACAGACAGAATCCCTTACGTGAAGTGCACCCAGTTAAAAATACAGATGATTCCTTTTCACGCGTGTTTGTGTACACGCCCATAACTAAAATAGAATTATTGGAAATGAAAAAATTAGTACCAAGCCATGACAAAGATCCAGCAGGTTTTCACCGTGAAATAAAGGACATGTTACTCATGGGTGATTATACCTATCCTGACATTATGAAAATATTAAAAGTATCATTGCCTGCCGGTATTTACGAGAAACTCAAAGAAAAGGAATGGGAGGTGGGAGACCAAAAGATTGATTGGACCGCATTAGAAAACGAAGAAAAGGCCCGAACTGCAGGCCGAGGGCTTGGGGAAAAAATTACGGCATTACCGGGATTATTAGTGCAAGTATTGCCACGTTTATTAACAACGAAAAAGGAAGACTGGGGTGCAATTTCAGCCTGTAAACAAAAACCCGATGAAGACACTAGTGATTTTTATTCCCGATTTGAAAAATGTTTTGGTATTAATAGTGGCCTAAAAGCAAATAGCGAGTCGTATCCACATCTGTTTGTGACAAAACTAGTCGAAAATTCCCTGCCCCAAGTTAAGAACAGAGTATTAAAAGTCGAAAGCACTTGGCAAGGTAATACCCCTTCACAGATGTTACAAATGTTACAGTATCACCAGAATAGAATTAGAGAAGAACAAGAACACGAACAAAGACGTATGAAAGATACGAAAATGAAAATGCTTGTTGCTCAGTCAGTTCCAGCTGACAGTCATAAAAAGGGTGCGACACAGTCCAGTAATTCAGCGGTTCCTGTAAAAGGGACATGCAACTATTGTAAACAGCCAGGTCATTATATAAACGATTGTACGGTTCTGAAACACAATATCTCTACGGGTAAAACCAAGGAGAGACCACGTGCACCTAGACAGGATCAGATCCAACAACAAGTACCTCAGCATGTACAGCCTATGCCAGTTCCACAACAGACCGTAGCAGTATCACAGCCACAGCCTATTGCTGCAACGCAAAACACTACACAACAGATGTACCAGTATGCACAAAATGATTATCCCGATTATCAGCGATACACATGAAATAGCCTAGAGAAGGAAGTTGGCTTACCCCTTATTGAGGTTCCTGTAGATCAGGAAGGTCCTTATGTACATAGTCAAATATTAGGGAAAGACAGAAAGTTTTTACTTGATACAGGGGCAAGCAGAACTACTATAAGTCATGACGAAGTCCCAGGGGCACCCCTCTCAGGCTCACAGAATATTTCCCTTGGTTTTTCAGGAAAGCCTATTATTAACGAAGTATCGCAACCTCTTCCACTTACAGTTGGTCCATTGACACGGACTACAGATTTATTGCTTACAAAATCATGTCCAGAAAACTTGTTAGGTATAAAGACACTGAAAGCTCTAGGAGCTGTAATATGTTGTTCTCCGGAAGGAGTACGACTATTTTTGCGTGACTTTAAAGGTCACTACGTGTCAAGAGACATGGATCACCGGTTACAGAATCTACCTGCACATTTATGGGCACAAGGCCCCACTGATGTAGGTTGCATGCACATTACACCATATCGAGTCACACTCAAAGCAGGAGTGGTATTACCACGAATGCGACAATACAAGTTACCTCCAGATGCTGTAGTGGCTTTGCTGCAAATCATTGACGAGCTCATTGCACAAGGAGTGGTTGTGGAAACCGACTCCAATGTATGTAATTCTCCGATCATTCCGATTCTTAAACGAACTGATCCAAAAGCACCGCCAGTATATCGATTAGTTATTGATCTGCGCGAATTGAATAAATGCATTGTACCACAATACCCCGTGGTCCCAGATATCTCTTCATTACTAACAGCCATTGATTCCGAAGCAACGTTCTTCACTGTAATTGACCTCAAGAACGCCTTCTTTAGCGTCCCAATCGATCCGGAAAGCCAATATTTGTTCGGATTCTGTTTAAATGGACGAAGTTTTAAATTCGCACGCGCACCTCAAGGATTCACAGAAAGCCCCAGCATCTATAGCCAAGCACTGAAAAAACAACTTGACAGTATCCACATGCCAGTTAACACTGCCCTGCTTCAGTATGTCGATGATCTGCTGATCACCGCCCGAAGCGAACCTGAATGTGAAAAAGCATCACTGACGGTTTTGCATTTTCTAGCCGACAAGGGGCACAAGGTGTCCCCTTCAAAGCTGCAATTCTGTGTCCAGCAAGTTGTGTACCTTGGGCACTTGCTGTCCAAAGGGGGGAGACAGCTTACACCTGACCGCATCCAGTTAATTGTTAACATGCCACCACCCAAGACACAAAAGGAGGTACGGGCCTTCATAGGCCTCACTTCGTACTGTAGGCAGTGGATTCCCCAATATGCATTTCTAGCAAAACCACTCATTCAGTTGACAACACAGGAGGCAGCGACATCGACTGTCCTCCCTTGGACTCAAGAACATACACAAGCTTTTGAAAGCTTAAAGAAAGCCTTATGCCAAGCACCTGTTTTAGCAACACCATGTTACAGTAAACCTTTTACACTTTTTGTTACAGAACGTGAAGGTACTGCCTTGTCAGTACTCACTCAGGAACAAGCAGGATCACACAAACCATGTGCTTACTTTTCTAGCACGTTAGATCCCGTAGCTCAGGCTCTTCCTGCGTGCCTGAAATCAGTCGCAGCAACAGCTTTAGCGATCAGACAAAGCGATGCCATAGTATTAGGACATCAATTGACAGTACAAGTACCACACGCAGTAGAGGTTCTCTTGAACCGGACACAAACACAACACTTGACTATAGCAAGATTGACGGGTTACGAACTAACATTGTTTCAGCCACACATAGAAATAAGACGTTGTAGTACATTAAATCCTGCCACACTTTTGCCATTAAGTGGAACAGACCCATTGGCACATGATTGTATTGAAGTCATTACTATTACGACGAAACCCAGACAAGACTTGACAGATATTCCATTATCAGATCCAGACCTGACATTGTATGTAGATGGTCCATGCATGAGAACAAGTACAGGAGAGTTAGTGGCCGCTTATGCAGTCACAACAGACACTGAAGTTATTGAAACTAATTGTATTGATACCCTGTCAGCTCAAGCAGCAGAGCTCATCGCTTTGACACAAGCCTGTATTCAAGCCAAAAGTAAAAAAGTTAACATATACACAGATTCACGTTATGCCTTCGGAGTTGTCCATGACTTCAGAGTCCTTTGGCGAGAGAGAGGTTATTTAACTTCTCATGGTGCCAACATTCAACACGGTCCCCTCATTCAAGATCTATTAGACGCAATACATCTACCTACTGCAATATCTATTATGAAGTGCAAGGCCCATACGAAAGTGACCGACATTATTTCCCAGGGTAACGACCTAGCAGACCGAACAGCTAAACAGACCGCTCAGAATCGGACTCACGCAACTGACATGACAAAGGCAATAGTTCAGACATCCACACACTGCATGACAGTTAAGGATCCCGCCCTTGATGTAATTGACATACAGACACATGCTACACCAGAAGAAATTAAGAAATGGACTGAATTAGGAGGGATCCAAACAGATCAGGGATGGATGACGAAGGGAAAATCTATATGGTTTCTCCCCGACTCCATGGTTCCAGTCATCATTAACACAATACATAGCCCAGCGCACCTAGGAGAAAAAGCTATGCTAGATAGTATCCAACACATTTGGTTCAACAAACACTTGCAAGCAGCAGCCAAACAGAAAGTGCGTACCTGCATGATTTGTTGTCAGTTCAACCCCGGTAAAAGCATTCCTGTAGAGCAAGGTGGATTTCAACCTCCCGATCACCCTTTTGAAGCACTCCAGATGGATTATATCCAGATGGAACGATGTCGAGGATTCAAATATGTTCTCGTAGTTGTATGTGCTCTTTCCCGTTGGACAGAGGCTTATCCCGTCTCAGATTACACTGCCCCGACTACTGCCAAACAGTTAGTTCGTGAATTCTTCCCACGGTATGGTTTGCCCCGTATCATATACTCAGATAACGGCCAGCCGTTCTCATCCGAGCTAATGAAACACATTTCACTCCTGTTAGGCTATCAATGGAAATTCCACTGTGTCCGACATCCCGAGGCAGCAGGCCTCGTGGAACGTCATAATCAGACTCTGAAAATTAGACTTTCCAAAATCTGCAGAGAGAAAGGTGTCGACTGGATAGTAGCCTTACCAGTTGCTCTCTTTTACATGAGAATGGTAGCACATTCTCGAACAGGGCTATCCCCGTACGAGGTGGTCTTCGGTAGGCCACCAAATATGTGGGGGACGCCTATACCTCGAAAAATAACTGATGTTGATTGTAATATGCTGACAGATTACCTTGCTTCCTTGATGTCTGCACTACAATCTTGCCGTTCACAGGTAGCTGCAGCCTTTCCCGACAACACTGAGGTGAAGCCCCATGAAGTGGTTCCTGGGGACTACGTGTTCATAAGAAATTTCGACAGGAGGAGCCCGCTGGAGCCTCGCTGGCAGACGCCGAAACTGGTTCTTCTCACGACGAGGACAGCAGTGAAGATTGAGGGTCGCAAGGTTTGGCTACACTCGAGCCATATCAAGAAATTTCATGGACCACTTTCTAATTTGAACTCTCAGCCCTGCCTTCCCTCACAGACTGACTCAAAACTCCCCCTGGTTGAGAAAACAGAACAACAAAATTACAAACTGAAACTAAGGTCTAGCAAGTCAGACAATTTGATTGTTTAAGTCCTCTCCGAGGTGAAGCGGTTAAATTAGTCTCTGACATGTATCCTCTAGACCGAATTAGAGAGAGAAATAGACAGAAACAGCTCAAGAAACATGCATACTGTAAATCACTTCGTAGTCACTGTATAGTGACATTATTGATTATGTTTTTTCTAAGTCTTCTGATTATTGCTGCAAGTATACTGTTACACATATACTACCCTATTTTCAAGCGTGCTTTCAATGCTACTTCCGAACACTCTTTTAGCGAATTACCTCCGCATGAGTTGTCCTACAGATTTGCGCTGCGCAACAACACATTCATTAGTATGTTACATCATTCCCATCAGACCAGCAATGCTACAAATTGTTGGATATGTGGCCGACTCCCTCCCTATCAGAAATACAAGGGAGTTCTGCCCCTCTTTCCGTACCCATTCACACACAATGGCTCCTGTGGAGCATGGTTTAGTTTGATTAATACTTTAGATTCAAATGCCGTAGTTTACCAGGACAACTGGGTATGGGGAAACCTGAACCTAGTTTTACTTAAAGTCTGCTACCCTAACAAGGAGGGACTTCCCAAAAGAACAGGAACTGATCTAGAAAATGAAGTATATGGATTAGGTAACTTTACACTTAACCTCATGATTCTGAATGTTGAATCTGAAGCTACACCAGTCTTGCCCGCTATGTCAGTATTTCCAGTTAAAGGTGAATTATGTGTAAGAAAGAATGGTTCAGTACACATGGGTCATAGTAAATGTACCACTGTGATCGAATTCCGTGATCAAGGCAAGTCTACATTTAGAGCTTCTCGTCAATCCTACTTCATATGTGGTCAGACCGCATATATACGTTTACCTCTGGATTGGGATGGTACCTGTTACATTGCATTCCTTCTGCCACCTGTTTTCCTAGCCCCTCCTGATTATCATAGGAATACCCATTTAGTACACAATAGACAGCAGAGAGATCTCCCGATTGTCGACTACACTGAAACGGCATGGGAGCAATACACAGATTTCAATAAAGGTTTCTTTCCCTACATAGGCACTGTCACTAATAGTAAACTGATACGTAGATTAACTAGAACCCTTGAAGCAGTAGTGAATGAAACTACTTCCGCCCTAGGCAACTTAACAGAGGAGCAGTCTGCGATGCGGATTGTTGTTCTTCAAAATCGTCTTGTCCTTGACGTCATCCTGGCCGATAGGGGCGGAGCTTGTAGGGTCATCGGATCAAGTTGCTGTGTTTTCATTCCAGAAAACGCGCCTTCAGTATATAAAGCCATAACTCGTCTTCATAAGATTGTAAGCCAGATACACCAGAGTCCAGGCACCTGGACTTGGTCCGGTTGGTTCTGGAGCGTGTTGTCAGCCTGGGGATGGAGGATCCTATCCTTCCTAGGTATTGGCCTTCTCATAATATTCAGTTGTTGCTTGTGTCTACAATGTGGGCCAGCGATTTGTGGTCTGTGTGCCACATCGTGTATTCCACATTCCAGTTTTCATTCAAGACCTCGTAAGAAGAAAGAAGAACAGATGATGTTATATGAACAGATTGATGGATTAATGAAGATCGATATTTCATGAAGGGTCCGTAGGGGACAAGGAGGGAATGAGGAAATATGAATTTTTATGATCAATTGTGTCCCCTATCTTAGACCCCAACGGCTCCATGTACATGCTACAAGTACATGTATGTTCCCTCCAATTCCAGCTATGAAGACGCAAATACATGTGCGTCCAACGTTAACATGTCCTCTTTCAGATCCGCCATGAATGGGTCGGATATTCCGTTCCTAAGTATGATTGGCCACCGACTTTATATGGTACACCTTTCACGTTTTACAGTTCAGGCGAGTAGGCCCTGAATTCTGTCATCAAGTCTTTTCCTGCCTTCTGCTTCTGAAAGCTCCAGCCTGAGCCTGCATCTGTATCCATGACCTTTGTCCTACTCCCTGCGCGGCTAACGGTGCCTGACTCGGCCTGTTGCCTGCCAAAAACTGTATTTCGCCTTCAAGTTATCTGCTCCGCTCCTCATCCAATACATTCCTGTCTAGTAGTTTAGGTAAACATCCTTCCAGCTACAGAGCAAAGGGCCCGGCCTTACTGTCTCCGTGCAAGTAATTCATAGCCTCCGTTTCCATGGTAGGCCCATGCCCCCTCGCATCTCATGTAGACACATAGACGCTTGTACACGCACTAGCAGTCAGTATAGAATAGATTCTGTCCGAGAGACCTTTCCTTTTAGATAATACAGTTCCTTAAACACAAGATATTAGATATGATTTGGGATTAGGTTGATCTGACCTCCCAGACTTCTGTCTCCTCATGTAGGGCTAAATGTCAAGTTTCCTTCACCCTCTAGTTACACGTCAATCACACGTCATGCGGCTGCGCGCGCATCTCTGCCATGTATTTCTGCTGACATTGCAGGATTCTCTTATGGATCCACCCACCTGTGACATCCTCTTAATGACGTTTCTAGTATACGCCTTTATGCACGCCTATTGTAACGCCTTTTTCATTACGTATGTGTATTCTTATCTTTCTTATCAGCTGTTACGCCTCCTGCATCTGTCTTTACTGTAATGCATTTACTATATATATAATTACTTGTCAATAATGTGTTGCCTATCCCTTCCTGAACCTTCGTGGTGATGGAATTCGATTGCCTGGTTCGAACCATAATTCCTTTGTAAGGAATAAATTCCCTTTTATAACCTCAAATACCACGGATTCTGCCTCTTATTTTTACTGAGTTATTCTTATTGAATTTTACCGCATAAATTAAGTCTAGGTAATTTAAATTTACCACAGTCTCCGTCAGACACCCACCAGCTACTGGTACCCACACCCTTTAGGGAACAGATAATTTTCTTTTCCCATGCACACCTTCTGGCAGGACACACAGGAACAGAAAAGACAACCCAAACCATACTACGTCATTTTTACTGGCCAGGGATATACCAGGACGTTAAAAACCATTGTCAGGCATGTGAGATTTGCCAGAAAAGGAACACCAACAGGCCACTGGGTGTCCCTCTACAGCCCTTACCCATAATAGGTACTCCATTTGAGAGGGTCGGGCTGGATCTCATAGGCCCTCTACCCCGGACAAAAAAAGGCCACTTATACGTGTTGGTGATAGTGGATTTCGCCACTCGCTTCCCCGAGGCCTTCGCCTTAAGGACCCCCAACACCCGCAACATCGCCGACTGTTTCTTGGAGCTATTTTCCAGAGTGGGGTTCCCAAAAGAAATATTAACGGATCAGGGAACCCCGTTCGTCTCTAGACTCATGAAAGAGGTATGTCGCCTACTGGATCTCCGCCACATCCGTACGTCAGTTTACCATCCCCAGACAGACGGTCTGGTCGAACGGTATAATGGCACTCTGAAGAACATGCTCAAGAAAATGTTGGAGGTGGAAGGACCAGAGTGGGACAGGCTATTACCCTTGGCCTTATACGTCATCCGAAGCCAGGTACAGAGTAGCCTTGGATGCTCTGCCTTTGAGCTATTGTACGGACGTAGACCTCGCAGTCTCCTAGAGATGACCAAGGAAGCCTGGGAGAAGGAGGAGATGCTGGATACGAGAGAGATGTTAGAGTATACCCAAACCTTAAAAACAAAATTCGGTAAACTCAGAGATTTGGCATATTCTAATCTGGCCAAAAGCCAAGAGAAACAGGCCGCATATTACAATCGAGGAAAGAAGTGGCGGACCTTGGCCGTGAACGATTGGGCCCTGGTCTTACTTGCTAACAGCATGAACAAATTGAAGAATGAATGGAAAGGTCCTTTCCGAGTCATTGAAGCCATTGGGAAGACTACATACAAATTACAGCTGTCACCCAGTCGAACCCAGGTATATCATATGAATATGTTGAAGAAATGGATAGGACCTCCTCCGAAGACCGCCTCCCTATCCCTTCCCACCATGGGGAAAGAAGGGGATACTTTACAACACCTACCGATCAACGACGAATTAAGCCCAAAGGAGAAGACCGAGCTCATGAAGGTCCTACAAACCCACGCTCCCATTTTTTCGGACCTACCAGGTCGCACCCATCTCACCGAACATAAAATAGAGACAACCCCGGGAAAGGTCGTCAAACTACGTCCTTATAGGATCCCCGCGGCACGAAGACAAGCAGTACAACAGGAAATCCGGGAGATGCTGCGGATGGGTGTGGTCAGACTCTCCAGGAGTGAGTGGTCCTCACCCATAGTGATGGTGCCTAAACCCGATGGCAGCATAAGATTCTGCATGTACTTCCGGGCACTGAATGGTATCTCCTCATTCGATGCCTATCCCATTCCTCGCATCGATGAGCTGATTGAGAAACTAGGAGACGCCACTTACATCTCGACCATCGACCTAACGAAAGGGTACTGGCAAGTACCCTTAAGAGAGGAGGATCGGAAGAAAATGGCGTTCTCGACTCCCGACGGCTTGTTTGAATTTACGGTTCTACCCTTCGGGTTGCATGGCGCCCCGGCCACCTTTCAGAGACTCATGAATAACGTCCTGCAAAAGTACCAGTCCTTTTCGTCAGCCTACCTTGACGACATTGTGATATTCAGCCCGGACTGGAACACGCATCTCCAACATCTACACACCATCTTTTTGGCACTAAGAAACGCCGGCCTACATATCAATGCCAAAAAGTCCCGGATGGCGTTCCAAAAAGTGAAGTATTTAGGGTACGTCTTAGGTCATGGCCTTATAGCCCCACAAAGCGAAAAGGTTAAAGCTATCACGGATACCCCCTTCCCTTCCACGAAAAAGGAGATGAGAGCCATTCTGGGGTTGATTGGGTATTACAGGCGCTTTATACCCAACTTCGCTGAAGTGGCCATCCCTCTAACTGATACCCTGCAGAAACATGTGAGCCCCCGGGTCTTCCACCGACCCACCACCCAGTTGGTACAGGCCTTTGACTCGCTGAAGCAGACCATCACCTCGAGTCCAGTGTTAACCTCCCCTGACTTCTCTCGCCCCTTCATTTTGCACACTAATGTGTCGGATCACGGGTTGGGAGCCATGTTATCTCAAGAAACGGGGGAGGGGGTGGAGCATCCAGTAGTTTTCATCAGCAGAAAACTATTCCCTAGGGAAGTACGGTACCCCACCATTGAACGCGAGTGTCTGGCGATCGAGTGGGCTACCGACAAGTTGCGTTACTACTTAGAGGGCCGTCCCTTCCTTCTCTATACTGACCATGCACCCCTCCAGTCGATGAGCCAGAACCTCTCCAACAATCCCAGGGTTCTCCGTTGGTTTCTCTCCCTCCAACCCTTTTCCTTTACCTTGAAACATCGAAAGGGGAAGGAGAATGCTAGCGCGGACTACTTGTCCCGGACCTTTCCTCTCCCCGATCGGGAGAATCCGGTGGTGGAGGAGTGTCACAAGGCGAGCGGGGACACCGGACTGCATGGGGCGGACTGGTGGGAGGTGCCGGAGGTCACGGACAGTGTTATTTGTGATTTGCAGGAAGACGATTGGAGAGTGACAGCAACAGAAGAAACATCCACGGACGTCTTCCCCTTTAACTGGAATCTCGCTGGTGCTCACGCCCACAACTATGACGTGGTTGACGAACACCCAATAAGAGCGGAGGCAGACAGACCCGTGGTGTGTGGCTACACCGGAGCGGAAGAAGGAGAGCGAAGGAGAACGGAGACGGGAGAGACTACAGCAACGGAGAGGTCGGAGACGAGAGGGACTACAGCGACGGAGAGGTCGGAGACGGGAGAGACTACGTCGAAGGAGAAGTCGGAGAAGGGAGGACTCCGCACCCACGTTTCGCCGAGCCACGCCCACGGAGGAGCGTGGCTGACCCAGGTGCGTGAACGTTTCACGGGCTGGGTCGGGAGAAGGAAGAAGGCTGAGAAAGAACCTAAATGCCTCTCGCCGCCGCACTTGTAAATACTCCTAGCACTTGATCCTTTCTGCCCCCCCTTCACTTGCACTACCTTTCCTGAGCACACCGGTCGTTTAGAGAGGATAGGAGGTTGACACGAGAGCACCGGAGTGTACCCTTCACGTCCTTGGCCCTGGTCTTTCCTTATCGTAATCATCCTACTGATCACAGCCTTTGTTGTTTTTGTCTCCCCTATATTGGTGAGGCCGGCATCGGGAGTCCTCTGACGTCCACCGGGTCCCGTCCTTTGGCCAATCAACTCCGAGACGAACTGGAAACCAGACCCCTTGGGGAAGAGACGCCAGAACCTGGATAGAAAGCACAGAATCGTACTTCCGCAAATAAAACCCTCACTTACTAGACGCCGTGTCCTGAGTCGTCTGTCCGAACCGTCCACAATGACCTACGAATATATGCAGACACCTTGTGATGGCATGCAGATACCAGGGTCCACCCCATGAGCAGGACACAACAACATATACCAGACACCCAACACATCATCACCACCCCAACTCAAGGAGCAGCAGCACCAGCAGCAATACCACAATAAAAATAGTGTGCAAACGATAAAATAACAACCACATTCAGCATCTCGAAGAAAAGTAGCCACAGTACACCATTCAAAAAGCCCATAGGCCACACCAGATGCGAAGTCCCGGGGGGGGGAACACATAGGGACGCCTCTCCCCAGGCTCGCCTGCACTGTACACTGTACCATATCATCCACAGAAGGGGGGGCATCATGTGGGGGGAAGAACCATGCACCGCAGGGACAGGAGGGGCACGGGTAGGTGTCGTGGGTGCAGGGACGGATGACTCCACCACAGGGGGTGAGGCAGCGCCAAAGGAGGAGGGCAGTATGGCGCTGCACACGGCCGCATGCACCTCCAGTGTCTCCCCTGCACCCGAAGGCACCACAGGCCCCAAGGAGGGGGGGGAAGGTCTGAGGGATGGGTCGCAGCGCAACTGGGGGAGGGTGTGGACACGGGGGGGACTCAACTACCCTGCCCGGGGAATCCCTCAAACGTTTGCGGGTGGTGTCACACTGGGGCTGAGGGACGCACTGGCCATGAAGGAGAGTCTGTCCAACTGTTGGGCAAGAGAGCCAAGGATGAGTGGTATTGGAGGTAGTGTGTCATGAGGAATGCGGACTACCACTGTGACAGCGTGGCTGCTTTTTGCCCCCCGACCCAGTGCCTGTGCCTTCTCCCCCCTGTGTGTGCGTGACAGGAGGTGTGCGCTTGGCCTTCCCTGGTTGTGTGCTGCCTGTGTCCAGTGGGGTGCGTGCATGGGGACGTCTGGGTGTGCATGGGACAGGCATGGGAGTGGGAAGTGCGGATGGTGCCGGGGTAGGGGGGGACGGTGCGCTGCAGGAGACCCACCGCTGCCGTCAGTGACGAGTCCATGGACCTCAGCTATATCCGGTGGTCAGACATCGCTGATTACATGCCCTCCATGTACGACAGCATCCATGTCAGCAGTCTGGTGTGGCCATGGAGGACACGCAGCTGCGACGTCTGGGCACCCTGCAACTGGCGATGAATGTTCACAGACTCTGCATTGACGGCAGCAGGGGAGACAGGGGCAGGGGGTGCGGTGCCTGGCACGAAGGAGACATGTTTGGCGTACCACAAACTCCCCTCAGAACCCAGAACCCCACATCCGACTAGCTAAGTGTCCCATTCGATATCCGAGGTTGGGCCCGGCGGTCCCAATGTATAGACAAGCCAGAACAAGCGACTTACAACATCCTCAGGAATGGTGGGAATCAGACATACCTGTTCGTCAGGATTCACAGATCAGTCCACAACTGTTGGACAGGCCACACGAAGGGCTTGCTCCCTCCCCGCAGGACAGGGCCCAAGCCCCGGCCCGCCAGGTGTTATCCACAAGAATCACCCGCACCCCGTCTCCCGACGGAACTCCTGCCCCCGGACCTCCATGTATCACGGGACCGAACCACCACCGGCTCCCCCGGCCGGATCAAGCCGCCATCTTGGGCCCTGCGCCACGAGGCCGCGTGGCCTCCACCCGACCCTAACCCTGGGCCTGGCCGGCCCCGACATCCCGGCATCACCATCCACCCAGGAGGTGAGCGGACCACTTGGCAGGTCAATGGGAGAACGAAGCGTCAAGGGCTCTCCCCCGCCAGGTGCCGATCGCCTCCAGCTCCCCCAGGCGCTGGCTCCACCCCCTGCTGGGTGTCTGGACACCTTCATCCCGGACCCTCCGACCTCCAAGTGCGAGGGTCCGGACATCAAAGGGCGCCAGACCTATAACTAGGGCAGCTCCGGAGCAGGAAGGCAGTTGTATCCTGGAGTCGAGAGACACCGAGAGAACTCAGCCTTGACGGACTACTGGCGCTGCCGTAGCCCTGCCTTGTGAACTATCATCCTGCCTGCTGGCACTGCCGCGGCCTTCTGCAACATCCATCCTCGTCGGGACCTGCTGGCGCTGCCGCGGTCCGTTGTAACGACCATCTTCACCGGGACCTGCTGGCGCTGCCGCGGACCGTGTATCGACCATCTTCACCGGGACCTGCTGGCGCTGCCGCGGACCGTGTATCGACCATCTTCACCGGGACCTGCTGGCGCTGCCGCGGCCCGTCCAAGCTAGAACACCGAGCTCGAGGATTGTGAGCTATCCACCATACCATCTCAACTACCAGACTGGTAACCAGACTCTCCCGCTACCCCCTTTTCCCCATCTTGAGAGACTTGAATCGAGGGGACCCCTGAGTCCAAACCTCCTTGTACCATTTCATCGTACCTTAAAAAATTGCCTATAAAGAACGCTAAACCTTCTCCCTGTGTGGTGTCTGTCTGTGGGGGGGAAGTTATTTATCTGTACGATCGCTGGAGACGGCTCTCCCCGGAGACCTCTCCCCTTGTCCTCGGCCGACCCTCCCGGTCCGTCTAACATTGGTGGCCAGCGGCGCGATCCGAATCAACGCGTAATCGTACAGAGAGTAGCTCACCCCACGACAAAACCACGATGTCAGCCAAAGATAGCGGTTCCACTGAAAAGTTCCAAATGGATAAGTTGGAAGAATATAGCCACCGCGAACTTAAACAATTCTGCATGGAACTAGGCATTGCTACCACCGGCCTGAGTACCAAAGACGATTTGAAGCACGCCCTTGAGTCGTGGGCAGAAACCGGGGTCGCCGGATCCTCCGACCAAAACAGTGTCGCACCAGAGGGGAACGCCACGGCTCCCGAGGAGCGGGGAACGGGCCTCTCGCAGGAGGAGATCCAAGAAAGAGAAAGAACCAGATTACATGAGTTGGAAATGGCACGACTCAAGATGGACGGTGAACTAAAGTTAGCCGAGCAAAAACTAAATCTAGAACATCTGCGGCTCCGAGAAGAACGGGAAGAGAAACAGAGACAGAGAGAGCTCGAGGAAAAAAGAATAACACTCGAACACGAGCGCAAACTGGCGGAAATAGAACTTCGGAAACAGAATAAAGAACCGGGGGTGCCTGAGCGACCGCACACCCCGGGAGCAACCGAGAAAAAAGTCCACATCCCCAAGGATGTTGTCCGAGAGTATGTCCGAGAGGACGACATACAACAGTGGTTCAAAGCCTACGAGATCGCCATGACCTCCCACCGGATCGACCGGAGTGATTGGGGAGCCGGCCTATGGGGGAGGTTCGTCAACGAAGGCCGCGATGCCCTACTGCAGCTCCCAGATCACCAGATGTCATCCTACGACCACATGAAGGCTGCCCTCCTCACCCGCTACGGACTCACACCCGAGATGTACCGCCAGAGGTTCAGAGACTGCACCCGGATCCCGGGTACAACTTGGGTGGAATACGTCAACTATTTCAGCCGAGCCTTCGAGGGTTGGATCAAGGGAAGCCACGTAACGACCTACGAGCAACTCTTTAATCTTATGGTATGGGAGCACCTGTCGAACAACTGCTTCGTCGAGCTCAGGCAGCACCTCCTCGACAGTAAACTGACTGACCCACGGCAACTCGCCGTCGAAGCTGACCGATGGGAAAGCACCCGAGTGGGCCGGAGAGGACCACACGAGCAAAACCGAAACAACCAAGGTCAGCACCGTCCCCGGGGAGGAGGAGGAGGCCAGGGGCGAGGGAGAGACACCATCCCGGCCACACCCGCGGCCAGCACCCCGCCCCCGGCCGGCCGGGGCAACCCCCCGATGCGACCGGGGTTCCGAGCCAACGTCACGTGCCACCGATGCCAGCGAGTCGGCCACTACGCCAATGACCCGAGCTGCCCGCAGAACCAAACACCAAAGCCCCGCCAGGTAGCTGCCGCCGCCCTGGGGGAAGAACGAATATCCGAGGAACAGGAAGAATATGAGCCGGCCCAGCAAGAGTGGGAACCGGCCGCCATGGTTCTAGCGTGCCTAGGGGGAAAAGACATGGTCCCGCGGGCTCCCCTACCCGCCAACACCCGGAAATATGGCCAGTGGGTGACCATTAATGGGAGTCGGGCCGAAGCCTTACGTGACACAGGCGCCAGTCACCTGGTGAAGCCCGAGCAGATCCTGCTCAACATTCTCTGCCCCGTCCGCTCAGCCGACAATTCCGAAAGTCTGTGTCAAATGGCCTGCGTCCCCTTCGAATGGAGAGGGGTCTCCGGCCTGTTGAAGGTGACGGTCCGGGATGATGCCCCCGTGGACTGCCTCCTGGGGAATGACCTTGAGAGTTCCCCGTGGGCCGCCGTCGAAAGAAGAGAGCACCTGGGGATGCTGGGCCTCCCGGACTGGGCCTGCGTAACCACCCGGTCCATGGCCGCCCGTGCCGTCCCCCGACCAGAAGAACCAGAATGGCCAGCACCTCCGCCCCCGGTCGCCCCAGTAGAGGACAACGACGATGCCGACCCCCCAGAACCAACGGCCGAAGGGGTCGCTCAACCCCAGGACCTTCCCGGCCTGGCTCAGTGGCGTCAAGAAGGGGGGCCCACCCAAGAACAGTTCCGCCAGGAGCAAAAGACCTGCCCCTCCCTCGAGGGACTCCGCCAGCAAGCCAGCGCCCAGAGCGCAGGGGACTCCACCGGAACTCATTGGGTCTATTGGGATAACGACCTGCTATACAGCGAACAAAGAATCGCGGAGCTAGGGGCCAGTCGAGTGCTGGTGGTACCTCTCCGCTTCAGAGACTTCCTACTAACTCTGGCCCACGATGTCCCCCTGGCTGGACACCTGGGCCAGGACAAAACCTACAGTCGCCTAGTGACCCACTTTTTCTGGCCGAAGATGCGGAACGACGTCCTTAACCACTGCCGGTCCTGCCCCACGTGCCAGGCCAGTGGGAAGAGCGGCCGTAAGCTAAAAGCCCCTCTGCAACCCTTCCCAGTGGTCACCACCCCGTTCGAGAGGGTAGGAATAGACATTGTGGGGCCCCTGGACCCCCGCACGGCACAAGGACATAGGTTCATCCTGGTACTGGTGGACCACGCCACCCGCTACCCCGAGGCGGTGCCCCTATGAACTGTAACAGCTCCGGTGGTTGGCCGAGCCCTAATGGGGATCTTCTCCCGGGTGGGCTTCCCCCGAGAAGTCGTCAGCGACCGAGGCACGAACTTTATCTCAAAATATATGAAGTCCCTCTGGCAACAGTGCGGGGTCACCTACCGATTCACGACCCCCTATCACCCCCAAGGGAAAGGACTAGTGGAGCGATTCAACCGCACCCTCAAGGGGATGATTGGGGGATTGGAAGAGCCCCTCCGTCGCCAGTGGGATGTACTACTCCCGTGCCTCCTCTTCGCCTATCGAGAAGTTCCCCAGAAGTCCCTCGGCTTTAGCCCTTTCGAACTCCTGTACGGGCACCCTGTGCGAGGGCCCCTCAGCCTAGTCAAAGAAGGTTGGGAGATGGCCCCCCTAAAGACCCCTCCAGACGTCTTCAAGTACCTCCTGGCCCTACGCAATCAGACCCTGCGCTTCAGGGAGATGGCCAAGGCGCACCTCGAGGCCAGTCAGGAGGACATGAAAAAATGGTACGATCAAAATGCCTCCTCCGTCGAGTTCGAACCTGGTCAACAAGTGTGGGTGATGTCCCCCACCGAACCATGTGCCTTGCAAGATAAGTGGACGGGGCCCTTCAAAGTGGTCGAGCGCAAAAGCCCCGTCACTTACCTCATCGACATGGGGACCCCCCGGAACCCCCTCCGGGTCCTCCACACCAACAGACTCAAACCACACTTTGTGCGCTCAGAACTCAGCCTCCTGATGGCTACGGGCAGTGGGGCGGAGGAAGACTCCGAGCCCCTCCCGGATCTCCTGAAGACTCAGGAGAACGACGGTTCCGTGGACGGGGTCCGGCTCTCCGATGCCCTCACCCCAGAGCAACGCCAGGGCTGCCGGGACCTCCTGCTGCGGTTCGCTACACTGTTCTCCCTCACCCCCGGGATCACCCCTTGGTGCTTGCACGACGTGGACACCGGGGACAGTCCCCCTATCCGACACCGGGCCTACCGCGTGCCAGATCGGGTACGGGCCTGCATCCAAGAGGAAGTGGCCAAAATGCTCACGCTCGGGGTCATCGAGCCCTCGGACAGCCCTTGGGCCAGCCCGGTTGTACTGGTCCCCAAAGCCGCTGCCCCCGGCACCACTCCTGAACTGCGATTCTGCGTCGACTACCGGGGCTTGAACGCTGTCACCCGGACCGACGCTCATCCTATCCCCCGAGCGGATGAATTTATCGACCGGCTGGGGGCCGCCCGCTACCTCAGCATCTTCGACCTAACAGCGGGCTACTGGCAGATCGGTCTCACACCCCGGGCTCAGGAACGGTCCGCCTTCTCTACCCCCGATGGCCACTACCACTTCAAGGTCATGCCCTTCGGCATGAAGAATGCCCCCGCTACTTTTCAACGTCTAGTGAACCAGGTCTTGGCGGGGCTCGAAGAGTTCAGCGCCGCCTACCTGGACGATATCGCTGTGTACAGCCGCCACTGGTCCGACCACCTCCTCCACCTCCAAGAGGTCCTGCAGGCCCTCCAGTGGGCCGGCCTCACGATTAAGGCCGGCAAGTGCCAAATTGGTCAAGGGTCCGTGACCTACCTCGGGCACCAGGTGGGAAGCGGGCTGGTGGCCCCGCTGCAACTTAAAATTGCTGCCATCCAGTCCTGGCAGCCCCCCGTCACCCAGACCGAGGTCCGAGCCTTCTTGGGGCTCACCGGCTACTACCGGCGGTTCGTGAGGGACTACGGCAGCATTGTGGGGCCCCTCACGGGTCTCACGTCCAAAAACCAACCGAAGCGGATTAACTGGACCCCCGACTGGCAAGCGGCCTTCGAAAAGCTGAAGGCCGCCCTGTGCACCGCCCCTGTGCTCCAGGCCCCCGATTACAGTCGGGAATTCATTGTACAGACAGACGCCTCCGACCACGGCATCGGAGCGGTTCTTTCCCAGCTGAACCCCGAGGGTCATGACCAGCCGGTGGCCTTCATCAGCAGACGTCTCCTGGCCCGAGAACAGCGCTGGAGCACAATCGAGAGGGAGGCCTTCGCAGTGGTGTGGGCCCTCAAAAAGCTCCGGCCCTATCTCTTCGGTACCCACTTGCGGGTACAAACTGACCATCGACCCCTGCAGTGGCTGATGCAGATGCGGGGGGAGAACCCAAAACTATTGCGCTGGTCCATCTCCCTGCAGGGAATGGACTTCACCGTAGAACATCGACCAGGCCGAGACCACGCCAACGCAGATGGCCTGTCACGCTTTTTCCGCCTCGGCGAGGAGAGTCCCCAAGAAGATGGGTGACTCTCCCCGCCTTCAGCTGGGGGGGACGCATGTTGGACAGGCCACACGAAGGGCTTGCTCCCTCCCCGCAGGACAGGGCCCAAGCCCCGGCCCGCCAGGTGTTATCCACAAGAATCACCCGCACCCCGTCTCCCGACGGAACTCCTGCCCCCGGACCTCCATGTATCACGGGACCGCACCACCACCGGCTCCCCCGGCCGGATCAAGCCGCCATCTTGGGCCCTGCGCCACGAGGCCGCGTGGCCTCCACCCGACCCTAACCCTGGGCCTGGCCGGCCCCGACATCCCGGCACCACCATCCACCCAGGAGGTGAGCGGACCACTTGGCAGGTCAATGGGAGAACGAAGCGTCAAGGGCTCTCCCCCGCCAGGTGCCGATCGCCTCCAGCTCCCCCAGGCGCTGGCTCCACCCCCTGCTGGGTGTCTGGACACCTTCATCCCGGACCCTCCGACCTCCAAGTGCGAGGGTCCGGACATCAAAGGGCGCCAGACCTATAACTAGGGCAGCTCCGGAGCAGGAAGGCAGTTGTATCCTGGAGTCGAGAGACACCGAGAGAACTCAGCCTTGACGGACTACTGGCGCTGCCGTAGCCCTGCCTTGTGAACTATCGTCCTGCCTGCTGGCGCTGCCGCGGCCTTCTGCAACATCCATCCTCGTCGGGACCTGCTGGCGCTGCCGCGGTCCGTTGTAACGACCATCTTCACCGGGACCTGCTGGCGCTGCCGCGGACCGTGTATCGACCATCTTCACCGGGACCTGCTGGCGCTGCCGCGGACCGTGTATCGACCATCTTCACCGGGACCTGCTGGCGCTGCCGCGGCCCGTCCAAGCTAGAACACCGAGCTCGAGGATTGTGAGCTATCCACCATACCATCTCAACTACCAGACTGGTAACCAGACTGTCCCGCTACCCCCTTTTCCCCATCTTGAGAGACTTGAATCGAGGGGACCCCTGAGTCCAGACCTCCTTGTACCATTTCATCGTACCTTAAGAAATTGCCTATAAAGAACGCTAAACCTTCTCCCTGTGTGGTGTCTGTCTGTGGGGGGGAAGTTATTTATCTGTACGATCGCTGGAGACGGCTCTCCCCGGAGACCTCTCTCCTTGTCCTCGGCCGACCCTCCCGGTCCGTCTAACAACAACAGAATAGACACAGACAAGGTAAAGTTTAATGAGTACATTCAATGAACCTCGCGTCCTAAGATGCAGGACTGTGGCCAACATAAGCAGACAAATGGTTAAGGCCAGAAACATCAGCATTGTTGCGATATCATGGACATTGAAAGGAGCAATCTTAAGAAACTGACAGTGGAAACAGCAACCCAACCTTCCTGTCGCCAGTAAACTAATAGTAGTATCATTCGACTAATAGAAGGTCCCCAATCTAGAACGGGGGACCCCCCACCGTACAGATCAGCTGAGTGGAATCACATCACGGCATCATCTAGTCCCATCTCCTGCAAAAGTCCTCCATCACAATGAAACGTAAACGTGCTGCACTGCAATATGGCAAGCACTCGTCTATCAGGTATCTGCATCTGCGTGCATGGAATGGCTAACTAGTGGGACGATCAACCTGCACACAACAACATGCACCGTCTAGTCACCCTGACTGTGTGTGTACACAATGTACAGTACACATTCGCTGCTCACTGTGAAGGATGTCAATCAACACACAGTCCTCATGTGAAGTAAACTCGAGTAGGCATTTCAAAAGTAATAACACGCAACCACAGTGTCGCGTGCAAAAGCAGAAAAAGTGGCAAGATGGCTGACTGACAACTAACGCAGTGGTGCCAACTTAACATTGTACATAGGGAGATAGGAACCAAGGGCATGAACTGGAAGTCCATAGAAGGGAAGCGAAATAGTCAGAAAAGAAATGTCAATTATGAACGATGTTGAAGGGCAATTAACCATGTAAAAGGGTAGAAAAATATCACATCGACGGATGCACCATGAAATGAGCAGGGCTAAAGTCAATCCATCAAGGCATAGGCACTATAAGTTGCAACAGCTTCCAAGAGGAAATCATCTGCACGTTCCGAAAAATTGTCTGCCATCCAGTTCAGCAGGGGGAAATAACACACGTGTTCATCAACAATCGGGCCATCCAGCACAATTTGTGGACAACAGGTGGGGACATCAAGATCACTTCTGGATAAGAATTTATTTGCTGCCATTACGATGTCCCAATTCCCTAGGACTCCATGTGCAGCAGCACAGGCCATGACACTGATGCCAGTACAGTCCAACTCATGAGCCACTAAGGGGCTCATCAGTCGATCAAAATCCGGCTCAGGAGCCACCGAGTTAGACAGGCACAAATCCAGAGCCCATTCGAATGGACAATCTAGGCAATGAAAGACAGGTTGCACGCAGGTAAAGAAGGGAAACCGGAAGGACAACCCATAGGCACTGCTTAAGGTCGCCAGCGGCAGAGTGCCGTAGAATTCAAGCATCATGTTCCGAAGATGGAGCAGCCGGTGCATGCTGTCTTGCAACGCAAGTTGTGAAGCCACAGCGTAGTACGCAGATCAATTATGGCACCCCAGCTACGAGGGCGAGAAGCAAAGGGACACCTCCGAAGACGGTAGCCAAAATCAAATGATGAAATGCGGGGATCACACCAAACAGAGTTTGGAAGGAGGTCACGAGGCCGGAGCCCACAATGTAGAAAAAAACAGCCAGGCCACTTGTTGACAAGGCATGAAAGATAGTCTGAATCCGAGTCCCAAATATGTTGTGGGAGATCAGTGTTAAAAAGCGCTTGCATCTCTGTGCGCGTGTGATCTACGTGAAGGCCAAATGTTTCTCGGGATGAAGTCAACACGACTTGTTTTTGAGACAATGGGGCCCTTACACTGCTCATCTTGTTGAACTCCGCTTTCAAGGTTAGAATGGAAGGCCAGATGGATACGTCCAGCCGGCCATGCGGGGGTGTAAAAAGGTCGTAATGACAGAAAAACACTCGTAGTGATACAGTCACGATGTCAGGAATTGCCGGAAGCATTCCACAGCAAGCTTCAGCATTGAATAGCACATAATGACCGTTAGCAAGCAGCGCACAAGACGGGGTCATGACTGGGACACGAATCACTTACAGAATACAAGCTACATCATGAGCGTGCATGTAACAAGCACCATGCAATTGAATGTGCCTACACACCACAGAATGATCCGGAGTGGAAGTGCTCCCTTCACCTCTTAAATACACCTCCTTGCCGTCTCTCACGCACCTGTTGTCGCCTAGCACGGACACAAGGGACCCGAACAAGTGGGAGGGCGGTGATGGGAATGGAGGGTGCGGCGAGAGATGGAGTGCTGCTTTCAGCTCTGGGAGCAGTCTCCGTCCCCTCGGGAGCTCTGCCTCGGACCCGTCAGCATCATAGTCGGTGTTTGGACTGGACAGGTCCTCCGCCTGACTCCCCTCGGCCTCCGTGCCACTTGCTGCGCCAGACTCCCCAGCACTGTTGGCCCCGGTGCTGGCTACCTCCCCCACGTCCGTGCCAGTGTCTCCCTCGGTTTCCCCCGATGATTCTGTGGCCAAGGTGAAGAGACAGGAAATGACCAGACACCTGTATACATATGACACAAATCCAATCTACATAGGACACAGTGCATAGCATGAATGGCAACATGAGTGACATCTACAATACTACAAACATATGTAGGCCCTGCACCACACAGTTGATTTACCCACCATACCACTGGGAAACAATGGGGAGCATGACACAACAGCAAATTACTTGTTCTAAATCGATACAGAGGAGCTACTCACTGGGGACAGTCGAGCACTGCATCACTGGCATGGCACAGTCACCTACACCCGCAACTGTCCCCCGATGCCAGGGACACGGATAATGACACCTCACATGTAACTACCAGCGTTGCATGTTGAGACTATGTCATGTGAGTGTCATGTGTTCCCATGAGCTAGCTGTATTAGTTCTGTGACATGCATCTGCATTTGCTGCATCCAACATGTGTGTGCGTGTCGATGGGCATGGTACACTATTATGCACACCAGGCCACATGTGGAATCAGATGTAACGGGTGTATGTATGCATCACACATGGACTTGCGAGACAAGGACATATCTGCCAAGTCTCAATGTGTGTGTCATCATACCTGACATGTAGCCCTTCATGGCAAGGTGTGTGGATTGTCCTGTTTCAAGGACATGCGACCTGTGCCTCTAGTGACCCACAACCGGTCTGTGTGATAATACATCCTTCTAATGCACATATGTGGATGTCTGTCACTCCTGTAATGCGTCAGCCTCTTCACTTACACTGGCCCACAGCTAGTTCCATGGCATGTCATGTTGACCTTGCGCACCCACGTGTGTAGCTGACTGTTGTTAGGGGTGTTACCTGGCTGGCATACGTGTCCTGGATGCATTGCACAGTACAGACTCTGTATGTAGCATATGTGTAGTAGCTGTTGAACATGTGCCCAGTCCATTGTCAGTGGTGTAGTGCTGTACTCAATCTTCGTTATTCCTTCCAAATTTCTGCAGGGCACCGCCTCTCCCCCGACCAATGCCAGACTTGGCTGCCATGAGGGAACGTGACTGTATACGGCGCTACCGCTTCTCCCAACTGTTGATTGACGACTTGACCACAAGGCTCGAGCCACACCTCCAACCACTACACAGGTATCCTACTGCACTGACCCCCAAGATGAAGGTGATGGCAGCCCTACATTTCTTTGCCACGGGTACGTTTCAATTGACCATAGCTGATGTAGGTGGCATGTCCCAGACCATGTTCAGCCGTGTCCTGCATGATGTATTAGAGGCCATGTTGGTACACCTGGATGAATTCATAACCTTTCCAACTCGTGAACAGTTGACAGGCGTCAAGGGTAAGTTCTATGCCCTGGGAGGGATGCCCCATGTCATTGGGGCCATTGATGGGACACATGTGGCTTTGGTGCCACCACACGCACAGGAGGTAGCCTTCCGTAACCGCAAGCATTACCACTCCATCAATGCCCTTGTGGTATGTCTTGCTGACATGATGATATCCCATGTCTGTTCCCGTTTTCCAGGATCAGCACACGATGCCTACATCATGAGGCGTAGCAGGGTGCCTGAAATGATGCAGCAGCTGCGCAACGAATGTGCATGTCTTGTTGGTGGGTATAATCTGTTAGTCCTGTATTTAGCCGTTTCTTCATATCTTACTGCTTCTCCTGACCCACTTCTGTCCATGATGTTTCCATGTAGGGGACGCTGGCTATCCCAACATGCCATGGCTGATGACGCCTCTCCGCAACCCCAGAACAGCCGCAGAACACCGGTACAATGACACCCATGGGCAGACGAGGCGCGTGATTGAGAGGACGTTTGGCCTCCTGAAGAGCAGATTCCGGTGCCTCCACAAGACCGGCGGCGCACTCCCATATGCCCCGGTGAAGGTCTGCAAAATCTTCCTTGTGTGCTGCATGCTGCACAACATGGCAGTGGAGAAGGCCGTGCCATTCATCCTGGATCCTGATGAGCAAGATCATCCATCCGTGGAGGATGAAGGGCTTGGGCACGGGGCAAGTGAGGATGAGGATGAGGACATCCGGAGTCAGCTGATCCGCAACTTCTTCTCATAATGGTGAGTCCCTGTGCCTGAGTGTGCACGCTTTGAGCCTTGTGTGGCATGTGTTGCAATGTGTGTGTCGAGCTGACTGTGTGCCAAGTGACTTGGAGGTGTGTTCTGATTTGTCATACAAGTGCTAATGTCATTCCCCATATTTGTGCAGGAACACAGAAATCATTATTTCCATGGTGACAACATCAATCCTGTAGAGTGCATGTATATGTCTGCGGATTACTTGCTCCTCGCTGACTTGTTGTGTGTCTGTCCTCCCCAGGTTCCTGCGGCTGTCGTCTGCTCATGTCATCATTGCACTCCTGCTATTCCTCATGATTATTGGAACGTGTGCTGGATCAGAGTTACATGCACAGAGATGGTGACAAGTCTTTTTGGGTAAGGAGTGCAGCAAGGCGTTTTGTGGGTGGTACGTGTTTGTGTTATGTGGGGACTGCTCCTGTGCATGTTGTGTGACCATGCATACATGTCAACTCACCATGAGCCACGTGACGTGTTGCATGGCTCCCATGAATTGATAGTCACCCTTCCTGACAGTGATCTGTCATGGATTGTGGATTCTGATGAAGGCATCAATGTGTGTCTAACGTCCCTCAGGAACATACGGGATGGTCATGCTGGTCATGGTGTGGGACATCCCCATATGAGGCTCAATATGGAATTGTAGACTCGCCGTGTGCTGCAAGGGGTGTGAGACTCAACCCCTTCACTTGTGTGCCAGCTCAGTAGGATTTACCACATCTGTGTGCTGCAAGGGGTGTCCAGTGTGGGTCACACATGTTCAGCCGAATGACCTGTGATTCTGTTCCAATGGATGCAATTCCATTAGTGTGAAGATGAGTAATAAAGGTGTTTGTCATACTCCAAGGTGCCTCGTCTCTGTCAATGCTGGTCTCTTGCCACTTGGCATGCAGCATCTCTGGCATACTTGCTGTAGATAATGCATAGGAGTCCATGTGTAGTTTAGCGACATGCATGCAGTTGTTCATGGATGAGGCTCCCTATTGGGCATGTAGTACATGGTCGTGTATGTTCCTTAGCGAGGTCAACCACACAATGGGCCATCACCAGCTGCTGAGGGTGTGTCTCCAGTGCGCAGGTCAGCCTTCAGTTTCCTGATCTGGTGTAATGGTTCTTTGGTGATTATGCATGCATTGTCTCTGGGTGTGCCATGTGACACTGGACACTCCTCACTTTACACACACGCCTGTTGCAGTTGTCCTTCTGACATCCTACTCTTTGTGTGCAAGATGGGCCATTTGGCAGGGAGATGGTGCCTGCTGCTGTAGGCCCTGCACAGGCACCCAGTGGCCACACACACAAGACGTTCTGCATCATGTTTGGCTCGCTCACATATGCCATGCTAGTCCACTGCATCTGTACCTCATGCTGCAACGCCCTCTGCATCATGCACATGATCCACAGATAGATCCACTCCAAGTTACGACAGACCATCCCCCAGGTCCATGACAACATCCATCTCATATACTGCCCTGCCCTCTACGGAGCAAGTACATCCAAACTCCAAGGACACTGGCCCACTTCCAGGGGGCATCTGCACACCTCAGCTTCTACACCCAGCGCCCCAGCCACCTCACCATCCACCATAGATAGCTGCAATGGATCACTGTCTGCTGCAGGATGTCCTCCACACACCCCACCCACACTCAGGAGGCAGTCCACAAACCCGACCCCACACCAACCTTGTACGTCTGTAATCCTAGATCCCGTTGGTCCATCTCCGTGCATCCAACCTTGCCCTGGCCACCGTTCTTCACATCCACCGTACTCCAGCATACAGGACATAGTTCTCCCACCTGTCCACAAATACCTGGGACTCCCTCCCCGGGTACCTCCACATGGGCCATGGCCTCTATGCCTTGATGATGTTCTCCCAAATAGGTCTCTCCGCACAGTTAGCAAGCCCCCCCTCAGCAGCCAGAGGCCATCACAGGTGAGTGTTGTGCTCCATGCCTACATTGAATGATACTTGTGACCCATGTGTGTCCTGTACCACACTCTGTTCCCAGGGGATGGATGGCTGGAGTTGGTTCAACACTCAGGCATAGTTAGACATTTCCACACACATATGTTGTAGAATAAGGCAAACTGACAGCAACATCTCCTGTGCAGAACAATGTGAATTTATTTTTGGTGGGGTGAGTCTTTTGGTACATGTTCTAAGGTGCTCTACCGGGGCAATATAATCCAAAGTTCACTGGGGGAGATGGCATCCTTGGCATTGGAAGTCATCAGAGTCCAGACCACAGTGTTGGTCATCATTGGTCAGACTGTGACCAGCAAGTCCATGTGGCAGAGAATGTCATTGGGTGAGGTGCTGCTGTTGCGCCAGAGGGCCAGGTGCCAGGCCAGGTGACCTGGGAGATGGGGATGGTCCGCTGACTCTCACGGTCTTTTACGTGGACGACCCACTTTCCTCCGGGGACCCTCAGATGCAGGCCTTGACGATGCTAGGGACGCTCCGTCAGATGAATCCTCCTCCTCCTCCTCCCTCCCTGTGTCTGGTGCTGGTCTACGCCTGGTGGCACAGGGAGGGTTTGCCAGACTTTGGGCGATCTGACGGAGTGATTGGCTCACGTCCCTGTGCACCGCCAGGAGCTCAGCCAGTCTTGCCTCCATCCGTCCTTGGTGTTGTTGGTGACTGGCATGATGCTCGACCTGCAGGTTCTTTATCTCATCGAGGGTCCCCTGCATCCCGGAAAGTCTGGACACGACCTGGTCGATGCCTCTGGTGTCACGCCGGTATGAGTCCAGGATGTTGCGTATGTGTGACATACCGGGGTCCTGAGCTGGCTGGTCAGGTTCGCGCCTTCACCTGCCTCCACTCCCACCACCCCTGCCCACACGAGCCTGGCCTGCCGTTGTGGGCACATCGGGTCTACGGGACCCCTGAGGGATGGCATCGGCAGGGTTGTCTGCCTCCTCCTGGGTGCCCGCAGAACCTTGTCCCTCCTGGTCAGACCGGCTGTGTTGTTCAGTGCGAGCAGGGATCCTGGGTGTGTCCTGGGATGTGGCGGGAATGGGGGTGGTGGTTGGCACAGATGTACCTGATGCAGATGCTGCAGGTGCTTGTACACCAGAGGGTCCAGGTTGGTCGGGGTCATCCACGGAGTGGTGAGAGTCATCGCTGCCGATGGGATCGTCTTCACGCGGTGCGTGGTCCTGTGATTCTTCCCCCCCAGTGTTGGGGGGAGATCGTCGATGTTGCCCTGTGTGTGAGAGAGAGACAATGTTAATGCTGTTTCATGCCACATCCATGTTTCATACATATTCAAGTTGACACAGTTCCCCCAGGTAGTTGGATGTCCCTGGCATTCCTCTCAGTGTCCACTTGGGGATGGGTATGTTGCGGGGGACAGATTGGGATGTTCTCCTGAGTGTGTGGCCTGTAGATAGTTGGCTCTGATCAGGCGTGCAACACCCATTGGGCTCACTGGGCTTCTGCCCCCCCGTCATGTGTGTCAGACCGGCTGAGACAGCCTCGCGGGCTGGCGTCCGTCTAATTGCAGCCGGACCCGAGTACTTCACAGGTGTATGGTAGTGCATTTTCTCGTAAATGAGACTTTTGTTGTGTTTTCACCCCTTCTTACAGCCACTCTGCCTATGCCTGGTAGATTTAGACCCCCCCCAAATCTTTTTCTGCCCCCCCCAGAAATTGGCTCTAGTTGCCCGCCTGGCTCGGATGCTTACTTGGCTCCGGATTGGTCTTGTTGTGTCACATGTCCATTGTGGGAGTGGGTGGGTGTATCCGTTGCGTGCCCCGGGGGTGTGTGCTTGTGTTAGGGTGGGGGGTGTGTGACCGGGCGTGCTGTTGTGTGTTGTGTGAGTTGTAATTGGGTCTCCCAGGTGTTGTGTGTGTTCCCGCATGGTGTATGCTGGCATGACAGTGTGTGTGTGTTCCTGTGCTAGATGCCTGTGCTTGTGGAGTTGGTGTTTGAGTGTACAGTGGTCCCAGGAGGGCCTTGTGCTGCATACAGCAGGGCTCAGTGTCAGTGACCTTGTTAGTAGTTTGCCAGTCCCTGTGCATTGTGCATAGGTATGTCCCTATGCCATATGGGCTGAGGACATTGATGTCTGCTTCTTATTTTCACGATGTGTTGTGTGGGTCCCAGCCTCCCGGACATCCAGTCTTGTGTTTGTTGTAGCCTTGGACATGGCCTTGCCTTGATTTGTGAAGGACGAATGGTGACGTTCGTGGCATGGGCATGGTTATTGAGTGTGGTTGTGTGTGGTGAGTGCTTGGGGGTAGGTGCGTGCATTTGTTGTTGTTGGGGTGTGGATGCCATTCCCCCCATGTTACGTGAGTTGTTTGTGTAATCACCAGGCTCTGCGACTCCTTCCACTCCGTGTAGTCCCACCGGCGGTAGCATGGCCATCACCTTCTCCTCCCAGGGATGGTAGTGTACGGGTATGCGGGGCGGCCCACCTCCAGTGATGTTGGTCTGGGCATGTTCTTCATTCATCTTCCTCTTGACCGCCCTGCGCAGATCGTACCACCTGGCTTGGCATTCATGCCTGGTCCTTCGAACGGGCGCAACAGCATTCACCTTGTCGACGATCCTCTGCCACATGGCAGATTTTTCAGATATGCTGGTCTGTCTGACCATTGTTCCAAACAGCTGTGGCTCGACTCTGATGACTTTGTTGACGAGGAGCTCCAGCTCCGCCGTAGTGAACTTTGGATTCTTGTCTGTGGGCATGGTGTGGGGTGTGGGTGTGGGCGGTTGTGGGTGTGTGGGTGTGAATGTGTGTGTGTGTGAATGTGAAGAGGAGGATGTTTGTGGGGGAGGTTGTGTGAAGGTGTGTGAGTGGCGGTGTAGCTAAGGTATGAGTTATGTGGGGTGGTTTGTGTGTGAGCTCTGTCCGCAGTAGGTCTGTTGCAAGGGCTCATGGTTTGTGTGTGTGTGCCCTTTTTATTGGTCAATTTGTTTGTGTGGCTGTGTTTGAATTTTGGTGGGTGTGTTATAAGGGGTGGTTGTGTTTGGGGCCTCTGTTGGCCAGTTTGGATGTGGCAGGTCAACCATTGAGTTGTATTTTGTCATGTAGACGTGTTTTGTGTTTTTTTGCGAGTCGCTTTGGCCCTCCTTGTGCTGTTTTCCACTGTCCTGGTTCTGTATGTGTCTTTTTCGCGTAGGTACGATCCTTACATTCGCGATGCTGTGTGAGGGTGCTGGGGTATGGTGTTGGTGTTCGGCAAGTAAATGCGGTGGGGGAGCTGGGGGTACAGTGCGGACAGGGTGGTGTACGGTGCAGACATATTGGGGGGGGTACGGCTCGTACACGGGCATGAGTTTACCTGTGTACATGTGTGCTTCAGTGTTGGCTCCGTACGGGCCTTTTTACGTGCGATTGTGTATTCGGACGGGCAGTCGGGATCGTACTTGCGTGCTCGGACTTGTGTTTTACGATTTGTAAGTTGAACTGTCCAGATCACTTTCGTACACTTTTCCAGACGATATTCGGACGTGGACACTTTCCGACGCACGCTCGTAGACTTTTCCCGACACTATTCGTAGTTATTTTTCATGTCCCATTCGTACTTGCCAGTTTGTACGGTACTTGTGCGACTCGTACGTAAAAGAATACGAATGCAGGTCGTACGCAAATTATTTTTACCGGATCGGAATCGGCACCTGAGTGGAACAGCAGGGACAGTGTAGGATTGCGGAGGGATAAAATGTAGTATTTCCACTCTAATAAGTGCAAAAGTTGGGAAAGTGTTGGATTGCGGAGGGGTAAAATATAATATTCCCACTCCAGTGAGAGCAACAGTAGGAAAAAAAAAAAGTTTAAAATATGAATATTGAAAAAACACAAATATTTTTCAAATAAAATAAAATACATATTATAATGTTAAATACATATCATAAATAATTACAACCATTATTAAAATGTAAATCCAAAAATAATTTTCACATAAAACAATACCTTTACTTTAAAATTATTTTTTAACAAAAAACTATTATTAAATAATTTTTATTTTAGTTACTCTCCACCAGATACCCCTACAAATCTTACAAGCAACACCTAAAACAACTTTAAAAGGCTATTACATTATTAACATAACTATTAAACAACAAACTAATTATCATTAAAAAATAATAATATAATATTTAATTAAATGTCATTGGCTTTGTACAATAAACCCCCACAAAATATACAACACACTCCTAAAATGTACGAAAAAAGAATTATTGGGGGGCATGTCCAAGATGGCGGCGAAGTAAGACGCAGCTAGCGGAGCTCCACAGGACGATATAACCGCACCGTGGCAGAGGAGGCGACCTTAAGGCGTCAAAAGCTTGGGAGTGCGTTCCTGAGACGGCTGACTGCCTTCCTGGGGGGTGTTGGAGAGGGCGGCGCTTGAGGTGGTGGAGTGTACAATGACAGTGCCCTGGCGTGGAGTAGAGGAGCGAACGAGGGCGGTCGGGCCCTGTGATGGGTGCGTCTTATGGCCTGTGAGGTTGGCGGCTTCTGGAGTGCGGACTTCCCCATACCTGGCGGCAGATGGTGACTCGCCCCCCTTTCCTACTGAGAAATGTGAGTTGTACTGTAAGCGCCAAGGGAGCTAGATGGGGGCAAGGAGCGGACTCTGCGGGCTGACATCGAGCCTGGGTCTGGGCGGGCCAATGGATCCCAGAACCCTGGGCCCATGAATGGAGACAGAGATGGGCGGTGGTTGAGGCTCCATCAATGAGCGGCCTGTGAGTGGGTGACCGGAGGCATGCCCAACTTGAATCAGCCAGCAGTCCATTTTGGGGCTGCAAGGATCTACTCTTAGGATCTTCTTCTGCGGCCATTTGTTATAGGCCAGCCCACCCTGGAGCCCTTACTGTCCCCAAAACTTGTTGTAGACCTGATCATTGTAGCTGGGTGAAGGAACTCATGGGCTTCTGTATGGAAGGGGGCCCTGGGGCAGCTGGAGGAGAGGGCCCTTGTCAGTCGTCATTGTGGGTAGAGGAGTGAGCCCCGCAGAACCAGCGACAAGCCACGGTAGGAGCGACATAGACCAGGTGGTCCCATCTTGTCTGGAATATGTAACACAAACCCTTAGAGGAGAGGAGGGAGCACATTGGTGGCCTTCTGTGGTCTACGGGGTGTGGACCGGCCCGTCCCTGGATAAAATGCGTAATGGCCTCCCGGTGGCAGACTATCACTCGGGACACGTTGGACCCCTGCACATGGCTACAGATGTCCCAGGTGCGGCCGCAAGGTTTCATGCACCTGATACTGGACCATAGAGTCGTAAGGCCATTAAAGCTTTGATACGAATCTAAGAGTCTATCAACAGTCTGACTCTGCTTCCCGCAATTACACCTTATTGCAATATATAAAAGCAAAGTGTGAATACGGCAATACCGACTGGATTGCCATGGAAGGCTAACAGTGAAGAAAATGACAGGGAATGCGGGCAGCAGATTGATTAACTACCTGTTCCCGTGATTCTTTCGTTAATGATATTTTCTTTATTCTTAACCTAACGCTCCAAAATGTGGATTCTATGACATGAAATCTGGCCGTTCTAAATCAATAGGCGACCACAATAGAACCCTACCATTCTAACATCACTAGTGGAGGATACAGTTCTCTTCCTCTTTTTGCCATGACATTGGAAGCGGGAGACGACTCTTTCAGGGTCTCCATATAAAATAATTAGATAATCTGAAAAATAATTGGACCTGAAGAAGGTGAAGATCAAACTTTCACCGTAACGCCGTGTCGACAGATTTTGTGTGTATTTTTAAAGATTGTGTATTTTTAAATTTGTAATTTTAACATGTGTATTTGTTTTATGTTCTTTTTTTAAGTGGATAAAGAAAATTACGCCAATGTATTAATTACATTATTTTTCGAAACAAGTAGATTACTTTCTGTATTTTTCACCTTAAGAACTTAATACCAACTTGTTCTCAAAAACAACAAACATTTTTAAATAAAACAAACCTTAGCCTAATATGTGGTTTAGTTCTTGAGTTTCTTTGTAACACATTACAGCAACTGATAAATGACAAGTGTATTTTAAGAAAAAGATGTGGTGACCTAATTTTGTTGTATTTCGTATACAAAGTACTTATAGCACATGATCTGAATTGTAGGTTGTTTTACAGAATTTACTTATACATTCTTTTCGCTCACTTCTTAGTCTTTCTGAAAGGGACTTTGTTGTTTTGGGGCCGCAAGAAGGACATAGGAACTGGACCAAGGACCAGCATCTTTAGGTGGTGCTGCGAGACTGCGGTGAAAGTGGAAATTAGGGCACCTGAGCACCATAGGGGCCCTTGCGGTGTTCCAGTGAGCCACATTTTAGCAGACCAGGATACTGCAAAGCACCATCCCCTGATATCCAGTGACCAGGTCTTCTCACCGATCAGCAAAGAAAGACATATCTGTGAAAGATATGCTCACCAAGTCCGCTACAAAAAATTCAGATGCAGCTTCGTAGGCGGGAGATTCGGATCAAGCAGGGGATTTGGCACCATGTGGAGAGGTTAAGAGAGACGAATCCCCTATCAGTAAACCATTCCTGAAACAGTTTTTCGAGTCCCTCCACAGTGATTTTGCAGGCCTCAAATATAACATAACCTCCGACATTAAAGGGACCCGACAAGATGTCGAAGGACTCGATCAAAGAATGACCTCAATGGAACATAACCAGGACGCTAGGGAAGAGAAATTCGAAGGTCACCACCAGGATTTACTGCCACTGCATGAACATGATTCGGAACTTCGGTACCAGATAGAAGACCTGGAAAACAGGCCCAGGTGCTCTAATATCTAAATTAAGGGTGTACCTCTGCAGGCAGTCACCAGAAGTCTGGAGGACTTTGTCATTCGCCTTTTTAAACATGTGGCACCATCTCTACGAGATCAGGAAATCGTTCTAGACCAGACACATCGAGCGGGTAAGCCAGCTGCAAGGCCAGGCCAACCACAAGATATACTTACTTGCTTGCCCTAATATCGCCAGAAGGATGCGATTATGGTGGCAGCCTGAGACTTGACAGATATAGACTTTAAGGGCCATAAGGTCATGCTTTACCAGTATCTCTCGCGGATAATGCTCCAGTGCCGTAGAGCCCTCAAGCCTCTCACAGATTTCTTGCAGCTCCAGAAAATACGATTCAAGTGAAGTCACCCGTTTTGTCTTTAATTCGTGTGGGTAGAGGAGGTTTGTATGCTGTGGACGCTGGAAGAGGCTCAGAAATTACCAGACATCCCTGAATTCGGATAGGAGGAGCATCCAGAGTCACCAAGTCGGAGGACAGAGGAAGGAAATCAGGGCAACTGCCACCCCTCTCGATGAAGGTAGAAAGTCCTGAGCAAGCCCACTAATGCCACTAGTCGGGAGGAGCACTGTTGGCTACTCCACAAGCTGCAGTAAAAAGAAGGCCAGTTGGACAGTGCAGATGGACACTGATGAGATGTGGCATGGATCTACCCCTCTCGTGGGCATTTAGCCTTCCACATTTGATCGATCTGAAACAACCAAGGATAGCTGAGTCATTCGCTTCCTCTGCTGTGCACAAGGGAAGAGTTTGGCGGGGTTCCACCCCATTGATGTTTGATGGTGATTGAGCTGGCCAGCAATATGGACCCTGTATTCTATTGCTTTCCGAGTCCCCCCAGGTGGGGAAAGTTCATGGTTTTACTGTTGTTGCTCTGTACCTGTTTTTTTTGTTTCCTGACTCTTTCTCTTATACCCCGAGTGTTCCACCTACTCTGGGCCCATGCACAGGGTGATTTGGTGGGTGTGGGCTGCGATGGACAGACCAGAAGTTGCTCCATACTAGTACTCATGGTGGTGTCCTTATTTAGCCTAAATGTTTGGGGCCTTAAATTCCCTGCTAAGAGGCTAGCGGTGCTCGCCCTCCTTAAGGACTCAAGATGCGATATTTGCATGCTACAAGAAACTCACCTGCTCCAATGTGACTGGCAGAGACTAGAAGCCCGCTGGTTTGAACGGCAGTATTTTTCCTCGGGCTACCAGAAAGTGTGGGGTAGCAATTCTGTTTGCAACGCCCTTTGCTGGGAAGGTGGAACAAGTCCTTGCGAAATTACCCGGTAAGTTGTTGGCATTACAGGTTATTTTACATGGTGCTAAGTACACAATTGCCACATTCTATGCCCAGAATGAGAGACAGGAAGCATTAATGAGGTAGGCCATGGGCCTGCTGCTCACCTCTCCAGATAAGGAAAAAGTGGTGGGAGGAGATTTCAACATAGCACTGAAACCTAGCAGGGACAGATTAGCCCCGAGAACGAGACAAGATGGAGAACATACACAAGGCACCAGACAGTGGCTGAGTGAAGGAGGATTCATGGATGTATGGAGGCACACGCACCCCACAACAGTAGATTACACATTCTATTTGGTGTCCCACCAGACATATGCGTGCATAGATTATTTTGTCACAACATCCGGGGTCACCCGTGATACCCCCTCAGTAGAAATCGGGGCAGCGTCCCTCCCCGATTACTCCCCCCTCCTCCTGCAGTTTAATGACAGAGGACAAATGTCCAACTCCTATCATTGGCGACTGAACATAAAACCTCTGATCTATGACAAAATAGTAACAGACACGCAATCAGCTATACATACCTACCTAGAGCACAAAGACACACTGAGACGTCCATCCAGGCATTGTGGGAAACCCTGAAGGTGGTTCAGAGGGTACATTTTTTCAGCATAGTAGCAGGTTATAATGGAATGAAAGGAGAAACGCCGCCAGTTGGAATCTCTGATTAAAGAACTAGAGTCAGCCCATGCTAGGTCGGGTTCGGTAGCGAATCGCCGCCAACTGACTGTGGCACAGAAGCAGCAGAGCGCCATAGACACAGGAAGAGCGGAATATGCCCTTCTTAGAATTCACCAAAAGTACTATGCGGGGGTAATAAAGCAGGGCGCATGCTAGCACATCCTCTTCACGTGCAGGGGGCAGATCACAGGGTCTCCGAGATACGGAAGACAGATGGAACTATGTGCTCTTATGACACAGATATAGCCAGCGAGTTTCCAGAATTCTATAAGAATCTTTGTAAGGCAGAGAAGCTTTGAGATGCAGATGGTGAAAGTTATTTAGCATCGGCGCCTCCCTCTCTGCCAGAAGAGACCACCTTTGCAGTGTTGGAAAATGACATCACCATACAGGAGGTTCCTCTATCAATTCACAGACTACAATCTAACAACTTGCCAGGCTCAGATGGGTGAGGGGCTGAGTTCTATAAACTATTTGGCCCCCAGATCATCCCAATTCTAGCGAGACTATATACTACACTGAGTAGGGAGGTCGGGGGGCCGGATTTGATGCTCAAGGCAACTATCACGGGGGCATATCAACAACAACCGGCGATAATTATCGCTCAGCGCTCTTAGCGTGAGGATAATTATCGCCGGCTAGCGTGAATGTTTATCGCTGAGATAGCGTGCTATTAGCAACGCTTATCTCAATAGCGATAAAAATCTACACGCTAACAGGCTAACGTGAGATTATCGCTGGAAACCCAGCGATAATCACACGTTACCTTGTTGATAGGGACAGGCAAACTTAGCCATGATATCCTCCTTCCATAGGATATCATGGCTAAGTCTGAAAAATACCAGACGTAAAAAAGCAGCGTTAACCGCGGTTAGCGCTGCTTTTTTTGTCTCTAACAGGGTTAGCGACATTCTTGATAATAGGAGAAATGTCGCTTAGCGACATTTCTCCTATTATTTTACTCTGGAACGCCCCCTTTGCATCTCATTAGAGATGTAAGGGGAAGCGTAGAGTAAAAGGGTGCTAACATGCAAATTTGCGTGTTAGCACCCTGTTGTTGATAGGGTGCTAGTTTTATCTCTGCTTTTTTGGCTTTTAAAGCCAAAAAAGCAGAGATAAAGCCCTTGTTGATATGCCCCACAGTAATCCCAAAAATGAGCAACGACCCCAGTGACTGTGCATCGTATCGTTGAATCTCCCTCCTCAATGTTGATTTGAAAATCTTCTCCAGTATTTTAGCATACAGGCTGGCCACCTATGTACAAGGTCTGGTTGACTCCGACGAAGGTGGTTTCATCTTAGAGCGGGGGTGTAGTGACCACACAAAAAGATTGCGCCATCTCTTGGATAAGACACACAGGGCACCTGTTCCAACACTTCTGCTGACTGTAGATGCCGAGAAAGCATTCGACGGAGTGCACTGGCCATACTTGTGTCGGGTGTTGGAGCGGGTGGGCCTCGACTACGAGGCTGGATTCAATCATGGCATACCGCCCCTAAAGCTAACATACGGGTGAACGGAATACTGTCATCCACATTTCCAACGGAGCAAGGGACTAGACAGAGTGTCCCCCTTGCTCTTTGCGCTTTATATGGAGCCATTTGCGGAACGAATAGGGGCAGATTTCTGGCATAAAGATGGGTGGAAGGGAACAAATATAATGCTTTCCGCGGATGATATACTTTTGACTCTTACCAACCCATACACCTCTCTGGAGGCCTTCTCAACTGAGTTGGCAGCATTCCAGGATGCGCCTGGGTTAAAATAAACCCCCAGAAATCCCTAATTCTCGGCCTGACCATTTCAGAGACAGAGCGTACTCGATTTAGTGGTCAACTCCTGTGCCTTTGGGCAGAGGGTGGTATACTTACCTTGGGCTTCAGAGATACCCCACACTCACAGCTACTGCCACATATAACTGCGGGAACCTCTTAACACTGGCAAGGAATGACCTCACCAAGTGGAAGGCTCACAAGCTCTCGTGGCTGGGACGCTTAGCATGACACTTCTCCCTAAGCTCCTATGCGTCATGCAAATGCTGCCTATTCGGCCTCCCCGCAGGTCTTTGACAGGATACAGTCATACATATGGGATTTCATCTGGGAGGGAAGGCGAGCAAGGATGGCCAGAGCTCCCTATATCTGCAAGGGGTTTGAGTGTCCTGAACCTGTGCCGCTACTACCAGGCGGCGCAGCTCTGCTATAATGTAGAATGGTCTTGTACACTCACCGAAAAGCATTGGTGTTTCATCGATCAGGCTATAGTGGCTACACATCATTGGAAGATACCATGGTTGCCCTAACCACATAGACCGAAAGGAGTGTATGTTTCCCCAGAGGTGCGGGCTGCGATGGGAGTGTGGGATAGGGTACAATTGAGACATGGTCTCCCTACCCCCATCTCGCCACAAACGCCTTTGATAGGGAATCCAGACTTCCCACCTGCGGCTATGGGACCGGAGTTTGGGGCATGGCAGAAGGCCAACTGCACACGTATAGGAGACCTGTTCGGTGTAAATGGCCTTATGGGCTCCGGCACACTGCAAACTGCTACCGCCTGCAGGGAGCTCAAGTACTGACAGCTTTTAAGAAGAGGATCCTCACGTGGGCAAATGGTAAAAAGATACTCTCAAATATCTAATTGTTTTGCATAATGGCGGCTCGTCACCCTGCTTCACCGCCCTGTGCCCGGTGGGAGAGAGAATGGGAATGTCTATTCAATGACAAGGAATGGAGTGACATCCTCCACCGGGACCATACCTCAGCACTTAGCACGACTAGCAAAGAGATGCTCCTGAAGATAGATCACTATTGGTACCGTACCCCGGCCAGGTTAGCTGCCTGGAATCATTCTGGGACGGGCAATGTTGGCATCACTGTGGGAAACAGAGTACACTTACACACCTTTTATGGCAGTGCCCGAAACAAGACGTCTTTTGGTCCAAGGTCCTAGAAGCGGTCAACAACATGAATCAGACAGACATACTCCCATTTCCAAGCTATATACTCATAAGCCTTCCAAATCCCTTCACTTACCCGCTACGATCATATAAGGGTAAAGCGATCACTTTACTGCTGGGGGCAGCGAAACAAATCCCACTCGCTAGGTGTGGCACGGAAACCGTCCCTTCACATTTAGATTGGCTGCATAAGGTTTGGGACATAGTGGATATAGAGAAGTTAATCACAACAGCTACACAACAATTTCTGCGTTTTGACATAATGTGGCAACCTTGCATACAGTACCTGTCAGAGGAATTCTGAGAACTGTCCTGCCCCTAACACCTGTGGATACTGTGTCTAACAACATAGGATCCAACCGCGGATTACTAGACGCTGGACACCACACTGGGGGCCTAGGTATTCGCGGCGTCTCTCTACTTAACCTACCTCCCCACTCAGGCCTGATCTGCTTTCTGTCTTTTCTCTGTCTTGTGTTTCTCTTGTTATTAAATGATACACCTGTCTATTGCAGGCAGAAACACCGCCGGCCAGTGGATGTAGGCAGATTGTTGTGTATCGTGTTACAATAAAATCAATAAAATAGATTTCAACCCACAGGGATGGCCCACATATTTGAAGACATGCTGCATATTTACACTTTGCATTAAGAGTAAATATGGAATAGAGAACACTCAACTGAGCGGACCTGTTTGCGCTAATCAATGTCAAGTGGTTTGTACACCAAGTTGAAGTGTAATACAGGCCTGGAAGGTTTATAAGCAATTGTTTACTTTGCATTCATAATTCATTGATGTTAGAAAATGAGAGAATTCCGATAATCCCTTTAATTACAAAGGGCCAGATGTATCAACATTGCATTTTGCGATTCTATAATAGCGATTTTTACCTATTCGCTATTATAGAATCGCAAAATGCAATGGATGTAGGTTTCGCAAAAGAAATAGCGATTCCTACATATTCCTTAATAGCGAATCACAAATTGTGATTCGCTATTAAGGAATGTCTTCCCATTCATTCCGATGCAATGAATGGGAAGGTATTCCCAATTTCAGATTATCAAATTGGTAATTGCAAATTGCGACTGCAATTTCAAGGGTGATGGGGGCCAAATGGCCACCCTGATGCACCCCCAAAAATGTCATGTGTACACATGTGGTGCACACACATGCTCTAAGGGCATGTGTATGTGCCACATGGCACTTGGAAAAATGCAATTTTGTGCATTTTTCTAAGGATTTGCAAATTACCACCAACTTGAAGTTGGTGGTAATTTGCGATTCCTGAATGCAAAGTCGCCTTCTGAGAATGCTTCTTGCATTGCATTTAGGGAATCGCAAAAATTGTGATTACCTATTTCACAAATGCCTTTTGGGTTGATATATCCCAAAAGGCTTTTTACCGTTCGCAAACGTGCCGAATCTGCAAATTGGCCCGTTTGCGAACGGTAAAAGCCTTGATACATCTGGCCCAAAATGATAAGAGCAGAGTGAACTCTGGGAAATTCCACTGAGTTTTTATGCTACTCTGGGGAATTCCACTTAGTGCAACTCCTTGGACTCCACCCACACCTTCTGATTTCACTATGGTAGGGAATTTTAATTTTCATTTAGAGGATTTGAATGATACAAATTCAGTACAACTTATGGAATTGTTGAACTGTTTTAGGTTGGAGCAGAAAGTGCAAATTGCCTCACACTCAGCAGGCCATATTTAAAGATTATTCCAATTTAAATTTGGATGCCATACTACCCTAACTCTGGCCAGGTCATAGGGCAGTCCAGTTTAGTATTAATATACCTACCCCCAAACCTCCTGCTGACATGCTGGAGAAGAATCTATGCATTTGTTTATGGAATAAGACTAAGGGGCTTATTACGATGTTGGTCCGAGTTGCCTCTGACCGGTTCCGTCTCGGACTCGTGAGCGACAGACCTGAGGCCAGCGGTTCTAACCACCTGATTATGATGTGACCCAACACTGTTTATTCAGATTCCCACTGTTCTCTATGGGAGCTTGAGTCAAGGCAGTAAACTGGCTGTAATGCAGGCTACCATAGAGAAATGGGGGTGTACATAAAACCCGGCACCCTGTGGCAGGCACCCCTAGGTACCCCCTTGACCACCAAACATGGGTTGCTCAAAAAGATCAGAACTCTGTAATTTCCCCTTTTTAACTTCTGATCAAGTGATCACTTTAATCAAGTACATGAAGTCAGGTGCAACCTTGGATGCCTGCCCACCTAAGCTAGTACAAATTCTGGCAGTAAGTCTTGCCTAATCTCTCATGATTTTGATGAATATCTGCATTACAGTAGGCATCTCCCCATTAGAATGGAAGAAGACTTCCATAGTGCCTCTACTAAAAAACTTTCATTGGACCCTACGGAGGAGAAGGATTTTTGCCCAATATCATGACTTCCGTATGCAGCTAAGAGCCTGATTACGAGTCTGGCAGTGTTGTTACCGCCAGACTCACAGTAGCGCAGGAGTGGTGGTCCACGTATTTTTGTGGACCGCCTGCTGCTCCAGGGAACAGTCATTCACAGGCGGTAGCGCAGGAGAGCTACAAAGCAATATGCTGAGCAGGGACTGGCGTAGTGCCTCTCAGCATATTTTGAGTTCTTGCACAACCATGAAAAAGCTGGCAGTGCAAGAACAAAGGCGGCCCTATAGAGCCCCCATGTCCCCCATGCCATGGGGATACATTCCTTGTCAGTACTCCCCCCAGATCCAGCACAGCATGGACGTCACCATCCATGCCATGCTGAAACCTTTTAGGCAGTGCCTGTTTTCAAGGCACCACCATGGAAACAGCCAAAGGACCGTCAACTCTATTACAAGATGCGCATTTTCAACTCGTAGTGCGGTCGGAGGTCCTTGAATGGCTTTGGTGAAGCAGAGGTGGCATTGTGCTGGCCGCGGTGTGCCAAAGTCGTAATCAGGCCCTAAGTTACTTGAAATCAATCAATCAAGACGTATTTGTAGAGTGCTACCTGTCACCCGAGAGGGTATCCAGGCGCTGACTGCAGGTTTCAGTTGATGAGCCAGGTCTTGAGCCCCTTTCTGATGTCGTTCAGTGTGGATGTGGTGCCGAGGTGGAGGGAGAGTGTGTTCCAGGCTCTGACAGAGAGAAGGGAGAAGGAGCATCCTCCTGCATGGCAGGGGCATATGCAAGAGATATGTGCGCGGGTGAGGAGTGCTGTCAGGTTACACATAGTTTACAGTAACCTTCAGAGACAAATCCAGTGGGGCCGATGCGTAGATCCCAAAGCCCCTTTGCACTACCCCACAGGGGGATGTCAAACACTCCACCTGCACTGCAGTGCGCAAAGGAAAGAGGAAAACAAGTAATAACTAAATGAAACTTCGCTGCACACTTCCTACCGAATCTCCTAGTTCTGGGATTCCAGGAATATGCTCACACTTGGGTAGTCCCATCAACTGATCACAGCACACTGTATGGAAAACAATAAACAATCATTAATGCAATAACCACACATACACACCCTCTCTCCCTGTCAGTCACTGAATGACCTTCCTCCTTTTCTGCCTGTGGACTTACATGCACCCCTTTCATGCACGCCCTTGTGTAGCAGGAAGCCAAATGGAAGTAATCCAAAAATCAAGGCGTAAGGACACTGTTAGCGCGGAAAGACTCTCTCCTTGCGAGCCAGTGCTATTTCATGAATAAAGAAAAAACAATGAGTAACACTTGGTGTGATACATCTCACACTTGTGTGCACTGCACAGCACAGGGATAACTCAGCAGATGCTGAACCGCTGTGCAGAGCTTTTGGTCTGTTCCACTATGGGGTGAAGCCAAACACAAAGAATACCCCTTTAAATCAGAACCAGCATGGTTCCTTCCAATGTACGAGCTAGGAAGCGATATATCAATGTGCTCCTTGCAAAGGCAACAAAATAACTAAAGAGTTTCAGGAGACCTTGTGGCTTACCGCGCACTCGTGCGACTCCAGGCACTGCAAGAATATCCTCTATCCAAGCAGGCACGCTTGGAGATGATGGTGGGAATCTCAAGCAGCTTCCAAGCTTCTCTGGGTCATTTAGGATCTGGCACGAGCCTCACAGGCTTCCGCGGCTTCTTCCTCGCGGTGTGGCAGAATTCTACTTCTCAACGGCCCCGTCTACTTGCTTTACGATCTCCAATTACCAAATCAGGTGACAAGCACCGAATCCCCCTGGAGGATGGTCTTGTATTGAATCCCAGCCTCCAAGGAAGGAACCGTCTGCCTGCCCAGATGCATGCTGGTTAGTGTAGTTCTCCCTACCTACCCACATGCACACAGCTCCGCAGGGGGATCATGACAGTATCCCTCCGCAATGGCCGCTGTCCCGGCGGACTACCTGGTTTAGTAGGGTGACGTGCATGAAACCATTGGAGGATTAGAGGACAGTGTAGGTTGTGCACAGGTTCCCAGGTACCATAGCCTTTTCAATCTATGAGATAATAGACCATTCCTCTGGTTCTCTTTGAGTCTGGTATGTTATGTACCTCGTATTCCTCCTCCCCATCCAGTGTAACAGGTTTTGGACCACTAAGCGGTCGAGTGTGAGACAGGCAAGGGTGTAAAAGGGAAATATGGAAAACAGAATGGATTCTCCAAGTCTTTTGTAGTTCCAATTTCATGGCTACTGGGTTTATAAGCTGTGTTATGGTAGAGGGCCCTACATATTTAGGTTTCAGCCTTAAGGTTCCCTTCATCTGTAGATTCTTTGTGGCTACCACACCTTATCCCCTATTTTATACAGGGGCCCAGGGGAACGCTTCCTATCAGTGAACCGTTTGGTGGTTTCTTGTGGCTTGAGCAAATGGCTCTTATTTCTATGAGTACTGCACGGAGATGCATGTGGTGAGCTTAGATGGATGGATGTTTGGTTGTTATTGGCCAGTCTAAAGGAAGCATGATTGGATTGTATCCATACAAACAGTAAAACAGAGAACAACCCAACGTAGTGTGTTTGCTGTTAGAGGAAAACTCGGCAGTTCAGAGCAGGGTACTCCATTCAGCTTCATGGTGCAGCGAAAAACACCTCAGGTATTGCTCCAGCATTTGATTAAACCTCTCGGTTTTTCCGTCGGTTTGTTGATGATAACTCGTTGAAAGGCGCACATCTATTTTCATGATTTTGCAGAGTTCTTGCCAAAAACAGGATGTAAACTGAGAACCTCTGTTCAATATGAGAACCACTAGTATGCCATGTGCTCGCACCACATGTTGTAGTAATACAATGGGGATCCATGTTAAAATATCGATGTTAAAAATATCAATGAAAGAAATATCGATGTACAAAATATCGATAACAAAAATGACGACTCCATATACTTAAACAGGTAAGTACAATAATATCGACACAAAAATATTGATGTAAAAAATAGAGAAGTAATAAATATTCTATATTTAATTAACACATTAAACTATTAAAAAAAGAATAAAACATACATTTAATAACAAAATAAACACAATAGTAGTGAAAACGTTGGATAGCGAGGGGGTAAAAATTACAATTCCAACTCCAGTAAGTGCAACAGTAGGGAAAGCGCTGGATAGCGGAGGGGTAAAAATTACTTTTCCCACTCCAGTGAGTGCAACAGTAGGGAAAGCGTTGGATAGCGGAGGGGTAAAAATTACTATTCCCACTCCAGTGAGTGCAACAGTAGGGAAAGCGCTGGATAGTGGAGGGGTAAAAATTACTATTCCCACTCCAGTAAGTGAAACAGTAGGGAAAGCGCTGGATAGCGGAGGCGTAAAAATTACTATTCCCACTCCAGTGAGTGCAACAGTAGGGAAAGCGCTGGATAGTGGAGGGGTAAAAATTACTATTCCGACTCCAGAGAGTGCAACAGTAGGGAAAGCACTGGATAGCGGAGGGGTAGAAATTACTATTCCGACTCCAGTGAGTGCAACAGTAGGGAAAGTGCTGGATCCCACAACAATGAAAAACAAAAACATCAACATTATATTATTAAATTTAGTTTCCAATATTAACATGATTAATATTTAAATTTAAATATATTATTGTTAACAAAGAGAATAAAAAATCATTAATTACACATTAAATAACACATTAATATCCACAGCACACACCTAAAATTAATTACACAATTACAATTAATAATTAATAATTAATTCATGGATTTTAATTAAAACATATTTAATATTTAATGAATAAAAAATTAATTACTTTCCACCCTTCACACGATTTACACCTGTAAAACCCACAACACACACCTAAAATTAATTAAACAATTAACATAATTAATTATTAATTCATTAATTGCAATTAATTAACAACTAATTATCAAACAATTATTAGTTAATCAATTAACACATTTAACTCTATAAATTCACAATTATACATATTAATTATTCAATGCATTTTATATAATTAAATTACTTCCCACCCTATTCCCCTACAAACCCACAACCCGATACGGAACTAAAAACACAAAAATAAACTTAAAATAAATTAATAACTAGTAAAATTTTAAAACATATAATAAAATGACAAACAATTCTCATAAAAAAACACAAAAAAACATAACATTATTAATAATTCGATATTTTTGTCAACTATATTTTTGTAAACGATATTTAAGACGTCGATATTTTTGTAATCGATATTATTTACCTGTTAGTCGATATTCTTGTCAACTATATTTTTGTGGTCGACATTTCTTTCCCACGATATTTTTGCGGCAATATTTATGTCTCTCCATATTTCTCCGTCGATATTCCTGCTCTGCAACATACAATGGATAACACGGAGGAAGAAGGTATAGCCTTCATAGTTACAAAACGACCCATCTTGGTCAAGTGATCCAACAGGACTAGGCTGACTGTATGCCCGGTGCTTGGTGACTTTTCCACTCTAAAGTCCGTGAAAACTGTGTGCCATGGAGTGTCAGGAATTGGGATAGGACACAGCAACCCTGCTGGTTTGGTATGACTGGTCTTGCCTTGGGTGCATACTGCACATCCCAGGATGTACTGCCATACGGATTCTCTTAATCCCGGCCACCAGAAGTGTCTTTCTAAGAAGGCGATGGTTTTGTATATTCCCATATGTCCGCCCAAGAACGTGTCATGAGCCCACTTGATTACATGTGCTTGCAATCGGGCTTCTGGCAAGTACAAAGCATGGAGGTGATAAAGCCAGTCCTCCTTCTCACTTCTGTGTTCAGGTTCTTCCCCCACCCAAAACTGTTTATTCACTCCCAACAGCTCGATCTTCAGACCATCCAGAAAATCGTCTTCGGACTGAGGCAATCTCTTGTGCAGGAAATGTAGCTTTGCTTAAGATGGGAGGAGGTGTTGTGGTTAGTCTTCCTCTCTAGGGGGTCGTTAGGCCTAGACAAGGCATCTGCTTTGCCGTGTTGTCTCCATGGCCTTAATTTATTCATGAAGTCGTAGTCCGCAAAAAAGAGAGACCAACGCAACTGTCGGGGCGTAAGGTCTCTAGCCGTCTTCAGGAACAACAAATTCCGATGGTCTGTGAAGATCTGGATAGTGTGTTTGGCCCCATCCGATGGTGTCTCCATTCTTCACATGCACTTTTGACCGCTAGTAACTCCTTGTCGGAGCTACCATAATTCACCTCACATTTAGTAAGTTTCTTTGAATAGAAGGCCATGGGATTAAGCTGTCCGGTCTCCGGATGTCTTTGTGAGAGAATAACTAGCCTGGGCATAATACGAGGCTTGGGTTTCCAAGATGAAAGGCAATTGTACGTCAGGGCGTTGTAATATTGGTGCTTTCGTGAAGCAGGACTTCAACGTCTGGAAGGTGGCTTCCACCTGTTCAGTCCACACAAAGGAGACTCCTTTCTTGAGGAGGAAAGTAAGGGGTTGTATGGTATGCGAAAAGTCCCTGATGAATCGCCAATAGAAATTAGTGAAGCCGATTGTTAGAACTGGACGTCTCTAGTTGGCAGAGGTAGGTACCATTGACTAAATTGGGACCCTTGAGTCTAGTCAGGGTAAGAGGGTACACTCCTAAAATAACCCCTGCTCACCCCCTTGGTAGCTTGGCACGAGCAGACAGGCTTATCTCAGGGGCAGTGTGGAAAGCATTTGTGAACACATACAGTAATCTAGTGACAACACTACAGATTGACACCACACCAGTTGTATATTAAAAATAAGAATCTTTTATATAGACTTAACACAAGACCACAAACGACAAAAATCCACAATACTGTACTTTAAAAACGGGTAGAAAATAGCTTAGTTCTCTTAAGATGTAAAATGCGACACTTTGAGTTCAATGTACCTTAGGATGAGTAACGCTATACAACGAAAGTGCGGTAAGGAAGGTGATGCGTCGGTTCCTTACACGCAAGAATGGTGATGCGTCAGTTCCCTACTGATGCATAGGGGATGCGTCGGTTCTTCTCGGCATTGGGAGGTGATGCGTCGGTTTCTTACAGTGCTTTTGTGGCGTTGCCACCAGCAGCACCATGATGCGATGAAGATCTGGCGCAATGCGACAAAGATGGCGTCTTCTTCTTGATGAGACACGATGCGTGCATGCCCGACGACTGTGCGGCGACTCAAAAATTCTTCTCAGCCGCGACAGGCCCTGCAACACGCTTCCCAGTAATGCGACGTCATCTGATGCGACAGCGACACTCTTCTCCGGCGATGCGAGGCGCTTCGGTGAGGATGTGACAGGTGCAACGGCGGCGACACGCTTCTCCATTGATGCGGCGGCATCTGATGCCACGTCGATCCTCTTCTCCGGCTATGCGACGACACCGGCTGCAGCGGCAACACGCTTCTTCTTCGTGAGTCACGCTTCCAGCTCCTTGCGACACGCAGTCCCTCAGAAAGCCCAGCACAGCAGCAGGCACTTCCACAAGACTCTTGGGGAGCTGGTTGGTGAAGTCTGTTGTCCCTGAGACTTCAGCAGGAGGCAAGCTCTTTCTCAAGCCCTTGGAGTTCCTTCACAAGTTGTTGAAAGTACACACAAAGTTCCTCTCTCCTTTCTTTGGCAGTCAGGCAACCACTGCAGGCAAATCCCCCAAACAGCACTCAGCTTAGGGATAGTCTCTTCCTCAGTTTTTTTGGTTCCTCTCCTCAGCAAATGTTTCTTCTTGTTTCCCAAAAGTGATTTAAAGTTCTGGGGTCTGGGTCCCCCTTTTTATACACAGTTTCTCTTTGTTCTCTGAAGGAAGAGAGGCCTTTGCCTAGTCCAAACCAGTTCTGGTCAGTCCTGGAGCACTTTGTTGACAAGACTCCTTCTTCCCTTTCACAGTGTAGGCCAGGGACATCAGACGCACCACAGGAGGTGGAGCCAGCATTGTGGAGGGAAGGCACAGCCCTATTCAGATCTAAGGTGCAACTCCTCCCACCCATCTGCATGCAGATCTCTCTATTCAGCTCTGTGCTGACTCACCCTGTCTCCTGGAACACCGCAGTCCCTGTCACTCAAACTCCAGACAAGGAATACACAACCTAGCAGAGGCAGGCTTGGATGGTTAGACAAGAAAATATCTACTTTCTAAAAGTGGTATTTTCAAACACAGAATGTTAAAACCAACTTTACTAAAAGATGTATTTTATCATCCTAAGTTCAGGCATACTAAACTCGAATTTCCACCTAGTTCCCTGAGTCTGTTAGGATTATAAGATGCAACAATCAAACTGCCTATTCTGGCCTATGGGGAACAGGTAGCCTTGCAATAGTGAAAAACGAAAATGGCTGAAACTCACTATTAGGACATGCCACACACACCAGGGCATGTCCTACCTTATACTTACAATGCAATCTGCCCTTGGGCCTACCATAGGGGTGTCTGATATGAAGAAAGGGGAAGGTTTAGGGACTGGCAAGTGGGTGCACTTGCCCAATCAACATGGCAGTACTAGACGGCACACAGGCTCTGCAATGGCAGACCTGAGACACACTTTTACAGGCTGCTTCTCTGGGTGGCACAGCCAGTGCTGCAAGCCCACCAGCAGCATTTGGTTTACAAACCCTGGGCACACTCAGTGCACTGTACTAGGGTCTGACAAGTAAACCAAACCAGCCGATCATGGAATCACTCATCCATACATCAATTTACCATAGGGAGCACTTGCACTGTGGCACTGAACAGCAGTGGCACAGTGCCTAAAGCATCTGTAACGAGCAAAAACACATGAGGCAACAGCACAAAATGGAAGGGAGACCCATGCCAAGGTGCCAGGTCTAACACCGATGAAGCTCTGTAAGGCCTCCTGGGTCATCGGGGACTTTCACTGGGTGACAGCTTCCACTTTCCTTAAGTCCATGTGTATTCCACTGGCGCTGATGATGTACCCTAAAAACTCAACCTCAGAGGCATGGAAGAGGCACTTCTCTAGTTCGGCATACAAGGAATGCTTTTGCAGCCGTTCCAGGACCTTAACATGAGTTGCATGCTCTGCTATGTTAGAAGAGTAGATCAAAATGTCGACTATGTAGACCATACACATCACTTCTAATAGGCCCCTCAATACTCCATCCATAAAATACTGAAACGCCGCTGGTGCGTTACAGAGTCCAAACGGCATCACTTGATACTCAAAGAGCCCAAACTTCGTACGGAAGGCAGTTTTCCACTTGTCCCCCTGCTTCATCTTCACCAGATGGTAGGCTCCACGGACGTCTAGTTTGGTGAAAATGGTGGACCCCTTCAACTGGTCCAGCAACACCGGTATCAGGGGAAGGTGATATCTGTTCTTTATCGTGACTCTGTTGAGGGCTCTGAAGTCAATATACATTTGAAAATCGCCCTCATTCCTAGGGATAAAAAAAAGAGGAGTGGAAGCAGGGGAGGGCGAGTGATGTATGAACCCAATGGCTGAATTCTCATCAAATTCTCCCTCAGATGTTGAGTTTCTGATTTGGTCAAGGCATAGACATGACTACATGGGATCGCTGCTCCAAGAACCACGTTTATCCGGCAATCATAATCTCTATGAGGCGGGAGATGGCTTGCTTTGATCTTGTCAAAGACTGAAGAATACTGTTGATACTCAGAAGGGATTGTGGAAGCACAGCCTAGTATACGATCAGTACATCCCGTAGATCGTAGCAAGGCTTGGGTCTCCACAGGTTCTCCCTCCAAAGCATGATGCTTCGTACAATGTTCTTTGCAGTGTAGGGAGTACATTACCACTGACCGACTTGCTTATCCTACCATGGGGTCGTGAAGCGTAAATCAGGGCATCCCTAGAATCAGACAGAAATGTGGCACATCAATCAAATCAAACCGAATCGATTCACAATGATCTTGTTCAAATTGCATGAGGATAGCCTGGGTATGGTATCTGATGGTGTGAGACGTCAGCACAGTTCCGGGTACGGTCTTCTTCTGCAAGGGCACACCGATATCCTTTGCATATTTCCAATCAATAAAGTTGCCAGTGGCCCCGGAATCTCCTAAGGCTGGTACTAGTTTTAAGACTCCGTCCTCCAACCACAGAGAGACACAAACGTTGAGGTGTGGGATGATAAGTTGTAAGGTGTTAGTGATTACTGGAGACACTTCACAGTCAGAACGCCCCGAGCTAGGGGTCTCGCATCGGCTCAGGGGAATCAGTTTCCCGACTCTTCTTCTGGATTCCATTCCCCATGTGCCACTGCATGTGTCTTTGATAGAGGCATCCTTTCCAAAATTCTTGTTTGGGCCTTGCATTCCCGGAGGAAGTGTCCTGCCTTTCCACAGTAGAGACAAAGAAGTTGTTTCCTTCTCTTCTCCCTTTATTCTGTGGTCAGGGGTCCTCGTGTTCCGTCTATCTGCATAGGTTCTGGTCCCATTGGATTCTGGGCTCCTTCTCCGGGAGCAGGACGACCCAGAGGAATGAAGCATTTAAATTTGCCTTTCTTCTTATCGTTCTTTCGTTCCTGCATCCGATGGTCCAACTGAATGGTAAGATCGATTAGCTCCTCACACATGTGTGGTAGATAAATCACCTGGGCAGGAACATCCTTCAGCGTTCTCCGAAGCCCCTGATAAATCAAGGAGGTTCGTTTTTTCGGGGGCCAGTCTGTTTCCACGACTAGCCGGTTAAACGTGGTGATGTGGGAGAGGAGATCCTGAGTACTTTGCTTGAGGGTGAGCAGCTCACTATCGGAAGTTAGTAGGTGCATTTTTCTGTTGAACAGATTACGCATTGTTGTGCAGAAGTCACTAAACTTGTACAGCCCAGGATCGTCTTGTTCTATCAAACGGATGGACCAACTGGCGGCGTTCCCAGCCAAGTAAGACATTATAAAGGAGGTTTTTGCCTGATCATCGTGAAAGAGGGTTGGTTTGCACAGGAAGTGCAGCCGGCACTGGCTAATAAAGATCCCAAACTTCTTTGGGTCTCCATAAAAGCGTTCTGGGGCCGCTAGTGGTATTTGAGGGGAATAGACAATGTGAACAGTGATCGTCTCACCAGCCCCAACCAAGGGAGTGTGAGAGAATCAAAATAACCTTGTGCCTGTAGCACCCCCTCCTGTGGGATCTGCAGGTCCCGTAGGATGCTCCATGGAACTATGCTAAGGGGGCGGGAACGTCCAGTCCTTGATATACTTCCTCCCTGGTTGATCAAAGTGGCCCTTCCTGTTTAACCCAGCCACATGGTGCCCATCTCATTCCTAAGTTCTTGCGTTTCGGTATGGAATGCATTAACCTCCACCTGTAGTGCAGACATGGTTTCTAGGAGTGTGGCAAGAACCACATTGGTATCCTTCACCCAGGCTGCATGTGTCTTGGGATTTCACTCCAGGTTACACATAGCTTACACTAACCTTCAGAGACAGATCCAGCGGGGGTGATGCAGTACCCCACAGGGGATGTCAAACACTCCACCTGCACTGCAGTGTGCAAGGGAAAGGGGAAAACAAGGAATTACGAAATGAAACTCTGCTGCACTCTTCCTACCGATTCTCCTAGTTCTGGGATTCCAGGAATATGCTCACACTAGGGTAGTGCCATCAACTGATCACAGCACCCTGTATGTGAAACAAAGAATAATCATTAATACAATAACCACACATACACACCCTCTCTCCCTGTCAGTCACTGAATGACCTTCTTCCTTTTCTGCCTGTGGACTTTCATGCGCCCCTTTTGTGCACACTCTTGTGTAGCAGGCAGCCAAATGGAAGTAATCCAAAAATCAAGGCGTAAGGACACTGTTAGCACAGAAAGACTCTCTCTTTGCGAGCCAGCGCTATTTCATGAATAAAGAAAAAACAATGAGTAACACTTGGTGTGATACATCTCACACTTGAGTGCACAGTACAGGAAGAACTCAGCAGATGCTGAACCGCTGTGCAGAGCTTTTGAACCGTTCCACTATGGGGTGAAGCCAAACACAAAGAATAACCCATTAAATCAGAACTGGCATGGTTCCTTCCAATGTACGAGCGAGGGAGCGTTATGTCGATGCGCTCCTCACAAAGGCAACAGAATAACTAAAAAGTCTCGAGAGACCTGGTGGCTTACCGTGCACTCGTGGGACTCCAGGCACTGTAGGAATAGCCTCTATCCAAGCTGGAAAGCTTGGAGACAATGGTGGCAATCTCTAGCAGCTTTCAAGCTACTCTGGTGATTTAGGATCTGGCAAGAGCCTCCCAGGCTTCCATGGCTACTGCTTCACGGCGTGACAGAATTCTACTTCTCAACGGCTCCGTCTGCTTGCTCCACAACCTCCAATTACCAAATCAGGTGATGATCCCCCTCGAGGAAGGCCTTATTTTGTTGTCCAGCCTCCAAGGAAGGAACCGGCTGCCTGCCCAGATGCATGATGGTTTGTGTAGTTCTGCAGGGGGATCATGGCAAGTGCAGAGCAGAGGTTCCTGGGGTGTTAGTGGAAATGAAGGTGGTGGTTCAAGTAGGTGGTACCTTGGTTGTGGAGGGGTTTGTAGGATTGGGTCAGGATCTTGAAATGGCATCTTTTCTGAACTGGAAGCCAGTGGAGGTCTGTCAGGTGTTGGGTGATGCAGGTTCTCTTGGGAATGTTGAGGATCCATCTGGCTACTGTATTCTGGACTGTCTTTGTATTAGTTGGGTGGTGGTGCCTGCATAAAGTGCATTGCTATTGTCCCATTGGCTGGTGATTAGGGCCTGTGTTACCATCTTTCGATTGTTCAAGGGGAGCCACTTAAAGATTTTCTGGCATGCCTTCGACCAGCGGTCCGAGGCTTTCCAACCAACGTTGGAATTAGGCCCAAAGTGTTCAGATACGATGGCGAGATGAATTCTGGGATGGTATCACTGAGGTCGGTCTGTGGACATGGGAGTCTGTACACAGGGGTTCCTCAGATGGTGGTGGTGTCTGTACAGAAAAGGAAATTCATGTATTCTATTATTGGCTGTTGCGGCCACGCACCTGAATGAGCAGGATCTGTGCAGGAGCAATGTAGTACCCCTTGTGAGTTCCTAACATTGCCGTGGTTTCATTGTCGGCGATGGTTCAGGTGATTGGTTACTTGTGTATGACGGTGTACAATCAAAAACAACTTAAAGCCTGTTTGACAGAATATTTAGAAGAGAATTAACCCTGATCGTAAAACTCCGCTCTTCGCACTGGAGTGGAGATTTTATGTGTTTGCGAGTTCAAAATGTGTTTTCACGCTCACGGCAGCGACTTACCGGGATGCCTGCCATCGCTGATGAGATTTCCCAGCCATTTGCAAGCATCACGTGATTTGGTAGCCTGCCGACGGTCCCGCGAGAGTGTGCGATTGCGAACACATCATTCAGGCATGCCATCAAACCTCTGGCAGAGGTTTTGAGAAGATCACGATCCCGAACACACAGAATTAGCAATCTGGTAAATATTCTCTCTCAAGCAGCATCAACACCTTCTTGAAATGATAATTTGGGTAAAAAAACTCCTCAGATTGACATTTGGGTGTACTTTTTGGGCAAGAAGTCCTTTTTCTTTTTTTACTTTTTTTGTAAGAGGAAGGAAGTGCCCCAGTGTCTCCAGCTTCCTGTTCCTGTCCAACAGGCTCCTCCTAGTGCTTTGTCCATCTCCTGTTCACTTTTCATATGGATTTGGAGCTGGAAGGATCCCTCTTTGTGTCTGCTGCATCGTATATCAGTGGATGTGGAGAGGTGTGGCTCACTGGTTAGAGGCGGCAGACCCGTAAGCAGAGAATCGGCCAGGGACCAGGGTTCAATTCCCGACGCGGCAGGGTCGTGGACCAGGGTCAAAACGGACTCGATAATTCTCGCCTCGGTACCTACTCTAACCAGGAACACACTCGGCAACTCTGGGCATTAAGCTTGCCTCATGTCTACAACGGCCCCCCACAGACGCCAGGGATGCCTGGTTTCACCTTGGAGATACCCAGAAAGGGACCATCTCACAGGGATAGCCAGGACAGGTTCCCCAGTGGTCTACAGCGCCGGGACGCCCCGTTGCTGGGGCAGCTGTGCGCTTTACAAGTCTACAACATTAGAGGACTTTTGAATTTGAGATTTCACAAGTAAGTTGGACAATTGGTGTTGCTTGTTTGATTGAGGCATTGCACCTACATTTTTTTGTACTTTTCATAGTTTTTTTAAATGTATTGTGGTGGGTGGCCTGTAGTTTCAGTAGGGGCCTAGTTGTTTCTTTGTAAGTAATTGTTCTTCTTTTACAAAGGAAACATGTTGCAAAGTTCACTATATTTTCTCCAACTTTTGAAACCATTTTGCAATATTTATTTAATTCACTAGCTCCGTAGTCTGCCTTTCCGCCAGTCGTGCTACTCATGGGTGCATGAAACAACTGTTTCTGTGGTGTCTGTTGAATTGAAACATCATTTAGGTCATGGGTGGCATTTGATTGAAATGCAAAATGTGTTTTTTTTTGGTATTTCACTTTTTTATGTGTGTTTAATAAATGCCTTTGCTGTGTGTGGTTGAACTTGCAAACCTTTTTTCAGCCCTGTGGATTTTTGTTTTTGCCATTGTTTCATTAACCAATTCGATGCTCATGACGGAATGGTTCCGTCATGAGCATTGGTGCCCCTGAGCTCATGAAGGAACCATTCCGTCATGAGGCCAGGGGCACGAAATCCCTTTGCTGCAGTCAGCAAAGGGATTTCTATTTAATCCCTGTGACCTTGGGAGCTGGGGAAGAGCTTCCCCTGCTCCCGAGGCCCCCTCCCTGGTTTCTGTGCCATAAAGATCAGCGCGCACGTCGCGCTGTCTTCATTGCACAGAAAACGAAACTGAAATGAGCCTTTAGGCTCATTTCAGTTTCACTTTCTATGTGCTCAGGGGGCTATCTCAGCCCCCGGGCACGTAGAAAGACAGGAGAGGTGCAATTGGAAAGGGAGGGCGATCCCTAAGCAGGGATCCACCCACTAGACACCAGGGAGGGGGGAGCGGCCCCTTGGGCAAGGGCCTTCGCTCCCCCATACAAAAATGGGATAAATTAAGTCTTTCTGCCCCCTGGGGGGCAGTAACCTCCAATCTGCCCCCCAGGGGGGTGGCAGAAAGCCAACTAAACACCAGAGAGTTTTTTTGGTGCGTTTTTTTTGGGTGGGGGCTGCCCAAAATGGGCACGCCAATGCCCCCACCTCCCCACCACCATTACAGCCTTTCTGACCCCCCGGGGCAGATGAGGGCAGTAGCCCCCAAACTGCCCCCTCCAGGGGGTAAAAAGCCCACTAAATGCCAGGGATTTTTTTTGCACCATTTTTTCTAGAGTGGGGGCTGCCCGAAACGGGCACACCAATGCCCCCACCCTCCGCCACCATTACAGTCTAAAGCCAAGTAGACGCAAGGGATATTTTGAGGCAAATCTGAATTAGGGTGGGGGCTGCCCAAAATGGGCATGGCAATGCCCTCACTCCTCCCCCACAAAAATTACAGCCTTTCTGCCCTCCCTGGGGAGTAGGTGGGGGCATTGGACCTCAACCCGCCCCCGGGTGGCAAAAAGCCCAGTAGACGGCAGGGATTTTTTGGGCAAATTTTAATTAGGGTGGGGGAATTGGCATGCTCGTTTTAGACAGCCCCCCACGCTAATTAAAATTTCCCAACAAAACTCCCTGGCGTCTTGTGGACTTTTAGCCGCCCCCTGGGGGGCAGATAGGGCATTAGCCCCAAATCTGCCCCCCAGGGGGGCAAAAAGCCCAGCAGACGGCAGGGATTTTTTGGGCAAATTTTAATTAGGGTGGGGGCATTGGCATGCCCGTTTTGGGCAGCCCCCACCCTAATTAAATTTTGCCCAAAAAACTCCCTGCCATCTAGTGGACATTCAGACCCCCCTGGGGGGCAGATGGGGGCATTAGCCCCATCTGCCCCACCGAGGGGGCAAAAAGCCTCTAGATGCCAGGGTTTTTTTGGGGCATATTTGAATTAGAGTGGGGCAGCCCAAAATGGGCATGCCCATGCCCCCACTACCTACCCCGCAAAAATTACAGCCTTCCTGCCCCCCGGGGGGCAGATGGGGCAGTAGCCCCCAATCTGCCCCTCCCGGGGGGGGCAAAAGGCCCACTAGACACCAGGGTTTTTTTGGGGAACATTTTTATTAGGATGGGGGCATTGGCATGCCCGTTTTTGGCAACCCCCAACCTAATTAAAATTTGCTCAAAAAAATCCCTGGCATCCAGTAGACTGGTTTTGCAAGGGGGGTCACCTGGGTTTTTGGCCCCGTGCACGGCGGCCATCTAGGGAAACCTACCAAACCCACACATTCCTAAAAACTAGACACCCAGGGGAGTCCAGGGAGGTATGGCATGTATGAATCCCCCAATGTTTCCTTACCCAGAATCCCCTACAAACCTCAACTGTAGCTGAAAAAATCCCTTTTTTCACACATTTGTGTGTGGGAAAGTTGTGGCATCACCAGGCAGACACAAATTTCCTACCACCCAACATTCCCCAGGGTCTCCCGATAAAAATGGTGCCTCACTCGTGTGGGAGGCCCAAGTGCCCGCGACAGGCAATGGCCCAAAACATTTTGTGCTAGGCAATTTTGATGTTGCCTCAATACGTTTTGGGCCCTTGCCTGTCGCGGGTACATGGGTCTCCCACACGAGTGAGGCACCGTTTTTATCGGGAGACCTAGGGGAACGCTGGGTGGTAGGAAATTTGTGTCAGCCCAGTGATACCACAACTTTCCCACACAAAAATGTGTGAAAAAAGTGTTTTTTTCAGCTAAAACTGAGGTTTGCAGGGGATTCTGGGTAAGGAAACGTTGTGGGATCCACGCAAGCCATACCTCCCTGAAAGCCACCGGGTATCTAGTTTTCAGAAATGTTTGAGTTTGGTCGGTTTCCCTAGATGGTTGCCGAGCACGGGGCCAAAAACACAGGTGACCCCCCTTGCAAAACCAGGTTGTTTTGTGATAAGCAATTTTGATGTTGCCTCACTACGTTCTGTGCCCTTGCCTGTCGCGGGTAGTTGGGCCTCCCACACGTGTGCGGCACCGTTTTTATCGGGAGACCCGGGGGAACGCTGGGTGGTAGGAAATTTGTGTCAGCCCGGTGATGCCACAACTTTACCACACAAAAATGAGTGAAAAAAGTGATTTTTTTCAGCTACAATTGAGGCTTGCAGGGGATTCTGGGTAAGGAAACATTGGGGGATCCACGCAAGCCTTAGCTCCCTGAAAGCCCCCTGGTGACTAATTTTCAGAAATGTGTGGGTTTGGTAGGTTTCCCTAGATGGCCGCCAAGCACGGGGCCAAAAATCCAGGTGACCTCCCTTGCAAAACCAGGTTGTTTGGTGATAGGCAATTTTGATGTCGCTTCAATACGTTTTGGACCCTTGCCTTTCGCGGGTACTTTGGCCTCCCACAAGAGTGAGGCACCGTTTTTATCGGGAGACCCGGGGGAACGCTGGGTGGTAGAAAATTTGAGTCAGCCCGGTGATGCCACAACTCTCCAACACAAAAATGTGTGAAAAAAGTGATTTTTTCAGCTAAAGTTGAAGTTTGCAAGGTATTCTGGGCAAGTAAACGTTGGGGAATCCACACAAGCCATACCTCTCTGTAATCTCCTGGGTGTCTAGTTTTCAGAAAGGTGTGGGTTTGGTAGGTTTCCCTAGATGGCCACCGAGCACGGGCCCAAAAGCCCAGGTAACACCCCTTGCAAAACCCGGTTGTTTTGTGATAGGTAATTTTGATGTCGCCTCACTACGTTTTGTGCCTCCCACACAAGTGAGACACTGTTTTTATTGGGGGACCCGGAGGAATGCTGGGTGGTAGGAAATTTGTGTCAGCCCTGTGACACAAAAATGTGTGAAAAAAATAGATTTTTCAGCTAAAATTGAGGTCTGCAGGGAATTCTGGGTAAGGAAATGTTGGGGGATCCACGCAAGCCATACTTCCCTGGAATCCCCTGGGTGTCTAGTTTTCAGAAATGTGTGGGTTTGGTTGGTTTCCCTAGGTATCGGCAGAGCTAGGGTTAAAAAACTACAGCTAGGCACTTTGTCAAAAAATTGTCATTTTTCACTGCGAAATTGAGGTGTGTCCACATTGGGCACCAGGCCGACCCACACAAGTGAGGTACTATTTTTCTCGGAAGACTTTGTGGAATGCAAGGTGGGTGGAAATGTGTGGATTCACGCGGATTACAGAATTTTCCACCACAGAAATGTGGGCAAAATTGAGGTTTTTTGACAATTCTTTAGGTCTGCAAGGGATTCTGGGTAACAGAACCTGGTGGGAGGCAGTCAAGTCACCCGATCCTGGATTCCCCTGGGTATGTAGTTTTCAAAAATGTATAGGTTTGCTAGATTTCCCTAGGTGCCGGCAGAGCTATGGTTCAAAAACTACAGCTAGGCACTTTGCCAAAAAAGGGTCATTTATCACTGCGAAATTGAGGTGGGCCCATGTTGCGTTTTGCGCTGTTTCCTTTCACGGGCACTAGGCCGACCCACACAAGTGAGGTACCATTTTTCTTGGAAGACTTTGAGGAACGCGGGGAGTGTGGAAATTTGTGGATCTACGCGGAATCCAGAACTTTCCACCACAGATATGTGGGCAAAATGTGTTCTTTTGGACAATTATTTAGGTTTGCAAGGGATTCTGGGTAACAGAATCTGGTGAGAGGCAGTCAAATCACCCATGCTGGATTCCCCTGGGTGTCTAGTTTTCAAAAATGTATAGGTTTGCTAGGTTTCTCTAGGTGTCGGCAGAGCTATGGTTCAAAAACTACACCTAGGCATTTTGCCAAAAAAGGGTCATTTTTCACTGCGAAATTGAGGTGTACCCACGTTGCTTTTTGCACCGTTTCCTGTCGCGGGCACTAGGTCGACCCACACAAGTAAGGTACCATTTTTTTTGGAAGACTTTGAGGAATGCGGGGTGGGTGGAAATTTGTGAATCCACGCAGATTCCAGAACTTTCCACCACAGAAATGTGGGGAAAATGTGTTTTTTTTACAATTTGTTAGGTTAGCAAGGGATTCTGGGTAACAGAACCTGGTGGGAGGCAGTCAAGTCACCCCATCCGGGATTCCCCTGGGTGTCTACTTTAAAAAATGTATAGGTTTGCTAGGTTTCCCTAGGTGCCGGAAGAGCTATGGTTAAAAAACTACAGCTAGGCACTTTGCCAAAAAAGGGTCATTTTTCACTGCGAAATTGAGGTGTGTCCACGTTGCATTTTGCGTCGTTTCCTGACACGGGCACTAGGCCAACCCACACAAGTAAGGTACCATTTTTCTCAGAAGACTTTGGGGATTGCGGGGTGGGTGGAAATTTGTGGATCCATGCAGATTCCAGAACTTTCCACCAAATAAATGTGGAGAAAATGTGTTTTTTTTAATAATGTTTTAGGTTTGCAAGGGATTCTGGGTAACAGAACCTAGTGGGAGGCAATCAAGTCACTCCATCCTGGATTCCCCTGGGTGTCTAGTTTTCAAAAATGTATAGGTTTGCTAGGTTTCCCTTGGTGCCGGCAGAGCTATGGTTCAAAAACTACAGCTAGGCACTTTTCCAAAAAAGGATCATTTTTCACTGCAAAATTGAGGTGTGTCCACGTTGTGTTTTGAGCTGTTTCCTGTCGCCGGCACTATGCCGACCCACACAAGTGAGGTACCATTTTTCTAAAAAGACTTTGGGGAACGCAGGGTAGGTGGAAATTAGTGGATCCACGCAGATTCCAGAACTTTCCACCACAAAAATGTGGGGAAAATGTGTTTTTTTGACAATTTGTTCGGTTTGCAAGGGATTCTGGGTAACAGAACCTGGTGGGAGGAAGTCAATTCACCCCATCCTGGATTCCCCTGGGTGTCTAGTTTTAACAAATGTATAGGTTTGCTAGTTTTCTCTAGGTGTCAGCAGAGCTAGGGTTCAAAAACTACAGCTAGGCACTTTGACAAAAAAGTGATATTTTTCACTGCGAAAATGAGGTGTGTCCATGTTGCCTTTTGCGGTGTTTCCTGTTGAGGGCGCTAGGCCGACCCATAGAAGTGAGGTACCATTTTTTGGGTGTCTAGTTTTAAAAAATGTATAGGTTTTCTAGTTTTCTCTAGGTGTCAGCAGAGCTAGGGTTCAAAAACTACAGCTAGGCACTTTGCCAAAAAAGGGTCATTTTTCACTGCGAAATTGAGCTGTGTCCACATTACCTTTTGCGGCGTTTCCTGTCGCGGGCACTAGGCCGACCCACACAAGTGAGGTACCATTTTTCTCGGAAGCCTATGGGGAATGCGGGGTGGGTGGAAATTTTTGGATCCACGCAGATTCCAGAAGTTTCCACCACAGAAATGTGGGGAAAATATGTTTTTTTGAACAGTTGTTTAGGTTTACAAGGGATTCTGGGTAACAGAACCTGGTGGGAGGCAGTCAAATCCCCCCATCTTCGATTCCCCTGGGTGTCTAGTTTTCAAAAATGTATAGGTTTGCTAGGCTTCCCTAGGTGCTGGCAGAGCTATGGTTCAATAACTATAGCTAGGCACTTTTCCCAAAAAGGGCCATGTTTCACTGCGAAACTGAGGTGTGTCCACGTTGCGTTTTGCGTCGTTTCCTGACGTGGGCACTAGGCCAACCCACACAAGTAAGCAGCTGAGGATCTTCAACGTGAACATGGAATGCCAGTTAAAGCACTCATCCAGGAGGTGCCAACACGCTGGAACTCAGCATTTTACATGCTTGAACGTCTGTTTGAGAAGTACAGACTAATCAATGAATATATCATGCAAGGAGGGGATGCTACTGTGAAAGGCATGATCATTGAGATAGACCAATGGGGCCTAGTTACATGCCTGACAGAGATGCTACTTCCTTTCGAGCTCTTCACACGTGAAGTCAGCAAGGAGGACTGTACTATTGGCCAAGCTCTCCCATTGTTGCACATGCTCCAGGAACAGCTGAAGGGTGTGTCTGCAATGTACGCAGGTGTGGAGGAACAAAAAGAAGCATATGATTTGGTAGAGAGCTTAACCCTTCACTTATCTGAAAATACAAGGGTGCAAAGAGACATTGTATCTTCCAACCATTACATTTAGGCCACAATTCTGGATCCGTGGTACAAACCAGTACTGAACACATTGATTTCTTATTCAGAAGGGGATGTTGCCAACTAAAAAAATTGGATAGCTGCGGAAGCCAGTTGCTTAGAAAAAGAACGGCCGGGAATTAGAAGCCCACTACTCCAGGCTACAACAAATACTGCAGGGCAGCCGGTGTCAAGTACAACTTCAGAGCCTGAGGGGAGTATGGTTGGCTTACAGCAGCCAAAACCACAAACAACACCAAGAACAACATGAACAACAGCAAGAAGAGGAGCATCAGCCCCACCAAAATCGGCACAGGAATGGTTTTTACAGCAAGGGCTTGTTAGGTCCAGTGCGGAGGCAAAGGCAAAAGAGGCCGAGCAAAGCGGAGGACCCATTATCATTGAGAGGATGGTCCAAGCCTATCTGGATGACCCTACAGAGGTCTTCATTGATGAAAACCCATTGCTGTATTGGTAGGGAAAAAGGCGCCCATGGCCAGTGCTCAGCAGGCTGGCGATAAACTATCTGGCTTGCCCTGTCGCAAGAGTCTCTTCTGAGCATGTTTTCAGTGCTGCTGGTGCCGTTCTGACAGTGACATGGACCAGTCTCTCACCCCAAAACGTGGAGAGGTTAAGCATGATCAAAATGAATCAGCACTTTATACCACCGGATTACACCATACCTGAAGTACCACAGCAGGAAGATGATGACGGTGACTTAGGTCATGAATGAAGTAGTGTGTTGGGATGAGAGAGGAGAGGAATGTGCGTGATTAATAGCAGTGCAAGACATCTGACTCATTGCTGCCCTTTGGCTCCTGATTCCTTGGCAGAAAAAATAATCCATGCTAATACTAATTAAGTTGTGGTAATTAGTTTGAACGAAGCTAGAGTAATGTAGCCGCCGTGCATTGTGTAAACCTGTAATATCACTGAATGATTTTTTTCAGAAGCAAATACCCCACTCAAGGGCACAAAAGGCATTTTTACTGGGCAGCACAGAAACACCCGATCAGCTGCTGCTTTCGCGCAAACACATAAAGGTTTCCTCAGCCACGTAAATGAAGATGCCCAATCAGTGACTCGGTCTGTAATGCAATATCCTGCTACCACCTTAATTAGGATGAGGCCTGCATCCCACACATGGCCGCCGCAGCTCTAATGCATTTTGTGAGGTCGGGGAGTTAAAGCCCTCAAATCTTGCTGCTTAGAGGAAACACCGATGGAATAATGGTATTGAGCATGCTCCACCCGGTTCAAATGGGACCGCTTACGTCATGGAGGGCTTATTTACGAGCTGCACAAAAAGCAATGTATACAACATGACCGTGGCCCAATAACCACCTAACAGGAAATTGTATCACATAGCATGGGCGATTCACACAAGTCTGTGGCAATGCTTTAAAAACCCTCCCCATGCCAATGGAGTACTAACTTGACGTGATTTTGCCCACACTTCCTCCTGGTCCACTTTAAGGACCAGGTATGAGTGTCCGTATGCGATTAAATACTCATGGTGCCCCGGTGTTTAAGCTGGAAATGAGGTCTTATAACGAAAGTTGAATAATAAACATCAAAGAAAAATTCTTATTGCATCCATCATGTAACGGGTCCCAAACCAGATATTACTGATAGGCTCAAGAGTAATATTCTAATATGCACGTCAGAGTATGCATTAAAAAGAAGAAAAAAGGGGGCAGGCAGAACTGTCGATGGTGTCCTGCCCGATTGCGAACCCGCATGTAAATGGATGTAATAAATTCATGTAAATACTCCCCTATACCATGATACAAAGACGAAATTTAAAAGCTTGTACTCATGAACACGGCGGGCAGTTTAGAGCAGGTCCCGAAATTTGTACTTAGATATCAAATGGGCCCAATGCTGTAAGAAGAAAACGTGAAACAGCAGCTGCTGGGAGTCTGCAACAGGGATGGGTGCAGGATCTCCCACTGAGCTGCTGGTGGATTCCATTGGTGTCTCCCGTAGGAGAGCCGGCCTGGCTCCGGTGGAGGGATCTCCCCGTTACCTGTTGGGGGTTCTGTGGGAGGGCGACTTAGAGGGTTCTGTGGTGGGTCTTGTGACTCCCAGTGGGGTCTCCTGCTGGGGAAGGGTGGCTGGTCCTCTCCGGGAGAGAGACAGGCTCACCTGTGTTGGCGGGAGCAGTGTGGGGGGCTAGTTCCTGTCCCTGTGAGGGGCTGTACCTGTTGCTTCAGCAGCTCCTCTGCAGATGTAGAAGGCGCAGCAGCCCTGGCTTCCGCCTGTCCTCAGCCCCTCTCTCCATTGCAAGCACAGGAGCAGGGGCTGCTGGGCTCAGAGCTAACAGCCGGAGACTCCGGCTCATAATCACTGTGGCGCAGAAATGGGGACAGGCGAGAAGATGGGAGAGGGAGGGGGAGAGGGAAGAGGAGGGGCAGGGAGATGAGAAAAGGAGCCAATGAATGAGGGAAAATGCACACAAGAAGAGGGTGTGGGAAAGGGGCTTTAAGATCCGGAATGAGGGAACGGAAGAGGAATAAGGCTCTTGATTGTCCTGCTGCTTAGAAAGTGAACGCACGCACGGCACGCTAACCGTAAGGAAAACACGTCGTGATGTTTAAAGAAATAGTGCTTACAAGAATAAAAAACAAACATTGGCAATGCAATAGGACTTTCATTTATGCGAGACCTATTGCAGTGAAAAAGGAAGTGCCGGCAGGCAAGAAGACATGAATGGGAGTGGGGGAGGCTGGGGGTGGCGAGAAGTCACAGACTGAGGGAGGGGGCTGGCGGAGACAGAGAAGAAAATAGTGTTAGGAGTAAAGGGGCCAATAGCCGTGGAAGGATACAAATGATGAATGAGGAGGGACTAACAAGCCTCAAACCAATCGGAAGTTAGCATTTAAGACCAAAGCCAATGGGCAGAGAGTGGGCGGAGCTTTCATGAAGCTTCCACGCTACAGTATATACTGCATGCCTCGCAAAGCGTTGCAGCGCATTTGCGCTGCAACGCTAGCAGAAACCTAAAAAGTACTAGGCCTGGATCAGAAAAAGTAAAATACACCACTTTGAGATGTCCAACATGAGTGACCACCATTTACTGAGTGAGCATGAGACACTATAAGAAAGCCTTCTCATTTCAACAAACCTGCGTCGAATAACTTACTTGGGCATGCAATCTGCACAGAAGAATAGTGCTACTAGTAGTAGTAGTAGTAAGGAGTCCTTACTGCTTCTAGTACTAGTAGTAGCCTAGAACCAATGGGTTCTCTGAGTCTTACAGTACCACTACTAGGCAATCCACAAAATATATAAGGGGAGAGGGAAAGCTGAGTGGAAAACCATAAGAAAGCAGCAAGCTACAGACAGACTAATACAGAGTGAGAGGCAGTTTGATTTGATCTAAAAAAATAAAAAAATAAACAGACAATAGAAACAATATTAGTACTAGTAGATAATGGAGCAAAAACAAGACTTTTGAAAGAAATAGATCATGAAGGATTTAGCAAAAAATTAAAATTAGCAAATGGAAATAGTAGAGCGTCAAAAGTTAGGGAAATATTAATATAACAAGCAACACAAGGAGGACTTATTGGGGCCAGCAGAGCCACCTGCGCCTGAGGCCGCTTTCTGCTGCTCCTAAGAGGCCCCTCCGGCTCCCGCACTCGTCTCAGCAGACCCAGTGTTCTTCTCCTTGCCCCTGGATGCAGATCATGTAAGACATAATTAAAGACACAAAAACTGATTTGTTTGAAATAATTAAATATTACATAATTGCTCTAAAAATATTTTTAGACAAGAAACAGCAATTGCAATAACATTGACCTATCCTAAATCAGATTGACTGGTAGTAGACTAGTATGGCACTTGCGCACCATCCTTTCTTTATTATTGGGCAGTTCCATTCCGATTCCTGAATCCTAAACATACCTAGCCCGCCTATTCCAGACTTTGGAATGAATTACAAAAAAATATGTATTTGCTTCTAAGTTCCAATCTCATTCCCAATCATCTCTAAGTCTCAACTCCAACCCCTTTTGATGGGCCAATTACAAAGTCTGCATTTATTCTTCTTAAATGCATAGATGGACACATGCATATTGCATACACCAAATTGGTTGGTTGCTATCCACTCACTATACGAACTACGAAAGGTTCTACTAGGACTGAAGACATGTGAGAGGACGCGTTATGCAGGCCGCTAAATTACCAAATAATACTAACTAACTAACTACTACCACTATCTTAGTGAAAGGACAGCCTGACAGGACAAAGGAAAGGACTGGAGTCTTTCCTATCTGCATTACCTAACTTAAAATTCTCTAACCTCTCTTACATAACCAGCCCAAGAGAGCACAAAGTTGCAAACAAGTAAAATTAGTTAGTAGCGCCGAGCACATGTCTGGAAGAATAACAATCACATAATATATGATTTTTAAACATAAGTTACCTGCATGTAAGCAGCAGCAGCCTGTTAGATATTTGCGAAATATTATACGCAATAACACAGAACAGAAGAACACAATAGTAATATATTTGGCTAATCACTAGCCCCGGGACCTCAACACCTAGCAGGACCAGCAGGTCCTGCTCCCGGTCAAGGATGTCGGACCACCGGTGCGTCAGTTGGTTATGGGTGCCCCGGAGCCTGTATTTGGACCCAGGCCTGCCGCCTGCTGCCTGCTACCACAGTTAAGAGAAGGTGGCACTGGACAAAAAGAATCCAGTGCGGCCACCTGCACCTCAGAAACGAAGGCCCGGGCCTGCACCCCTTCCGGGTGACGCCTTCTGCAAGGAAGGCAGTCGTGGCTCTCCCTCCCCCTCTTCACCTGGCACTTACTCTTCTTTAGACTCTCCACCATGGTTCTGAGGGGTTGGGGGGCGGAAAAGTAAATGTAGGAAGTAAATTATTTTTTTAAAGAGCAAGTCATAGAAAAACAGTGAAAAATGCACAAAAAAAGTAGAAAAAAGCAAAATATACAATAAGGAATAGAGAGGGATAGATAATAAATTAAAAAATCATAAAAAAGTTTTTAGAAACAAACGATTGAAACGATATAGGGAGGATAGAAAAACAGGCCCAGAACCATAGCAAACCTAAAAAGCAAGATGGCCGCGCCCATCGGCAACAGCGTGGTGAAGTTTGGGCGATATTTCCCCCTGAGCAGGTAATACACATTCCCGAACAAGCAATACACATTCCTGACCATCAAAAACGCTTCCTGGATGGGCAGAACAAGCAACTCCACGCTTCCAGAACTCCGCGTACCTAGCATAGTTTTTTTGCAACTTCGGGTGAATTTTGCGTAGCGAGGCTACGCGAGCTCCTTCCAGGCTTAAAGAGAATTCCCGACTATACAATGCACAGTCTGTTTTTAGAGCAGGCCATAGTATAGAGACAGCGCTGATAGCTTCCTCAGAAGAGATTAGATCTATCGAAGATGCTGGAGATAGAGCTGTGGTGGTCTTTTTGGACCTTTCTCTAGCTTTCGATAAGTTAAGTCACATTGTGTTTCTAGATTGTTTATCTAATTCAGCTGCCTGCCTTCTTAACCCCTTCGCCGCGGCACAAATTTTGCCGCGGCGCTGGGGGTGTTTGGGGTGTTTGCTGCGCTGCCATGCTCGTGACGGAACCACTCCGTCATGAGCCACGGGCGCGCTGTGCTCATGACGGAGTGGTTCCGTCACGACTCCGCCCACTTGCATTGATCGCCCGCACAGGCGGGGAATCAGTGCCGCGTGGGCGGAGCGGCCGCCAACTGCCGCAGCATGACGGAACCACTCCGTCATGAGCAGACGGCGCCCGTGGCTCATGACGGAGTGGTTCCGTCATGAGCAGGGAAGGGGTTAAAAAACGCCACAAACACAAGTCAGTAAAAAATGCCTGGGTAGAGCTACACTGACTTCCAGTAAGGAAGAGGGTTGCATTCAAGGTACTTTGTCTGGCACATAAAGCTCTGAATGGAGTAGGGCCTGACTACCTTAGGAAAACATTTAAGTGGTAGCACCCTCAGAAAAGACTAAGATCTGCCTCCTTATATCTGTTTTCTGTTCCTAGGATAAAGAAAGCTTCCTGGGGTGGCCGCAGTTCAGTTTTTTCCACCTGTCAGCCATGGAACACCTTGCCACTACATATTAAATGCCAGTCCAATATCCTTAGTTTCTGTATACAGTTGAAGTCTGGTCAATGCTGATGGTCCTTAAGTCCAAGAAACCTTTGGGTATTTGCGCACCTAAGAAATAACAAATGTGAAACATCATGATCTGGCTAGCCCCGGTGTCCCTCAGAGCAGTGACTGGGACCCCATTCACAGTCACCTATGGAAGTGAGGACTCCCACCCTCAGGGATTACCAACTCACCATCTGAGTTCACCTCCCAACTAAGGGAGATCACCGGAAGGTCAATGACCTATCCTTGTGGCGTGCCTACCCCTAAGGCCACTTTTGCCACCCCTGTAGAGGTATCACCAGTGGGTGTTTTCTTAGGACAGATAGAGTACCCTTGCTTGTGTCCTAGCTGGGAGCACTCAAAGCAGTGAGGTTGGAATTGGGCTCCCTAGGCAACCGCCCACCTGAACCTCCTCCCTGTTCCTCAGAAGGGGCATGGGATCCATGTACTCCCCCTTACCATGGGACCTGTCTGTGTTCCCATTGACCTCCCCCTCAGTTTGTTGGGGGAGCCTGAACAACCCCTCTTTGGTTTACTCCCAGCTACCTTCCTTTGAACCCTGGTGCTGATACAGAGGTCCACTTGCTAGCAAGTCAGAGTGCTAACTATCAACAAGGTGTTGGCACCAGTCTGGAAAAAAATACTGAACATGCACTCTTTTGCAAACAAATTATACAGCCTCTGGTAATCCTTTACTCCACTGCCCTGCTCCCAACCATCCAGTGCCTTGCAAACGGGATCTACAAAATCCACCCAGGTATGTTGGGATAGCTTCTGACTGTGCCTGAATACATGTCTATAATTTTCTGGGATCAAACCAAACTTCCTGATTAGGACATCCTTCATGGGGGGATACCTTATCCTGTCACTCCTTTTTAGGGCCTGGAGAGTGTGCCTCCCCTGTCTAGGTATGTGCCTCAACAGATTAGCTCCCCAATCTCACTCAGGACCTTGAACATCTGTAGGGCAATTTTGTAGTCTTTAAATAATCTGTCGATGTTGTCTCCCACTAAAAGGTCAGACACCAGACCCTTGGGTATGTGGATCCTCCTCTCAGAGGGCACTGTAGAATTGCTGCCACCATGTTGGCTGGACGCAGCTCTCCTGGCTTTGATGTCCAGTTCTCTCAGGCTCATCTCCTGAGCCAACATCAGTTTATTTTCTTCTATAGCTAATTGTTTTGTTTTCTCCACCATCTCCATGGTTAGCCTTTTCTCCTCTAATGCCTGCTTCTTTTGCTCTGTTGTAACTTAACCTGTTCCATGCTGAGGACCTGGCCTGGGTGGAGCTCGCTGAGTTTCCGCAGATTTGCCAAAACTGAGTTCATTGGGCTGACAGATTGTTGCGCAGCCACCCCTAATGTAGTCCACTTGGCTGCTGAGGGTCGTTGGGTGCCAAGAAACCCTATTGTTGTGACAAGTAAGTATCCCACAGTGGGAATGCTGAGGTGTTTTCAGAGGCACAACCTCTTTCTCAACCACTTTGCAGAGGTACCTCCGGGCGCACTACTGGTTGAGGAATAAATTCCCCGTGGCTGCTGAGGGTCTTTGGGGTCCAAGAACCCCTATTGTTGAGACAAGTAAGTCCCCTACAGCGGTGGAACCGCCCACTTTCTCAACCACTCTGCGAAGGGGCCTCCTGGGGTACTACTGGTTGGTGAATGAAGTTTCTTTGACTGCTGAGGGTCTTTGGGGACCAAGAACCCTTATTGTTGCCACAAGTAGGTCACCCACAGCTGGATTGCTGAGACATCATTGGATGCCTGCCCTCTTTCTCAATCAATCTACAAAGGGGCCTCCTGGTGCACTACTGGTTGGGTTCCAAAGTCCCTTTTGGCTTCTGAGGGTCATTGTTGGCCAAGAACCCCTATTGTTGCCACAATGCCACAAGTAAGTCCCCCACAGCCGGCTTGCTGAGAAGTCATCAGAGGCCTTGCGCCCTTTCTCAACCACTCTGCAAAAGGACCTCCTGGCGCAATAATCGTTGGAGGATGAAGTCCCCTTGGGTGCTAATGGTCGCCAGGAACCCCTACTCTTGCCACAAGTAAGCCCACCACAGTGGTTTTGCTCAGATGTTGTCAGAGGTCGGCCCCCTTTTTCAATCACTCTGCAAAGGGGCCTCCTGGCTGAGCACCTATCTCATCGCACTCCCTGTGTACACAAAATATTGTGACGAGCATGCAATTGGAAAAACATTTCGCTCCATTGCTGTTTGCATCGGAAACTCCGCGTTCTCCGCGGTACATGAAGTTGCCCAATTCCCCCACTCTGCATGGAAAATGTGATTTTCCTATAAGGCTGCCGAGCCTTTGACCAAAAATGCAGGTGCCCCCCTTCCAAAACCAGGTTATTTTGGGATTGAAAATATGTATGTCTCGAGAATATGTTTTGGGCCCGTCCCTTTTGCAGTCACTTGGCCCATCCACACATGTGAGGTAACATTTTTATCGGAAGACCCGGGGGAACACTGAACAGTCGGAAATTTGTGCCTGCCCCATGATTCCCTCAATATTCACACACAGAAATTTGAGGAAAGTGTGATATGTTTCATATAAATTTGAGGTTTACAGGGGATTCTAGGTGAGAAAACATTCGGGGGTCCATGCTGGCTACACCTCTCTGAACTCCTTCAGGTGTCTAGTTTTCAAAAGCATCTGGGTTTGGTAGGTTCCCTAGTTGGCTGCAGAATCCGGGGCAAAAACAGGCGTCCTCCTTGCAAATAATGGGTCATTTTGTAATAGAAATGTTGATGCCTCTACAACACGTTTTTGGCCCTTCCCTGTCATGGGCACTTTGTTTTACCAGTAGGCCTCTAGTAAAGTGCACTGAGTGTGCCAGGGCTGGTAATTCATATGCTACTAGGGGGCTTACAGCACTGATCGTGCCACCCACATGAGTAGCCCTAAAATGGTATCTCAGGTCTGCCACTGCAGTGCCTGTGCGCAGTTTGTTAACTGCCATGTTGACCTGGCCAGGGTACCCACTTGCCAGGCCTGACCCTTCCCTTTTCTTACACATTGGACACCCCTATGGTATGCCCAAGGTACTCGCCTAGGCAGGGTGCAGTGTATGTGAAAGGTAGGACATGTACTAGTGTGGGTAACATGTCCTGATAGTGAAATGCTGCTAATTTTGTTTTTCACTATTGAAAGGTTATATTGCCCATAGGACAGAATGCTGTGTAACATGTTTACCTGCATATCTTCCCATAGGAGTAAGATAGAAAATTGAAGTCTGATATCCCTGAACTCAGACTTTAATAACACATCTTTTAGGGAGGATAGTTTTTAAATTCTGTGTTTGAAAATAGCACTTTTAGAAAGTGGCTATTTTCTTGTTCAACCTTTCTGTGTGCCTCTGCCTGTTTGTGGATTGACTGTCTGGTTTGAGAGATACAGGGGCTGGAGTGGCTCCAGGAGTCTGGGTGAGTCAGCACTAGGCTGAATAGACCTATCTGCATTTGAAGTGGTGGGAGGAGTAGCACCTGGGCCTGAATAGGGCTGTGCCTGCCTTCCACAATGCTGGCTCCACCTCCTGCAGTGTGTCTGATGGCCCTTGCCCACAATAATAAAGGAAGAAGATGTGCACTGGCAGAACTGGTTTGGACTGGGTCCTGGACCCCTCGCACACAGAGAACAAAGACTTTTGGGTATAAATATCAGAGCTGAAACCCCTGAATTTTAGACTACTTCCTGATCAAGAGGAATCCCTGCAAACTAAGATCAGCTGAAGAGACTGAGGAGAAGTACTGCCCAAGTGTGTCTAGGGCTGACCTGCAGTTTGCTGTTTCTACTGAGGAGAGGACCAAGGGACTTTGCCGTATGCTGTGTCCCCCTGCTTGAAGAAGGACTTTGCTGAGTGCTGCGTCCATCTGAAGAAAAGTCTCCAAGTGCCTGAGAAGAGCTGGTCTCCTGTTTCTGAAGTCCCAGGCACAAAGGACTTCACCCCCAGCTTTCCTGAACTACCTTGCTTGGAGTTCCAGTCTACCAGGAGGGCCTGTAACTGTGTGTCTGGCCTTTTTGCTGTTGGGAACTGGTAGCGCGACGCAACGAGAGAGAAGCATGAAGCCGCCGCAGCAGCTGCTGTCACATCATCGAGGAAGCGTGTCACCGCTTCCGCTGTTAGCCGTCGCATCACCAGAGAAGCGTGCCACCGCCACAGAGGGTGCCGTCGCATCACTGGAGAAGAGTGTCGCAGGGCCGTCACATCACTGAGGAAGCGTGCCGCCGCTGATTGCCGCTGCAACACCGGAGAAGTGTGTCGCTGTCACCGAGGGTGTTGACACATCACCGGGAAAGCGTGTCGCAGGGCCTGTCGAGGCTCAAAAAACCACTGAGTTCGCTTCACGGCCTTTGGGCGTGCACGCATCGCTTCCACATTGTCGCATCACAATTCACAACAAAGATGCCATTTTGTCACATTGCACGGATCGTCGGAACGCATCGAGGCGTCATATTGTCACATCAGAACCGGAGCGCAAGAAGAATCGACGCATTGCCTTGTCTGCAATCCTTTTGTATGGTTTTGCGTTACGCATCCCAGGTACTTTGAGACTAAAGTGTCGCATTTGATTTCTACAAGTTTATTTTTGCAATAACCCTTTTTAGGTCTCGCTGAGCCCAGCGCATGCGCTGGCTCGGAGAGACATTTTGTATGTGGGATTTTCAAAGTGCTGCTGGCTGGCCTAACGCTTGCGTTCACACGATCGTGCACGCGCGCAGCCGGCCGCCAGCAGCACTTTGAAAACTCGTGCGTCATAGCGATCGCAATCACTTTCGCTCGCAGAGCGATCGCGATCACGATGACGCACGCGCACACACAACTCCCACTTCTCCCCCTCACCCACCACATATTGCGTCTCCGGCCACTCGCGCTCGGCCATGCTTGTTTGCTGATGCTGCGAGAGAATCTGCAGACAACATTTTGCTTTTCACCAATGCTGTAAAGCATCTCCAAAAAGCAAATGAGTCCCAAAGGTGAGCCTTATTAGTGTCAAGGCGCATTAGGAATGCGGTATCCATTGATGGCTGTTAGCAGCAACTTGGGGTGCGTGACTTCTACAAAACAAAGTAAGCAGAGTGCCGTCGAGCGTTTATCATCCCAGTTCTGCTCAGACAGGCACTATACAATGTCAATGAGCATAGGTACATCCGTGCTTGGAGGCAGTCTGAATACAACTCAGGCTTGCAGGTGTGTACATGCATTATGCTCCACGAAAGGAGAACGCTGTTCTTCTCAGAGGAGGTGAGAGTAGGGACCGGAAGGTGTGCCAATCTCCTGGAAGCACTTAATAACCGACCTCTTCTAATCTACTTACACCACTAAAGTCTGTGCACCTCCGCATAACCTAATCTAACCAGTTTGGTTGGGGTAGAGTGATGCTGTGACAATGTATCATAAGAACTAAAATACACCCTGTCAAGTGATAAAGAAATGTTGCAGGCCGGCTTGGTGATCTATGAACACAGAAGGGAAACTCGGCCTTTGCATTTGTTCCTTGATTTGTAATTCCTGAGTGACTTGTAATCCTTTTTACCATACAGGTGTAATTTTATCCCCAAATGAAGGGTTGTTCTAGACTCAGTGTGGCCCGCCTAGTTGCACAAGCATACTGTTGCCCAAGCACACTGTTGCCCATGCCACCAGGTCCTCGTTTTAGAAATTGCATTACTTTGTATATAGAGTGATTTAATTCTTGATTGAAAAGGGGTCAAAGATACTACTTTTATGTGAATACGAGTTGCACTGGCAACCAGTGTAACTCTCTAGTCTCCCTGCGATTAATGCACGTACAGCCTGAGAATACCCTCAAAGGAGTTACTTCCGGAGTCTTTAGGCCCAGAGAAGCAAGATCCGCCATTAGTGGGCAGCACTGCCCTTCCTTCGGATGCCAACCGGAAGCAGATCAAGCAGATAGTCACGTTGATTCCATGGCACAAACCTTTCATCTTTTCTGCTGCTCACCCAATAATGTTTTTAGATCGTGCAGGGTGCTGATGGACATCTAAATGCATTTCCTACAGCTAAGAAGAAAGTGTTCAGGCTTTGATGTAATTGATTACTTTGTAAACCCCCATTCAGGAATGGCTATTAACAAGTGTCTTTTAATCAGTTTATCTAAAAAGGTTTACTTTAGAATGCTCTATTAATGTCTATTGTTTAAATTGGGGATAATTACTACTGCCAAAGCTCATTTGCATATGGTTGGCCCACTCAAAGCTAGCTTGCGCCGTGACTCGGGGGCTGTTTGCAGCCAGATTTGGTGAAATCAAATCCTCGAGACTGAGGGCTGCTGGTTTGGAGTGCAAACGAGATGAGCTGTCAGACGGAAGTGGACAGGTGGGGCCTTCAGTCTCCTTGAGTTCGGACTCTCTCCTGCTCTGCTCCAGGGGTCAGGACACCTGATCAATAGACAGTGAAAAGAGACTTGCAGATAAGGGCTGCAGGAAGCTTGCTGTCTCTTTCCAAAGAGGACTCGGTACTATTTTAGCCTCCCCAACCTTTCTCGGCCTGATCTTTGACAGGTTCATGCGCTGAGAATAAGCTCTGCATAGACTCTTCGTCCTCGGCAATCCACTCCGTCCTAAACATGTTTGAACCAGCATTTGCAATGCAATAGGTTTCGCCTTTTTCGAGAGTTTGAGCTATTGAGCTCAAACTCTCACAAATGCGAGACCTAGTGCATTGTAAATATATTTTTTGTTTGTTGTCAAAGCCCCATGCCGCACTTTCACCTGCATGTAAGCCGTGCCCCTTTATTTAAGAGTGGCTGCGCACCTTTTGATAGACACAGCTTTTTTAAAGAGGGGCGCGGCTTACATGTGGCATGGGACTTTGACAACAACTACAAATATTTGTAATGCCAATAGCTCAAACTCTTGTGATATTTGAGACCCATGGCATTGCAAAGAAGCAGCTGCCATTGTCCCACCTGCTTGGAAAGTGAACGAGCACATGGCGCACTAAATGTAAGGAAAGCATGTCGTGTCTGCAGTAGGGCAAAACCCATTAAAGAAAATACTGCTTACAGACTAAATAAAACCTACTGTGTAGCAACAGAAGTAAAAGGGCCGGTCCTCCTGGGAGGTTTCAAAGACGAGGCTACTTTTTTAGGTCTCGCCTGGCGAACGCAGCGCAAAGCGCTGCTGTCGCCAGCGAGATCTATTGTTGCTGACTTGCTTCGGAAGTGGGACAGGAGATGGGCACGCGCAAGGCTTTTGGCGTATTTGAGCCTGTGTACCCACGCGTGAACACGCACATCCACACACGTGATGTGCACATCTCCTGTCCCCCTTTCGACCACATGCCAGCCCCGTTTGAGCAGCCCGCTGCAAGACGGGGCCGCTCAGAATGCCAAAAGGACACTTTGCCAAAAGGACACTGTGCCTCGACCAGGCACCAACAATAGCCCACACGGAGCCCCCCAGCCCTTCTTCACTCACCGGGCTGCTCTTCTGGAGGGTGCTGCTCCTCATGGCTGCAGCACTTCCCTTGCGGGGCTTCCCTGCACTCCAGGGAGCCCCGCGCTGCCGTGGGCAGCCTCGGACGCCACAGTCTTCACCCTAGCCCCCTCCTGGGACCTGGGGCTTTTCTCCACACCGGCTGCCACCGCGGGGCTCGCCCTTCAGCACGGGAGCCCCGCGTTAGCACAGCATGCCGGTTTCTCTTTTTGCTGGAGCAAGCCCCACCCACGTCCCCGGGCAAGGGCGCCTGACTTCCGGTTTGTTAGCGTCCGGGACTGAAGACTAGAAGTTAACAAGCATTTGCAATGCCATAGGTCTCGCATTGAAGCGAGTTTGAACTATTGACATTTGCAAATAATAAAGCCTTTTATTTTTGTTTTCTTTTTTAAAACATAAATAAAAGGCATTGTTATTTACAATGTCAATAGCTCAAACTCGCGTCAATGCAAGACCTATTGCATTGCAAATGCTTGTGTTACATAGCCTTTTAGTCCTACACTTGGGCAATGTGAAGTTTTCAACAGCCGTGTGTAATAATTGTTTATTTTCCCGGAAACATTTTTCTCTATATGCTTCTTCTGCAGTCTTTCTTTTCTGGGCATTTTCGTTTTGGTAGCTGATGCTCTTCCACTAATGTTTATGGTGACTTTGGGTGTCTTTTTCTTTGTCGTATTTTATTCGTCATCCTCCGGTGGCAAGCCTCTACACTCAGGAAGCTCTTCAGTCATGAGGTCCAGCAAAGCGAATGACGCCTGGGCTTGCTTTCGTTCATGTATAGAGTGTAGGAAGCCCAGCTCTTCAAACTGAACTCTCCCTGTTGACACCAGGCAAAGGCTGATTTTCATAAAGTTATTCCCCCTTTTATAGTAGGACAATGAGCAAAACAAGCATTTGCAATGCAATAGGTCTCGCATTTACACAAGTTTAAGCTATTGGCATTGTAAATGGCAATGCCTTTTATTTATGTTTTAAAAACCAAAACCTAAATAAAAGGAATTGTCATTTACAATGCCAATAGCTCAAACTTGCGTGAATGCGAGACCTATTGCATTGAAAATGCTTGTTAAAGACATTCTACTGAGTTTCTGTATGTTGGATTTTTGTCATTTTGGTCTTGTTTAGTTTAGATAAAGATATTTTATTTTTCTAAACTGGTGTGGTGCCCGTTTGTGGTGTTTTCACAATGTTACTTTGAGTGTTCTTACAAATACTTTACACATTGCTGTTGGGATAAGCCTGTCTGCTCGTGCCAAGCTACCAAGGGGGGTGAGCAGGGGTTATCTAAAGTCTATATCCCCCTTACCCTGACTTGAAGCAAGGGTCCCTATTTGGTCAAAGGTAACTACCTCTGCCAACTAGAGACCCCCATTTCTAACATGAGTTATTTAAAGTGAGTAAATATGCTTCATAAAACATTAGGACTTAATTGCCTTAATTTAAAGAACAGAAGAACATTAAGACAATGTATCATAGAAACATTTTTCTTCAATTTAAATTTCTCCCATTTATACAACAATGGCTGTATTATTCAATTCTAAATATGGTACTGTGTATACATGATGACAAGGTTAGGGGTGGGCAGAGTTCACGGATCTGCACTACATGGAATTCCGCTCAGTTGCATAAAAACTCTGTGGATTTACGCGGTGTTCCACTCTGCCATACATGTCCAGCAACACAAGGGGAAGAAGTAAAGGGGATGGACAACTTCCACTTATGCATAGTAAGCCCCCGAACTACATCCATGGACTTCCGTAGTGCCTTTTACTACACACTCGCTGTACACATAACTAGCAAAGCTCACCCCATGTTACCTCACAAAACCAGCAACAGTATTCTCGGCTGCTAATCCGTGGAGGCCCCTGCAGGGAGACAAGCTTCTCAGCCATCTGCTCTCACTCCTGGTCGCTCTCATCTTCTGCCATGCTACTGTTCTAGACCTGCACATACCTACTGCCCAATAGCAGATTCCAGACCTCGACATCCAGCCCCACCTCTATCTGACATCCGACATCCATTTGACCATGCCACTGCCTGTCAATCGCCAGCCGGAAGCAGAGGAATCAAGTGACTGAATGGCAAAACTGGTATCGTCTAGCTCCCAGTAAAGGAAATCCCAAAAGGCGTCTTTAGGAATGACTCACATCGTGAGACGAGAACATAAGTGCCTCTCGGAGCTTGCGATTGCAAGTCAGATAAGGTTTGGTGTGCACGCTGCTCTTTAGGTGCATGGAAAAAAACAGGATGTGATTTCACACGAACTGAATTTTTAAAATAAAGCTTGTGAGCAACCTTTGTTCTGTTAAGATAGCAGTAAAGCGCTACTGCATCTCTGGTTTGTTTCTGCAGTAGCCTTAAGTGTTAATAATTTTTTTCCATAATCCTGCAGTGGATTTTGTTTTTTTAATTGCCAATTACAGAGCAACCTGTCTGCTTAGCTTCTCCCCTGCTGATCAGTTCAAATATTTGCTCTGTAAACAGGAGGTTCACAGTGTCAGCTTTGGGCACTCCTGCCATGATACAAGCAGCCTGCCCACTCCCCATTACAGGGCAAACACTGGTTCATCTGCCTTTTCCTGGCAAAGCTCAGCACTAGGGGTGGGTGGTGGGGGCAAACTCAGCCAAACAGTGGAAGCAGAGTTTTTTGCCAAACTCCGCACTCCCAGCGGAGCGCAAAGTTGAAAAAACTCCACTTTCGGACCAGAGTTCACCGCCCACATCTAGACAAGATGCCATTCTTTTTGTAAATGTGACACTTTGGAAAGGGTGAAAATTTAAATGAAAAATTAACATAATAATTAAGTTAAGTCTCATTTTAATTTTCTTTAATTTAAAAGTATTTAGAAATATAATTTTGTTCTCATGCTGCAATATTGAGTTGAAAACATCTTTTTTAACAGTTGGGTCATAAATCTGCAGAGCACTGCTCATTATGAGGCTCTGCTATTTGCAGCTTGATAATAATGAAAAATAAACGTAGCCTCTCCTTAACTTTAAAAGGAAAACACAACACTTATTTATTGCAGTTCTTCGTTAAAATGAACTCAAGGCTGGGAGCAACACTGAAGGTTTCTATGAGTTACTGGGAGCTTGGGATTGACTGGTTGGAGACACCTGATGTAAACTAGGTAGTGTCACTCCGTGTGTCATAAAGACAACAGCCAGTTTGGAAGTTGACGGGATATGCGTAAGGGGGATAACGTGAGCCATCTTGGATAAATTATCTACCATGATTAGGATAGTAGTGTAACCTGTGGGGGCCTTAGGACATTCCAAAACTAGATCCATTGACACAGTGTGCCTGGGCTTAGGTGGTACTGGGATACGATGTACAAACCACTAGGGGCTACATGTTTCGTCTTGCTCTGGGTACAAACAACATAGGTGTTAATATAGTCATGCTTATCTTTAGTCATCTATGCCTCTTTTTGTAACAATTCTAGGTTTTTATGTATGCCAGGATGATTGACTAACACACTATCATGACATAACTTCAAAACTTGCATTTTGAACCTTTGGTGAGGCAAAACAGTTTGTCACGTAATTTCAGGAGACCATTCTCTTAAGTCAAGTTCTTCTACATAGTTTGCAATTTGAGCAATGTGTTAGTACCTGCTTCTTTTTGCAATTCGTCCAAGAAGTCTGAGGTTATGATAGAGCCTTGACAGCATTGTGGTGCAATGATGGGAAATGGCTCATCAGGTGCCTCTGCTGAATCCGGATCCCAGAGGTGAGACAAGGCATCAGCTTTTGCATTCACTTTCAGTAGGTGATTGTGAAATTATAATCAATAAAAAACAATGTCCATCTAAATTGCCATGCTTTTAGTGCCATGCTTTTTCGGTCCACCTCATCCTTGCTTGCCAATTGTGCAGAGGGTAAACAAGCTGATACACTTCCTGTTTGTGCACTTCCTATCTGGTTAGCAGGCTAGTGATGTGAGGGGATTGGATTGGTCATACATTCAGGATGCCAGAACAGACAGCAGTTAGCCTTGCTGTAGGCTGCTCCTTGCGTTCTTTGGAATTCACTGCATTTTACTGTTTTTAATTGCGGCGTATATGTCTTAAATTGAAATCTGTTTCCTGTTATCTCTGCTCATCCTCGGTCTGCTGCTGTCATGGTTGTCGATTGTGCGGAGAGGAGGCAAGCTGATACACTTACAGTTAATGCACTTCCTGTCTGGTTTGCAGCCTAATGGTGTGGGAGGATCAGCCATAAATTCAGGATGGCGGAACAGATGCGCAGCGGACGTACCGTGGGTGCAGCGGTGGCCGGCACAGGTAAATGCGGTAGGGAGTGGCAGGGCGGGAGTGGGCCAGTTAACAGAGGATGGAATAAGTATAATTAAATAAATAAATAATACATTTTCCGTCATCTGTCGGCTTCCCCCATGACACGCCCTGTCCAACCCCCACCTCACTTACCTGTGCCAGCCACCGCTGCATGGGTGCACTGAAGGTGCATCAATGGCAAGCTCGTCTAGGCCCACGCAGGCCTGAACTGTGCCATGCACCAGAATCCCTAGCTTTCTCACAAACAAAGAGGCTTCTGGTTTGACCTACTCTAGAAACCAGCTTCTAAACTTGCGTAACCATTGCAACCTACCAGTCTGGTCTTCTTTCGATTTTAGTATCCTCGATCATAATAAGTTTAATAGTTGCCCCTTGTGTAAATTTCTGTTCAATTCCTCGACACTCACTTCCACTATAGTTCATGAACTCTCTCTGCTCCCTCCTTCTAAGGAACGGACTAGTCCCAACACAATTAGCCATTTGGTAATTCTCATTAATGTTAGGTCCCTTACTAAAAACAAAGTAGAGGCCTCAGAATTTCTTATGACTTATTAGCCTGACTGGGTCTTCATTACAGAGAGCTGAGCCAAAGACTTTTCTGGTCCCGACTTGGTAGATGCTAATCCTCCAGGCCTCTCTATTATGAGACAGATCATGTAGAGCAGGGGGAGGGCTAGCAGTCATATGTAAAAGTAAGTGCACCTGACTCATTTACTCCTCTCACAATCCAGACCTCTGTGAAGCACTATTCTTCTCTTTAAGAATTGGACCAAATGAATCTTTCACAAGGATCCTAGTCTACAGGACACCTGGACCCAGGTCTACAGTTATATCTAAGATTGTCCACTTAATAGAACCCTACCTGGGCAAAAACAACTTCACTCTGCTTAGGGATTTTAATTTTAAATGTAATTTGGAAAATTATGTTTGTAAGGACACTCCGGCTTTTAAAGAAATTATGTCATGTTGTGAGCTTTCTCAACTAGTCATGGCAGCTACTTACAAAGCAGGCCACACCTTGGAAGGTATTTTCACTAATGATGCGCAGCTTAAAGTTGCAAATCCTCTCCTCCTGAATTGGACTGGCCACTATGCTGTCCTCTTCTCTCTCTCCCCAGGAGGCACTCATTGGTGGAAAGAATACAGTTTTCAAAAGAAATTGGAAAGGGTTCAGAAAAGAAGCCCTATCCCAGGCGCTGTAAGGCAATTTTAGCTGAATCTGAAGTGGCACTAATAATCTTGCCTCAACTAAATCATCCAGAGATCATTTTAGGTTGATTAATCTCTAATCTGCTCCCTTAGTGCCTTCCAGTATAGAGGGCTCACAGGACTTTTGTGACGGAATGGCCAAATTCTTCTACTCTTAAGTTGTAATGGATCACTGACGAAATATCGAGAAGAAGAATATCGAATTGCCAAAATATCGAAGGAAAAATATAGAATGCCAAAATATCGAAGCCCTATCTCCAAACAGGTAAGTACAAGAATATAGAATCCTAAATATCGTTGTAAAAAATATAGTTAGTCACAATATCGATTTTTTTTAAATGTCTTAAAATTAATGTAAAATTAATGAAATAAAACATATAATTACCTGAAACATACTTAAAAATACTTAAATTACTTTAAAATTAATAAATATTAATGTAAGTAAAAAAATAATAATAATACATATATATTAACATAATATTTATTTAAAAAATGCAATATTTTTTGCGTAGGATAGCGGGCGGGTAAAATTTACTATTACCACTCCAGTAAGTGCAATAGTAGGGAAAACGTTGGATAGCGGGAGGGTAAAAATTTGTATTCCCACTCCAGAGAGTGTAATAATAGGGAAAGCATTGGCTAGCGTAGGGGTAAAAATTAATATTCACACTCCAGATATTGCAACAGTAGGGAAAGCGTTGGATAGCGGGAGGGTAAAATTTACTATTCCCACTCCAGTGAGTTCAACAGTAGGGAAAGCATTGGATAGCGTAGGGGTAAAAATTACTATTCCCACTCCAAAGAGTGCAACAGTAGGGAAAGCGTTGGATAGAGTAGGGCTAAAAATTACTATTCCCACTCCAGAGAGTGCAACAGTAGGGAAAGCGTTGGATAGCGTAGGGGTAAAAATTACTATTCCCACTTCAGAGAGTGCAACAGTAGGGAAAGCGTTGGATAGCAGGAGGGCAAAATTTACTACTCCCACTCCAGTGAGTGCAACAGTAGGGAAACCGTCAGATGGCGTAGGGGTAAAAATTACTATTCCCACTCCAAAGAGTGCAACAGTAGGGAAAGCGTTGGATAGCGTAGGGGTAAAAATTACTATTCCCACTCCAGAGAGTGCAACAGTAGGGAAAGCGTTGGATAGCGTAGGGGTAAAAATCACTATTCCCACTCCACAGAGTGCAACAGTAGGGAAAGCGTTGGATAGCGGGAGGGTAAAAATTACTTTTCCCACTCCAAAGAGTGCAACAGTAGGGAAAGCGTTGGATGGCGTAGGGGTAACAATTACTATTCCCACTCCAAAGAGTGCAACAGTAGGGAAAGCGTTGGATAGCGGGAGGGTAAAATTTACTATTCCCACTCCAGTGAGTGCAACTCTAGGGTAAGCGTTGGATACCGTAGGGGTAACAGTTATTATTCCCACTCCAGTGAGTGCAATAGTAGGGAAAGCGTTGGATAGCGTAGGGGTTAAAATTACTATTCCCACTCCAGTGAGTGCAATAGTAGGGAAAATATTAATGTAATATTTTAATAAAAATAAATAAATTATTAATAACAAATAAAATTATTAAAATTAATTACCAATCACACACTATTTAATAATTAATTTATTATAAATACCAATGTTTTTTATTAATAACCTATTGATAATTAATTAACAGCCGATTAATTTTCAATACCAAAAATTATTAAATAAAATTATTACCAATTAATAATTAATTAAGAATAAATTAATTAGCAATATACAACAATTATGTCAATAATTAATTATTTACAATTACATTTATTCCCACCATATTCCCCTATAAACCCACAACCCGCTACAAATAATAAATTAATACAATTAACATAATTATCAATTAAACAATTAATACTAATTAATTACCAATTAATACAAATTATTTACCAATTAATAATTAATCAACAACCAATTAATTTTCAATACCAATTAATAATTACCTAATAACAATTAAATTACTTCCCACCCTATTCCCCTATAAACGCACAACCCGCTACAGAAGTAAAACGCAAAATTAAATTAAAAATAATTAATAATTCCTAAAAATTATTATTTAATGTACTATAATTAAATTACTTCCCACCTTAATCCCCTATAAACCCACAACCCGCTATGGAATTAAATTACACAAAAATTAAATAACATAAAATTCATTACTTTAAAAATATTCAAACATACATTCCAAAATTTATACATACTTTTAACACATATACTAACACTTAAAACAGTATAAAAAAATTCGATATTTTTAACAACTATATTATGACTGTCGATATTGCTTACTTCTATATTATTTAAATCGATATTTTATTTCTTACCTGATTTTCGATATTCTTCACCACTATATTTTGGCAATTCGATATTCTGTCCATTCTATATTAAAAACTCGATATTCTGTCCTGTCGATAGTTTGAATTCGATATTATGTCTGTTTACCGTTGCAATATATAAAGATCTTGACCACCTAAACTCTGAGTCTTCCATTCCTTCTCAATGTGATTCTCAGGCTTAGTTAGGGCTACTAAAATCTATGTCCACTAAAGACAGCCCTACTGCCTGACTATTGTGTTTTACATTTTTTGGCACAAGAATAGACAGAATATTATCTCCTCAGTGTCAAATAAGGATCCCCAATTGAACTTTGCTCACCCAATGTTTTGCAATTATGAGCTAAGATTATAGTTCCTCATATCACTGAAACCTTGACCAAAACCATTACATCTGGGTGCTTTCCTCGATCTTGGAAAAGTGCGGTGGTCAAGCCTCTGCTTAAAAAGCCCAATTTGGACCCTGCAGAAGTAAGAAACTATTGGCCCATCTCCATGTTGATCTTTGGTAGTCAGCCATCCATGTAGTCTAATCTGTGGTGGCCAGATGGGCTGGAGGCCCAACCAACCCCAACTGACTCTACTAAGAATCTCGGAGTACTGGTCAATAAAAATCTATTGTTCGACCTGTAGGTCAACAGGGTGGTTTTGACCGGTTTTTGGGCTAATAAATCCCTTAGGAAAGTGGTTCCTTTCATCCCTTTCCTAGCACATAAGCAAGTGGCACTGACACTTAATATCTCCAGGTTTGATTACTGTAATGCTCGTTATCTGGATATTAATAAAACTGTGCTTGCCACATTGCAGCTGGTTCAGAATGCTTCAGCCAGATTGATTATTGATGCTCCCTAAGTTTGAATCATTTACTGAGGGGATTTGGAAACTTTACTCGCTACCCATGAATAAACAAATTATCTTCAGGGCTCTTCGCATCGTTCACAAGGCCCTGCATAACACTGACCTTGGACAACTCAGGAACTTGTTCCAATGATGCACTCCCCCTAGACATCGGTGATCCTCCGGCAGAAGTCCCCTAACTGTTCCTAAGCATCAAATATTGAGATGGGGAGGTAGAGCCTACCTGTGGGTGCATCCAAGCTGTGGATGAGCTTCCTCACTCTGTTTCCAGTCTGATATCTCAAATTCCATTTAGCAAGGCCCTGAAAACTTGGCTTTTTAATCTTTAATGTACTGGCACGGGGATAAACTTGTTGAAGCTTTTTCCCTCACCCAAGACCTAAGTGTTTTTCATTCATTCATTCGAGATGAACACAGAAACTATAAATTCCTATGCTTGTTATAGATGGTCACAGGATGTTTCACACCCATCAGGTAGTGGATCAATTTTTCAAACACTGCTTTAATGGCTAAGAGCTCCTGATCTGCTATTTGGTAATTTTTCTCTGCTTGTTGAAGTTTGCGGGAATAATAGGCAATGGCATGTAATTGTCCGGTTGTCTTATTTCTCTGGGATAAAACTCCCCCTATAGTGCTTTGTGAGGCATCTACCCCTGACTATATAAGGACTGTTCAGACCAGGGTGGGCCAAAATGGGGGCACTGGTCAATTTAGTTTTAAGCTTCTGAAAAGAGTCTTCTGCCTGGGCATCCCAACTAAATCATAATCCTTTTTGTAGTAACCTTGTTATCGGCACTATGGTTTTCAAAAAATTAGCTATGAATTGCTAATAAAAATTGGTAAAACCCAGAAAACTCTGGATTTGTTTGACATTAGTTGGTGCAGGTCAATTGATAATGGAGTCTACATTTTTGTATCCATGCTGATGCCTTCTGGACTCAATATATATCCAAGGAATTCTACCTTAGTGATATGGAATTTGCTATTCTCAAGTTTGACATATAGCTGGTATTTGTGCAGTTGTTTGTGAATGTCGCATACCTGTTGCAAATGCTCATAGACAGATCAAGACTGGATAACAATATCTTCAATGTACACTATGCAGCAAGTATCAATGAAGTCTCTTAGGGCTTCATCCATAAAAAACTGAAAGGCGGCAGGAGCATTACAAACCCCAAAGGGCATTATTGGTATTCAAAAAGTCAAAATTTTGTCTGAAAAGCAGTTTTCCCCTCATCTCTGTTCTGTCTCCAACCGGGTGGTAAGCTCCCCACAAGTCCAACTTGGTGTAATAACTCTGGTATGAGGATACTGGTTTTTGACAGTAATGTCATTAAGGGCACGGTAATCTATACAAGCTCTAAGCTCTCCACCCTTCTACGGTACAAAGAAGAGTGGCAAACAAACCAGTGATTTGGATGTCAGGCAAACCCATTGGCAAGGTGCTTGTCTAGGTATTGTCTGAGATGTTCTGTTTCTTTCTTTCTCTGTGAAAGCATACACCCTGCTGCATGCAATTTACATTCCAGTATTAAATCAATCTTGCAGTGAAAGCTGCGATATTCTGGTAATGTGTTTGCCTTTTCCTTGTTGAATACCTCTGCCAGATGTGCATATTCATCATGGAGACCATTGATAACAGAAGTACCCTTCTTCAGTCATTAATCTTGGATTGCTGTATTGTGCAATTGGCTACACTCAGGTGGATAACAATGTAGTCTGCAGTGATAAGAACCTAGGGTGAACATTCTTTGCTCCCATTCAATTTGGGGGTGTTGTGTAATGAGCCAGGAAACCCTAGGATAATTTGAAACTATGGGGCATCAATTAGGTCAAACAATATATACTCTCTGTGAGTGTTTTGGCATTTCACGTTAAAAGGCTTTGTGGTAAATTTAATGGGCCTTGATGTCAATTCTTTCCCATCCACTGCCCTCACTATCGAGGGCTTCTCCTTGCGCCGGGTTTTGTTCCCCAAGATCGTAAGGAACTGGGTGCCAATGAAACTACCTGTGGCACCTGAATCTGTTAAGGCTTCTACCTGATATTGAGGTCAGAACCAACACCTATTGAGTCCTGTCGATTTATGGCATTTCACTAACAGACTGGAGCAATGGTGGAACTAGGTTTTGAAATCATTAAAGTTGGCAGGTTGTGAAGGGCACTCTTTGACAAAGTGTCCAGTCTTACTGCAGCAATATAAATAGTTGGATTAATATACTACACTTTTCTTATTTCTCCTTAGTGAGTGATTCAACTGTGTTCCCCAAGCTTCGCGGTGGCTCTAGTTTTGGCTTATCTCGGAGTACTATGAATTTGTTGTCAGGGTTTCCACCTTTTTCTGACCTTGTTTCCACCCCTTAATTTGTAAAATATTAAGTGCCAGGGCTCTGACCAGGAGGCCACTGCAGCTTGCACCACCCATCACCTTTGTCATCGCTGCCAAAACAACTACTAAGCCTCTCTCTCACATGTAAATGCAACAGTAAAGATTATTCCAGGTCCCCGAAGCTAATGAAATGGCTGGGGAGGTAGGTATTAGTCATTTTTTATGTATATTGTTTCCCTAAACAGCTGTTATACTGCTCCTCTCTAAATTACATGAGCAGCGCCAACTTGTGGCAGATTGCCCTAAGTGTGGTGTTGACAATTAGGTGCCGGTCCCGAGCACCGGAAACCAATTAAGTGCCGGTGCTCAGCACCGGAAAGCTCCGGCTCAAATTAAGCACCGCTTCTTTCCTGAAGACAGTGGTTGAGTCTAACTACGAGGTCTATAAACTCTGCTATGTTTTCTGGAGGGTCTACAATCTGTGACAGCAGATCTTTATGTTCATCCTGAAGACAAACCTTCCAGCATCAAACAAATCAAATTATCATCCTATTTCGCTTCTCCCCTTGTCAATTAAAACAACGGGATGTCACATTAACAAACAGCGTGTGGCGGATCTTGAGTCAAATAGGATCCTAGACTCATCCCAGTCTGGTTTTAGACCTATGCACAGCACCGAAACTGCGCTCATAGCAGTTACGGACTATATTAGCTGCAAGGAAAAAAATCACGAATCAATGCTAGTGCTGCTAGACTTATCAGCTGCCTTTAATACAATATCTCAGTCCAGCCTGATACAGAGACTTAAGGAGGTAGGTATTCGGGGCACAGCTATGTAATGGTTCATGTTTCCTGTCTCAACAAACTCAGACCATCAAACTGGATCCTTTCAGATCACGTACCATGGAGATTAACAAGGGAGTGCCACAGGGCTCTTGTCTCAGCTCTACACTATTCAATATATATGTAGCCCCCCTTGCACAAACTATAAGAACCTACAGTTTTACACCTCTCTCATATGCGGATGATACTCAACTTTTGATCTCATCTGATAAAGACCATTCCGCAGTGAGAGATCGCTTTACTAATGGGGTGAAAGTCATCTCTGCTTGGGTGGCTGAGAATTTCCTCCAGCTAAACAGCTGAACACTGGAAATTAGGCTTTTCGGTATTGTACAGCACCTACGGTCCCCTGCCTGATGGCCTTTGGAACTAAGAGCGGCACGTTCCCCCAAATTCTCAGTAAAAAAACTGGGCATTTGCCTGGATAAGACTCTGGCTATGAAAGATCAGATAGTTGCTACCATTGGCACCTGCTTTCATGCAATTAGTCTGTTGCGCAGATTCTTTCCTGTGCTCCCACTTTCAGTGTGCAAGACCTTAGTTCAGGCTTTGGTGATCAGTCGCCTGGACAATGTCAATGATCTTCTTGCCACTGTTAATGAATCCCTATTGGACCAAGTGGTCTAAAACACAGCTGCCCACTTAATTCAAATTGTGCGGGCCCGATCTGCCTCCATTCCCCTGCTACGCTCACTCCTTGGTTTCATGTGCAAAAGATGTTTACTTTTTAAATTTGCCATAAAGTGCACAAAGCGCTAAACGGCAAGGGACCAAGATACCTTGTGGAGAAACTCATTCATTATCGACCAGGAAGGCCTCTAGGATCAATGAGCAAATTGCTACTTACTGTAGCACGAATCAAGAACTCTTACTCTGGGGGCATAGATTTCTCATACCTGGCCCCTCATTACTGGAACAAACTTCCTATTCACATATGAGAGTGTACTGTTTACAGTATCTTCAGGAAACTTCTTAAAACAGACCTATTCTAATACTATGGCCGCCCCCTTTTTGGTCTCTGCTGATATACCTCTTTGGGGGTGATTCATACCCATTATAAGTTAATTTAACATAACATGACATAACATTCCTAAGTCCTCGATAAAAAATTGAAATCCTTCTTGCTTCCAGTGAATCGCCCTCTACCATGAGAGGATTAAAGGTGGCGATATAGGTGAGACATAGCGTAATAAATCTGAGGACCCTTGCTTGAGATTCAACAACTCGTTGTCTACAGCCTGAATAAAGGTGTGCCGTACGATCAATTTCTGTAAAGCTTCTTTGAAGTTTTAGTAACTGTACAATGAGGGCTCTACCAATGGGATGGGCCTTCTTGCTGCATTGCCACCTAATAGGATAATCTAAAGGCAACTCTGGAGGCATCGTCCGGAAAAGCTCCCGGGAAAGCCTTGAAGTGCAGATGGGACTGGTTCGTGAAATTAGCAAATTTGGTGTCCTCATAAAAATGTTCTGTGGTGCCACACTGAACTTGAGCTTTTTCCCCAGAGCATGACTCGGGCCGTTGATCCCTGTCCAACATGAAATGCTGTGGACTTCAGAACGGGTATCTGTCTAGGCTGGTCTGGAGGAGGCAGATCCCAAGTGCTGTCCACCTTTGTTTTGGCAATTTGCATCTCTCGGGATGTCTCATCGTGATCAAGGGCCTGATTCTCTGCTTGTGGAGCATGCAGAATGGCTACAGTGTCTCGCAGGGTGATGTCCTGGGATTCCATATCATTTAGGCAAAGCAATCAACTTGGGCTTTGCCTTCTGTTCAGAACAAGCGCCGTAGGCTCTTACCTGGTAAGGCCCATGACGTGGCTTCACAGAGACGATATCGGCCCACATCCTGTGCTCCTACATCCCTACCTGAGATTGTACTAACTGCAAATAGAGAGGTCAGAACCTGGGAAGGGGGCTTGTCCAGGAGATTGTTCTGTGGTTGTTCTATGGTACAAGACGTCGACCTTGAAAAAAAGGTGAAATATTACTTCCTGATCCTAGGTACTCTGCACCTGCATTCACTATCTGGTTACAGCTTCTGAGTGGATATGAGGGCGTGCACCTGCAAAGGAGCTGTGACAAACAGATGCTGAGGTGTAGTAGCAGACACGTCTCAACGCTTTGATGCACAATGTTTGATCATGCGACCTTTATCTGATTCTATGGGTCAGATAACATCTATTTCAATGGGTTAGACCTACTACAACATACAGGTTAATAATGATAACAGCAGTACTAATAACATCATTAGCTATTTATTGCTGGAACAGATGAGCATTGCTTCGGCTGTGACCATTACCTTGTAATCCTCTCGGTGTCCATATTAGTTGAGTTATACCACATAACCTTATTGCAGATGGATTAACACCAGTGTGAATCATCAACTGTATCCTGGTTTGGGAAATAAACATGAGCAGTGTGTGCGGTTCACAATCTAATCAAACTATGGGCCTTATTACCAGTCTGGCGAAAGACCACGGCTGATCCGCTGACACTGCTATCACACAGCAGACTGCCAGGGTCATGTTTGGGAAAAGGAGCTGCCATAGGGGGTACAGAGGAGTTTAACCACCATAGGTATTATGATTTGGTTTTCCGACGAGCAGTCCATGGCAGTGGGATCATGACCTACAGGTTTTGCAGAAACGAAGGATATGTGGTGTGTACTCTCCCCTTTACTGTTCTTCCCATCAGAGTTCAACGTGGAACCCTTGCCTCAGGTCCCCCATTCATAGCAGCATTTTCACCCAACGCATTACAGCCCTGTTTGCAGCCAAATACAGGTGAGTCTTTTTTGTCGAACGTACCCATTTCCTTGACTGCCCACATGTATTTTACTGCATGTATCATGCATATGGGCGCATTTCACACATATGCAGTTGAAATGTTCACACAGGCATCAATACATTTGGGAAAAATAATCACCATCACTGCAAGATGTCTGCAGCCACACCTCTGACACGGTGGTAAACTTTTAATATGGAGGTCTGAAGACCACCAGTGCTGTGGTCTACTGACTGCCGCGGACATGGCTTTTGGGCAGTCGGAACCCCAAGCTCGTAATCAGGCCTTAAGTCTCTGTGCACACAAAGTTGAATCCTCCCTTCAGGTTCAGGGACTTTAATACTTGCCTCAGGTTTAATCTTAGTGAAAGGAACAGTGGTCCTTAAGCATTAGATATACATATAAGATACGGAGAAACATAATAGTTCTCAGTAATTGTTCAGTTGACAACGAACTTTAATTAGTATTGAAAATATATTTTTTTTAAACAACAAAATTAGGTTATGTACCCCTGCCGAGGTAGTTCCAGAGCAAGTGTTAAAAATAACAATCAAAATACAGGCAAATAAAGAAGGTGTGACCAGTAATTATATGAAAAACAAGGGTCATTTTTTTCAGAAACAAAAGCACTTCAGCACCCGAACAAAAAGTTTAGACATTGTCTAGCGGGTCAGAGTGAAAGTCAATGGCGTTTCAATCCCTTAACAATCTGGGATTATTATCAGGACAACAAGTAATTTGTCTGAGACATAACTTAATGGTACAATCAGAATTAACACATGGACTAAGAGCGTTGCGTGAAGTGAGTCCTGAGGCGGAAAGCCGGGACTGGTATGTCGAGTGTGTGAACTGCATTTAATTGCGCTTTTATATAGTTTTTAACCTTCACTGTAAATAATTTCTGGGCACATAGACTGTTCCTGAACCCTAATCTGTTTGGTTCTATTCGCTCCTTTCTCTCCCACCACCTTGGCGCTTACTTGCTCAGGCTCCCTGGCAGCTCAATACACGCTGTTGGGGGTGTGACTCGCCTCTGCTTCCGCCATCTTGGGGGTGAATCTCGAGAGCAGTCCAGTCTTCGGCCCCTCCCTCGCATTACTGCATAAATTGCCACTTCCCCCCCACACCGCTGACTAAGAGCGTTGCGTGAAGTGAGTCCTGAGGCGGAAAGCCGGGACTGGTATGTCGAGTGTGTGAACTGCATTTAATTGCGCTTTTATATCGTTTTTAACCTTTACTGTAAATAATTTCTGGGCACATAGACTGTTCCTGAACCCTAATCTGTTTGGTTCTATTCGCTCCTTTCTCTCCCACCACCTTGGCGCTTACTTGCTCAGGCTCCCTGGCAGCTCAATACACGCTGTTGGGGGTGTGACTCGCCTCTGCTTCCGCCATCTTGGGGGTGAATCTCGAGAGCGGTCCAGTCTTCGGCCCCTCCCTCGCATTACTGCATAAAATGGCCCCTCCGTACAGGAAGCGCAGCGGACGAGCACAGCGGGCGCGCCGGCGGCGCGCCGAAGGCGCGCCAAAGGCAAGCCCGTCTGCGCCCGTCCGCGCCAGTTCCGCGCCTAGCGCCGGAGACCCTGACTTTTTTAAACGTACCCATCCTCTCCAGTACTCAAACACTCAACTGCTAGAATTGAATCAATTCCCCTGTTCTCGAATGAAAAGAATAAACTTAGCGGACCCTTCTTTCTCACTCAGCTGTGACTCCTGTGGCCGATTAAGGTCCATTAATCCCCCTCTTCAACCTCACACATCACGCACCTCACCCAACTGTCCTAATTTTCACACCTCTCCACGGGCCAACAACAACGACAACTGTCAACCTAACCGCCTGACAAGCGGGGAGAGTTCCCTGAAGTGTATTCTGCTGAATACTAGATCCATGTCTAAACACAAACATGAAATTTCTGCTCTCATATTAGATCATACTATAGATCTAATGTTCTTAACAGAAACATGGGCATCTGAGACCTCGGGGCCGGACTGGAATGATGCAGTTCCTGAAGGTTACCTGGTAGAATATGTAAACAGGTCAGGAGCAGTGGGCGGTGGCATTGGGATAATCTATAAATCCCATCTAAAAATACTCTCATTGTCAGAACCGGGTCTAGAAGCAGAAGCCATGAGCTTTAAAGTCAAAAGCAACAACTGCCTAATATTTACAGGCCTCCTTGTGTACCGCCCCCCTGGACCAAGAGCACCATTCACTGCGGCCTTACTTACCTTTCTAGAATCCACATCTGACTTTACCTCCTACACTATTCTGGGTGATTTTAATTTCCATTTAGAGGCAAACAATGATTCTGAATCAGCCACACTAATAGACAACTTTCTTAGCTTTGGCATGACTCAGCTAGTATCTGGCTCTACCCATACTGCCGGACATACCCTTGATGGCATCTTTACCAATAATAATCACATTAATATCACCTCGATTCTAGCACTCCCCTGGTCTGACCATTATGCCATCTTCTTTAATCTGCCTCATAACAACTCACCCAACCACCGAAGAGGCTTCTTACTCCCTGTCAAAACGCGCCCCTGGAACAAACTTGAACCCATTAGTCTAGCTAAAGCACTTACAGAAAACCCCCCTATTTTTGGATCCGGCAACACCAATAGGGGAGCGGTTACATTTCAAAACTGGATCAGCCAGGCAGTTAATCAACTAGTGCCTGTTGAAATAAAAAAAGCCAGAAGACGGTCTGCAACCGCGCTGTGGTATTCAGCAGAGGTGAAACACATAAAAATGAAATGTCGGCGACTTGAACGGGTGTGGCGCTCGGATTATAGTGCCCTAAATAAATTAATATACACAAAAGCCCTACAGGAGTATAAGACAGCAATAGTTCAGGCCAAGTCATTATATTTTACAAATAAAATTCAGGCAGCCTCTAACACCACTAGAGAACTATTTAAAACGGTCACTCAATTGACCAAGAGCCCCCGCGATACTGTCTTCACCCCTAATCAGGACCTCGTGACCAATATTGCAACCTTCTTCCAGCAAAAGGTTCAGAATGTCTACGATGATTTGAGTTCATCTGCATTGACTATACCCAACGACAATGTCGATACTGCCCACTCGTTTGGGCCTGGCTATTCCTGTTTTCCGCTGTTGGAGGAGACTCAGGTGGCAGACCTAATTGCTCTGATGAAGTCGGGGTCCCCTCTAGATCCTTGTCCACCACGCATTCTACACTTGATCCCACAAACGGTAGCGGTTGGCCTGACCCCGCTGCTCAATAACATCATCTCCTCTGGTGACTTTCCCAGCTGCTGGAAAAAGGCTTGTATCCGACCGATCCTTAAAAAGGACTCTTTAGACCCAACGGTACTAAAGAACTACCGCCCAATATCCTGCCTTCCCCTGCCAGCTAAGATTCTCGAAAAAGCTATAAACCAGGAAATGATGAGATATGTGGACCAAAACAAACTCCTGGATCCCTCTCAGCATGGTTTCCGCCCATATCACTCGACAGAGTCCGCTCTTATCATGGCCACTGAAAACATCCGAAAGGAAATGGACGAGGGCGGCAGAACGGCTTTGATCTTGCTGGATCTTACGGCGGCATTCGATACCGTAAACCACTCCATCCTATTAAACAGACTAAAAACTTTAGGCTTCACGGGCACGGCACTTACCCTGTTAACTTCCTTCTTGGACTCTCGTATCCAACAAGTACATTGGGAAGGTCTTTACTCTGATGAATTCTCTCTTCCAGGTGGGGTCCCTCAGGGCTCGGCACTGTCGCCCACCCTTTTTAATCTGTATGTCACTCCCCTGGCTGCCCTAATTCGATCTCATGGCCTTCAATTAGTCTCTTATGTCGACGACACTCAAATCATTGTGTCAGTGTCCCAGTCCATCGAAGCTACGGCAGAACGCTTCAAAAACTGCCTTCTGGATGTTAAAAACTGGATGAGCTGTAATTTTTTAAAATTAAACGCGGACAAAACCGAGATAATCGAATTCGGTCAGAAACCACCTGTCTGGAGCAACCTCTGGTGGCCTCAGGAGGCAGGCCCCTGCCCTAATCCGGTTGATAAAGTCAAAAATCTTGGTTTCTTGATGGATAAAGATCTCTCCTGTAAAACACAGATAAATCAAGTCACCTCCACTTGCTTCTACACCATTAAAGTCCTTAAAAAAATCCTACCCTACATCCCTCCAACTCTAAAAAAGACTGTAATGGCTGCCCTGATAATGTCCCGAGTGGATTATTGTAATGCACTCTACTTGGGCACAGGTGAAAAACAAATTAACAAACTCCAGGCAATTCAAAACGCAGCAGCTAGGGCTCTACTCAATCTACCCTATCGTCATCCAACGTCAAAAGCTATTAGGGAACTTCACTGGCTCCCAGTTAGAGCCAGAATACAATTCAAGGCCCTTTGCCTGTTCCAGAAATCTCTGTATGGCACCGGACCTGATGACTTGTCTAAACTTCTCCCTCGCTATGTGCCCTCGCGTGCTCTAAGGTCAGCCAACCTTGATCTATTATGCCACCCAAGAATAAGAAGAATGCGATGGGGCGGCAGGTCTTTCTCGTACCAGGCCTCCAGATTGTGGAACTCTCTGCCCTCCCACTTACGCTCACAAAAATCTAAACAATGTTTTAGGAAAGCACTAAAAACCTGGCTTTTCTCTCCTCATTAATGATCCACTCTCACCATTCTCTACGTTATCTCAGCGCCAAGACGCCTCGGCATTCGAGCGCTTTATAAATATTTCAGTATTCAGTATTCAGTAATTGCTCGCTGAATTTGTAGAGAACCAGCATAGCTGAATCACAAGGGAGTATTGTAAGCCACAAGGAGAAGGCCTTTGCTAAATCCTCCATCTATTTAATGGGGTTCAACACTAGTCCGATGTTGAGTCATTGTTCACGAACAGGGCCGGTATTCCTGTCCTGCCTGACGCGACCCTGGTTTCTACACATACGGCTCTGACGATTGATTCAACATCGGACTACAGTTGGACACCATTAAATAGATGAAGGATTAAGCAGAGGCCTTCCCCTTGTGGCCTGGTCCATAGCGATTCTTTGTTACACTTGTGGCTTGGAAATCTGGTGCTTATCTTATGCACAGAAGTCTGGTCCATTCTCTGGCCGTTAAGCATTTTCATCAAACTAAATAGCGCATTACTATGTAGCTTTTTTTTGGCTCTGCTAAGTTTTTATAACCCCCAGGTGGAAATCTCAGCTCCGCTCATGGAGTTTGCAGAGTTTAGGCACTCTGCGCTCCATGGAGGAGTGCGGAGTTCCTGAATTCTGCCTTTCAGGCGCCAATGTAAGACCAACTGCAGAGTACTCAAGTAACTTTTGGGCCGGGGATGCAGTTGAGAGGCTTTTTGACTGGATTTTCTTTTCCAACTGGACGTTATTGTTGTTTTTTTTGGATCGAGAAGCCTTTTTTTAAACTGTTTTTTTCAAACAGGAAGGCAGTGCCCCAGAGGCTCCAAGTTCCTGTTCCTGTCCAGCATGCTTCTCCCACTGCTTTGACAATCTCTTGGTCACTCTTCATTGGGATTTGGAGCTGGAAGGATCACTCTCCTCGTCTGCTGCATATATACCATTGGAGTTAAGGTCTCTGTATTTTAGATTTCACAATTAAGTTGAAAAACTGGTGTTTAAGGTTATTGTTTGTTTGATTGGGGATGCACCAGGATTTATCTGCACTTTTATTTGATTTTTAAAATTTATTGTGGTGGGTGGCTAGCAGTTTCAGTAGGGGCCTAGTTATTTTTTTACAAGAAATTTTTCTTTTTTTGTAAAGGAAATTTGATGCACAGTTAGCTACATTTGCTTCATGTTTTTTAATAAATTTACAATATTCAATCAATCAATCAATCATTTGTAAAGCGCACTACATACCCGTGAGGGTCTCAGGTGCTGGGGGGGGGGTGCTACTGATCGAACAGCCAGGTCTTGAGTATCCTCCTGAAGGTCAGCAGGTCTTGGGTCTGTTGTAGGCTCAGTGGGAGGGTGTTCCATGTCTTGGTGGCGAGGTGGGAGAAGGCTCTCCCGCTGATAGTTGTTCTTCGGATGTGCGGGACGGTGGCGAGGGAGAGGTCGGCGAGCGTAGCTGGTGGTTGTGGATGGAGAAGGAGAGCCGTCTGTTGAGGTAGGCTGGGCCGGTCTTGTGGAGTGCTTTGTGTGCGTGGATGAGGAGCTTGAAGGATATCCTCTTGTTGACGGGGAGCCAGTGCAGGTTTCTCAAGTGGGGGGGTCATATGACTGTGTCGTGGTACGTCGAGGATCAGTCATGTCGAGGCGTTGAATGCCTTGTAGTCATTTGATGAGCTTGGTCGGGGCTCCCGCGTAGAGGGCGTTTCCATAGTCGAGTCTGCTGCTGACGAGGGCCTGGGTGACTGTCTTTCTTGTATCTGTCGGGATCCATCTGTAGATCTTGGGGAGCATGTGGAAGGTGTTGAAGCAGGAGGAGGAGACAGCGTTGACTTGCTTGGTCATTGAGAGCTTTGAGTCGAGGATGATTCCCAGTTTGCGTACGTGGTCGGTGGGTGTCGGGGCTGCCCCTAGTGCCGTCGGCCACCAGGAGTTGTCCCAGGCAAAAGGGTTGGAGCCGAGGATGAGGACCTCCATCTTGTCCGAGTTCAGCTTCAGACGGCTGATCTTCATCCAGTCGGTGTTGGCCTTCATTCCTTTGTGGAGGTTGGCTTTGGCAGTGATGGGGTCCTTGGTGAGGAAGAGGATCAGTTGAGTGTCGTCAGCGTAGGAGATTATGTTGAGGTCATGCTGTCGGGTGACGTGTGCGAGCGGGGCCATGTAAATGTTGAACAGTGTCAGGCTGAGGGAGGATCCCTGGGGTACGCCGCGGATGATCTCGGAGGCTTTGGAACAGAATGGGGGGAGGCGGATGCTCTGGGTTCTGCCGGAGAGGAAGGAGGTGGTCCATTCCAGAGCCTTGTTTCGGATCTCTGCGGCGTGGAGGCGTGTGAGTAGTGTGTGGTGGCAGATGGTGTCGAAGGCGGTGGAGAGGTCTAGGAGGATGAGTGCTGCAGTCTCACCGTTGTCCAGCAGGGTCCTGATGTCGTCGGTGGTGGCGATGAGGGCAGTCTCGGTGCTGTGGTTGCTGCAGAACCCTGACTGGGAAGGGTCCAGGATTCTGTTTTCTTCGAGGTATCGGGTTAGCTGACTTTTGATGATTTTCTCGATGACCTTGGACGGGAAGAGGAGCAGAGAGATGGGCCGGAAGTTCTTGAGGTCTCTTGGGTCTGCCTTAGGTTTTTTGAGTAGGGCATTTATATCGGCGTGTTTCCAGCTCTCTGGGAAGGTTGTGGTCTCGAGGGAGAGGATGATGACGTTGCGCAGGTGGGGTGCGATGGGGCTGCTTGCTTTGTTGAAGACGTGGTGCGGGAATGGGTCTGACGGAGAGCCGGAGTGGATTGTGCTCATGGTCTTGATGGTGTCATCGACGCTCACGCTGGCCCAGCCTAGCAGGGGGTCGTGGTCGATGGTGTGCGGAGGGTCTGTTGTGTTGCTGTCTGTTGGGGCTGTCTGGGTGTTGAAGCTGTCATGGATGTCTGCTATCTTGTGGTGTAAGAAGGTGGCCAGGGAGTCGCACAGGGTTTGTGATGGCGGGATGTTGTTGGTGTTGGAGTTGGGGATGGAGAGTTCCTTCACGATGTTGAAGAGCTCCTTGCTATTGTGTGTGTTGTTGTCGAGGCGGTCTTTGGAGGAGGTCCTCTTGGCTGCCCTGATGAGGTGGTGGTGGTTACGGATGGCGTCCTTGTGTGCTGCGTGGCTGGCCGGAGTTTGTTCACTGTGCCATTTAATTAACTATGTGGCTTAGTCTGCCAATGTACCTTCCAGCCAGTAGGCATATTAGTAGTTATGGGTGCATGAAACAACTGTTTCTCTTTGGAATTGAAACATCATTTTGGCCATGGCTGGCATTGGATTAAATTACAAAATGTGAGTTTTGGGGTATCTCACATTTTATTTGCTGCAAACAGTATATAGGTGGGGTAATTACATTTGATGCCTTTGAAGGATGTGTGGTGTTATAAAAGGTCTTAGCCCAGTTAATTTTTGCACTTTGCATTGCTGAATTAATGATTTTTTTCTGTGTTACCATGCCTCCTTTGTCTGGCCAGTGTGTGAGTGTGTTTGCCATAGGCCACCATTTGTCTTTGTTCCCCATGTCCTGTGGCCAGGGGACATTTTTAGTCAGTGTCCAAAGGCCTGTATGCATTCTTTTTATTCCATGTCTCCTGCTTGTTGTTGTTTGACCATGTGACTGGTGGCCAGTTTGTGTAGATAGCCAGTATGTTTTGCCATATGCTTGCATGTGTTCTTTGCAGTAGCCATGGCTCCTTGCTGGCTGTTGTTGTTGTGACCATGTGGTTGGAAGCCATTTTGTTTATCCAGCCAGTGTTTTGCCATAGGCCTGCATGTGTTCTTTGAACCCCATGCTTTCTTTCTCAGTGTTGTTGTTGACCATGTTGAACTGGCCATAGGATTGCATGGAAGGATGAGAAGTAAGTTTAATAACATGCTTGAGGATAATTTCACTTAATGTAAATGTTTTATATATGTATTGATTTAATTTTTTTATTTACATTATGTTAATTTACATTTTGTTGAATTTTATTTTGTTGAATCAAAAGTGTTTTTGTACATTCTTAATTTCTGTTTTTTAATGTGAATTGTTTCACATATTTGTTTTCAATTTTAAAATATTTTTTTGTCAAGAATAAATTTTTCAATTTTTTGGTAGAATGGGATGGCAGAACATAGGAAAAAAAATTAAAGGAGCGAAGTACTATGATGTGACTGAGTGGGCGAAAGAAAACAAGCAACAACAAACCTTGGGGCATATCAACAACAACCGGCGATAATTATCGCTCAGCGCTCTTAGCGTGAGGATAATTATCGCCGGCTAGCGTGAATTTTTATCGCTGAGATAGCATGCTATTAGCAACGCTTATCTCAATAGCGATAAAAATCTATACGCTAACAGGCTAACGTGAGATTATCGCTAGAAACCCAGCGATAATCACACGTTACCTTGTTGATAGGGACAGGCAAACTTAGCCATGATATCCTCCTTCCATAGGATATCATGGCTAAGTCTGAAAATTAGCAGACGTAAAAAAGCAGCGTTAACCGCGGTTAGCGCTGCTTTTTTTGTCTCTAACAGGGTTAACGACATTCTTGTTAATAGGAGAAATGTCGCTTAGCGACATTTCTCCTATTATTTTACTCTGGAACGCCCCCTTTGCATCTCATTAGAGATGCAAGGGGAAGCGTAGAGTAAAAGGGTGCTAACATGCAAATTTGCATGTTAGCACCCTGTTGTTGATAGGGCGCTAGTTTTATCTCTGCTTTTTTGGCTTTTAAAGCCAAAAAAGCAGAGATAAAGCCCTTGTTGATATGCCCCCTTGTGTGTTAGGTGTGCAATACATTGAAAACATATTACTTGCTTTATTTCAGATACACATTGCAGAGCCCACACTGCAGTCACAAATTGAATTGAACCATACTGCTCTTCGGTCATAGGAGGCAAAATGTCACGGGCGGGCAGGGGGGCTGACGAATAATGAGTGGGATACATTTTGCTCACTTAACAAATACAGCTAGCCAAGGGAGTAGAACAAAAAAAATACCTCCATTTTGAACAGATTTGATAGCCCTACATAAACAAAGTAAGCAAAGTAGGTGGACAGCATGCCTCTATCTATGAGAAGAGCTGCCTTGCTTATTCATCAGAACAATCCAAATATTCATTCATCCTTTCGTTCTAATTCACCCATAGCCACGATTAAGCTTTACATTCTCTCATCCAGTCTTTCACCAACATTTTCAATCCATTAGCCAGCCAATCAATATCCATCCTTTCTTCCAACCATCCTTTTGCCCATCCATCAGCCCAACATCTCGCGATTCTGAGGGAGACATGGAGCCCCTCGTCATATTCTTCGGCCCCTCCCCACCTTGTGTATCAACTTTCCCCCTCCAACATGCCATGTGTAGCCCTTCTGCGCTCGTCGTTACCAGGAAGTAACTGTGTTCACATTTCCAGGGCTGTGTGTACAGCGCAAAGCAGCAGGCTGGGCACAACAACAGACGGTGAGCTCAGCGTGTACTCACAGCCTCCAGAGACTGCTGAGCACTCTTCAGTGCAGTTATTGTGCACACAATGGCAGCTTGTGTGCTGCATGCACAACAGCTCCACTACGGCTATTCTCCCATTCATAGATGAATCCATAAAGAACTCCACAGTGAAAAAGCACCACATCATGCAGGGCTCAAAGTACTTCTGATCGGCGGCATCTGAACTCGAGTACGAGGCTTCGGTGTGACCTCTAGACCCGGAAGCCAAGCAAACATGAATCATGATAAAACTGTAAAAACTGTTTAAAACACTTACATCTTGCTTTCCAGGCAGTAAGCTCCAGTCTATATCTCCTGCACAACTCTGCATCTGCCCCAGATCATAAGGAAAATCCTCGAAGGGGTCTCAAGCAAAGAAACACATCTAATCCAGAGTGCAGAGAATGAGGAGGGAGGTCCCTGTGGTGGGTAGTGCAAGTGGGAGTGAGCAAAACTGGGGGCTTCAGCAAAGCATATGTGACTCACCTTTATTATCGTCGTGCTGTTGACTGTTTTCTCCCCATGCTTATTGGAGTTGGGCATTTTCCTAACATGCCTTGTGAGCACATGTCTGTTGGATGTAATGTGGCTGGTGACCGTAATAGTGCAAGATGAGGTGTGCTACCATTCTTGTGGGAGGTTCAGGGTGCTTGCTGCTGGTAAATTCCACCATGCGGCGAAGGCGGAGATTTTGCCAAACTCCATGCTCCAAGTGGAGCGCGGATTTTCAAAAGATTCCACGAACTTGGCCAGCATAGCAAAATTTATCGCCCAGGGCTACTAGTCATGTAAGTTTTTGTGAGTTATAAATAGAGGAGGCCATAGTAACTCAACCACCGCTGCAGCTGGGAGCGTTCACAGTCAAGTGTTGATGACACACAGTTACTAGCTAGTGAGGATAATAATAATTGCAAGAAATGATGTGACTCACCATTCCGACGTCCCTGCCTCCACTTCTTCCCCTCCAACTGACTCTCTTCTTCCTGCAGCAGCACTGGAGACAGCATCACTGGTGGGCTGTGGGCTAGAATATAGCATTATACATAATATATATGCCAGATACACCACGCCTTAAATAGAACTGCAATACATCACTACAGCTCAGTTACCACTGCAGTATCTTCTCACCAAATTATCATTTGGGGCATTTGATTGGTTTACAAAGTTAGACAAGCCAGGGGTGGAATAATGGTTGATGAAAGACATGGCTTTGGTTGGCAAATGCAATTGGGAATGGGACCTCATAGGTTTCTTTCCAGGAATACTACACTGTCATATGAAACTGCTGCTATACTGTATAAATGAATGGGTATCCCACCCTCCTCGCCACGTGGAAGGAAGATGGCAGGTAAGAGTAGCAGAGAAACCAGCAACACCAGCCTTCAGGCAACAACTCCCATCCTGTAATCCAGCACTAACATTCCAGTACCCCAAGATTCTACCCTAAGCCCACATGAGTCATAAAACCCAACATTAAGGAAATAAAAATAATAAATAATAGTTGGACTTACTAGGCAGAACAGAGCCCTCAGCAGTGACACTGGTGGTCGGTGCCTCCTGCTGACCAGCTTTTACCGGCCCCTCAACATTCCTCATTTTGCCCTGGGGTGCTGATGTACGAAATGAAGTAGATAAAAAAAACAACAGATTAGTGATTCAGTTAATAATCTCCACAAAATTATTATGACAGGCAAACACAATCAAATAAAACAGATTACCAATAATGCTAGTTTCGACTAAAGTCTAAAGACAACTGTTGAGTTGCCCATACTAATCCTAAAATCCTTATTCCAAACTTCCTTGACAAAAACATTTGGAACTAATGCATTGCATTGAATGATTTTGATTCTAGTCTCATTTCTCAACCCCCTTGATGGACCAACTCAGTCTCTCTGTTTTGCAATGCATAGATACATATTACACATTCTCTGTGAAATAGCTTGGAACTGTACGAGCCACAAAAAACAAAGACACAGAGAGAATGCCCTACTAACTGATATAATTGATTCACTATAGTGACAGGAGAACAGCGACAGTCTGCAATGGCTTCTTAATTAATCACCAAAAGGGAGCACCAGTGATGAGTACGGTTTGGTAGCGCTGAGCACCTGCCTAGCAGGAACTAGAAACTGGATCACATAATAATATTTCAACGTAAACTAAATGTAACTTACCTCTGAGTGTGAGCAGCATACTATTTGGAAAAGAAATGTTTGCATTGTAGAATACAAACACAACCAATAATTAATACACACCGAGCCCTGGAATTTCGACACCTAGCATGTTGCGTATATCCTGATCTCAGTCCAAGATATCTGGCTAGTGGTGCTTCAGCTGCTGGACAGTGCGTCAAACCTGGCTGCTGCACCACACGCACTGGCACAACCTCCCCCAGTGCAGCTGTTGCTCCTGCCGGGGGTATCCACTGCCTGGTCTACCACCTGCTACAAGCATGTAAGGGAGGTGGTGCTGCACAACACAAGAAGTACTGCCACCGCCTCCTCACCAAAGACCGCCCAGTATTGCACCCTTGGGCGGGGGTGCAGCCCGCAAGGAAGCTGTCCATCTGCCATTGCGTTGGGTGAAGTAGAAAAGAAGGAAAAGGAAGGAAAAGAAGAAATAAGGAAGGAGGGAAGGTCCACCTCCTTAGAAAGCTCCCAGGGGTCAGAGAGCTTACTAACCACAAAGTGGTGGTGCAGATCGGGAAAGCAGAGACTAAACATGTGCTCTGTTGCAAACAAATTATACAGTCCCTGGTAATCCTTTACCTCACTGTCCTGCACCCAACTATCCAGTGCCTTGCCAAATGAATCTACACAATCCACCAAAGTCTGTTGGGATATCTTCTAACTGTCCCTAAACTTCTGCCTGTACATTCCTGGGGTCAAACCAAAATTCCTGACTAGGACTCCTGCATGAGGAAATATTTCATCATATCACTCACGTCTAGGGCCAGTAGAGTGTCCCTCACCTTACTAGGGCTATACCTCTGCAGAGTAGCTCCACAATCTCACTCAGTGACCTTGTGCATCTGTAAGGCAATTGCGCAGGCCTCAGTCTATCGGTCTATGTCGTCTACCACTGCAAAATCAGCTACCAGGCCCTTGGGTATGTGGACACTCCTCTCAGAGGTCACTGCAGAATTGCTGCCACCACCTTGGATGGACTCAGCCCTCCTGATTTTGATGTCCAGCTCTCTCAGAATCAGCTCCTGATCCAACATCAACAATTTTTCTTCTGTAGCTAATTGCTTTGTTTTCTCTTCTATTTCCATGGTGAGTTTTTTCTCCTCTAAGGCATGTTACCTTTGCTCTACCTCTAACTTGAGTTTGGAAAGTTGTAACTTAAATGTCTTCTCCTCCCTCCTGTCCTCCAGGTGCTCTGAGTACAGGCCTTAAGAGGACACTGCATCCTGCTCTACCGGGGACCATCTCTCCTTGTAGGCTCTTTGCCCCTTGTCCCACAGGCAGTCACAGATTCTCCACTGGATACTGGTCCAGCGGCTAATCCCCTTCTATTTCCTCATCATTATCTTCATCCTCTGGGGTTTCATGTGCTGCATTCCTAGATTCCAAGAAGTCCTTTTGCAGCTCCACCTTTTTGGTGAAGCCCTTGGTGGAAACCTTAAACCCTTTACAAAATTCCTTGAGTTGCTGCACTGCGAATTTCTCTAACTGGGACTACACAAAATCCATGCTTGCTGGTGCAATTATGGGACCTCCAATCAGACACATGATTTTAGGAAAAAGTAAAAATGCCAATCAGGGGGAATGGAAAAAATAAAAATGCCAATTTAAATAGAAAAGGAAATATAATTCGGAATAGGAATCAAATTGCTCTTAGATGTAGATAGTAGTCTACACCAAAATACTGGATGGTACTGCAGAAACACAAGTCCTGTCATGCTGATCATCAATGTTAGAACTTGGGGGCCTTGTGTATGTTTTGTCTGTGTTCTTTCATTCATGACCTTGTGGGGCTTATTTATTGGATTTTGGCGTAGTGCAGCCCAGCAGAGCAGCTTGCAGCACTGCCCTATGCCAAGGTGAAGGGGCAGGAATGCATTCCTGTACTTTCTGTCTGAGCTGGTGCCGTTTTACAACCTATCATCAACATAGGCACCCTTGAACCACAGTATTCTTGCAAATTTCACTCCCATCAGGAATGAAGCTTTGGTTGCAGTGCAGGAGATGCTCAGTGGGTAGAGAAGTGAAAGAAGGTCTGTCAGGGGCGTAGCAATCAATAGTGCAGCCTGTGCAGTGTTAACAGGGCGCAAGTGCTTTAGGAGCCTACTGTGCCCTAACTCTGACTGTCATTTACTATCCAGCCAGAGAATGGAGGTCACATATTCCTTGCTTTCACTAGGGCCCATGACACCCTTTGTACACCAGGTATTTTAAAAAGTCCTGCTGAAAAAAAGCAAAAGAAACAGTCTCCCATGTGGTGTTTATTTCTTTTTTTTGTTTCCTTAGATCATAAGCACGCTGCCTAGGCAGACAAGAGAGCGAGAGATGTAAATAAACACTAAAGGGAGGCTCATTCTTTTATTTTTCAGCCTGGAGCATTAGTTCTGTACTACTATTTTCCAGTGGGCCTCGCACCTACCCAGGACATCCTGTCTGGCACAGATTAGCACAGCAGGTGTTGTCACGGGGTAGCAGGAATTACTTGACCAGAAATGCCCTTTTATTTACCTCCTTCCCCACTGGTCAGTTGTTTGTAACTGTGTGAAAGCAAAGGTGATGTGGCCTGACTGTTGAACTGGTGTCAGAGACTGTTTGAGACTATGTCTGGAACACAGTCAGGTACTTAGGCAAGGACTTGTGACTGGGCGGAAAACGTAAGCAGTACAGAGCTGCCCAGGATCACACAGGAAGACAGAGGAGAAAATGGTTCCAAAGGGGAAGTATGTACAAGGGAACAAGATGGCTAAGACTCAGAAAGGACAGTCACTCATGAGGTGATTTAGCATTGAGAATAAGTACACCCAGAACAGACGTGCAAGACATATAAATGCACATAGCAACATTAACAATAAAGGGAATGTGGGATAAAGCACATGGGAACTCCACACGGTAAGACTGAAGCTCAGTAAGCTCCTCACACACAAATACCCACATATAGGATATACATGCAAAGGCCGGGTCTGTGGCGCTGATACCTGTGATGATGTCATAAATGTAACTCAAAAACAATTGTCACAGTAGACAAGAACACCACCTAGGTTGTCATCTATGCCCACGGACCCTGTCAATCAAACAGGAACACGCAAGGCAGTAACAGCAAGGGCGTAGAACTAAATACAAGCACATTAGACCAGGAGCTAGCAAGGAGGAGTGCTTAACAGGAAAGAAGGGAAACAAGGACAAACTTGGCGTAAAACATGTAACAAGCATACAAGGAAGCTAGAAGCAAGACAGTAGAACTGGAAGACAGCAAACTCGGGACTGAAACATAGGCAATGGGAAGAAAAGCAGAAACTGGGACAAGGGAAATACAGGCGAGCGGATTCAATGGTGCACTAAATGGCACTAGTTCAGGAATCAAGGAAACATGGAATAGATAATGATCAGGAGGCAAGGCAGCACTATAGATAGTGTTAATTTAGGAACCAAGAATTCTATATCTCAGGAACAGGAATCAAGGTAACACTACAAGCAAATGCTAATTCAGAAACAAGGATAGCTACAGCTCTGGAACAGGAATGAAGGAAACACTGAAGGCAGTGTTAGTTCAGGAGCAAGGGTAGCTACAGCTCTGGAACAGGAATGAAGGAAACACTGAAGGCAGTGTTAGTTCAGGAACAAGGGTAGCTACAGCTCTGGAACAGGAATAAAGGAAACACTGAAGGCAGTGTTAGTTCAGAAACAAGGATAGCTACAGCTCTGGAACAGGAATGAAGGAAAGACTGAAGGCAGTGTTAGTTCAGGAACAAGGATAGCTACAGCTCTGGAACAGGAATAAAGGAAAGACTGAAGGCAGTGTTAGTTCAGGAACAAGGATAGCTACAGCTCTGGAACAGGAATGAAGGAAAGACTGAAGGCAGTGTTAGTTCAGGAGCAAGGGTAGCTACAGCTCTGGAACAGGAATGAAGGAAACACTGAAGGCAGTGTTAGTTCAGGAACAAGGGTAGCTACAGCTCTGGAACAGGAATGAAGGAAAGACTGAAGGCAGTGTTAGTTCAGAAACAAGGATAGCTACAGCTCTGGAACAGGAATGAAGGAAAGACTGAAGGCAGTGTTAGTTCAGGAGCAAGGGTAGCTACAGCTCTGGAACAGGAATGAAGGAAAGACTGAAGGCAGTGTTAGTTCAGGAACAAGGGTAGCTACAGCTCTGGAACAGGAATGAAGGAAAGACTGAAGGCAGTGTTAGTTCAGAAACAAGGATAGCTACAGCTCTGGAACAGGAATGAAGGAAAGACTGAAGGCAGTGTTAGTTCAGGAACAAGGGTAGCTACAGCTCTGGAACAGGAATGAAGGAAAGACTGAAGGCAGTGTTAGTTCAGGAACAAGGGTAGCTACAGCTCTGGAACAGGAATGAAGGAAAGACTGAAGGCAGTGTTAGTTCAGGAACAAGGATAGCTACAGCTCTGGAACAGGAATGAAGGAAACACTGAAGGCAGTGTTAATTCAGAAACAAGGATAGCTACAGCTCTGGAACAGGAATGAAGGAAAGACTGAAGGCAGTGTTAATTCAGAAACAAGGATAGCTACAGCTCTGGAACAGGAATGAAGGAAAGACTGAAGGCAGTGTTAGTTCAGGAACAAGGATAGCTACAGCTCTGGAACAGGAATAAAGGAAACACTGAAGGCAGTGTTAATTCAGAAACAAGGATAGCTACAGCTCTGGAACAGGAATGAAGGAAAGACTGAAGGCAGTGTTAGTTCAGGAACAAGGATAGCTACAGCTCTGGAACAGGAATGAAGGAAAGACTGAAGGCAGTGTTAGTTCAGGAACAAGGATAGCTACAGCTCTGGAACAGGAATGAAGGAAAGACTGAAGGCAGTGTTAGTTCAGGAACAAGGATAGCTACAGCTCTGGAACAGGAATAAAGGAAACACTGAAGGCAGTGTTAGTTCAGAAACAAGGATAGCTACAGCTCTGGAACAGGAATGAAGGAAACACTGAAGGCAGTGTTAGTTCAGAAACAAGGATAGCTACAGCTCTGGAACAGGAATGAAGGAAACACTGAAGGCAGTGTTAGTTCAGAAACAAGGATAGCTACAGCTCTGGAACAGGAATGAAGGAAACACTGAAGGCAGTGTTAATTCAGAAACAAGGATAGCTACAGCTCTGGAACAGGAATGAAGGAAAGACTGAAGGCAGTGTTAGTTCAGGAACAAGGATAGCTACAGCTCTGGAACAGGAATAAAGGAAACACTGAAGGCAGTGTTAATTCAGAAACAAGGATAGCTACAGCTCTGGAACAGGAATGAAGGAAAGACTGAAGGCAGTGTTAGTTCAGGAACAAGGATAGCTACAGCTCTGGAACAGGAATGAAGGAAAGACTGAAGGCAGTGTTAATTCAGGAACAAGGATAGCTACAGTTCTGGAACAGGAATGAAGGAAAGACTGAAGGCAGTGTTAGTTCAGGAACAAGGATAGCTACAGCTCTGGAACAGGAATAAAGGAAAGACTGAAGGCAGTGTTAATTCAGAAACAAGGATAGCTACAGCTCTGGAACAGGAATGAAGGAAAGACTGAAGGCAGTGTTAGTTCAGGAACAAGGATAGCTACAGCTCTGGAACAGGAATAAAGGAAACACTGAAGGCAGTGTTAGTTCAGAAACAAGGATAGCTACAGCTCTGGAACAGGAATGAAGGAAAGACTGAAGGCAGTGTTAGTTCAGGAACAAGGATAGCTACAGCTCTGGAACAGGAATGAAGGAAACACTGAAGGCAGTGTTAGTTCAGAAACAAGGATAGCTACAGCTCTGGAACAGGAATGAAGGAAAGACTGAAGGCAGTGTTAATTCAGAAACAAGGATAGCTACAGCTCTGGAACAGGAATGAAGGAAACACTGAAGGCAGTGTTAGTTCAGGAACAAGGATAGCTACAGCTCTGGAACAGGAATGAAGGAAACACTGAAGGCAGTGTTAATTCAGAAACAAGGATAGCTACAGCTCTGGAACAGGAATGAAGGAAACACTGAAGGCAGTGTTAATTCAGAAACAAGGATAGCTACAGCTCTGGAACAGGAATAAAGGAAACACTGAAGGCAGTGTTAGTTCAGGAACAAGGATAGCTACAGCTCTGGAACAGGAATGAAGGAAACACTGAAGGCAGTGTTAATTCAGAAACAAGGATAGCTACAGCTCTGGAACAGGAATGAAGGAAAGACTGAAGGCAGTGTTAGTTCAGGAACAAGGGTAGCTACAGCTCTGGAACAGGAATGAAGGAAAGACTGAAGGCAGTGTTAGTTCAGGAACAAGGGTAGCTACAGCTCTGGAACAGGAATGAAGGAAAGACTGAAGGCAGTGTTAGTTCAGGAACAAGGATAGCTACAGCTCTGGAACAGGAATAAAGGAAAGACTGAAGGCGGTGTTAATTCAGAAACAAGGATAGCTACAGCTCTGGAACAGGAATGAAGGAAAGACTGAAGGCAGTGTTAATTCAGAAACAAGGATAGCTACAGCTCTGGAACAGGAATGAAGGAAAGACTGAAGGCAGTGTTAGTTCAGGAACAAGGATAGCTACAGCTCTGGAACAGGAATGAAGGAAACACTGAAGGCAGTGTTAGTTCAGGAACAAGGGTAGCTACAGCTCTGGAACAGGAATGAAGGAAAGACTGAAGGCAGTGTTAGTTCAGGAACAAGGATAGCTACAGCTCTGGAACAGGAATGAAGGAAACACTGAAGGCAGTGTTAGTTCAGGAACAAGGATAGCTACAGCTCTGGAACAGGAATGAAGGAAACACTGAAGGCAGTGTTAATTCAGAAACAAGGATAGCTACAGCTCTGGAACAGGAATGAAGGAAACACTGAAGGCAGTGTTAATTCAGAAACAAGGATAGCTACAGCTCTGGAACAGGAATGAAGGAAAGACTGAAGGCAGTGTTAGTTCAGGAACAAGGATAGCTACAGCTCTGGAACAGGAATAAAGGAAACACTGAAGGCAGTGTTAGTTCAGAAACAAGGATAGCTACAGCTCTGGAACAGGAATGAAGGAAAGACTGAAGGCAGTGTTAGTTCAGGAACAAGGATAGCTACAGCTCTGGAACAGGAATAAAGGAAAGACTGAAGGCAGTGTTAGTTCAGGAACAAGGATAGCTACAGCTCTGGAACAGGAATAAAGGAAAGACTGAAGGCAGTGTTAGTTCAGGAACAAGGATAGCTACAGCTCTGGAACAGGAATGAAGGAAACACTGAAGGCAGTGTTAGTTCAGAAACAAGGATAGCTACAGCTCTGGAACAGGAATGAAGGAAACACTGAAGGCAGTGTTAGTTCAGAAACAAGGATAGCTACAGCTCTGGAACAGGAATGAAGGAAACACTGAAGGCAGTGTTAATTCAGAAACAAGGATAGCTACAGCTCTGGAACAGGAATGAAGGAAACACTGAAGGCAGTGTTAGTTCAGGAACAAGGATAGCTACAGCTCTGGAACAGGAATAAAGGAAACACTGAAGGCAGTGTTAATTCAGAAACAAGGATAGCTACAGCTCTGGAACAGGAATGAAGGAAAGACTGAAGGCAGTGTTAGTTCAGGAACAAGGATAGCTACAGCTCTGGAACAGGAATAAAGGAAACACTGAAGGCAGTGTTAGTTCAGGAACAAGGATAGCTACAGCTCTGGAACAGGAATGAAGGAAAGACTGAAGGCAGTGTTAGTTCAGGAACAAGGATAGCTACAGCTCTGGAACAGGAATGAAGGAAAGACTGAAGGCAGTGTTAATTCAGAAACAAGGATAGCTACAGCTCTGGAACAGGAATGAAGGAAAGACTGAAGGCAGTGTTAGTTCAGGAACAAGGATAGCTACAGCTCTGGAACAGGAATAAAGGAAACACTGAAGGCAGTGTTAATTCAGAAACAAGGATAGCTACAGCTCTGGAACAGGAATGAAGGAAAGACTGAAGGCAGTGTTAATTCAGAAACAAGGATAGCTACAGCTCTGGAACAGGAATGAAGGAAACACTGAAGGCAGTGTTAGTTCAGGAACAAGGATAGCTACAGCTCTGGAACAGGAATGAAGGAAACACTGAAGGCAGTGTTAATTCAGAAACAAGGATAGCTACAGCTCTGGAACAGGAATGAAGGAAAGACTGAAGGCAGTGTTAGTTCAGGAACAAGGATAGCTACAGCTCTGGAACAGGAATAAAGGAAAGACTGAAGGCAGTGTTAGTTCAGGAACAAGGATAGCTACAGCTCTGGAACAGGAATAAAGGAAACACTGAAGGCAGTGTTAGTTCAGGAACAAGGATAGCTACAGCTCTGGAACAGGAATGAAGGAAAGACTGAAGGCAGTGTTAGTTCAGGAACAAGGATAGCTACAGCTCTGGAACAGGAATAAAGGAAACACTGAAGGCAGTGTTAATTCAGAAACAAGGATAGCTACAGCTCTGGAACAGGAATGAAGGAAAGACTGAAGGCAGTGTTAGTTCAGGAACAAGGATAGCTACAGCTCTGGAACAGGAATAAAGGAAACACTGAAGGCAGTGTTAGTTCAGAAACAAGGATAGCTACAGCTCTGGAACAGGAATGAAGGAAAGACTGAAGGCAGTGTTAGTTCAGGAACAAGGATAGCTACAGCTCTGGAACAGGAATGAAGGAAACACTGAAGGCAGTGTTAGTTCAGAAACAAGGATAGCTACAGCTCTGGAACAGGAATGAAGGAAACACTGAAGGCAGTGTTAATTCAGAAACAAGGATAGCTACAGCTCTGGAACAGGAATGAAGGAAACACTGAAGGCAGTGTTAGTTCAGGAACAAGGATAGCTACAGCTCTGGAACAGGAATGAAGGAAACACTGAAGGCAGTGTTAGTTCAGGAACAAGGATAGCTACAGCTCTGGAACAGGAATGAAGGAAACACTGAAGGCAGTGTTAGTTCAGGAACAAGGATAGCTACAGCTCTGGAACAGGAATGAAGGAAACACTGAAGGCAGTGTTAGTTCAGGAACAAGGATAGCTACAGCTCTGGAACAGGAATGAAGGAAACACTGAAGGCAGTGTTAATTCAGAAACAAGGATAGCTACAGCTCTGGAACAGGAATGAAGGAAACACTGAAGGCAGTGTTAATTCAGAAACAAGGATAGCTACAGCTCTGGAACAGGAATAAAGGAAACACTGAAGGCAGTGTTAGTTCAGGAACAAGGATAGCTACAGCTCTGGAACAGGAATGAAGGAAACACTGAAGGCAGTGTTAATTCAGAAACAAGGATAGCTACAGCTCTGGAACAGGAATGAAGGAAAGACTGAAGGCAGTGTTAGTTCAGGAACAAGGGTAGCTACAGCTCTGGAACAGGAATGAAGGAAAGACTGAAGGCAGTGTTAGTTCAGGAACAAGGGTAGCTACAGCTCTGGAACAGGAATGAAGGAAAGACTGAAGGCAGTGTTAGTTCAGGAACAAGGATAGCTACAGCTCTGGAACAGGAATAAAGGAAACACTGAAGGCAGTGTTAATTCAGAAACAAGGATAGCTACAGCTCTGGAACAGGAATGAAGGAAAGACTGAAGGCAGTGTTAATTCAGAAACAAGGATAGCTACAGCTCTGGAACAGGAATGAAGGAAACACTGAAGGCAGTGTTAGTTCAGGAACAAGGGTAGCTACAGCTCTGGAACAGGAATGAAGGAAAGACTGAAGGCAGTGTTAGTTCAGGAACAAGGATAGCTACAGCTCTGGAACAGGAATGAAGGAAACACTGAAGGCAGTGTTAATTCAGAAACAAGGATAGCTACAGCTCTGGAACAGGAATAAAGGAAAGACTGAAGGCAGTGTTAGTTCAGGAACAAGGATAGCTATAGCTCAGGAATTAAGAGAGCACTGCAAGGGGGCGGAGCTAGCCATGCCTGGAGATGGCCGCGCTGTAGGCGAGCTCCTCCGATCGAGTCCCGATCCTACAATAATCCTTCGCTTATAACCTAACTCTCTCTCCAAAAAACGACCACATGTGCGGCCGACAGAGGCGTCCTCTGAGTGGATGACTTTCCGCCGTCGTACTTCACTTGGAAAGCAGTGAAAGCCCCGCTGAACGATCGACTGGGGCATGACCTGATCAACGAGGACGCGCACGCCCGAGCAAAATCACTACGCAAGCCCCTGGACACAGTCACTGAACCAGAGGTCTGCAGGCCAAAACAGTAACGAGCGGACCTACTATCGACGAATGCTGGGGAATCCCTACTTGCCTGACTCCTGATGATCTGCCTGGAAGGTGAGCAGGGACCATACAAAAAGCCTCATACAGCGCTGACGTCCTAATTGAATACTGTTCATGCACTGTGAGCTTGTGAGACTCGGGAGAGCACGGAAGTGCAGGCTCTGAAATTTATCAGTGCAGAGCTGTTCCTTCGCCACTGCACTATGTGACACGGGTCCCGACGCCATAGCGAGCAATATCTGACCCCTAACAGCAGGAATAAGTGCTGTTACCCATGCAGCAAGATTGAGGCCTGTGCCGGGCATGAACAGGGTGATCGGCGAATGGGGCCACAGCGCGAGTGATGTACTGCTTGACGGGCCTGAGGTACGGACACAATGCCGCAAAGACATAAGTGAGACATCTCGGAGGAACCATTAAAAGCCCTATACTGCACAGACACCAAAATCACATAACTTCGCTATCAGCTGTGTTTCGGTGGCCCCAGCAGGTGTACTGGTGAGCGTCTCTAACGTTGCTGCTGCGTCGCTACCCCCTGATGGCGGCGCTGCATAGCGTAACAACCGATGCCAAGGTAGCCCTTATCAAGCCTACTAACACTCAAGACCAGCATCGAACTTCGTGCGAGGGAGGTGAGACCTGCGGTGTACCAGAGTAGACCAGGAGGTGAGCTGCATCAAGAGGTACTGCGCTGCATGGCGGACCTATTACGCAGAATTAACACCACATATATATACTGAACTCCGAAGAAAATGCTTAACTAATGTATGTGAGGAGCACCACCTGCAGTGGATTACTATATTAATGCTCTCACGTGATTCATACTGACCTCGTGCTCCACAGTACAAAATGCCCCATGTCCTATACAGTAAAGCTCACGTGCACTGGCGGGCTTAAAGAGGCAAATTGAACTGCTGCATTTGCTGGTACTGCAGGCTCCCATTACCACGTGCCACTACACAGCGTAATTCGCCTACATTATAACCCGGAAGAACGAGACGAATAATCTACTTCGCTATCAAGACACTCTGATCCATACCTATACTCATTGATAACCTGACACCAAAACGGCCCCCAGATATAGCTGCCTCATACACCAACGCTGTGTAACCGATCTGTAGTTGCAGCGAAGGGACACAGTTACTGGTATACTAAACTTACAGCTGTAAGCCAATCAATTGGACCACTGTGAAGTGCCAAAAACGGGACTTGTCACAATACATCCTACTCTTCACAATCATGGGAAAGCCAGACAAAAATCAACCCAAATTACAATTTGAGAACTCTAAAAAAACAACCGAACATGGCACTGATAGCCTCCCAAATAATCAGGCAAATACAACCGCACCCAGCTCTGATGCGACAGGAGACTTCCAATCCATGTTTAACACGATTCAGAGAATACTATCAAACATCGATGACATGATAGACTCCTTGACATATCGAGTCGACCGTATGTCAGAAAGATTAGATAAACACATGGAGCGTATTGACATGGCGGGACGCCGCATATCGGACACGGAAGATGCTCAAAACCAATTAGATTTAAAACAAACAAAAACAGACACGGCCATGCTAGCCATGATAGCGAAGACAAAAGATTTAGAAGCACGATCACGCCGAAACAATCTGCGCCTGATGGGAGTGGCGGAATCAACACAGACAGGAAACATGGAGCGCTACATTGAGACCCTCTTGACTGCTCTCTTTGGCAAAGAAACTTTCTCTGAAATATTAATTGTTGAGAGAACGCACAGGTCTCTGGCACCACCTCCACCACCTGGGGGGAGACCAAGTCCTATAATCACCAAAATACTGAACTACAGAGACAGAGATGCGGCGCTCCGTAGAGCTCGAGAGCTGGGAACATTGCATCATGAAGGAATGACTATCTCCATCTACCCGGATTTTACCTCACAGGTTCAAGAAGCACGGAAGAAATTCCTGGACCTTAAAAAGAAATTGCGTGAGAACAATATCACCTATGCTATGATATACCCAGCTCGCTTAAGAGTCACAGATGATGGGAAAAGTAAAATCTTCAATGAGCCACAGGAAGTACTTAAGTATTTACAGCTCAAGCACCCACACTCAACTAGAGGTAAATCTCCGAGAGGAACGCAAGTCGAGCAGGATAATACTTCCGATGTGGAATAAGATACACCCTTCCTGCACCCTGTGCAACATTATGAGAGACTGAAGTAAGAACTCTCGCAGATGCCATCTGGGGATTCGGATAAGTCTTGCATACTAATGATAAATGTCTAGTACAAAATACATCCCTAACGGTAATACTGTATTGTTAAATGCCAGGGTCGGCTTTGATACCCATGTCAATTGTCATTACTTATGCCACACAGGTAACATATTAACACTATTAGGTTGTGATCGACACAATATCTTCATCGACTGTTATGCGATGTAGACTCGACCCCCCATATGCTAGTCATTGGGGTTTGCGGCTGGCACTTTCCGCCACCTCTGTGTACACCACAACCTTTCCTTCCCTGATAGGTAATACTTTGGATGCGCATAACTTGTAATTGGTTAATCAGGACTGTCTTCGCTATGATTGGGATAGCGAAGTGGGTGGGGGAAGGGCAAAAATGGAATTGGGAAATCACGGTAATTATATACATGTTGACTTTGCATCCATACCTATGTATATATGGAACGTTCTTGATTACAGCACGAGCAGGCGCACTGAACACTGCAGGATACAACGATGCAGTGTACTATACCCGGTACATTTACAGTTATATAAATACACACTATAGGTAAAGCTACACCTTTGAAATTTATATCTTGGAATGTGAGAGGTCTTAACAACCCCAGGAAAATAAGGCAGGTCTTTGCATACCTAGATACGTATCATATGGACATAGCATCACTTCAGGAGACACATTTACTTCTTCCGAAAGCAGAAAAACTCGGTAAAAGATGGGCTGAACTAGTGGTACCATCGTCATATTCCTCCTATGCACGCGGAGTGATCACTCTTCTGAGAAAAGGAACTAGTTTATATTAGATCAAACAATTACAGACACCCATGGTAGATATGTGATCGGTACAGGTCTACTACGAGGCACTAATCAATGTTTATGGTCCAAATGTGGACGATCCCGATTTCATTGTAAATCTGTGGTCCAAACTTCGTGAATTACCTACTATGGATTTACTATGGGGATGGGACTTGAATATGGCGCTTGACGAAACACAAGACAGGTCTCAAAACACGACAGAACATCATCACTTTGCTGTTTCAGCTCTACTACATGGCATGACTGAATTCCGTAAGTATGACATATGGCGAATACGCAATCCAACTATACAAGACAGCACCCACTCATCAAATGTACATAGCAGTTGGTCAAGGCTTGATTATTGGCTCCTTACGGAACAAGCTTACACATGGACCCAGAACATTTGCCATCTCCCCAAGACTCTATCAGATCATAAACCTGTTTTATTAACGCTGCAAGTTTCCAACATACCCCCCCCGCCATTCATATGGCATTTCACTGCTAATGCTTTATTAGATACAATCTATATAGAAACAATTCACTCGGCCATAGTGGATTTCTTCACTATAAATAAAGGTTCAGTAGACAGCGCCGCAACCCTCTGGGAAGGTTTTAAAACAACTGGCGAGGTATATGTATTAGTACAAATGCTGGTATTTTGAATGATGTCTGCACGCAATTGCAGCAAAGTGAAGCACGTATTAAGACACTAAAAACAGATTACGATGCCACTCATAGTGCACAAACCGTTAGTGATATACGGGACGAAGTAAACCATTATAACAAACTAGCAGACGAAGAAATAAAATATATCTCACGACGCCACATTTAGCGCAGCCTATAACTGAAGAAGAAATACAATTAGCTATTAAATCATTACCCAATGGTAATACACCTGGCATTAATGGTTACAAGGGAGAATTCTATAAAGCTTACTCCGAACTATTAACCCCATATCTTATTGAAATGTATGACGAAGCATATAATAATAAAATTCTCCCACCCACACCACGTGAAGCACTTATAGTTGCATTACTGAAGCCTGATAAAAAACCCTGAAAAAGCTGAATCTTACAGACCCCTATCTTTAATAAATACAGATGTTAAGATTTTAGATAAGATTATCGCCACGAGACTGCAACCGTTCATGTCAACTATAGTTTTACCGGATCAATCAGGGTTTATTCCAGCCCGCTTAATGGCACACAACATCCGCACCATCTTTGCCCTCTTACATCAGCTAAATCCAGAACTACAGGCAGTGGCAGTGCTGCTCGATGCGCGGCCAAAGCCTTTGATTCTATTGAATGGACATATATGTTCACAATTCTACAAAGGATCGGGTTACCACCAATGTTTATTAATTGGATTCAATTGCTTTATAACAAACCCATAGCCCTTTTCAAAGTTAACAGGCACATATCTGAGTGCATACCAATACAACGGGGCACCCGACAGGGATGCCCGCTATCCCCCCACTGTTTTCTATTGCACTGGAACCACTTGCCTGTAAAATCCTCCAAAAATACACGCACACAGCACTACGCTTCCGAATGCGGCCCATTGGCGTTTCGCTCTATGCGGATGATATGGTGATACACCTTAGAGACCCTGATGTGAACCTCTCACCACTACTCAGAGAATACATACAATTTGGACGTCAATCGGGACTTCAGATAATTTGGAATAAATCAGCGATGATGCCACTAACAGCAACCATGCGATCACCACACATAGAATTTCCCCTTACTTTGGCAAGACGACCAGATAAAATACCTTGGAATCTGGATTCATCACGACCCCGAATTAGTAATTAGTAACTAGATATAATTATGGTACCGCCATTGATAAGATAGAAACACAGATTACCAGGTGGATAACACTACCCCTCTCCAGACAGAATATCCCTGGTAAAAATGGTAATATTACCAAAATTGCTTTATCTTTTTATAAACATCCTGATACACCCTCAATCTCCAATTTTAAAAGAATACAAACAAACCTTATTAAATTAATGTGGGCTGGTAAACATCCGAGGATAAATCTAAACACATTAACACTCCCCTATGAATCTGGTGGATTTACAGTTCCAGATATGTTCTATACATAGAAAGAAGAAGCAGCCGGGTCACAGGAGACTGCACCACCAAAGTCAGTCACTAGTAGTATAGAATATTGCCCACCTCAAACGTTCTGCTGCCTGTAGAACGTGAATAAATACTTGAAAACAAATTGAATGAGAGGCAATATAATGGCACAAATAACTCAAATACAACACAGAACAGATCAAAAGTAGAGATGTTTTGTATCTTCCGTCTTTTATTGTTCTTGTTGTACTTCGTAAAAAACAGCCAGCCAACGCGTTTCGCCCAAACACGGGCTTCTTCAGGGCAAAATTATTATGAGTGTAGGATATTTCTTTTGATGATCAGCAAACAGAAAAACGTCAAATCCGTCAAGCTAATGTGTAACGACAATGAGACACAACGACCTCAGAGACCCAAGAGTAAGCGATCTTTGTCTGAGGTCTTAATCGAACAGTGGTATTAGCCACGTCCAAAATAGAATATCCGACACCGTCTCCGTACGTCGCGTCCCGTACCAAGACTGACTGGTACGGGACGCGACGTACGGAGACGGTGTCGGATATTCTATTTTGGACGTGGCTAATACCACTGTTCGATTAAGACCTCAGACAAAGATCGCTTACTCTTGGGTCTCTGAGGTCGTTGTGTCTCATTGTCGTTACACATTAGCTTGACGGATTTGATGTTTTTCTGTTTGCTGATCATCAAAAGAAATATCCTACACTCATAATAATTTTGCCCTGAAGAAGCCCGTGTTTGGGCGAAACGCGTTGGCTGGCTGTTTTTTACGAAGTACAACAAGAACAATAAAAGACGGAAGATACAAAACATCTCTACTTTTGATCTGTTCTGTGTTGTATTTGAGTTATTTGTGCCATTATATTGCCTCTCATTCAATTTGTTTTCAAGTTCCAGATATGTATTGATAGTATCTATGTGCTCAAGCACAATATCCGCACTACTGGTACCACCCAGTGGGATATATGCCACATCTTGCAGTGGAAGATGGCGATGCCGATCCTATTGCCCTAGGCAGTATACTACCACACAGCTTACCACACCTATCCTAATGCGAAATAAATGCAACACGGACAACTTCCACAGCATGCCAACAAATTAGTCAACTTACTAAAAAGACTCCCATTTATGCTCCAAATCTACCTCTAGCTCAACACCCGGACTTATCAGTAACGCAGGAAAAAAACAGTATGACACTCTCGGCACAAGTGGGTATAATAAAAAAAGGGGGACCTTTACCCTAATGGCACCTTTATCACTCAAGATGACCTCACATATATAAGCAACCAGTCAATGTTATTTAGATTTATCTATCATAGGTTATGAGCAGCCATCAGGGACCTCTATCCCACTTATCCAACTGAACCTCCCACATTAGAGTCACTACAAATGCTAATCACCACCCCAAATCATTCTCATATAGTTGCACATCTCTAATAAAAAATACAGATAGAAATTGGTATGAATACAAATACTTCCCACGAAAAATGGAATGCACTATTGGAAACCCCCTTAACTGATGACGATTGGCGATCTTGCTGTGCACTTACTGAACTGTTAACACCCAATGGGAATCTCTGTATTATCCATTATAAGTACCTACACCAAGCCAATCATACCCCACTCAAACTATATAAATATGGATTACGTGATAATGCACACTGTAAGAGATGTGGACTGGATAAGGCTGACTATGAACATTTAGCATGGACGTGTGATAAAATCAGACAATACTGGGAACAAGTGGTTTGTTTATTGGAAAAAATAATGTTGTGTAAATTAAGTTGCACGCTGCAATTGTGTCTATCAGGCCACGAAATACCTCTGAAATTCATTAAGAAAAAACTAACTGCAATAATGCTATTATTAGCAAAACGAAGAGTGGCAATGCACTGGGACAGTAAACAAACGCCTACTGTAGAACGCTGGGTAATAGATGCTGTCTATTGTAGAGATAACCTTTTGCAATATGCTGAGGAACAGCCTAGTGCCGCTAAACCATCTAACTTCTGGGAACCTCTCACTATCTATTTGCGTGAAAATCCTGATTTGTTTACAATGACTCCTTAATATGTGTAACTGTTGTCCTTGATATCCTGCTGTGCTGTATAGAAGATATACTGGTTTAGCTTATCCATCATGTAGAGCGTCAACATTTATTGTAACTTACCTGACATGTTTATTATTGATGTTATGAATACAATGTACCACCTAAGAAAATCTTAATAAAAATAATAAAAATTTAAAAAAAGAGAGCACTGCAAGCAGTGCGAATCCAGGACAAGGAATAGCTGCAACTTAGGAACAGGAACAAGGAATAACTATAGATCAGGAATCAAGGAATAACTATAGATCAGGAATCAAGGAATATCAAAAGCGCAGGAAACAAGGAGCGGTCTCACCAGAACACAGCTAGAATGACCATCGCTGGACTGAAGGGAGCTTGGGCTTAACCCCTTCGCTGCTAGGCCTTTTCCCCCCCGTGCTAAGCCTTTTTTTTGGCTATTTGGGGTAGTGAGAGCTTAGGCCCCTGTAACTTTTTGACCACATAAGGTATCCACACCAAATTTGCGTCCTTTTCGTCCAACATCATGGGGATTCTAAAGGTACCCAGGGTTTGTGTATTCCCCTGGAGGGGTCCCAGAAATTAGCCAAAATACAGCTAAATTTTGTTTTTTTTGGAAAAAATGGGAAAAAAGGGCTGCAAATGAAAGCGTCTGGGTTTTTCCCTGCAAATGGTAACAAAAAAGGTTTTGTGGGGCTGAAATCACCATTTTCCCAGCTTTTAGGGAATGACAGACTTTTGTTAGAAAACCAACATTATTTACACAGTTTTGGCATTTTTTTGGGACATAGCCTATTTCTGCTATTTTTTGTGCTTTCAACCTTTCAGTTAATGGTAGAAATGGGTATGAAAGCAGTAATTGATCCTAGAAAGCTATACATTTTAGAAAAGTAGACAACATTCTGAATTCATCAAGGGGTCATTTGTGTAGATCCTTCAAGGTTTCTATATAGAAAATAACAGTTAAATATAGGAAAAATTGAAAATTAGTTGAAAAAACAGCCTTTTATGTCAACGTTTTCACCTGTAACTTCTTCCAATTATGACAACTCTTTGAAAGCAATATACCGTTACATCCGCTGGACATTTCTGGTTGTGGGGATATATAGGACTTGTAGGTTCACCAAGAACCCGACGAACCCAGAGTGAAAATCTGAGCAGCAATTTGCAATGGCTTTTTATTATGTACTGGGTATATAACAATTATTGTGGGAAAATGTATACATGGAAAAATCGGTATGAAAGACACCTATGTATTTCTCAAATGGGAACAAATTATAGAGTTTAGAAACAGTAGATATTTGCACATTTTCGAAATTAGGAATACTCATACTAGCTTGAGAATTATCGGTCATTTTTCAAAATGACTTCTTTTTTACACAATGTCTTTCATTTCTAAGGCAGAAATGCATCGAAAGTCAATAGGTAATAACAGTTGCTTTACAAATCTGAATTACCCTAAATCTCCCGCTACAAAATGGTACCTCACTTGTGTGAGTAGGCATAGTGCCCACGACAAGAAATGGGTCAAAACCCAACACCCCATTTTCACAATGAAAAATTACCCTTTTTTTGCAAAGTGCCTAGCTGTAGTTTTTGAACCCTAGCTCTGCTGGCACCTAAGGAAACCTAGCAAAACTATATATTTTTGAAAACTAGACACCAGGGGAATCCAGGATGGGGTGACTTGACTGCCTCCCACCAGGTTCTGTTACCCAGAATCCCTTGCAAACCTAAAAAATTGTAAAAAAAAACCCACATTTTCCCCACATTTCTGTGGTGGAAAGTTCTGGAATCTGCGTGGATCCACAAATTTCACCCACCCCGCATTCCCCAAAGTCTTCTGAGAAAAATGGTGCCTCACTTGTGTGGGTTGGCCTAGTGCCCGCGACAGGAAACGGCACAAAATGCAATGTGGACACACCTCAGTTTCGCAGTGAAAAATGACCCTTTTTTGGCAAAGTGCCTAGCTATAGTTTTTGAACCATAGCTCTGCCGGCACCTAGGGAAACCTAGCAAACCTATACATTTTTGAAAACTAGACACCCAGGGGAATCCATTATGGGGTGACTTGACTGCCTCTCACCAGGTTCTGTTACCCAGAATCCCTTGCAAACCTAAAATATTGTCAAAAAAACACATTTTCCCCACATTTCTGTGGTGGAAAGTTCTGGAATCTGCGTGGATTCACAAATTTCCCCCCACCCCGCGTTTCCCAAAGTCTTCCGAGAAAAATGGTACCTCACTTGTGTGGGTCAGCCTAGTGCCCGCGACAGGAAACATCACAAAACACAACGTGGTCACACCTCAATTTCGCAGTGAAAAATTACCCTTTTTTGGCAAAGAGTCTAGCTGTAGTTTTTGAACCCTAGCTCTGCTGACACCTAGGGAAACCTAGCAACCCTATACATTTTTGAAAACGAGACACCCAGGGGAATCCAGGATGGGGTGACTTGACTGCATCCCACCAGGTTCTGTTACCCAGAATCCCTTACAAACCTAAAAAATTGTCAAAAGAAATACATTTTCCCCACATTTCTGTGTTGGAAAGTTCTGGAATCTGCGTGGATCCACAAATTTCCACACTCCCCGCGTTCCCCAAAGTCTTCTGAGAAAAATGGTACCTCACTTGTGTGGGTCGGCCTTTTGCCCACGACAGGAAACGGCTCAAAGCGCAACGTGGACACACCTCAAATTCGCAGTGAAAAATGACCCTTTTTTGGCAAAGTGCCTATCTATAGTTTTTGAACTATAGCTCTGCCGGCACCTAGGGAAACCTAGCAAACGTATACATTTTTGAAAACTAGTCACCCAGGAGAATCCAGGATGGGGTGACTTGACTGCCTCCCCCTAGGTTCTGTTACCCAAAATCCCTTGCAAACCTAAAAAAGTGTTTAAAAAAAACATTTTAACCACATTTCTGTGGTGAAAAGTTCTGGAATCTGCGTGGATCCACAAATTTCCACCCACCCCGTGTTCCCCAAAGTCTTCTGAGAAAAATGGTACCGCACTTGTGTGGGTTGGCCTAGTGCCTGCGATAGGAAACGGCGCAAAATGCAACGTGGACACACCTCAGTTTTGTAGTGAAAAATGACCCTTTTTGGGCAAAGTCCCTAGCTATAGTTTTTTAACCATAGCTCTGACGGCACCTAGGGAAGCCTAGCAAATCTATATATTTTTGAAAACTAGACACCCAGGGAAATCATGGATGCGGTGACTAGACTGCCTCCCACCAGGTTCTGTTACCCAGAATCCCTTGCAAACCTAAAAAATTGTCCAAAAAAACAAATTTTCCCCACATTTCTGTGGTGGAAAGTTCTGGAATCCGCGTGGATCCACAAATTTCCACCCACCCCATGTTCCCAAAAGTCTTCTGAGAAAAATGGTACCTCACTTGTGTGGGTCGGCCTAGTGTCCGCGACAGGAAACGGCGCAAAACGTAACATGGACACACCTCAATTTCGTAGTGAAAAATGACCCTTTTTTGGCAAAGTGCCTAGCCGCAGTTTTTGAACCCTAGCTCTGCTGGTACCTAGGGAAACCTACCAAACCCACACGTTTCTGAAAACTAGACACCCGGGGGCTTTTAGGGAGGTATGGCTTGCGTGGATGATTGCCTCGTAAGCACTCCTGAGGCGGAAGCCGGGAGGTCTGTCTTGTATCTTTTAAAATACTTTGTTTCGTTTGCTTTTAAATTGTGCACTTTCACCCTGAGCACCCACTCACCTGCTGCCTAGGGAAATCGCCAAGCTCCACTCTGCCATTTCGAGCGTTGCTACAGTGAGGAACGCGCTGAGCCCTTCGCGCGCGCCGCTACTGCTGACACGCCTCCAGAGAGGACACGCCCACTTAGGCCACGCCCCCTTTCTGCCGCCTACATAAACGCGCTGACTGACAAGCGCGCCATTACCTCGTAAGCACTCCTGAGGCGGAAGCCGGGAGGTCTGTCTTGTATCTTTTAAAATACTTTGTTTCGTTTGCTTTTAAATTGTGCACTTTCACCCTGAGCACCCACTCACCTGCTGCCTAGGGAAATCGCCAAGCTCCACTCTGCCATTTCGAGCGTTGCTACAGTGAGGAACGCGCTGAGCCCTTCACGCGCGCCGCTACTGCTGACACGCCTCCAGAGAGGACACGCCCCTCCGTCCTCTATCAATGTGCCACTTCCGGACGTGCAGCGGCCGAGCGCAGCGGGAGCGCCGGCATCGCGCCGAAGTTGAGCCAAAGTCAAGCCCGTCTGTGCCCGTCCGGGCCCAAACGGCCTTAGGCCCAAGCACCATGCCCAACTCACAGATCCGCATATCCTATGCCCCAGATACACTCAGAAATTGGAACACCAAAAAACATCCGCAGTGTGAATACACCCTTAAGGAGGATACCCCGTTCACAGGATGCGCCCTCTGTAATCCCCCTGAAGCCACGGAACTCAGCCAAACGCTTCGACTTGGCCTCCTGAACTGCCGATCTCTGGTAAAACACTCCCACGAGATAAACCTCCTCACCCAAACCCTCGCGTTAGACGCCCTATTTCTGACCGAAACATGGCTAACCCCCAACAACGACTTCGACCTGGCCAATGCAACCCCCCCCGGCTACCAAATCCGCTGTCTGAACAGATCGGTCGGAAGAGGTGGTGGGATCGCCATACTATATAAAGATCATCTCGGCTGCAGAATCGATGGGGGCACGGTCAAAGACTGTGAAAATTGCAATTTCACCCTTCAGATCTCCCCATCCACTTCAATATCGGGACTACTGATATACCGACCACCAGGCCCGCTAGGAGACTTCTCAAGTACCCTGATGGACCACATCCTCCTAAAAACAATATCAACTCCCAACTTCCTCCTCTTAGGAGACCTGAACCTACACTTCCTGGACCCAGCGGACAACACAGCCGCCAACCTACTAGCAGACCTTATGTCAGCTGACCTCATGCTTCTGAATTCTAAAGCCACCCATGAGAAAGGACAGCTCCTTGATCCTGTCTTCACCAACATTAGGAACTTCCAAACCCAAAATCCCACTCCCCTCCCATGGACCGACCATTTATTGGTCCCTATGCACTGGTCCCTCCAGTCCACCCCTGCCCTCAAACAGAAAACTAGGATACAAACTAGACGATGGCATAAGTTAATACCAGAAGAATGGGAAGCTAAGCTACGGGAATCCGCTGGCCCCCTCTCAACCGACCCTAACACCGCCGATAGAGAATTCAACAGCTGGCTCTCCAACCCCCTAGACAGCCTTGTCCCATTAACCAGCTCCCTTAAGCATGCAAAAAGGATCAATCATGCCCCTTGGTACACCCCACCCTTGAATATGCTAAGGAAGGAGTGTAAAAAGACAGAGCGGACATGGAGAAAAAACAAATCGGCGACGGAGAAAAACGCCTATCAAACAGCGATGAAAACCTATAAACTAGCCCTCCATAACGCAAAAAGCTATTTTTATGAGGAAAAAATAAAGAACTCCTCTTGCTCAGCCAAAGAGACCTTTTCTATCCTCAAAGAGCTTCTCCATGTTCCAGCCCCTCCACAGATACCCATGGACCCCAAAGCAGCCGTAGAAAAATGTACCAACCTCGCCAATTTTTTTGACGATAAGATCAAAAAAATTCTCTCATCCCTTCCTGCTACCAAATCCGCTTCCTCAAACAAAGTAAAGGATTTATCCCCTGCGTTAGGGAACGCCCCTGATAAACCCGACTCACCACATTTAGTGTCATTCGGACCAGTTACTGAGGAGGAAGTGGCAGTAACCCTAGCATCTACGAAGAGTGGTGCCCCCAGTGACTCAGTTCCCGTTCGGTTCGCTAAACACATCACTCAGACCATCACAGCTAACCTTACTGCCCTCATTAACACCTCGCTTATCCAAGGAGAAGTTCCACAAAAGTGGAAAGAGGCGGTCGTCAAAGGTCTACTCAAGAAGCCTTCGTTAGACCCCGCGGACCTATCCAACTACAGACCCATCTCGCTCCTCCCCTGGATAGGTAAGATCGCGGAAAAGCTTGTTAACAAAAAGCTATCCCACTTCCTAGAAGCAAACCACCTTCTTAAAAACTCCCAGATAGGCTTTAGACCAGGCCAGGGCACTGACACCGCCCTTCTGGTTGCCGTAGAGAGGGCAAGAGAAATTATCGACACCGGAGGATCAGTGGCAGTGGTCCTCCTAGACCTAAGCGCGGCATTCGACACTGTCAACCACCAGGTCCTAGCCCAGCGCCTGGATAACATCGGCGTGAAAGACAGCGCGCTGAAATGGCTCGCATCCTTCCTCTCCCGACGCTCCTTCCAAGTCTGGGAAGGAGAAAGCCGCTCCCCCTCTATCCCCCTCCGGTGTGGAGTGCCTCAGGGCTCCTCACTGAGCCCCACGCTTTTCAACGTGTATATGGCCCCACTGGAGGAGCTGGTCTCACCATTCGGAATCACTATCGTCAGCTACGCTGACGACACTCAGCTGGTGGTGACACTTTCCCACCCCAAGCTAGAGACCGCCAATCTTCGAGACTGTCTCTCCAACGTCCATCAATGGATGAATGACTCAGACCTCAAACTAAACGGGTCAAAAACAGAGATCTTGCTCCTAGGTCACAACACTGGGAGTCTTCCCTCAAATCTCTGGCCCGCCTGTATGGGTGAACCCCCTACTCCCAAGACGGAGGTCAAGAGTCTGGGAGTATGGCTGGAGACTGATCTCACCTTCAGGACTCAGGCTAGGAAAACAGCTGGCATCTGCTATGGCCTACTTAGATCCTGTAGAAAGGCGCTCCCGCTACTACCATCCCAGTCCCGTCTTCTGCTAATTCAAGGCTTAATTCTATCCAGACTGGACTATAGCAATGCCATTTACCTCGGAGCACCGGAAGCCACTTTCCAAATATTGCAAAAAGCGCAGAATGCCGCAGCGCGCATACTCACGAACACCCCAGCGAGAGCCTCAGCTAAACCAGCTCTGAGGAAACTTCATTGGCTCCCCGTGAGGGAAAGAGTCGCTTTTAAAGCCCTTTGCCTGACCCACAAGGTTTTGCACAACGCCGGCCCCCCTATTCTGAATAATTTGATCACTCCATACAGACCAACGAGAGCGCTCCGGTCTGAACAGGGAAACCTTATCACTGTCCCCAGGGTGAAGAAGGCCCGCATAGGCGGCCGCCGCTTCTCTGTCAATACAGCTAGAAAGTGGAACGCACTCCCCCTGAATCTCAGAGCTAAACCAAACCTCCTACGGTTCAGAAAATCCCTCAAAACTCTTCTTTTCCCCTGACTCGTCAGCAGCCTCTCCTTGCCCCCTCCTTAGGAGTCTGAGGTTTCAGCGCTGGGATACTCAAGGGTGACTACGCGCTCTATAAAAACCTTAAATAAATAAATAAATAAATAAATAAATGGATCCCCCAACGTTTCCTTACCCAGAATCTCCTGCAAACCTCAATTTTAGTTGAAAAAATCACTTTTTTCACACATTTTTGTGTGGGAAAGTTGTGGCATCACCGGGCTGACACAAATTTCCTACCACCCAGCGTTCCCCCGGGTCTCCCGATACAAACGGTGCATCACTCGTGTGGGAGGCCCAAGTACCCGTGACAGGCAAGGGCCCAAAACGTATTGAGGCGACATCAAAATTGCTTATCACCAAACAACCTGGTTTTGCAAGGTGGGTCACCTGGATTTTTGGCCCCGTGCTCTAGGATCATCTAGGGAAACCTACCAAACCCACACGTTTCTGAAAACTAGACACGAGGGAGATTACAGGGAGGTATGGCTTGCATAGATTCTTCAACGTTTCCTTACCCAGAATCCCCTGCAAACCTCAATTTTAGCTGAATAAATCACTTTTTTCACACGTTTTTGTGTGGGAAAGTTGTGGCATCACCGGGCTGACACAAATTTCCTACCAACCAGCGTTCCCCCGGGTCTCCCGATAAAAACGGTGCATCACTCGTGTGGGAGGCCCAAGTACCCGCGACAGGCAAGGGCCCAAAACGTATTGAGGCCACATCAAAATTGCCTATCACCAAACAAACTGGTTTTGCAATGGGGGTCACCTGGGTTTTTGGCCCCGTGCTCGGCGGCCATCTAGGGAAACCTACCAAACCCACACATTTATGAAAACTAGACACCCGGGGGCTTTCAGGGGGGCATGGCTTGCGTGGATCCCCCAACGTTTCCTTACCCAGAATCCCCTGCAAACCTCAATTTTAGCTGAAAAAAGCACTTTTTCACACATTTTTGTGTGGGAAAGTTGTGGCATCTTCGGGCTGACACAAATTTAATACCACCCAGCGTTCCCCCGGGTCTCCCAATAAAAACGGTGCCTCACTTGTGTGGGAAGCCCAAGTACCCGCGACAGGCAAGGGCCCAAAACGTATTGAGGCGACATCAAAATTGCCTATTACAAAACAACCTGGTTTTGCAAGGGGGTCACCTGGGTTTTTGGCCCTGTGCTCGGTGGCCATCTAGGGAAACCTACCAAACCCACACAATTCTGAAAACTAGACACCCGGGGGCTTTCAGGGATGTATGGCTTGCGTGGATCCCCAAAGTTTCCTTACCCAGAATCCCCTGCAAACCTCAATTTTAGCTGAAAAAATCACTTTTTTCACACAATTTTGTGTGGGAAAGTTGTGGCATCACCGGGCTGACACACATTTCCTACCACCCATCCTTCCCCCGGGTCTCCTGATAAAAACGGTGCCTCAGTTAAGTACCCGCGGCAGGCAAGGGCCCAAAACGTATTGAGGCAACATCAAAATTGCATATCACAAAATGTTTTGGGCCCTTGCCTGTCGTGGGCACTTGGGTCTCCCACACGAGTGAGGCACCATTTTCATCGGGAGACCCTGGGGAACGCTGGGTGGTAGGAAATTTGTGTCAGCCCAGTGAAGCCACAACTTTCTCACACAAAAATGTGTGAAAAAAGTGATTTTTCAACTAAAATTGAGGTTTGCAGGGGATTCTGGGTAAGGAAACGTTGGGGGATCCATGAAAGCCATACCTCCCTGGAATCCCCCGGGTGTCTAGTTTTCAGGAATGTGTGGGTTTGGTAGGTTTCCCTAGATGGCCGCCGAGCACGGGGCCAAAAACCCAGGTGATCCCCCTTGCAAAACCAGGATGTTTGGTGAGAGACAATTTTGATGTCGCCTCAATACGTTTTGGACCCCTGCCTGTCGCGGGTACTTTGGCCTCAAACACGAGTGAGGCACCATTTTTATGGCGAGACCCGGGGGAATGCTGGGTGGTAGGAAATTTGTGTCAACCCGGTGATGCCACAACTTTCCCACACAAAAATGTGTGAAAAAAGTGATTTTTTTCAACCAAAATTGAGGTTTTCAGGGGATTCTGGGTAAGGAAACGCTGGGGGATGCACGCAAGCCATACCTCCCTGGAATCCCCCAGGTGTCTAGTTTTCAGAAATGCATGGGTTTGGTAGGTTTCCCTAGATGGCCGCAGAGCACGGGGCCAAAAACTCAGGCAACCGCCCTTGCAAAACCAGGTTGTTTGGTGATAGGCAATTTTTATGTCGCCTCAATACATTTTGGAACCTTGCCTGTTGTGGGTACTTGGGCCTCAAACACGAGTGAGGCACCATTTTTATCGGGAGAGCAGGGGGAACGCTGGGTGGTAGGAAATTTGTGTCAGCCCGGTGATGTCACAACTTTCCCACACAAAAACGTGTGAAAAAGGTGATTTTTTCAGCTAAAATTGAGGTTTGCAGGGGATTCTGGGTAAGGAAACGTTGGGAGATCAAAGCAAGCCGTACCTCCCTGGAATTCCCTGGGTGTCTAGTTTTCAGAAATGTGTGGGTTTGGTAGGTTTCCCTAGGTGCCGGCAGAGCTAGGGTTAAAAAACTACAGCTAGGCACTTTGCCAGCGTAATCATTGGTGTCTAATGGGCTTTTTGCCCCCCGGGGGGACAGATTGGGGGCTACTGCTCCCATCTTCCCCCCGGGGGGCAGAAAGACTGTAATTGTTGTTGGTGGGGGCATTGTCATGCCCGTTTTGGGCAGCCCCCACCCTAATTAAAATTTGCCCCAAAAAATCCCTGGCGTCTTGTAGACTTTCAGCCCCACCTGGGGGAAGTTGGGGGCGTTAGCACCCAATCTGCCCCCCGGGGGGGCTAAAAGCCCACTAGACACCAGGGATTTTTTGGGCAAATTTTAATTAGGGTGGGGGCTTCCCAAAACGGGCATGCCAGTGACCCCACCCTAATTAAAATTTGCCCAAAAATTCCCTGGCGTCTACTGGGCTTTTTGCCCCCCCCAGGGGCAGATTGGGGGCTAATGCCTTCCTGCCCCTCTGGGGGGCAGATGGGGGCATTAGCCCCCAATCTGCCCCTGGGGGGGCAAAAAGCCCAGTAGACGCCAGGGAATTTTTGGGCAAATTTTAATTAGGGTGGGGTCACTGGCATGCCCATTTTGGGCAGCCCCCACACTAATTAAGATTTGCCCCAAAATATCCCTGGCGTCTAGTGGACTTTTTGCCCCCCCAGGGGGGCAGATTGGGGGCTGCTGCCCCCATCTGCCCCCCAGGGGGGCAGAAAGGCTGTAATGGTGGCGGGGTGGGGGCATTGGCGTGCCCATTTCGGGCAGCCCCACCCTAAAAAAATGATGCAAAAAAAAATCCCTGGCGTTTAGTGGGCTTTCTGCCGCTCCCGGGGAAGCAGATTGGGGGCTACTGCCCTCATCTGCCCCCCGGGGGGGGGCAGAAATGCTGTAATGGTGGCAGGGGGGGTGGGGGCATTGGCGTGCCCATTTCGGGCAGCCCCCACCCTAAAAAAATTGGTGCAAAAAAAAATCCCTGGCATCTAGTAGGCTTTCTGCCCCCCCGGGGGGCAGATTGGGGGCTAATGTCCCCATCTGCCCCCCAGAGGGGCAGGAAGGCTGTAATTTTTGCAGGGGAGGGGTTGGGGGCGTGGGCATGCCTGTTTTGGGCAGCCCCCACCCTAATTCAAATTTTCCCCCCAAAAAATCCCTGGCAACTAGTGGGCTACTTGCTCCCCGGGGGGGTGCAGATTGGGGGCTAATGCCCACATCTGCCCCCGGGGGGGGGGGGCAGAAAGCCTACTAGATGCCAGGGATTTTTTTGAGAAAATTTTAATTAGGGTGGGGTTGCCAAAAACGGGCATGACAATGCTCCCACCCTAATAAAGATGTTCCCAAAAACATCCATGGCGTCTAGTGGCCTTTTAGCCCCCTCCCGGGAGGGCAGATTGGGGGTTACTGCCCCATCTGTTCCCCGGGGGGGCAGGAAGGCTGCACTTTTTGCGGGGGATGGGGTGGGGAAATGGGCATGCCCGTTCTGGGCTGCCCCACTCTAATTCAAATTTGCCTAAAAAAAACCCTGGCATCTAGAGGGCTTTTGCCCCCCCCCCCGCAGGGCAGATTGGGGGCTAATGCCCCCATCGGCCCCTCAGGGGGGGCTGAAAGTCCACTAGACGCCAGGGAGTTTTTGGGCAAATTTTAAAGAGGGTGGGGGCTGCCCAAAACGGGCATGCTAATGCCCCCACCCTAATTAAAATTTGCCCAAAAATTCCCTGGCATCTACAGGGCTTTTTGCCCCCCGGGGGGCAGAAATGGGGTCTAATGCCCCCATCTGCCCCCCAGGTGGGGCAGGAAGGCTGTAATTTTTGCAGGGGAGGGGGTGGGGGCATGGGCAGGCCTGTTTAGGGCAGCCCCCACCATAATTCAAATTTGCCTAAAAAAAATCCTTGGACACTAGTGGGCTTTTTGTCCCCCCGGGAGTGCAGATTGGGGCTAATGCCCCCATCTGCCCCCCAGGGGGTGCAGAAAGCCTACTAGACACCAGGGATTATTTTAGCAAATTTTTATTAAGGGGGGGTAGCCAAATATGGGCATGCCAATGCCCCCACCCTAATAAAAGTTTGCCCCAAAAAATCCTTGGCATCTAGTGGGCTTTTTGCCCCCCGGGGGGGCAGATTGGGGGCCACTGCCCCATCTGCCCCCCGGGGGCAGGAAGGCTGTAATTTTTGTAGGGGATGGGGTGGGGGCATGCCCATTTTGGGCTGCTGCACTCTAATTCAAATTTGCCCCCCCAAAAAAGTGGCGTCTAAAGGGCTTTTTGCCCCCCCGGCGGGGCAGATGGGGGCTAATGCCCCCGAGGGGGAACTGAAAGTCCACTAGACGCCAGGGAGTTTTTTGGTCAAATTTTACTTAGGGTGTGGGCTGCCCAAAACGGGCATGCCAATGCCCCCACCCTAATTAAAATTTTCCAAAAAAATCCCTGTTTTCTACTGGGTTTTTTGCCCCCCAGGGGGGTGCAGGAAGGCTGTAATGTTTGCGGGGAAGGGGGTGGGGCATGCCCATTTTGGGCAGCCCCACCCTAATTCAAATTTGCCCCCCCCAAAAAACCTGGCGTCTAGTGGGCTTTTTGCCCCCCTTGCGGGGGCTGCCCAGAACGGGCATGCCTATGCCCCCACCCTAATTAAAATTTGCCCAAAAAATCCCTGACGTCTACTGGGCTTTTTGCCCCCCTAGAGGACAGATTGGGAGCTAATGCCCCCATCTGTCCCCCAGGGAGGGCAGAAAGGCTGTAATTTTTGTAGGGGAGGGATGAGGGCATTGGCATGCCCATTTTGGGCAGCCCCCACACTAATTAAGATTTGCCCCAAAATATCCCTGGCGTCTAGTGGACTTTTTGCCCCCCCCAGGGGGGCAGATTGGGGGCTGCTGCCCCCATCTGCCCCCCAGGGGGGCAGAAAGGCTGTAATGGTGGCGGGGTGGGGGCATTGGCGTGCCCATTTCGGGCAGCCCCACCCTAAAAAAATGATGCAAAAAAAAATCCCTGGCGTTTAGTGGGCTTTCTGCCGCTCCCGGGGAAGCAGATTGGGGGCTACTGCCCTCATCTGCCCCCCGGGGGGGGGCAGAAATGCTGTAATGGTGGCAGGGGGGGTGGGGGCATTGGCGTGCCCATTTCAGGCATTCCCCACCCTAAAAAAACCACACCCAAACAGATCCCTGGTGTCAAGTGGGCTTTCTGCCCACCCAGGAGGGCAGATTGGGGCTACTGCTCCCATCTGCCCCCCGGGGGCAGAAATGCTGTAATAGTGGCAGGGTGTGGGGGCATTGGCGTGCCCATTTTGGGCAGCCCCCACCCTAAAAAAATTGGTGCAAAAAAAAATCCCTGGCATCTAGTACGCTTTCTGCCCCCCCGGGGGGCAGATTGGGGGCTACTGCCCTCATCTGCCCCTGGGGGGCAGAATAGCTGTAATGGTGGTGGGGTGGAGGTATTGGCGTGCCCATTTAGGGTAGCCCCCACCCAAAAAACGCACCCAAAAAAATCCCTGGTGCTTAGTGGGCTTTCTGCACACCGGGGGGGCAGATTGGGGGCTACTGCCCCATCTGCCCCCCAGGGGGGGCAGAAAGACTGCATTTAGCCAATTTTTGTATGGGGGAGCGAAGGCCCTTGCCCAAGGGGCCGCTCCCCCCTCCCTGGTGTCTAGTGGGTGGATCCCTGCTTGGGGATCACCCTCCTGGGGAGGGGTACCATTGGAAAGGGGAGATTCACCCCTTTCCAATGATACCTCTCCCGTCTTTCTACGTGCCTGGGGGGCTGAGATAGCCCCCTGAGCACATAGAAAGTGAAACTGAAATGAGCCTAAAGGCTCATTTCAGTTTCGGTTTCTGTGCAATGAAGACAGCGCGACATGCGCGCTGATCTTCATTGAACAGAAACCAGGGAGGGGGCCTCGGGAGCTGGGGAAGCTCTTCCCCAGCTCCCAAGGTCAAAGGGATTAAATAGAAATCCCTGTGCTGTCTGCAGCAGAGGGAGTTCGTGCCCCTGGCCTCATGACGGAATGGCTCCGTCATGAGCATCGAAGGGGTTAAAAGAGCTCACAGCAATCATGTGCATCAGGTGTGAGCAGGCTAGCAGCAGCCAGCCACAGGTGAGCTGAATTCCCCCACCTGCAGGGGTGTAGATGGAGCAGTGAGCAGGGGATTATACGT